>NW_026294749.1:11211327-11839416 GCF_026119805.1 Tympanuchus pallidicinctus | reverse complement strand
GGCCAGGCTCCATTCCTGTCTTCCTACTGTAAGGAGAGATAATAGATCCATTTTATTGTATTTATTCTGTGCATTCTAGCCTTTAATTGCACCAAAGATGTATAGAAGCTCTCTTTCCCACCTTACTCCTCTTTCTCACTCTCTCTCTTAAAAATATGCTCTGATCCACTTCCACCTGTCCTGAAACACTCTTATATCTTGGCAGCTTCTTAGAGTAACAGCTAATAACACAATTACTGTTTTAATCCACCAGATCTTGGTCATGATCACTATGATTTTTTATCATTTTCAGCTATGCAATTTTACTGTGTAGGTTAATACATCTATTTCTATCTGCCTGTAACTGAAGACTTGGAAAAAAACATCTGGAAAACATCTTTAGCTTATCTTCCACATTATGATGGAGAGCAGACTATACAGGTAAATGATTTTTGTTGATTTATGAAACTATTTTAATTACCTGTCCTTATTTGTAAGGGCTTCAACTCATGCAGTTGTCATGTAAGCTGCTCTCCCTGAGTACCACAGCATTTCTCTCTGCATCCTTACATGTCTTCTCATCTTTATTCTCTCTGACACTATTATTTTTTTTGTAGGATTAGGATATCCATAGTGTTAAAAGCTGCTAAGCAAGGATGTATGGGTGTGTGTTTTTATTACAAGCTCCAATAAAGTAAATGAGCTTTCCAAGGTTCAGTTCTGTAGTTTAAAATGAGTTTATGTCTATACATATACAATCTAGGATATTTTCTGATAGTAAGTCTTCATTAGTTTTTAATTGTCTTTGCTGAATGCATCTACCACTTCTATGTTAGAGGAGTTAGGATTCTTGTATTTGAAAGAAATTGCAGTATTCAGATTCTTTGGCTCCACCTAGCACTGTAAGCAAAGATAGCAACATTTCTGCTTTAGCACCCTGTGACACCCACTAACCCAGCAGAGAAATTTTTCTGCACTGTCTCTGCTTTAATGCAATACAGTGAACACAGAGACCCTTTGACTATTTTTTTCAGAAGCCTTTGAAATAATAACTGATGGAAAACAGCATAGCTGTGAATTCTGCATTTTAAGAGGAAGCTACACATGCCTCTGAAAAGTTCTGGATAAGAACAGTGGCACCTGTACAGACCTGCAGCTTATGTTCCTGAAAATAACCTGAATGTTAGTTATATGGTAAATAAAACATTGCATTATAATATATTTAAATAATTCAATCCAAGAGATCTTTTTCACATCCAAGCATTTGCAGAAACAGAATATTGGGTAGATATTGTGTTTCTGTCCCTCTCAACAATGTGGAATACTTCTGCTGTCAGGAATAATCTTTAACATGAGAAATTCTTATGGGAATGACAATAGCTTCCAGTTTTCTGGGTATTCAAGGTAAATTTTAAGTACTGTTTTTCTGTTCCTGCCTTTCAGAACCTGTTCTACAGTCACCAGATGTTGACAATGGTAACACAATCTTGTTGAGTTTATGAGATGCTTAGAAAATGGTTGTAAGTGTGAGCATTTAAAAGCCTTGACTGTTACTATAGAGATCATGCAAACTAAATCTGTTTCAAATATATATTTTGGCCCTGCTGTGGAGCACATCATCCACATTAATTCATGCAACAATGAGCCAGCCTCTTTCACTGATAGAGATTATGTATCTGTTAGTATCTGTAAAACTTCACCAATCTTCCAATAAATACCAGTGTCAATTTTTACACCACAGCTTCCACTTACCAGAAAAGGAAATGCATCACCCCTCAGATGCTGCAAACATCAAAAAAGGCTTTTATTCCCCTTACAGTGCAGAAGTGTCTCCCAGTATCACTGTTTAAGAATTAAGTTGAAAGCTTTTTCATCTGGCCTGCTCCAACCAGAAAGAGAAAAAATAAGAAATTTTATGGAAGTATTAGATGGAGAGAAAAAAGTCATTTCTTGCTAAAATCTTAACATAAATTTATCTCAAGCTCAATGTCCTAATCAGAAATCAGTGAGGAAGAGTGAGAAGTTTAACCTTACTTTCATTTTCTAGTGTCTAATTATGATCACTGCTTGTTTTGTTCTTAATTAAACACAGGTCATGCAAGGTAAAGAATCCTTACCTTTTCTCTAGCACAAGTTCTTGAACCTTAAAAGTCTAATGCATGCATATTATTTTATGCCCTTACAATATCCTCTGGAGCTTCTCCTTGCTAGGAAGTATACACAATAAGAGCCCCAGGCACTGGCAGCATGAATCAAGAAGTCAGATACAAAATGGTGTGACACCAATGCAAAAGGCAAAAGGATTAGAGAATTTTGGTTACAGTACTTTCATATCCTAACCATGTCATCGTCCCTTCAAACAGACTCCACGTGTCTTTTTCTCACCAGCTTACATCATCATTAGCCACAGACACAGCTTTCTTTAGAGTTGGATGCTCAGAGATGGGTAAGGCTTCTCAGAGACTGCTTCTGACTGCTCTGAATAGCACTGAGCTCCCAGTCTCCCTGGGCAAATCATTTTAAAGCATAACCTTTATTAACTTGAAGAAATTTGAGATTATACTAGATAGGACTTCCCTTGATGCTTGTGCACATTCTTCATCCCATTGCTGTGTACTCTGGAGAAAAGTCTGGATGCGCCTTCTCCAAAACTGCCCAAAAAAATCATATAGATTTCACTAACATCCTCCTTTTCTTTTCTTTCCTACAGCATGAACAAGTTCCGTTGTCCCTGCACCTGCTTCTATGTCATGTGCTCCAGCTCTCTGACCATTAGAACGGACTTTTCTTTCAGTTTGTCAGCATGTCCCCTTTACTAGTGATGTCCAAAATGGAATATACTACAAACAAAGCTTCCTAAGATGTAGAATCATACAGCATCCCAAGTTGGAAGGGGGCTGCAAGGATCATCAAGGCCAATTCCCAGCTCTGCACAGAACTACTCAAAACACAAGCCCTGTGACTGAGAGTGTTGTCCAAACTCTTTTTGAATTCCCACAGCTTGCTGCCACAACCATTGCTCTGGGAAGCCTATTTTGGTGTCCAACCACCTACTCAACCACCTTTTAGTAATCCCTAACCCTAATCCCATTATGCAATCCCATGCCATTCCCTCAGGGCCTGTCAAGGTCACCAGATCAGCATTGCCCCTCCAATTCCCTTGTCACAAAACTGTAGGCTGCCATTAGACCTTCCCTCAGTCTTCTCTTCTCTGGGCTAAACAAGCCCACAGATCTCAGCCTCTCCTTAGATGTCTTGCCTTCTACACCCTTGACCATCTTCATGACCTTCCTTTGGACTCTCTCTAATAGTTTTATATCCTTCTTATATTGCAGTATCCATGTTCAGTCATTATTAAACAAATCTACTTGTATCTAAAAAGGAGGAGAAACACGAAATCAATTTAAAAGCTTTGTGACCATAAACACTGTTAAATAAAAAGAACTGAGAATCTTTGTAAAACCCACGTGTTCATAGCTGTTTGTGCTTTAGCAAGAGGTTGCTGGATGATCTCCTTAGGCACCTTCAAAGTTATCCCAGCCTATGAGCTTCTGAAACCTGTATTTGATATGAAAATGGATACTGTAGATCCATTCCTTGAGGAAACGCCAGTGAAACCTAATTTAGTAGAAATCCATTGTTTGCTTTTTCTTTTTAAAGAAAGACCCATAGGTCCTTTTGCTCTTTTCTGATATCAGAGCATATCTGTGTCCTTTGCTAAGCTAATTCATTCCAAACTTTGGTTTATGGTGAAATTGTTGCTTTTACACACTACATAAAAGCTCATCCTCACTCAAATCCCTGCCCACTCCCTCGATAAATAAATAAATAAATAAATAGAAATCCCTGCACAAAACCACAGCAGCTTTCTCTATGGAATCTTATATTCACTTTAATAACTGGATCACCTTGATCTTTTGCTGTTCTCTGGATAACAAAAATAACTTCATGTCCCACAGTTTTGTGAATGACAGTCACACCTGCACCCACACTGTTGTTTGAACAGTGACCATGTCTGTGTCTCCTGTCGTTTTATGAACGAAGCCTGTGTTTGTGCTTCATATTCTTCTCAGACTGGTCAGCACATTCACACTGCTCTCCAGGCTTTCTTCATGCCTGGTCCTTTAAAACTTTGTGGAGGACCCACCTTCCTGGTTTCTTCCTTGTCAATTGCAAGAAGATAAGAATGAATTGGTCTCCCCCACTATACTTGATGGTGGGCTAGCCTGTGTATCATGTCAGTATCAGGATAATAAACATCCTGGTGCCACCCTGCTCAGTCTTTGACTTGCCCAGGAAACACCAGAACATTGTCAAGAGCACCCACTATAAGTCTGTCTATCATGATGATGACGAGAAATCCTACTTTGCCATTGATGAGCCAGTGTACACAGAAGAAGTGTTGCAATGAACAAAACCTCTGATAGCTTGTCAAGCAAACAGCAGGGAAGAGGTCAGTTGTTTGCTCAGAATGCATAGACTCACCAAAGTGCAACAGGTTTTCAAAACACCTGATGAGTATCTGGTAGAAGAGGACGCACTTTTTATTAAGAGCAAGGTACATCTGTGTCTCTGCACATGACCCAACACCCAGAATATTTTCCTGGGGGTGATGTACGTTCACATGATATAAACTCTGGCAAAGGAGGAGATGAGGGTAGCAGGAAACGTTCTTCATCTTTGTTTCCACTCAGCACGGGGGTCTGCAAGGAACAAGGGGAGAGCAGCACCAGGGGAGTAACGGGCTGGTATTCTGTTCTTAGTGAGATGGTTGTTGATATTGAAATAGATAGCTCACATTGAGAAAGTTGGCCATGTGATAGTTCCAAACAAATAAACAAGCAAACAAAAAAACTAGCCCAGCAGAAGACAGGCTAGAGACCATAGGCACTCAGTTAATATACTGTAGTCCAATAATTGTTTAATTGTCAAAGTGATATGTAAATAATTTTTTTTTAATAATAAATCTTTCCCTGTTGTCCTGTGCTTGTTTGTACACTGCAGCCCCAGAACCACTTTAGTTTTCACCGGGCAAAGTTGAAGCAACCAATCCATGACCAATTTAAGCATTTCTCCTAAAATTCTCTAACTTGTAAGAATCAAAGCTCTTTCCTATGTTTTAGCACTTTCTCAAATTTGCTTCAAGTCATAGAAAAGCAAATTAAACAGTCTCTCCTGGGCTAGTCAGACCCATGTTTAGTGTGCAGCAGAATTCAGCAGCAGAATCAGCAGCAGGCTACTTGAAGGGAGAAGGCAGGGCATTTCTGAAATTCAGAAATACCTAAGACTGAGGGAAGCACTGATGAAATGGCTTTGTTTTGTCCACATGCCTTGGAGTGTTAAGATAAGAGACTGCTAGTGATTTAGTCATACAAAGCATGTTGTATACAGTTAGACAAACTAGAGTCTAGCCCTGACAAGTCTGTCAATTGCAAAATCTACAGTAATCTTTTTAGTTTTATGTATTTGTATGTTTATATTCTATATTTATCTTACTCAAACAAGATATTAGAAGAAAATTCTTCATCGTGATCGGGCTCAAATGGTGAAACAAGCATCCTGAAGTGGTAATTGATAACATGTGCCTGCCAGTGTTCAAGGGGCATTTGGATAATGCCCTCAATAATGTACTTTAACTTTTGGTTAGTCCTGAAGTGGTCAAGTATTTGGGCTAGATGATCTTTGCAGGACTCTTCCAACTGAAGCATTTTAACATTAATCTCTGTGTGCAAAGACAGAAGAAGAAAGATCAGCTAATTGTAGTAAGAGGGAAATGGAAAACTCAGGATAAATTCCACTTCCCTGTGTAGATCAGTTACAGTTAAGATATCAATATCATGGAGAGCAAGCAAGGAAACAGAAGGAAGAAAAAATATAAAAATAGCAATAATTTACAAAAATAATGTTGCAGCTCTCAGCTGGGACAGTTTTCTCCCATATGAAACTGCATGAAAAGGAGTTAAGAGAAAGAAAGAACAAAAGATTGAAAGAATGAAAGAATACAATAGTATTTAAAATATAACTCAAATTTCTGATACAAAGCTCTCTTACGAAACAGAAACTGAGAAGGCAGTATTAAAAATGGTGAAAAGATGTCCTGAAAACACTTTACAGAGGAGAAGTGGGAGTCTGTATGACTATATAGCACGGTGGCTCTGGCAGGAGCTACAACAAACTACATATATTCATAGCTGCAGGATGGGAGGTTGGCTACAAAGGTAGAAGAAAAGGTGGATAGAGGGGAGGGAGAGGGAAGGAGGAGGAAAAATAATGGAAGAAAAATGTGTTATTAGAGCCAGTGCTACTAAAGTTTACAGGAAGAATCTGTAACTGTTCCAGCTTAGGTCTATTAAGACTAGAAAAGGATACTTTTCCACAAATAGAGCTGGAATTGAAAAGTACAGTACAACTTAGACATTGCTTAGATTTGAGTAAATCCAGGAGCTGCTGGCAAAAGATGACTGGCTTACTGGCACTGAATAGTATGGGGAAACTCCTTCAAACCTTAGTAAATCTAGCAAGGGAAGATTAAATGTTAAGAAAGGGAAAATCATTGTGTAAATCTTTACTGCTTTTGCCTTTCCCTTTGCATGCTATGCACATTTGGGTAAATGAATAAATAATGCTTTATTTTGAAGAAGCTGTATTTGACTCCTTAGAGTCAGCCACTGTCACAAGCTCTCAGACTAAAAGGGCCTGCAGGTGACAAATGAAGCTGAACCTGTACTGTGCATGCTGTGGAAGTGGGTCTCAAGGGATGTGGATGTCAGGAGGGTGACTCAAAGAGACGGATTCTTACACTGGGAAAAACAATGTCCAAAGTACCACTCACCTCCCAGATCCCTAGAGGCGCCCTGGACTTGCAGTCATAATCAGGCTTATGTTCTGTGCCCCTGTGAGAAGGTTCTCTGGTCAAACCCACCAGATGTAGGCTCAGCAATCCATGAGGAAACAGCCTTTTTCAAAACGTTGTGGTTACAGTGCGTGTATCATGAGTTTGCCTTTAGAAATATATACCCTGTAGGGAAGTTTCCACTGGTTATCCTCAGGCAGGGCATTGTCTATAGAGGTTAATGAGCAAGAAGGAACTGTGCCTAACCAATGTCCTGCCTTGCCAGGAAAACTGTACAAGGCAGTGGCACCAGCATAACATTGCTCTGGAAAACAGAAAATTCAAGTGGAAAAGTAATCCAAGTTCACATTGTTACACTCAGGTTCCAAAAAGCTCTGTATCTGAAACCTTTCCCTTTCTTAGAACTACTGAAAGAAAACAGCTACAGAAAGCTGGTTTTGGTGAGGGATCCAGCTGCTGGGTTAAACATAATCTCAATAAAAGATAAAGAAAGTGTAGCAGGTTCCAAAGGAAGAAATCTGATAAAATTAAAGTGTAATAGACACTTCAAACTGTGTGATCTGACCTAATAAGTTATTAATAGGGAACCATTACTCCTCATACATTTTTTATGAGGAAGGCATTGCCTTTTTGTCAAGATTAGTGGATTATAAAATATTTGTGCTACACAATATAAATGACCCTACCTATTAATAAGTCTCTGGAAAGATATGCTTAAATTAAATTACATTAAGAAGAAAAGTGTCAACTGAAAATTAGGCATAATTAATGGGAACACATAAATAAACCAGAGATAGAGGGAAAAGGACATTCCCTCCATTGATCATTTTGAAGATTAATTGCTGATATGCTCTAATGACATACCAACTATTACTGTTTTTATAAGGACCATTTCACAGAAGATGAAATCCTTGTAACTATGAATATGTACTGCAATTTATTGCCACAAGATAATTACACTGATCACATACCTCTAATTAGTCAGTATAATTTTGAAGGCTCAGAGATACAGCTTAAAATGTAATATGCGACAAAAGCTCATTTAATTCTTCCAGTAAAATGGTTGGATTTATTATTTCTTTCTTTATTTTGCTGATATGCAAATACTCAGCATTCCCTGCCTGTACAGTGGCCTGGGACAAACTGAAAGTGAGGATGTGGGCAACACTGCTGTTAATTTTCCAAAGTTTGGAGCTAGAGATCTATTCAGAACACTGATACCCTGGAGATGCAGGAATTTATTTTTCACATCTCATTCAATGTGCAAAGCAAGTAGAATAGCTATGGAATTATTGTTTGCAAGGCAGCAAACAAGTCTTCCAGTCCTCTCCTTTTGCCAGCATATATAAGGTTTCCTTTGATATCACAGCACTGCCTAAAATGTGTTCAGCCACATTCTGGTTTACACAGACTTACAGAAATTTCAAAGGCTTTCACTATGAAACAGGAATGTAAATAGGAAGCTTTATTGCTGAATATTTTAAATTATATCTCAGAGATTTTTCAGTTAGGGATTTTTTTTTCCACAAAGTATTAATAAAAAAAAAAACCTTTTGCTAGGCAGAAGAAAAGAGGATCCATTCACTAGAAATAATCCACCTGAAACAAAACACCTTACTCTTAACCCAAAAAACCTTATCTACTCTTTGACACTGTTGTAACAAACACTTCCAAAGTACTGTGCCAACATTGCTCATGTGTTCAGTGGATTTTAATTAGAGTTCTGAGAGCTTGGGAAAACTGGCCAAGCAAGCAAGCTTGCTCTTTTCAAATGGCAGCACAAGTGTCCTTTTACCCACCTCCCAAACATAGCATATGTTTAATTAAAACTGGTGTAAATAATGGAGACAGAAAAGCCTCCTACTCACAAATTAGTGAGGAAAACATGATTAAGAAGGTATTCAGCAAGATGAAGAAAGCAATCCATGCTGTTCCTTAGTTCCTCTGAACTCTGAATATCTGTAGATAGGTTTGGGGATCCATTCCTCATGAACAGCATGAATGGCTTTAATGTATTCGCCTCTAAATGCATTTGAGAAAGCAAAGATATTTAAGTATGATTAGCATCAGGAAAACTACAACAGATAAGGGCACAGAAAGAAATATAGAGAGAATTCTGTTTTTGGAGTTGCAGTTGCCCCAAATATTTGTCAGATAATACTTACTGTTCTAATTTAGTACAAGAGAATATCTAGTTATCCACCACATTTACTTAAACAAATCAGTTCTGCAGTCTGTCTCGCCAGCTGAGTTAGCAGAATGATATCCAGAGGGCAAAGCAAGCAGTCCAGGGACATGCAGATTTGCTACCTGCACTTACTCCTGCTTTACCCTGGTCTTGGATCTACCTGAGCTGTGGGAATGAAATCCACAACAATTAGTGGAGGAGAAAAGAGATCCAGCCATAAGCAAATGCAGGAGACAAGTAAGAAAAAACCATGGATTTGTTGTGTTCTGATCACTCTAACTAGTAAATTCAAGCTCACTTGGGAGAGAGGTAAGATAAACTGGTTCACAGTATAGAAAACACAACGAGTAGAAGGTGTATGAGAGGCAAATGAAAATTAAAAGCAAAGTGAGGGGAAAAAAGCAAAGGGTGCTGGGGAAGGAAATATGAACTACAAAATGTAGAATGAAGACTGACAGTCAGTAACCACAACCCCCATCCTATAGTTGGCTCTGATGCCTAGTTATTGAAGTTGAAGGTCAAAAGTATCCATTAAAAAAATACAACTTTCTCACACTGGATTTCAGCTGGATCGGAATCTGAGGAGCCATTAACAGTGCTATCTGAAATTGTCAGATTTCTTGTGAAAGTAGAAATAAGGAAATTTGATGTATCCAGGATATAGACCACGTTCATTTTTTACAGATGTAGTGACAATGACAAAAATAAGTGTTCCAGAGAAAAGAATGAATAACAAATTAAAATATGGAAGATCCTGAAAGTTTCTGAGATACTTTCAGAGGCTCTTTAACTAGTTTTTCTGATGCTTCCTCCTGCTAATTCAGACTACAGCACATACCTGAGATTTGGGATCAGCCGGGTTACTAAAGATCTCTTCCAATTTCTCAAAAAGTTCAATAAATGTTGAATACTGGTGCTAAACATTAAGCAACTTTGTTATGAATTACTGTGAAAATGAAGAAAAAATTCAGGAGGAGAGGAGAGGAGAGGAGAGGAGAGGAGAGGAGAGGAGAGGAGAGGAGAGGAGAGGAGAGGAGAGGAGAGGAGAGGAGAGGAGAGGAGAGGAGAGGAGAGGAGAGGAGAGGAGAGGAGAGGAGAGGAGAGGAGAGGAGAGGAGAGGAGAGGAGAGGAGAGGAGAGGAGAGGAGAGGAGAGGAGAGGAGAGGAGACTTTCTGCAGAATCTCAAGAATTCTCTCTTCTTCAGGCTCCAGTGTAATAACAAAATAAAATAACATAAAATTAAATTCAATAAGGAGTTTGGAGGGAGACATGTGAAAGCTTGAGAGGAAGTCTATCACTTGCAGCTTGTATGCCCACTAGAGAAAAAGTAACAACCAGCATAGAAAGCAAGTATTTCAAGTCATATTTTTTGTATTAGCACCTGAATGATTACTCATGCTACAGGGCTTGGGATTACTATTGCTTTATTATTTTTTTTCTCATGGTTGTTGATACAGGTCCATATTTGCAACATCTGTACTTTGTATGGAAGCTTTATAGAAATGCTAATTTGAATTTCTGATATAATCAACATCTATTTTTCACACTTGAAGGAAATTTGTTTGTTATCTGTGCTTTTAGCTACAAGTTTGTTTCATTTTACTCTTACTAACTTAAAGCACCTGCCAATATTCCCACGATTTTTGTACTTCTCTCTGCTGTCAAGGTCTCCTTTCCTCATGATGCTACCAGCTCCCCTCCTCCAGAACCTCAGACTCAGCAGCATTCAGAACAAAGACCCACAGTTGCAAGTGTTGCCTTCCGGAACAAATAGTATAAAGAAGGGAGATTGCTCTGGGCTACGTTGTCCTCGTAAACCACATGATGCATTCAGAGAATTAAATTTTCAACAAGTCATTTACTGATAGCTACTCTATGAGTACTACTCTACCAGCTTAAGTTTCTTGTGGTTCCACAGGCATTTATAGGACAAGACACTGTTACGGAAAGATGCTACCTGGGAGCATTTCTGTTTGTCTCTGTTTGCCAAAGCTTTTTTCTAGTCAAATAAGGTCAAAATTAACAAAAACAAAAATAGGAATAAAACAAAAATATAATAAATATGATCCTTATTCTCAGTGGCAATTATGGAATAGCAACAGTCCTTATTGGGGAAGAAGGTAGGGATGGTGATTAACACAAGCGCATTCACTATTGATGGGCAGGAGGTGTAAATGAAACTGCAGCAGCTCAGTGCTGCAGGATTTTAGAGCACATTTGTCACTGACTAGGTTTTTTGAGATCGTTATCATTTCTCTGAAGTGAATACTCTTCAGTGGAACATTTCTTGCAATGGAATATGTTTACCATGCAAGTATAATAAGGTGGCAAATGTTCCACCAGCAGGTAATATCATTATCATTTTCCTTTCCAGAGATATCAAGTTTTACTTTTCACTACCTTTATTATTCTCAGAGGTTGGAAGACAACAACAAAAATAGTTGTAAATAATCACAAAAAGAACAGAGGTCCCAGCTCATTGGAATTTTAGGTCACAGCAATTTTAGCTACATCTATACACTCATTCATTCAGATACAACTCAAATATTTCTTATGCTTTCTCTTTTTTTCTAGTACAGATAAGCTATTTTTATCATCCAGCCCCTACTTTTAGTTATGTTTTTTTGTGTGTGTGTCTATCTTATAATAAATATACATTTGTGCACAGATGTTTGTTTGTTTGTTTTAAATCTTCCTTATCTTTAAAGCTTTGTGTCTCAAATTGGGTTAATTATTACTTTGTGAAACTTGGTACCAAGTCTCAGTGTTCTAGTAATATGAGCCAAGGTAATGAGCTTTTGTGTTTACAGCTAATCAAACTAAATTTTCTTTCCATTCCTGAGACCCCAGGCAAAAGCAACACTGAGCCAGCACTACGGGCTCTATGACAGGAAGCCATTTACCTAGCTCTTGGGGATCTTTTGTTTGGCTTATTAAACATATTGAAAAATATCTTCTCATACTGAATTATATTATTTTCTCTTACACCTTCCACGTGTTTTTCTGCATTTGTTCTGACACTGCATCTTCTCTCATAGTAATTCCTCCGTGTTATATTCAAAATTTTAGGAGAGTTGAAGCAGCTTCTTTGGCAGAAGCCTACTTCAAACATCAGTATCATTTTTTGTTGTCGTTTTTGTTTTCTTTTATTGGTTTGCAAACTTGGGTAACCAGAGGAATCAAACAAATCATCAGGAGTTCAGACAAATTTAGGGAAACTACCGGGCAGATTGAGATTTGCTGCGTAAGGAGACTTTGTGGGAAGGACAAAAAAATAGAGGGGGTAAGGCAACTTCATTTAGAACTCCAGATGTAATTAAAACCAGGAAGATTACATCACTTTGTATCACCTGCTGAGTGTAAGAAATTGTTAAGTATCAATTTAAAAAGTTACTTAGTACTATGGATTATGGAATAATCCTTTTGAAGCTAACCAAATAAACCACATAAAATAAGATTTGGCAGAGTGCTATAAAGAATGTCTCTGTTGAATCATCCTAAAGTGATTTCCATGATTCCTAAGTGAAACTGAAGTAGAATTCTCTATTTACAACAGACAAATGTAATTGAAAATATCATATTGCTTTCCTTCCATAAATATCCATCGTTACATGCAGCACTAATTGGCATAGAACCATTCCAATCACTGGAATTGGCAACAGTCAAAGCTTTTGTTAACTCCACAATTCTGATCCTGCCTCATCCTGTGACTGAACCATTTGTAAAAAATTCATGTTACTTAAGATATCACTAAAATACTCTCAAATTACAACATAAGAAACGAACTATTGGTAAAGGATAGAAAGATTCTGATTAGGAAGGAGACAGTATGTAGCATCACTAATATGTGGAAGAAGTACAGTAGCAAGACATACACGAACTTGGTGTCATTGAGTCCATTGATCCCTTTGTTATCTGCAATGGTCCTTCTTTATAGCTGAATACCATGCCAAGGGACAATTACATCCTGACTTGATCCCATCAGAAGTGAAAACTGAATGGCTTTATGCCATCTATAAAATTGTGAAATGTCTTCTACTTACTCAAAGTCGAGCACAAAAGGTGCTATTTGATCAGACTGATTTTGCTCTGTAAGATATCTGCCAATGAATGGACAGAAGACAGGATCACAATTTTACCAATTATTAACCATTAACACGAAGTCCACCTGATTAGAAGTAAGAGTCCTTCATTATACATGACCATTACAGTTTATAGAGGGTTTTTTAGTTCCTTTGTTCAACTTGATTTCTTTGACAGTGTAATACAAATGAGTACTCAGCTGCTCCATGACAGTTACCTTCTCTCCCAGTCATTTCCCTGGCCTGACCTTGACCTACAGATAGACTTTGGCATTTAGTGAGAATGTGGTTTGTGGTAGCAGTAACCGCAAAACAGGATCTTCCCAGTGGCTTCAAGCCAGAGCGTTACTCACTGGCTAATGGTTAGAATGGAAGGATAACAGATATGGGTAAAAAATCTGAGATTTTGCATTTCTGTTAGTTTGAAATAAGAAAAAAAAAAAAAATCTGCACCAGAAGTACTTTGATCTTGCAAACTGTCTTTGATTCTGCAAAACATGCCTATGTATTTGAGTGGCTTTATCCATACATCTGACATCTACTAATATCTCAGTTGTGTAAATATAGAAAAGCCTCCATCCAGAAGTGGATCATAAATTCATATTTTTGTTTTCCTCAACATTATCCTATTTCAAAGAATTCTTTATGCAAAGCAGGGAGGCAAATTTTGCCACAGGTTCAATCATAGATATGTAGGTCACTCCAAAAGTTATGCCTCCGATTTGTTTCCACGTAAATGATATATGATAGAGCACTATTTGATAGAACACATACTTAGCAAATAACACTATTTTTCAACACAGTCACTACCATTAGCTATGCATTTTTGCCTGCCATGAACAAGAGCCTGCATGCCACACTCATAAAAATCTGTACCCGCTGTCATTGTTGCCATTGCTGAAGCACATTATCCTCTTCTTCACTGTGCTCACAGTCACGGTTTGGTCTCCATAAATGTTCAGCAAGGTCAGTGGCTGCAATCTTTACCACATGGAAGAATTCAGTGACACGCCATGTCTTCATCTGCACTTCTACATCAGACACCATTTTGCCAGTCTGCCCCTCTGCTGCCGTCTGTCACATGGCAACAAGATGTTATGGAATGTTGGTGGAATGATTCAGCCTTTACTGTCATACCACCAACATCCACCCTGATGTTGTAGTCCAACATGACAGAATAGGAGGTGTTACAGTTGGAACAGCCCTCAATTTACTGTAGTAAGTTGAGTCATAAAGCAAAAATCAAAGAGAGGCTGATCAGTGTACTGCAGCTTTTCTTCTCACAAGCAAAGCATGTAGTCAGTGACATCCAAAACACACCCTTCACTCTGCATGATGCCTTGTGTAATTTCCAGTGTGAGAACAGGCTCTGTAACATGTGACCATATTAAACACACAAGCATCAATTTTTGAAACGCTGGTGGAACTTGACACTTGTGGTAAGCTTCTGGTGCGAGAACATAGTAAATACTTCTCCCATCAAAAAATGATGAAAAGAAAATAACTTTCAATTGAAATAGTCTTATAACTGTATAGCTTTGTGATTCCCATCCCTGGCCTCAGTCAAATGAAGTCCATCACTGTTTTAATGCTCTGAAATCAGTTATGAAAAAAACTGTCTCCCTGGAAGAGCTGGTGAAGACCTGTTCTCACTCATTACATGAGTACAGCGGAGACACAAAGTTAGAAGAAAAGTCTGATTTTGAAACGCAACTCAGAGATCAGAAGCTAGCAGTTATTCAAGTAAACATCCAGCAGAACATCGTGCTTTCCACTTACACTTTCACATGGAATGCAAATGACATCCCGGATCCCCACTTCCTCACTATCATTTTGATTCACTGTATTTTCCACATGCAAGTCAGTATGTGCTGGAACTTCTTTTTGTTAAATGAGTTTAAAATGTTGGTAATTCTGCACTCACTTCTCAGAAATTTAGCTTATTTATTTTCTGTTTACCTCTCTGTTTTTTTTTTGTATGTAGCAGATACAACAATTTTTAGACTTATAAAATATATGTAAGCTACTATTATGCAGTAAATACAATAAAATCTAAATACAGCATATGGGAAAATAATAGACAAATGCTTATTTTATTTATCTACAAATCCTACTATTTTTAAACTACTACTGCTCTCTGTAATTAAAACCAAAATAATCAATCCAGTATGTGATGGCATCTTTCTGTCACAGAAGATGTGCCCAATCTGAAGCTACCAACTTTGTGACTGGTATGCTCGCTTGAAACAAGATTAATTCTCCTTAGTGATATATAACTGCACTAATTTTTAACTGTAAAATATTTTGAATTGATTTTCCAAGTATTGACATAGTGATAAAAAGTCAAATTACCTCCAGGACACAGAAAAAGACTTTGATTAAATATTTTTGAAGGATTTTCATATACTTAAGAAGTTGTTCTTAGGCATTTTCTTTACCCATTATGCAAATTTGTCAACTTATTAATAATTCAAAATAGGCAATACATTAATAATTAGGATCCCCCATTACAAATCTGACCTTTAATTGAATTCTATAGAAAGAGACTGTGAAAAATGAGCCTCTTGATTTATGCTAAGAATAAAGGTTAAAAAGCGTTTTCCTAGTAGATCTAATTTTTATCATTATTGCCTAAGCAGAAACATTGAGATAAGAAACTTTTTTCTCAGTTCAAATTGTTTTTTTTTTTATTTGTTTGTTTTTTGGAAAGGTTGTTTCTAACAAAAAAGTTTAAAGATATTTATTTATATGTGCAATGAATGAACTGTGACACTTAACAAGCGACACAGCAATCATAGATACCTCAAACGTCTGAAAGAAGTCAACCTCTTTCCTTCATTTCTCTTTGCCAAATGATCCATGAGCTTCATATTTACATAATTCTTCATGCTTAACTAATTGCTCTTCA
The DNA here is from genome assembly GCF_026119805.1 of Tympanuchus pallidicinctus. Classification (NCBI taxonomy): domain Eukaryota; kingdom Metazoa; phylum Chordata; class Aves; order Galliformes; family Phasianidae; genus Tympanuchus; species Tympanuchus pallidicinctus. Next base: position 11,823,406 of record NW_026294749.1, on the reverse strand, counting down.
TAATTCTGTTTGTTAACTTCGTCATAATGTTTAAAGGTAAAAACATTCAGTGACTATATAAAAGAATGATTACTTCCAGCTGTAGAAGAGCTGACAATTAAATTGCTACAGACTGCTGTGATGCTGCAAGGACACTGCTGCTGTGATTATTTGCCCTTCTATTCTCAGGCTTTCCTGGAAAAGTTGAGCTTGTGATGCAATTTTAACTTAGAAGACATTTATTGTGAACCTCAAGTAAAAACATTATTTAGATGTATTTGAATACATGTAAGAAAATGGAAGACAAATGGGGAAAATACCTAGAAACACAACGGAGAATGAGAGAGGATTTATTCTCCTAAAACTGCCAAAAGAACACTTTTATTAAAAAAAAGAGTAGTACTCCTCAGGAAAAACCTGCTACACATCATTGTTACAGTTGGAATAAATCAAACATGAACGCATATAGAGAACCGTTGCCTGAAAGCTGCTGTAACACGATGAAAGTTTGGATTTCATATTTCATTTTGTACAGATCTGAAGTCCAACAAACACTTGAAAACCCAATAAAAAAAATGGTTACATTCCAGCTGGTAACTGAAGAGCACCATTTGGAATGGTAACACACAGCAGAACTAGTTATTGCTATATTTGTTACCCAATTGGCACAGTTGTACAGAACGAACAGGCACAATCCATACGAGCAGGTGAAACAGCTCTGTGAGAAACATACGTTTTTAGTTTCATTAAAGGACCACATCTCCTCTGCTCCTCAAGGGGATGTGAATAACTGAATGTCACTTAGCCCTCACACATCTTTGAAACCTCAAAACCAACAATCAACTTTTGGCCAACTGTAAATCTTTAATATTAACTTTTCCAAGCCATCAAGCTGTGCATACACCAGCCTTGATGATGCAGAGCAGTAGCATCGAAGGACTGCATCAGTCCATCTAGTAGAGTGTGAAGCAATCACAAATGTCTGAATTTTCATAATAATTCAATAGTTCAAAACCAACCTGAGCAACGCTATCATTGATTTAACCCAGAAGTACTTACAAACAACACTGATAAGGTTTTTTAATAAAATTAGAAATTAGAATATTTCTATTGGATTAGACCTTCAAAGACCAATTGCTTGTCCACCTCAGGGCTGATCAAAAGTTAAAGAGCATTAATGAGAGCATCGTTCAAATGTCACTTGAACACTGACAGGCACGAGACTTTACCTCTCTATGAATCCTCTCCCAGAGTCTGACCATTCTTATGGCAGAGGAATGTTTCCCAGAGCTCCCTGGCTGCTCTGTGCCATTCCATTCCTACCATCAGTGAGCAGGAGCAGAGCCCAGCACCTCCCTCTGCTCCCCCACCTCAGGGAGCTGCAGAGAGCAATGAGGTTGCCTCAGCCTCCCCTTCCCCAGACTGCACAGCCCAAGTGTTCTCAGCCTTTCCATGCCTGCCAGCCCCATTACCACTTCTGGTGCCTCCTCTGGATGCATTCAAGGACCTTAACACTCTTTTTATATTGTGGAGCCCAGAAACACACAGGATATTCAAGGTGAGGCCATACCATTGCTAAACACAGAGAATCTCCTATTATAACCAGCTGGCTGTTCAGTGTTTAATGAACCCCACAATGCAGTTTGCCCTCTTGGCTGTCAGGCTTATTGACTGTTGGTATATTAATACATTTGTAATTTATCAGCTCCCACTTGCCACCTCTCTCCCCTCCCAGAAAAAAAAATCCCTAAGAAATAGAGAAGCTTTGTTGGGTTGGCATTCTTGAGCTCATCTGCAGGTTAATGCTGTTGTGAGGGCTAACACCCTGCTTGCTTGAAGGGCTAACTAATTTTATTTCTACAGTAAAATATACATTATACAGACTTAATCTATCCATCATCTGAAAGGCACTACTTGTGCCTTTCAATTATGGTGAAACTGAACAGCTAATGTTATGAGAGGCACCAACAACTCCCTCATTGGTGGGCACAGCATGAAACCTCCTACAGAAGATTTAACACCTTTGCAGCTCCAACTGTACCAGAAGAGCAGATGAATGGGTTGCAAGTGTGAGACACAAGCTGCACACACTGCTCTGCTAAGGCCTAGTTTTGGTGGATTAGTTTTTGTGGGATGTGGAATGATGTGTACCCTTGGCTCCTTAGAATCAAGCTGAACTAGACCGTAGGTCAGAGTGAGGTGTTGCTCCTTCTCAGCAGAACTCCCCAGTGCCAGCACTCAAATCATGTTCTGCTCTCCTCCAACCACCTCCTGCACAACCAGCTCAGGCAGCTAGCAAAGAAGAACACCCTGGCAAATATCAAGGAGTATTCATAGCACTGTTATTCTTCACTATCAAAACCACTACAAAAACTGATTTTAGTATATGTGTTCAAAGAGTCTTTTTGCGTCCTAAAGTATGTCATCATTGAGCAGCAATATTGCTGAAGTTTTGCCTCATGAGCAGTTCCAGCTCATAATATTTTAGAGAGTAAAGTCTTGAAATTATAGTGTGTCTCGGAACAGATCTCTGCATACCAAGACAAAAGAACAAGTCTTTTTCTGCAGTATCAAAACTTACTGTTACTTTTTCAGATCTCTGCTACCACTTAAAGAAAAACTATGATGAGAACTGCTCCTCGCAAGAGCAAGTTCTTCATGATTTCAGGGGAAAGACAGCATTAGAGTAATTGATTTCTGTCATGGATTGGAAGAATGTTTTCAATATATTTTGATTTTTCTCCAGCAATCCCCCTTTCTATTTGATTGTACCTGAACAAGATACGAATGGCAGACACCATTTAAAAGAAAAAGGGAGGGGAGGTAGGGGGCTGTAATTGTCATTATTCTGCTCTGTTGCCATCTGTTCCATCCAAGGAAGAAAAAATCTTTTATTTCATTATGAAAAAGGTTGCAGAAGTGCAATCGATTTTCTTAAGAAGAAAAGGCTCATTATCGTTCTGAAGACTGGAATTGTGCTCATTCCCTCGGACTCCCTAGATAACAAAGAAATAAAATTTAACCCAGCAATTCCTTCACTAGCAAAATTACTTGTTACTAAAGGAGATCATCCTTTAGAAAGACTTCAAACTAAGTTAAAATCTTTGGCCAATTAGGAATTTGCTACAACTCCTAGAAACTTGCCCCATTAGTCAGTTGATGACATTGTTTATAACAAGAATTTTATTACTAATTTGAGAAAATGTTCACATGCCAATTTATTCACAAAGCTAGACATATCTACCTCAGTAAGCATTTGTCCACATTTTACAAGTAAATGCTGAGAAATGAAATATATCATAAAAGAGACAGAAAAAGCATGGAGAAAAATGAAGTGACAAAAAAAAACCAACAACCATCAAACTAAGCAACTAGGCATATAAGTTCTGTGTACTGCAATACAAAATACAATTTAAGTTAGATTAGCTATCAAGCTATTCATATGTTACTACACTTATTATGGAAAAGGGACTTTGTCATAATAATAGACTGCAAATACTTGCAACAATCTATGTTAAAGTGGTCACAGATTGCTTTGTAAAGCAATGTTTCTTGGACTTCAGCTCCTCTAAGATATTTGAGCACATGAGAAAATAAGTTTTAGTTGAACAATGAAGGCAACAGTCAAATCCAGCAAGGAATGATAACAACACAGACGCATGCATTTTCATCCCCTATTTATACTTCATGATATCAGGGCAGAAGCAAGTGCTGATAATGAAAATATTAACATTTTCTGAAATTGTTGCATAACTTGGCCACTCTTAGTCCTAGGAGTAGTGTATGTTATTGGTCATATATTGGGTAAGGGAAAAAGACTGTCCTATGATGTGACTTATTTATATACCTAAATAGAAGGAGGGATGGACTGAAAGATATTTTACAGAATTACAGAATCATAGGAGTTGGAAGGGATCTCTGGAGTTCACCAAGTCCAACTCTCCAGCTAAAGGAGATTCCCTACAGCAAGTCACACAGGTAGGTGTCCAAGGCAGTCTTGAATATCTCCAGAGGAGACACCACAACCTTTCTGATATGCCCATTTCAGTCCTCTGTCACCCTCACAGTAAAGAAGTTCTTCCTCATGTTTCTATGGAACTTTCTGTGTTGCAGTTTCTATCCGTTGCCCTTTGTACTCTTGATGAATGCCACTGAAAAGAGTCCATCCCCATCAGCTTGACTCCCACTCTTTAGATATTTACAGTGATGAAATCTTCCCTCAGCCTTCTCTGGCATCTCTAACAAAAGTTCTTCATCTAGCAGGAACTATCACAATGGGAAGTTGTAACAGATGCAACAGACCTTGCAGTTGGATGATGCATAAGCAGGCACCTCTCTCTCACCTGGATGGTAAGCTCCCCAGTTGTAGTACTCCAAATCTAACAAGTCAGCAAGGAATTATAACCATAAGTTGTGAGGCTCTAGATCAGTTTCTTAGGCATCTAGGTGATGTTACAGGTGATGTTGGGTTGGATCACCAAAACAAGGAATGAAATAGGTCAACAATATGTTGAGGAAAGCATGGATATGGTTTTAAATGGGAACTGGGTAGATTCAGACCAGATACTAGGAAGAAATTCTTTACTGTGAGGGTGGTGAGATGCTGGAACAGGTTGCCAGAGAGGTTGTGAATGCCCCCTCCCTGGAAGCATTCAAGGCCAAACTGGATGGATCTTTGAGAAACCTTGTTTAGTGGGAGGTCTCCCTGCCTATATCAGGGGGGTGGAACTAAGTGATTGTAAAAGTCCCTTCCAATCCAAACCATCCCACGATTCTATGGCATTATCAGAAAAAAAAGAAAAAAAAAAAGTAATTAAAAATATTTTATTCCATATATTCTTCCATTTAAAGGCCTTAGAGTCAGAATAGTCTGCTTCTTTGCCAAGAAACCTTGACTTTGTAATATGCTGTCATATCTCAACAGGATAAAAATACTGAAATAAATCATTACAACAACATAAGGAATTTTTGTGATGTCGTTTTCAATGTTACTACGTTACTTATTTGGCTGTTCAGAGCAGCAGACATGACATTTCGTAAAATTGCTTTCTGACTGTTAAATAGGAACAAGCAGAAGCCCAGGAAATCAACTGGTGAAATTAAATCAGGTGGCTGAGATGACAAGGAAAATATAACTGAAAACTAACTAAAGCAATTTGTAGGGTTTCACCAACACAGAAGGACAGACAGTAGACTTCTGCTATTATGACTCAAACAATTTACAGAAATAGCTTCATTTCAAACCAGCAGGAGGGTCTGACCACAAAAACAGGCAATTATAGAACTTCAGAATTATAGACCTGAGCAGCCCGCTTTGAGAACCAAAACCCCCAGTGTCTGAGGGAACTGAATGGGATCTTTCAGAGAACAGCTCAAAATACTCCTGTCTTCCTGCATCCGTGGTGCTGTAGGTTCAAAAAGAGGAAAGCACAGATCTCTGACAGTCCTAAAAGCAGCAGCCTTGAATATCCACATAAACATGGTCAGATCCAGATCCACTATTCTCTGTCTCAAGAGATTCCAGCAGATACCTCCAACTTCTCTAAGACCTGGAGAAAAGGAGTCAGTCAGCGCTGGGAGGACAACGTGTCTTGGTGTCACCTTTTTTTTCCAATGCCTGTTGAGATACATGCCATTCATCCTAAAATGATGAAGTGGGATGAAGGCAAGAATATATTTCATCTGCAGAATAACTCTATGAGCAGACAGCTGAAGATTCATCTCATTCCAATTATTTTAAATATTCTCAATAAAAAGCAGTTTGAGCCCTCCTGATTACTTTGTTTGAGGTTTTTTTATTCGCTTTCAAATACCTGAAACATAGTGAGAACAATTTGGTACTAGAAACAACTTCATTCTGATAAAAACCTTTGCTCTAAAAACATCAAGAACAGACAGATAGAAATCGAGTTATTGTTTTACCTGTTAGGGAGCATTAAGAGCATTACAGAAACATCTAAGAATCTTGCAGGTATGGAAAGAAGCAAAGACATTAGGGATCACAACAAGATAGGGCTGCTGTGTGATTAATTACACACGAAGGTTGAAAAGACAGGAGCAGATGAAAACTACAACTGAGACAAGAGAAGCTAAAATACTCAAACCTGGTAGGGAACCTGACAACCTGATAACACAATCCTGTACAGTTATACACATGCCTCATTGTACTCAGTGCTCAATTCCAGCACTGCTGGGCTTTTTTGTTATTGCAGATTTTATTCCTCACTCTAATTAAAATAAGGTAATGCTTAGCACTGCAAAGCCAAAACTGATGTTCAGTGCTGACACAAAATCAGCACGAGAAGCCCTGAATCTGTAACTGAAGAGCTTGATAAGATACAAGATGTTGAAAAGATTGAAACACAAGAATATACTAAAACTCAAAAATGTGATTCAAAAACAAAATCCTTGAATGTGTAAATCGTCTACACAGATTTATCACTGATTTTTTGAATAGCTGATATGTAAGACCCTCTCATGGCTCGTGGGCCATGGAATAGAGATTCCATCAACAAGAGATTCATTGAATTGACTGGGGAGATTTTCACATACTCTGCAAGATCTACATTATTCCATGCATTTCATAGGATATTGGTAAGTAACAATTCAGGAACTAGTATCATATTTGGGGTAAGAAGACTCATTTTAGTAGTGTTTACTTAAGGTCTCACTGAACAGACCATCTCTTACTAAATAGTCTGTGCCCCAAAAGCCAAACGTCTCATAACCAAAAATATAATTTCTTTTGCTAAAACCTTCATGATTCTCAAATTTTTTTTATTTTTATTTTTTTATTTTTATTTTTTATTTATTTATTTTTATCATCCCTAAATTTACATTCAATTCTTCCTATTTTTTTCCATTCCTTCCAGAGGTAATTTCCTGGTTGTTCATGTGACTCTCTGTCTCTATTTATTCTTAAGTCAATGCTGTGATCTTTGAATGAAATCTACCTTCAGATTGTGGAATTCTTTAAAACTGCTTATTAATTTTTCCTGAAATGCGTGAATCACAATTGAAGTTTTTACATTTTCATTCATTTATACTATCAAAGCTGTATAATCTGTTTAAAATACGTCACAACCAAAAAGGAACCTCAGTATTTTCTGAGTACCAGTTGCATAAACTTATGAACTAAGATGTACCATACGAAAATTAATGAAACTATACATGATGATCTAAAAATCACATCCTAGCACATTTCTGTCATGAAATTTTGCATTCATTATTGGAATCTCAAGAAAAACCAACAGCTTACTGAAACCTTAAAATGATAATTACATGGCTCTTCACTGCAATAAAAAATAATAATAATTTTACCCTAAAAAAAAAAACAAGTGTAATGTGGCTATTGAAAAAAGATTGAAATGTTTCCTTGATCTGTAAGTGACACTATATGGGGAGCAATCTGAAAAAAAAAACAAACGTCCAGTTTCCAAAGTTGCACAACTTTTTGCGTGCTTTCATGGAGTCATCAGCGAACTCTCCGTATGGCAGAAGCTACCAAGCTTCCCTTTCCCTAGCTGCTGTTCATGTGAATTGACCCACTAAAGACTTTTCACAGGCAGCCATCCCTGCAGGCCAGTAATAGATCAGTGATTCTTTAGAAAGCAAATGCAGATAGGATACAAGCTCAGCTGTTAATTCATGTCCCAGTATTTCAGACTGGGCTTTGCATGTACGTCATTTGCTTTCCCAAACTCTTTCTTGAAGACTAGAAAGCACTCTAGAAATGTTACTTCAACTCAGTCACTTTGTTCTTTTACCATCTATCCTATTTATTTTAGTGCACTTGGTCCTGCTCACACCTCACATTAAGCTGTAACCGTTAACTGCCAGTACCTCCTCAGCAAGAAAAAAAAAAACAAAACAGGTCAGTGCAATCCATGAATAAGGAATTACCTTAAGTATTTTTGCACGTGTGCAGAGAGAGAACTGTATAAACAGAGCAGTGAGATGGCAAAATTACTACTCAGGAAAGCATCTCAGATATCTACGCACGTTGGGTTTTATGTCAGGAAGGGGATAGCTTTGAGAGAGCCCTGCTTCTGCAACACTTGCTATGACAGAATACTCCTCTGCAGTCGTCAGAGGCCCAATATATGCATAATAAAACATATTCCATAAGCCACCGAGCTCTGACCTACCTTGAGGCTGTTTTTCAGGAGCAGATCATTTGTGACTACATAAGTTTGCACTGGCGATCTTTTAGTGTTCTACAGGATTCTAGGTCCTTTTTTAAGGACAGTATTACCAGTTTGTGAACTGAGGAGAAGAAATTTTGTAGGAGGAGGACATCTAGTGATGTGATATGTATTTACATGCTCAGCTGCTTCCCTGTGCTGCTGAACAAGCTAGCTAGCACGTTACAGAGTTTTTAAGAGTATGAAAGGTGAGCAGGCGTGCAGCTGACTTTGCTGGAAAATAAGGGGATTTAGGGATTTTGATAGGACAACAACCAAAACAACAGCAGCAATTTAACTATGTAATTCTCAAATTAATCTTACTGAAATTAAATGTTGGCAACTGCCCAGCTTTCACCTACAGCTATGTCACCTCCAAGTTATAATGGCATCAATTATCACCTTCATAGCTCATGCAGAATGACCACTAATATCATAATATCCTTACAGGCAAAAGCTTCCCATAGAAACTACACAGGTGCTTAGTTTAGAAGCAATTCTAATGTAATGACAGCTCTCTTTAAATTCTGTTTCAAATATCCCATTTTTTAATGTTCTCCTGACAGTGAGAATTATTACGCATCAGACAGATGAAATTTGAAGAAGTTAATTGGCATCGTAACTCATGTGAGCTAAGGTTTTGTCAGTGGAACACTGGGCATTTGTAACTATGAAAAGATCAGACAAGTGCAGTAACAGTGCACAGGACACAATACTCATTGTTGGCACTTGTTTTGAACTGCACATCACTCAGAGGGGAAAAAAAAAAAAGCCAGGGAATACACTAATGCAAAATAAACAATTATTACAAAGTCATGTGAAGCCACTAATAGCTCCTTTTCCAGAGCAATGTCAAAATATTATTCCTAAATTTTTCAAGATAAAATGAAGCCATGTAAAACTTAGCAAGCCATGAAAATAATAAATAAAGGAGTCAATGAAACACTGAAAAGAAAAAAAAAATGTGTTATAGATGTTGGTTAAAAAGGGGCTTACATATTTTCAGGAAGTCTACGAAGACACATGTTTGCTTACATACACTTGTACTGTAGGGCTGGGTCTAAAACTGGTCACATAGGTGAATAAGCAGGAGTCGCTTGCTGTTTTTCTTCTATACTAGCAGTATGAATAGCATGTCTCATAAAATCTTCCATGATTGATACAGAAGTGTTCTCACAGAAGGAAATGCATTGTGGAGGAAATAACAGTTGATCACCAAGTTTGCACCCTTCAATTACATGCTTTTTTTAATCACAGAATCACAGAATCACCCGGGTTGGAAGGGACCTCAAGGATCATGTAGTTCCAACCCCCCTGCCTAGCAGGGCCACGAAACAATGTGTGTGCATAGAACAATACCTTCATAGTCCCTTATATTAGCATAACAGATAAAAATTACAAGGAGGGAAAAAGATCAAGAGAATGCCATAGTTGGGAAATAAACAGCTCCTGGAAAAGCCACAGCACAGCAGTAGTGCCAGAACATCTGGACAACTGCTCTACACTGCATGGTGCTATTAGCAAACAACTCTCCACGCTGGAGATTGCTGCTTCTGCACTCCATTTTGCAGAGCAGATACATTGTCAGGGTCTTCTTAAATTCACTCAAGAACCTTACAACTCAGAATGAAGTAATTAGGTAACCACTGAGCCAGGACCTTTCTGATTAAATGGATTTTTCCTACACATCTTTGATTTTGACAAAAGACTGCTATTAACAGACGTGAATGTATCTGCACTAAACTGCTAACGAAGTTATATGTATATATATGTGCTACAGGAAAATACCAGTTTAATCAAATCTCAAAATCACAGGCACATCCAGAGGGATTCAAATCTGCAATATCATGGTAAGTAATCACTGCCATGATTATGGACTGCAACCTAACCATTTATAACAGACGTTGTAATGCAAATGGACTTTTGAAAATAATAGCTTATATTATCAAATCCTATATAGTTTAGAAATCAAACATCTAGGTTTTAATTTCTAATACGCATATAATATTAGAAGTAATAAAAGCCACATCAAGGTAAGAAATTACTTGCTATTTATTTTGATAATAAGCTATAGTTACAGACTCACATTCAGTCACAGAGTTCTCATTATTTCAATACCGACTTAACATTCCTGATAAGTCAGTCTTCATAAGAATCATAAACTGGTACAATTTGGAGAACAGGTGTTTTGCAAATCAAAACCTATACAGTTACCAGAGTACTGAAACCACAGTAGTTTCAGTGCAAATAATTCTGTTTCTTGATGCAGCTACGAAAGCCTTTTTTTCCACTAGAGAAACCTCCATCCCTCATTCTACTTTTTTTCATTGCTTCCTTTATCTCAATTGTTCACATGCCTTATACACCTTTATGTGACCCAGAACTGGGAATAGAAAATTTGAGGGAAAGCCAGTCCTAACAAAGCTGGTTAGATTGCACAAGGGAGGACACAGCAAAAGAGCACAAAACTGGTACTGTGATAACAACATGGCAACGTGAATGACCTTTAATGTAATACATTTATGAGCCAATTTGTATTTCATACACTTACCACAATTACAAAACAAATTATTTTTTAAATGAGAGGATAAGGAAGTGTGAAAACTTTGTAAGGTTTGGGCAGTAAACTGAATGTATAAAAAGTAATTTGCTTTTCAACATGTTATTTATCAATTTTTTGACCGATTAGTGCATTTATAATCAGGGCATCTTTTACATCTAGTAAAAGTGAAATGTTAACTGGAAAAGAAATATTTGTTGTAAATGTTGTACTTCATTCCAAGTCACATTCTGCAGGAATTAGGAAATATATCTTCAATAGAAATAAACTCAGATAAAAAGGAAACCTTTCTTTTACGTCATTGAAAAGTGTAGAGCAAGTGGTTGTTTGTTTGTTTCTTTTATTATTACTATTATTATTATTTTCAATTTTACAGTGATGCATTTTATTAGCTTGGAGTCTATCTGAAGGCATTCTTAAGGAAAATCTTACCTGAATTATGCATTATTGTCTATTTTTGCATTTCCTTGATAACTGGTAAGCAAAGCCTGTGACCATTTCATACGCAGAGAAAATGACTTAGCCTTAATTCATTTTAGCCAATATAGCCCACTGAAGATGGTAGCAACAGGAATACTGATAACTTTTTAAGGAAATGTAATGCTGAGTGAATTGCAGTCTTATTACATTACTCTTAAACTCCATTGATTATTGAAATAAAAATTCCATTTCCCTTGCACACTGACAATTTCTTTTAGGGAGAAGGGAAGTTTCTTTGTCATGCAGAAAATTTTCATTCCAAAGTTTTCTATACAAAATTGACGTTGACACTGCTGTGATTATTACAATCAAGCTTCTGATTTTTAATATTTTCAACCTGACAGATTTATTCCTTTTCAAATTAAAAAAAAAAAAGAAATCCTTTTTAGAATAAAAATACATAGCTTCCTTATATTTCCTGATTCTGAAAATTACCAGATGCCAAGCTGTGAACATAAGGAAATTGAAGACCCTTGAGGGTGACCTTAAGAACCACAAAGGTGGAGAATTGTGATATAGTGGTTTAGGCAATTTCATTGCAGCTGCTTGGCGGTGGAAAAATGAGAAATGGGTTTTCTATTACTAAATATAATGAATTCCCTTTCTGTCTTGTCACAAATTGTCAAACTTCATTAATGAGAAGAAAGATATGGTGCATACATATATAAACGGTAATATAAATATGCATACTTAAGATGGAGAATGCTGCATATCCCCACAGGAAGATTCTTTCTCTGTATCAGATACGATGTAATTCTTTCTAAATAAGAAATAAATTTTAAAATTAGCAGGCATAGCAACGTAACATGATTTCTGTATCTTCAAAGCAATCTGTTCTTTGTTTTTCAAGTGCAAAGACACAGCTCAGTGGTTGTTTGTCAGAATAATATTTAAAGCACATTTGCCTTTATGTCTGTAGGTATCCAATGGAAGAAGGCAAGCACTTTTAGTTCTAACAAGGCTTAAATACATTGCTGAGTCAAGGCATAAACAAATCATAGTACAATGACTTGCACTTCTAAACATCTTTGCAATTACTTTAATTTAAAAAAGTATGACTGATTTCTACTTTGAAGATAGCAATTCATTGATTCAAATATGCAAAATATGAGTAAATAGGGAAAGAAATTCATGGACTTCTCTTGAAAAACACTGTGAAACATTCATAATTTCATTTGGAGTTATGAGAATAAAAAATTGGAGCAGCTCACCTCACACAAATTTAAATGTATCTCCAATATTTAGCCTAGATTTTTGCTAGTTGATAGGAATAAAGGAAATGGATGGAATTACCCAGGACCTTACACCTGCATAGTTTGTTGAGCTCTTTTAAACCAGAAGATATCCTGAAGGACATCATGAGCTTATGTATATCTTACACTCATTATGAGATCCCTTTTCATCCAAAACTCATTCTAGAAAACTACTTTTCACCACTCTATCAACAAAAATTTCACCTACACTTTCTATAATATAGAAGTAGTATTTTGACATTCAGTAATGGCAAGACTTCTGCAACTACAGAAACTAAGTACATGTCATACACTTTTATGGTCCCTGTTGCAAACTGAACCATGGTGGACCTCTTTTGTACAGAACTGAAGATATTCTAGAAATCACTGAGCAACTTGAACACATCTATTGCCATAGTAAAAAAAGTGATCTATAATATTTCAAAATACCTTTGCACCTGAAATTGCAAGTTTCTGAATTAGAAGTAGCAGAGAAGTTTGACCATCTGGGAAATATTTTCCCTTTATTATTCACGGGAGTGGACCAGTGTAGCATATTTGCAGTAAGTTCTCAGAATCCATACAGCCCCACGTCTTGTATCGCTGTATTCTAGTTATATTCTCCAAGAGACTGTCAAAAAGGACCAGCTCCAGAAGGCCACTGAAAGAATCTGTAGGAGAATTTGTGTAAGAGCTGTTCTGCAATCACAGACTCCACAGGAGGTTATGTCTCTGTATCTAACCTCTTTACTCACTACCCAAATCCTCCACAACATTAAATGAACTTATGCTCCGTTTGAAAGGATATTTTTCTTGTCTTCTCTGCAATTGCCTCAGAAATGTCAAAAGCCACATCAAATCTGATCACTGAATGTGCTCCACTGCCTCCCCTAGGGCAACAAACGTCCATTCATCCTCAGCCTACACATTCAACCCTCCTTCCAGCACAAAACCAAGGAAGTAGAGGTATAGCAGGGGTTTGTTCAAATACACTCAGGTTTTAGTAAAGTCAGAGCAGCAGTCTTCTGGTTTAAATGCAGTGAAATGACTTATTCCTTACAGATTTTGTTTTTGTACTTTGTTCTCTGATACACACTTAGGGCACGGCTCTGTCTTACTTACACAAGGCATGCTTGTTTGTGATGCTTACTAGTCACTGCATTTGAGAGATAGACTGGAGAATGTGGTGGTTTTTATTTCTATAAATTAAATCAGAAACAGAATACTTGTATATGATGATAAATAGAAAATATAAATTTCAGTTCTTCAGAAGATTATCTCGTCTTCCTGGAGCTTGCAGGACCCTGTTACTATTCGTGATCACATTCCAACTTACAGCAGTGATCTTTTAAGCAAAACAGGCTTAATCGTATAAATAAACGTCCATGAAGTTAAAGCATGTATGTAAGGTATTTGTTACACATGGCTAGCCTTATTAGAGACATGACACAAACAAATGCAGTTGCACAGACCTGGGAGAGGAGAGACAACAGTAAATCCAGATCATGTCACCATTACAATAAGCAGAATTTAAAAGTAATTGAAATTAGGGTCTTTTAAGGATAAAGATTTGTTCTTAGAGCACATTTCGTAGGAAACCAAACATATGTCACTATTACTCTTCTATAGTGACTGTTGTTTGACCCACCTGGTTTTCATACACTTAAGAAAGACAGCTGTTCAAACTCTCACTTGGCACAGCATCACAAACAGTAGCAGCACTGCCTGTGGCACTGCTTCTCAGCGTTGTTTGTAGAGACCTCTAGTGGAAAAAAAGCTGCAAAGCTTCAGTTTTGTCCATAACCATGAAAATTGGATGTACTTCTCTTTTTTGACTGGACTAATAATCCACCAACGCTCTAAACAGATTTCTGCTTTATAGCATAACATATGCAAAAGAGCAGGGAAGGAGCAACACCAGGTGATGAGCAGAAGTCAGCAGTCTTCCTGAGCAGAATGGAGTCCTGCTGCCGGTACAGCTGTGTCTGCAAGGTGGGACCCCCAGCAGCTAGGCTCAATAATCTTGTATTTAATAGCTGGCCCTAATATACCAGTCTCCCCCAGGCCAAGGTTTCACCCTTGTTGCTGGCACAGACCATCTCACCAGCACATACACAGAAAGCAGTAGCCACATACGTGCAGGTGGAGCTCATTCCCAGGGATTCCCAGACCTAACAGCTGCCTGAAACTCACCTGGTCCCCAGCAGGCAATTGCACTGTGGTCTCAAATAGACAATCCTAATCCAGGAAAAGCATTGCAGAAGGATTTCACAATACCAGGCAGAATGCACTGGTGACATACACAACACACCCAGCGAAGCGTATCGACCAGACAGCTATCTACACATTTGGCCTTTTTCATCCACATTATCCCTCTATTTTACCCAGATATGTTCCTCCCCAAATCAACTAAATCCTCCCCCTTTCTCTTTTCCTCCATAGTAAGTCCTGCACGATCTCAAGATAATCTTGCCTTGGATTTCACAGTAAACACCATATTGCTAGGTGTCGACATGCCCTGGTACAAAAGGGGCTCCAGGGATGACTCTTGGTGGTGTCACACAGTCATATGGGGATGAGGTTCTTCTGAGGCAGCCCTGAGATGCCAGATGGGATGCCCCTTCCTCTGTGGCCACACATTGGGCTCCTGTCTGTTGCTGTGGGCTACTCTGCAGCCCTGCCTTGTGGAAATGACCCTTTGATGGGCTGATGGCTCCTGTGATGGGCCTGGGAGCAGCCAGGGCAGGGTTTTATTGGGAATACCCAATTTTTCCTTGTCTCTGTATGCTTGTTTGTGCATAGGAGCTTTCATCACATAACCTAGAAGATGTTTATATTTTGATTACACTTATAGTGACTCATAATATCTCAGAGCTTTTTCAGAGACGTCTAAATAAATGTCAGAAATTTCCCTCTTCTTTCAAAAATTTCTGTACTAAATAAAAAATTTATTTTGAATTTGATACAATGCAAAATAGAACATTAGGTAGAGTATTTCATATTTCCTAAGTGGAGCGTTTTTCTTATTTCAGATGGCTTTTGCTTATTTCACAATTATTTTGTTCAAAATACTTTGTCTGGAACTCATCACCTATGTAATCCTGAGGGAAAAAAAACATTATAATCTTCCTCCCCATACATTCTTTCTCCTTATTTTTTTTTCTTTCAAGCAAGTAAACCAAGAGTAGGAATTGTTTACAGAATGCTATCTATTTTCAGTGCTTAGTGGGAGAATATATTGTGAAGTCCCCTGAATATGGCTCATCTTGGCTGAATGATATCCTCTACTGACAGCAAATTTGCCTAGTGGGAAATCCCAAAATCTGTCAGAGCAGCTCAGACTCCATTAGCCAGACCATCCCTATCAGGTACAACTGCTTCTGCAGTGTAACAAGAAAGTAAGGGGTGGCACTTCCGAAGATTTTCTTCTTCCAGGCTATTCCTATCTATTCCACAAATCTTAATGAATGGGTTTTCCATTTCAAGTATCATTTTCTGCTTACACAACACAGTATAAAATAAAGACCATACGCATTTCTGTACTAATCTAATAAATGTATGTCTCAGTATTTTTAAAATGTAGAGAGCTTCCAAGGAATATGCATATTTGCACTCAAATGCATTATGCACCACACTCCTATGAGTGGCTCTGAAGGTCACCTCTAAATGATCTTTTAGACTGTATGCCTTCCACATGCAACCACAGTGAGAAATAACCTGGCTCTGCTATAATGACACGAAGACAAGCTGGGACAGTCTGAAGCAATAAACTGCCCTCCTCCTTCTAAATAGCAGTGGTGCCTTCACAGAAATAACTGTTAAAAACATGATTATGAGAACATGTAGTTTTGCACTATATCCAAGTATTAAGAATCATTACACAATTTTCTCTGCTACGCATTTAAATTGCATTTCACATTTCCAAGGGACGTGGCATATCTTGGATAACACTTTCTGACAGAAGACAGATTGTCTACACAGAGTTATGGGAACAACATTCTGAAAACCCTGTTCATTATCAGCAAACCTAGTGCTTCAGAGGAAAACAGATGGACAGTATTTTTTTTTCTTTTGTCAGGTTTCTCGTGCTAATTATAAACACTAAACAAAATTTCTATTGAACAGTGTGCCAACAGGACACTCACGAGAGACAGATTTTTCTTTCTGTGGATTGTCATACTGATAAGCTTTTAAGTACGTTTCCTGCTTCCAGCTTCACAGAAAATATTGTGACTGATAGAAATTTGGATTGGAGCCAAGCATGCCTGTGCAGCAGTGAAAACCAACTGCATCCTGGGTTGCAACAGCAGGAGTGCAGCCTTAGCTGCTTGCTATCTCGCTACCAGCCCTTGCTATCACTTCCCTATCAGAGAAGTGATGCTTCTCAATTAGGCATTCAGGGCTACCTCTTATCTCTTTTTCTCTTATTCTCTTTTAATTGCAGACAAAACTTCACATTTTCCTGCTTTCTAGATGACAGAAACCACTTAGTTCCCCACCTTTCTGTGAGCAATAGCCACGCCAGTGCCCCACATTGGACTCTGAATGACAGCCATGCTTGTGCACCTCACTGTTGTCTGAAAGGCAGATTTATCTGCGTCTCCTGTTGTTTTCTGAACATTAGCCATGCCTTTGCCCCATACTATTCTCTGACCATTTGGCAAACTGCTCTCTGTATGTTCATCATGTCTGGTCCTCTTGGCACTTCGTGGAGGACCCACCTCCATTGGATCCACATCATTCTCTAGCAAAAAGGCATGACAGTACCTGTAGCTGAACCCTGGACGCTAGAAACTACTTTGTTCTGTATTGTTCTCTGAAGGGTGAGCATGCCTGAGCCCCACCATTCTCTGGATGTTAGGCATTCCTGCATCTTTGGGCACTCTCTGGTGCATCCAGCTCCACATGATCCTTGCCACTCTCTAGATGCTTGTAGGTGCCAGCCTGTTTGCTGCACGTCATTTTGCTATGCAGAAAGTTTGGCCTTGGGCACAGGCACTGCCTTCCACTTGCCTTTTTGGCACCCAAAACCACATACAGTGCTTGAGGTATGCACATCAGCATAGAGCAGGGCAGGACAATCCCTTTCCTCCACCATCTATCACTGTTGTGCCTGATGAGCCCCAGTATACCATTAGCTACTTTGGCTGCCAGGGCTTAACACAGCTAGAACTCACTATCTATGGAACTGCTTACAGATCATCCATCCCCTCATCCCCTGACCTGTACATATATCTGAAACCAGAACTTTGGATTTGAATCCTATGGTACTTATATACTTCTTCTCTTTTTTAATGAGCTTCATTTAAAAAACAGCCAAACCTAAGAAGCTTTATGCATGCTTTCAATTTCTCTCTTTATTTCATAACTTCCCACAATACACCTGAGGGCTTCTTAGAAAGTCCTAATTTCTTAAATTTGTTCTGGACATGAGGAAGATTGAAAATCAGTGCTATTTCCTTCCTCTGTTCCTTCCCTTAAGTAAACCGGTATCAGTGAAAAGTGACAAAATACATTCCTCTTAGCCACATTCAAAACAATGCTACAGAAAAGTAGGAAATCTTTGCATCAATTTTGCTTTTAGCAGCCTGCATTTAATTTATAAGAGGAAAAAAATGCACATTAAAAACAAAAACAACCACCATGTATTCCCATCTTGTCTTCAGTGCATTCTTTGTACTTGCAGAGTAGTGCTTACAAAGCAGTGAATTAAAATAATGAGCAAGTGAGAGCTGAACTTGCACCTGCTTTCTCATTACAAATATTTGTTGCTTTTTAAGTTTTATATAACAATTACATATTCTGTTGTTCATAAACCAAAATCTGCCAAGGGAATCTTTCTTTCTCATATTTCTTCTTACACTCCCATATGAAGTACATGTTTATTAATGAAAAAAATATATATATGGATCACCATATTATGTGTTAAAAATTGCTATCTTTGTTTCTTTATTTCCTGCCTTCTGTATTTTTGTTTCTGTTTTGCTTTTGGTTTTTTTTTTGCTTTGTAAGTCAAACTTGGACAAGAGCAGAATTCAAAAACATGACATGTGAAAGCATTAGCTAAAGATGCAACAGGACATTATTCTCCCTATATGTAGTGTATAAAGGTTATTAGCATCACAGTCCAGAATTAAATTTCAAATATTTCTTTCACTTTTTTTTTTTTCAAAAGCCATTTTTTTTCAAGCCAGAGCCAGCTACAGACCTGAGCTTAAAGAGTGTTTCCATGTCAATCACAAGAGAAGATCCAGCTATCCTTGGTTGTGGTTCAGGTAATCACGTATCCCATTACCACCTAATTAGGTGAGGGCAGATTTTGAGCCAACTCTGAAACTCCACATGATTCATATAAATCCATTATAACTATGCAGTTTTATCTTGATGGAATTTTGAAAGTTATCACCATTCAAAACTGCACAGAAGGAAATCTTTGCAACACACTTGGTTAGTTCTGCTGTGCTGCAATTCTCATTACGAGACGGGTCAAATTCAAGGTCATATAGATAGCAATACTTTCATTTTGCAAGAATTATCATGGTCTGTTCATTTCTAATGCACTTGAGAAGGCACAATTTACTCTCTCTGCATGTTACTATAGGGAAAGAAGCAAAGAAAGTCTCATTCTGCTGATTTTATGGGAAAGAATGCTACTGATAAATGACCTGAGTAATGACAGGATACAAGAAATGAGCATAACTTCAGTACCTTTGCATTTCATTCTTCACTAAAATTGACAGGATGGTCACAGCCAGAGGGTTGTGGTCAATGGCTCTATGTTCAGGTTATGACAAGCGGTTTCCCCCAAGGATCCATCTTGGCATTGGTGCTCTTCAATATCCCTATCAATGACATAGACAGTGGGATCAAGCCTATCCTCAGCAACTTTGCAGAAGACACCAAGCTGATGGTGCAGCTGGTACAACAGAGGGAGGAGATGTCATCCAGAGGGACTTGAAAAAGTTTGAAAAGTGGCCCCATGTGATCTAATGAGGTTCAACAAGGCAAAGTACAAAGAACTGCACCTGGGACACTCTGAGAGAGGTGAGACACAAGTTGCCCAGAGTGGATGCTCACTGTGGATGCTCCCTCCCTGGAGATGTTCAAGGCCAAGATGATTGGGGCTTTTGCATGTACCTGTCCATGGCAAATGAGTTGGATAATCTGCTGGATAATCTTTAATGAGCTCTCCAACCCAAGTCATTTGATGCTTCTATGATTCCTTGATGACAAATATAGTCTTCTTAGGGGAAATTCATGTGGAAAAGGGGCTAGAGATTCTATTAACTTGCAAGCTGAACACATGTTCAGCTCTCCTTAGGTATACTGCCCAGTGGAGGAAGTGGCAGAGTTTTAAGGTATCGAAGGACTCCTCTTGATCTAAAGCACATAGTACCAAAACTCTGAATGGTGTATTATTCCCTGTGCTGAGTACCACATGCTAGTAACAGATAATAAAGAGGTTTCAAAGGCAAGGGAAAAAATTATAGGTGTATAAGAGCAATCCATAAAAGAAGGGTGAAACTCATCTAAGACTATTAAGAACTGAAAACCCTGAACTCTCTAGAATTTTACAAGTGGAAGGTTCATTTGCAAAAACAAAAACATACTCCTATCTGTATCCAAGGTTAACCAGGAAGAAGCAATGGTCTTAACATTGGAGAAGGAATGTTAGACACATAAATATTTTAGAATGTTGGTAATTTTTAACACCAGTGCTGATTGCTGAGACAAAACCACCTGAAATGACTTGAACATAACTTCAGAATATGCTATCATAAAAGAATTTATTAGAATCACAAGATGTCCTGAGTGACAAAGATCCTACCTGGGTTATCAAGTCCAACTCCTGGCTCTACATAAGACAGCAAAAATTCAAACTCTGCCTGAGTGCATTGTCCAAATGCTTCTTGAACTCCGTAAGACTTGTTGATTTAAAACCCTCTTCTTTGATATATATAATGTAAAGAAGGTAGATTTTTATAACCATTTAGAATTTAAAAAAAAAAAGAAAGATTTCAGTGCCACATACACAGGTATATACATTTTTAGTGCCACATACACAGGTATATACATATACCTGTATTTTCATGAGCTTCATTCTTCGATGTGAAACCAATTTAGACTAGATAGGCCCAAATTGGACATAATATGGTGCAATTAATTAAGCACTGACGAGACTATCTTGAAACAAACAAACAAAATGCTTTCCTCCCTAAGCCTTTCTCCCCTATCCAGCTATACGTAGTTTCAAGGCAGCAGGTACATTCATTGCTCAACTGCCTGACCAAAGCAGATTGGGAATGTGAATGAGTTTTAGGAAATTTTTCAGTCTAATTGCCTTGTTTGGAGATTCTGTATAGCAAGGCCTCATTATTCCATCTTTCTTTGAGCTGAGATCTTTATAGCCTTCCAGAAACATTAAATCTCTCTTCTGATCTCTTAGCACACACTGATCAGCTTTCATTTCTATGATAAATCATGAAAGCTCTTGTTGAACAGCAGCAGTGCACCAATGTGGGCTGTACAGCACATCAAATACAGACCTCAGAACATTTCAAAACTAAAATGAATTTATCTGTGCACTAAATTGTTCATACAGATGCACTTGTAACAATTCCCAGTGGGAAACAGCATCCTTCCAGCCCAAGTTTCACTCAATCAATGCTATGTAGTTTCTTCTTCTCTGCAACACACAGTTTTAGCTGGATGTTGCTAAGCTTCAGTGAAATCATGAGTTTTGCAGTGACAGTCTAATTTTACTCATGAAATTGTGAGTATTATGTTACAAAATGAAATTCTCTACTGAGCTATAACTGACTATGGTTCTTATGGTAACACAGTAAATGTACAAATGTTTTTTCTGATTTTAAATTTGAGAGGTGCTTATTGTAGACACGGCATGATATTTGATTAGAAAGCCTCTATCTGCTACTCCATTATCTTCACATTAGTTTACATGCTTATTCTAAAGAAAGAGGTAACCAAATTCAACAACTTTCTGTTCCTGCTAGGTGAGATATGAAAATACCCTAGAGCCCAGCTTCTCCAATATTCATTTAACTTCTAAACTGCATTTTCATAACAGATTTTTTAGAAGATTTTCTCCCCTAATTGTAGAGATTAAAGATCACCAGTGTTGATGTTCATGACATCCTGATACCTTCCCAAAGACAGAGGGGATCTTCCTGCTTCCTTATCATTACATTGCCCAAAGGGATCAAAGTAGGAGTATTTAAACTAAGAGATTATGTTAGCAGCAGAATAACTGCAATAACTTGTGTCTGAATCTAGGCTGACAACCAGAAAATACTTTGCAGTCACTAACGCAGTAATGTTCAGAAACACTTCCCTGGCTAGAGGAGAGAAACGAATTTCCTCCTTACTCTTAAAACGGATTTCAGTAGGTCTGCAAATATTCTTATATGAGGCATTGATAGAGGGACTTTTTGTGACTTTGCTCCTACTGTAATTCTTCCAAAGCATTTAAAAAACACAGTTGGACAAAGCAAGAGATATCTGGGACACAGAAACGTACCTCTATGCACCTTCTGTCATCACTGCATTCCAACCCTTCCTGCTGGAGGCTTTTATAATGCCACTCACATCTAAATATTCTCCACAAAGTTTATATGGAAACTCACTTCATGGAAAAAATGATGAACATTGCAAATTAAGAACTTTTATGGTGTAAGGAAACTTTCTACAAATGTTTGAGGTAAGCTGATTTCAAAGTCCTTTCTGGCTTTCACTGATATTTTACTACCTACATCAATACAATATCATTGTTGATAAGCAATGAATATAAATTTCATAATTTCTGGCAATAAATAGATAGATTTCTGTGTTTTCCTTTTTTAATTTATATTTAATCAGAGAATCACAATCACAGAATGGTTGAGGTTGGCACGACCTCTGGAAGACATCTGGTCCGTTCCCTGCTCCAGCAGGGACACTCAGAGCAGGTTGCCCAGATCCATGTCCAGGTGGCTTCTGAAGATCTCCAAGGAGGAGACGTCACAGATCCCCCTGGGTGTTCTCTTCTCCGTTCTGAACAGTCTCAGCTCTCTCAGCTCCTCCTTGTAGGTTAGATGCTCCTATTCCTTTATCTTCCTTTGCTGGACCCTCCAGTTACCTCTGTGTCTCTTCTGTACTCGCCTGCGGAGCCCAAAACTGGACACAGGGGTGGCTGAGCAGAGGGGAAGGATCACTTGCCTCAACCTGTTGGCAATACTTTGCCTAATGCAGTTCAGAATACCATTAGCTTTCTTGAAGTCACACTACTGGCTCATTTATACTCTATAATAACAAGGACAGAGTTCCTCTAATGCTAAATGCAGAATAAATATGAAAATCCTCTAAGCCAATAGTTCCATTCCAAATGTGTTTAGAAATACACACAGTTATTAGTCTTATAGTCAATTATTTTTTTATAGTCGTTTATGAACTAAATAGTAATAATGACACAGATAAAAATGACTGTTTAGTTATTAAACCAGTTCAATATATTTACATACTCTTTAAAACTACATCAGTGCTAATTGCTACAGCAACAACTTTAATAAATTGTTAAGACAGCTATTTTTACTCCTTAAGTCACTGGGCTATGCAATGCTGATGTGTTGAGAAAATGAGAAAACAACTAGCAGTAACATCTTGTCACAGAGTTGGTTTATTTGAGAGTTCTTTGGGGGCTCTTTTTCCATTGTTCTTAAGAAAAATAAGCCTGCTCATTTCAGACACTGGCATGTCTACCACATTTTACTTACTGTAAAATGCATCTTACTGATTTCTATACGTTTTTCCTTGTCATATCACTTCATTTTGCAAGATTTACTCTTTTTTTTTTTTCTACTTTTACCGTTTATTTTTACTTTCCTTTTCCTATGTCAAGAAAAATTGCAGTGGTTAGCAATGGCTTTCCTCCAGGATTAGTGGTACTTAAAGTTTAAAGTTGTTTTCTTACAGGTTTCATTTGTGTGGGCATAATTCACAGAATATAATTAGCACTGTAGTTAAATCACAGTGTGCCAATAAGTGGAGTCCCTAATGTTTGACTGAAAAACTGACCTTCTTTCTCAAGATATGTTGTCACTTTGATGTCTAGTACTCATGATGAGTTGAGCTTAGAGAAGGGATTTCTACAGCAGTGAGCTACAGTGCCTTTCATTCACATTTCACTTCCTGATAATGAGTTTTATGAATGATGTTAAGATTCCCATGCCAATGAACCTCTTATCTTCTAATTATAACAATGAACTTTTGAAAATATACTTTGAAATGAACTTTTATCTCCTTATTGCTTATCCAAGATAGCACGATATATTCTCTGATAAAAAAGTGATGATTACCCCATTGATAACATTTACTATCATTATCATGGAATCATAGAGTGGCCTGGGTTAAAAGGAGCACAATGCTCACCCAGTTCCAACCCCCTGCTGTGTGCAGGTCACCAACCAGCAGCCCAGGCTGCCCAGAGCCACATCCAGCCTGGCCTTGAATGCCTGCAGGGATGGGGCATCCACAGCCTCCTTGGGCAACCTGTGCCAGTGCCTCACCACCTCTGGGGGAAAAACTTCCTCCTCATATCCAACCTAAACCTCCCCTAGTATTATTATTATTAATACTATTATTAACTATAGATGCTATTTTTATTTATTTTTATTTTGCTTAGTTAGAACTCTTGTATGCAGACAGCATGATTAACTACACAGCACCTTTTTCATTTTCTGTGCAGTTTAAACGATATCATTCATAAAAGGAACTTCTACTTTCTCTATTCTCTATACTTTCACTATTCTCAGGTCACACAGTGCCTGAAGGAAGGTAGGTAAGCGTGAGACACCAAGACTGCTCTTCAGTGCAGTTGATGGGTTGCTAGGTTGCCCACATTGTCTAAGGAAAAGAACAGGATGCATAGGCTCACAAAGCACACCATAAACATAAAATACACAGAAACAGTACACACTACCAACACATATACATTCTACCTTTCCTTTAAAGGAAACTGAAAACCTTTTTTTTTGTCTGCCAATTCCTGATACCCAAGATACTTTTCTAAGAAAGAAGCCTTTCTTTTTTCATGGAAAAAAAATGAGACAGAAAATAAACAAGAAAAAAATAATGAAAAAACGAGGCAATTTTTTTTTCATGAGGATCTATTCTCTTTTGTGAGCATAATTTTGCCCATGAAGTGGATCACAGTAGGAAAAGACATTTACAATGAAAAGACTATCCAGCAATTTCTTGTGAAAAGACAATCCTCCAGTTTCTTTTGAAAGGAATCGAGAAAAAGTGTTTTTTGTTATTTCTGCATACAAGATTTGGTCGGATGCACTTTTCAGTCACTATTTAGGATAAAAAAGAACCACATGTATATTGTATGCTGAACGTAAATCTTTGGCAAAGGAAAATAAATTAAGGTTTTCTGTGTACAACAATGTTCAGTAAAACCAGTAAGTCATTAGAACAACACCAACATAATGGAGTTATTTCTGTGCACTGCATCCATTATTTCAGAGGATGACAATTTGGCTTTCCTTTGCAGGGTGGATATTCATCTTGGTTAACTTAGTTGAATCAGTCAGTAGAATGCAGAGAACAGAAAATATGGTTTACCTTTGTATTACACTTGCAAATATATAATAGTTACAGATAATATTATATTAAGTGTAGTGCTGTAACAGTGCTTTACTTAAACACAGACATGTTTTCACATGTCCTTGCAGGCCTTTATTTATTTACTCATTTATTTAAACATTCATAGGATCATAGAATCCCTAGAACTAGCAGGGTATGTCTATGGGCTGTCTAGTCCAAGTCCCTTGCAACAAACAGGGACACCAGAGCTAAACCAGGTTGCCCAGAGCCTCATCCAGCCTCCCCTCTTAAGCCTGTGGGGATGGGACATCAACCACGACACTCGGTCACCTGTTCCAGTGCCTCAGCAGCCTCACTGCAAAAGATTTCTTCCTTGTACCTAACCTAAGCCTACCTTCCCTGAGCTCGTACCCATTTCCCCTTGTTCCATCCCCACAGACCCTGCTCAGAGTCTGTCCCCTTCTTTCTTGGAGCTCCCCTTTAGATACTGAAAGGCTGCTACGAGGTCACCTTATGCCGGAATACAAGAAAGATCAAACAGAGATTTTCTTTCCTCTTCTTGGTGTACTTTGTCTACATAAAAGTAGCAAAATATTGCAAAGCCATTGCATGAATAATTAATTCATACTGACAACATCTTTGGCCATATTTTCAGCAGTTTTGTTATCTTTATGCTCTGAGTGCAGTTGTAAATGCCCTTCTGTGGAATACATGCCTATACACACTAAGTGTAGTTCCTAGTGGTTTCCTGGAAACAGAAGCTTTCCAGGTGATTTCCCAGCTGTATCACTAAAAAGTTCTTGATTAAAAATTCAAATAGCATTATTCAATTCCATACATCAGACAAAAAATTTTACGGGCTTCCACAAATGTTCATTACTTTTGTTTCAGAATTTCTCTGGCTTTGTAACAGTTTGACACTCTCAGAGTTTGACGCTTTGTTGTCAAAGTCCCAGTCTGCAGTTATCTTTTGATTATTTTACTTAAAGGAGCAATATTTTTACCCCAAATCAGTACTGCTGGCTTTTCCTTCAATAAGCTTGTAGCATCCATAATATATAACTGTCACTCATCCCAACATCTCTACACACAGTTGTCTCCCATGGTTCCCTCAAAGAATATTTGCCATTTATTTTCTTTATTTTATTTTATTTTAAAGTCAGATACCTTCTCTGAGCTGCCTCCCAGTGTCACTGGGTGAGCCTGGGAAACAGCATTAGGATATATATCCCTCTTGCCCTTACAGTTCTCATTTGGATGAAGTACTTCTGGGCAATGTCTGGCAGTCTTATGTATATTTGAATCACAGAATCATCAGGGTTGGAAGGAACTCTCCTCCATGCCTGTTTCTCGCCAAGTGACAAGGTTCTTTTTTCACTCTTCTTAGTATTTAGGGTATTTTTATCTGGTCTTTTAAAGTGAGACTTAACTGACAAGCAGAGTCTCCTTCTTTGGGGATATTCAAGACCTGTCCAGGCACCTACCTGTGCAACCTGCTGTAGGGAACATGCTTTAGTAGAGTGTTTGGACTCAATGATTTCTGGAATTGCTTTCAACCCCTAGAGTTTTGTAATTCTGTGAGACTGTGACTTCTTTCTCACTGCTGTTTCTGGAATACAGATGGAGCTATTGCAGTTTTGTATTACAGCTGTAGAGGGCAGACAATACAAGAACGATCAGAGGATTTTCAGGTTTCTTTCAATCTTTTCCCCAACTCCAGGCAAAAGTCCCCTTACTTTTACTACTGCTGCTCTGTATGATGACCAAATATGCATACTACAAAAGAGTAACGATAGTTTAGCTCAACATATTACTCAAATAGACAGTATTAAAATAAATCCCCAAAAACTAATGCTTAATAAAACAAAAACAAATAAATAACAACAAAAAAACCCTGTTATTTTTATCTTGAAAAACTAGGATACTTCTTAGGCACTTTTGGTCATAATGATCAAGGAAATGGCTAAGGCATGTAATGTGCAATTTAAGTGATACGAGTTCTTTGCAATACATTGTATATTTATTTCATTGGCAAAATACAGAACCAAATATCACATGCCTTCAGAACTTCCTCCATTTTTACTGTGCAGGAAGCTACGTTTTAGGGGCAGAAATACCGACGATCCTGTGACACAGTGAGATTTATGCTAGGGAATTAGAGGCTGCATATTTATATCTAGAGCTTGGGGCATTTTTGTCATGACCAACAGCATACTGGGCAAACCTCTTTTTGCTGAGATCTAGAGCATACATCCACTAAAGCAAATCTTCACAATGCAAGGATATTTTATTCCTTCAGAGCTATAGTCCTGGGAACACTTGCTACAGTATTGCTGCGATGCAATGTGGGATAAGGGGTTATGCACCTTTGCTGTTGTGCAAAAATTGGACAAAAGCTCTACCATTAGTGGACACACAGACAACAAAGCTCATTTTCTTGATCTCAGTGTGATCAGATAGAAGAAAGTTACAGACAAGAATTTTTCTCTATTACGTGTTTTGTATGCAGCTCTTTGCCTCCCGATTGCTCCAAATGACTCCAAATTTTAATATATTTCTTGGTGTTAAGTAGACTTCCTGACTGATGCAGGTAGGTTAGATTTCCCAGTTACCTATAAACACACTTTTGGTTTCCATGGTTACTCAGGTGCAGCCACCATTTTTCTTTCACACCACTGGCTGCCATGGATACAGGCTGTTACAAAACATAGCAGCTATACATAAACATTGCAGGGATGCAGCTCTGCATTCAGCAGTGAGCCGTAGTAAACTTTGCTTCATGACGCATTTGAGAATTGAAGACTCTCAGCAGAGCTCTTCTTTCAGTTAACTGTTTTAATACACTTGTTATAAGATATTCACCAGAATTATCAGACTTAAGGCATTTTTGAGACTGGCATAGCTACATGGCTCAAAATAAAGAATTTGAACACCTTCTGGCAAACATGTGGATATACTAATCCTAACTACATTGGTCTTAAACCAAGCCAATGGAAATTGAATCAGAACAGAATATTTTCTAAATTTGAGAACAACATTACCTTATCAACAGGAATAATCTCATGCGTTGTACAACAGCTGCTTCTTTAAAAGAATTACAAATATTTGCAAATGTCTGCTGTATAATGTAACCTGACAAAATGAGACAGAACAGCCTGCAGAGATGGGTAGCCTGGGAAGAATATAGGGATACTGTCTAGATGTGCAGGGATGCAATCAGGAAAGCCAAGGAGCAGATGGAATTAAACTTAGTGAGGGATGTGAAAACCAAGAAGGTCTTTATATACATTGGGCAGAAGAGACGAGCAGAAGTGATAAGTTAAAAAGGGAGAGCTACCTTCCTCAGACGTGGAGAAGGATGAGATATTTAATGAATTCTCTGCATCAGTCATCACTGGCAGTTAGGCTCCCTGTGCCTCTTGTGTCCCCGAATTTCTAAGTGGGAGCCAGGAGAGCAAAATCTCTCCCTGTATGAGAGTAGAGCAAATCCAAGACCATCCCATAAGGCTGAATGTGTACGAGTCTGTGAGACTCAATGACATGCATCCCAGAGTTCTGAAGGAATCAGCTGATATGGTTGCCAAGCCACTCTCGATCATATTTGAAAAGTAGTGACTGTCAGGTGAAGTTCTCATAGACTAGAAAAAGGGAAACACAGAGAAAGCAAGACCCAGGGAACTACAGACTAGTGAGCCTCACACTTGTGCTTCAGAAGGCCATGGAGCAGATTCTCTTGGAAGATATGTTAAGCCACACGTCAGATGAGGAGGCAATCCGAGAGAGCTACCATGGCTTCATTAAGGGCAGATCATTCCTGACCAATCTGGTAGCCTTCTAGGATGGAGTGATGGCACTGATGTACAAAGGCAAGGTAACTTCTGTTGACTACCTGGAGTTCTGCAAGGCCTTTCACATGATACCATAGCACATCCTTATCTCTAAATTAGAGAGATGTGGATTTGAAGGCTGGACTATCAGGTGGATAATGAACTGGTTGGATGGCCATAGCCAGACGATTGTTGTCAATGGCTCTATGTCCAGGTGAAGGTTGGTCACAAGAGGTGACCAACCCCAGGGGTTTGTGCTGGGATCAGTGCCCTTCAACATCTTTATCAATGACATAGGCAGTGGGATTGAGTGTATCCTCAGCCAGTTTGCTGATGACACCAAGATGATGGTGCAGCTGACACAACAGAAGGAAGTGACATCATCCAGAGGGACCTGCAAGGTGGGCTTACAAGAACCTAGTGATGTTCAACAACGCCAAGTCCAAGGTGTTGCACTAGGGCCAAGGCAGTACCAGATACAACTACAGACTGTGACAACTCGCTGAGAGTCCTACAAAGACAGACTTGGGGGTCTTAATGGACAGAATGCTGGACATGAGTCAGCAGTGTGTACTTGCAGCCTGGAAGGCCAATAGAATCCTGAGCAGCATCATAAGAGGGGTAGCCAGCAAAGCAACAGCGTAGTGCACCATAACACATCAAAAAGCCCTAGTAACTATAACAGCTGTTCTTAAAAATCTGACTGAATAACCAAAAATACATTTTCTCACACGAAAAGGAAGATTTTACTTCTCTCTATTTGTTCATTTTTCACCGGAAGTTCCAGAAATCCTGAGTATCTAAAGTAAAATCTTAAGTTGTTTTTGTTCAGCAGGAGACTTTTGGAGACTTTTTGGAAGAGCACTTTTCAACAGTCATCTCCTTTTCCTTTCTGCCTTTTGAAAAACATTATCTTTAAATCTGATCAAACAGAGAATCATTTTTTTTAATGCAGACAGTAAATTTTCAGTCCTTTGTTCATATTATTAACAAGTTCCTAACAATATACATATATATATATTTTTAATGCCTAAAATGCATGGAATAACTAGAAAAGATAGAAATGGGCATGTAGTGATGATACAAGGACATGCAGTGATAGGATAAGAGGTAAGGGTTTGATTTTAAACTGAAAGAGGGTAGATTTAGATTAGACAGAAGAAAGAAATTCTCTGAGGACAGTGAGACACTAGAACAGGCTGCCCAAAGAAGCTGTGGATGTCTCATTCGTGGAGGCGTTCAAGGCCAGGTTTGATGGGGCTTTGGGTAATCTGGTCTAGTGGCATACTAGAAGTAAATATTTCATATATTTAGGTTTGTCCTAAGCAAAATAAAATCTAGATATCTAGCTCTCTTAGGACTACAGGCTGCCGAGGGAGGTTGTGGATTCTCCTTCTCTACAGATATTCAAGACCCCTCTGGATGTCTACCTGTGCACCCTGGTGTAGAGAGTCTGTTCCGCAGGGGGTTGGACTTGATGATCTCTAGAGGTCCCTTCCAACCCCTATAATTCTGTGATTCTGTGGTGGGAAGCATTTGAGTCCAGGACATTGTTGTAATCCACTGTTCAAGAACTACCAGAAATCAGCTTTGTAGAAGAGTTGCACTCTAATTCAACAAACACACTTCAATGCATCAGAAAAGTACTATACACATGAAACTGTAGGTCCTGTTCCTGACAATATACTGCAGTATTTCAGGAATGCTGAAGAAAATTGTACAAAGCAGGAATACATGTTTCACGGTGCATGGTCTAGGAGTTTAGGCAATTAGGCCTTTCTGATTCCTTTTGTGAGTCGCTTTGGAAGTTCGACCTCCCTGTGTTTTCTATCAGCTCCTATTTGAAGCTATAGAGCTTTGTATCCTTGGTACTGACTGGAAGCTAAGAGCTAACACAGGTTTAAATGGAACCTGAGTACTCTTGAACTTTATAGCTAGACACCATGATCAGCTCATGAAGCATGGGCCATGCATGACTTCATGCTGAGTGAATGTTATAGCTATCACGTATGCTTTTCCCTAGTTATCTATTTTTGACAACTGTATTGTACAGGATACTACAGTAGATGAACTTCTGATTTGACTACATTATGTAAGCAATATTTGTCATGTATCTTTAACACACAGCTCTTCAACATCAAAGAGGGTAAGAATAAGGAGACAGATTCTGCTCAAGATAAAATTACTTCATGAGACATGAAAACATTTGAAGGTCAGTATGGCTAACTTCAAATAATAAATTTTCTGTTTGAGACCCTCCATCTCTCCCTGAAACTATGAATAGTAAGTAATAGCAAGTAAAGTGTACAGGCTTTAAAAAGGGATAATGATGGCACAGATTCCCCTGTATTCAGCACTGGTGAGGCCGCACCTCGAGTACTGTGTCCAGTTTTGGGCCCCTCACTGCAAGAAAGATATTGAGGCCCTGGAACGTGTTCAAAGGAGGGCAACAAAGCTGGTGAGGGGTCTGGAACACAGGGCTGATGAGGAGAGGCTGAAGGAGCTGGGAATGTTCAGCCTGGAGAAGAGGAGGCTCAGGGGAGACCTCATTGCTCTCTATAACTTCCTGAAGGGAGGCTGTAGTGAGCTGGGGGTCGGCCTCTTCTCTCGTGTCATTAGTGATAGGACCAGGGGGAATGGCTTCAAGCTACGGCAGGGGAGATTCAGGCTGGACATTAGGAAGTATTACTTTTCAGAAAGTCAGGCACTGGAATGGATGCCCAGGGAGGTGGTGGAGTCACCGAGCCTGGGGGTGTTCAAGGAAAGACTGGATGTTGTGTTGAGGGACATGGTTTAGTAGGAGCTATTGGGAATAGGTGAACGGTTGGACTGGGTGATCTTTTAGGTCTTTTCCAACCTTGGTGATTCTATGATTCTATGATTCTATGATTATTTTTTTATAATATGTCTTTCTGCTCAATATCCCTCTGCCAGGTAGCTACTCATTTTTGAACATGTGGCATAGCAGGGCCATTCTTGATAGAGCTTTTGGCCATCTTCTGTTAAGCCCGGAGCAAAGGTCATGGAGCTAACAGAGAAACCAGAAAGGCAGCAGGGTCTGTTCACCTAACTGTGACTAAATACATGTA
This sequence comes from Tympanuchus pallidicinctus, assembly GCF_026119805.1. Taxonomy (NCBI): domain Eukaryota; kingdom Metazoa; phylum Chordata; class Aves; order Galliformes; family Phasianidae; genus Tympanuchus; species Tympanuchus pallidicinctus. The sequence continues at coordinate 11,791,453 of NW_026294749.1, read as the reverse complement.
AACAGTAACAATGAATTTAATTCCTCTCTTTCTACAGCTGACTTGTTTTTAAGGACTTTGATTAACGCTATTAATAAACTATCACGATGAAATTTCCAAACACAAGGGAGCGAATGCTGCATGGATCCAGAGGAAAGGAGACCTGGCCCAGCTTCTGCCAGCTCCCTGAGGGGCTGATGAGATTCCTGCCATTTCTCCTACTTTGGTTACACTGGGCATCAGGGCTTGACTGGTACTGAGAAGACATCAGTGTAACGCTGACAATTTGGTAACTGCTGAGAAATCAGGAGGCATTAACAGGAGGTGCAGTAGGCAGGAATGTTGCTAAATTAAAATTCAAATGCAAGCAATACTTGCAAAAACTTGAGGTAAAACTGCTAGTGCATTGCTATTTATGTACTCATGCAGATGTGACAGGAAATTGACATATTAACACACAGAGATGTTGTAAAACTAGTTTTGACCAAGGAAAAGGATGAATATTTATCTCCTTAAGTGAAGGTTGACATACTTGAATAAAAAAAAAAAAAAAGGAAGGATTATAACACATCACTGTAACTCCTCCTACTATTATTAGGTTTCTTGACATTACCATTGGTAGGATGGAGAAGACACTAAAATCTTCTCAGAAAGCAGAAGCTTTACCTGAAGATAGCAAAAGTAACGTGAATATAATTCACAGGGCTGGACAAATATGGTAAAGAGCACCCACCTGACTTCAGCAATGCAAAATACTCACAGCTATTTAAAAACATGTGCCTTGAAAATCAACTTTACCATTGGTAGGACAGAGAAGACACTAAAAATCTCTGCACCAGCCCTGAGAGGAAAGGAATTCTCTGTACACTGCTATGCTGTCACTCTCCCTTGCCACGAAGGCCAAGCTGCTCAGAAGGGCTGTGTGGTGGAGACAGGGTTACATGTCACAGGCTGCCTTCAAAATGCCTCTGGATATCTAGTACAGAGTTAGTTGTTTCAGGTGATGACAGCTTCATAGAGCTTTTGTTTGACCAAATGAATGCACTTACTGTGGAAAGGCAGCTGGAGGTAACCAGATAAACATTTACCTAGAGGGCTACATTTTTGAAGTTTTAATTATCATCAGATTGCATGACAGTACACTGAGCCTATTCTTTCACTGAGGTTAAGCCTACTAGCTCATCAGTTATATGAAAGGCAAGAACTCAGTAAGAAAATATAATCTTAGCTACAGCCATGTGCAGTGAACCTGCTTTCTTGGTCCTCCATTTCATAGCATTTCTGGAGTTTGCAGGCTGTTAGTAGGGACCAGATGCTGCTGCTTTCAATGGGACTACCTGCATCCTGTCTGTTCTCTGGAGGAATTCTGTGTGCAAAATTCAAGGCACTCTGTTCCAAAGACAGGGAGGGATAAATAGAGGGACAATTGCTACTCATCCTCTTCTCCCTGCTTTCATCATAGGATGCATCATAGGATGCATCTCTTGACAGTACAAGCTTGTCTCCCTCAGGCTGCGCTGCACTACGTAGCTTTTGCATACTTGCACAGATCAAAAAACACTAGCATAGAGTATGCAAGTGATTTTCTTTTTTTGTCTGGAGAAGAAAAGAGTATGCAGCTGTATCTAATGCATTTAGCATCAGCTAGCCAGCCTTCCTCTCTCTGCACACACTTCCCTCTCAACGTTGTAGTCAACATCAGAAAAAATATAGTTGTTTTCTCACTAATCTTGTTGTGTTTTTATGAGAATAATTGTTAGCAGTCCACATTATCCTTTTTATTTAAAATAAAAAGACTTCAGCCTCCTTAAGCTGGCAAGAAATCACAGAAACTGCGGAATCAAAATTGGCACAACAACATAGCAAAAATGTGGAAAAAAAAGGTAATTCCTTTAGACTTCACCATATATATCCAAAAGAAATCTGTTGTTAAGAGTTCAGAGATTTACTTCTTTGCTTCACAGAGCAAACAGATAAGTTAATGGTTCCTTGTAGCAAGAGAAACTTCAAGAAACTTCATACAGTCTGTTGTTTAAAAAAAATGGGTAACTGGGAATCAGAAGGAAAGTAAAAATGTGATAAAAACAGCTGTATGCTGAAGATGACAGTTACACATCTTTAGGGCATTAATTTTTTTTTTTTTCTCTATCATGTTGTAGCACTTGCAATATACCATTTTCCCGAGTCAAGCATTGAGGCAAAAACTAAGCACAACATCAATATGACAGAAATACTAAATATTTTATTGAAAAGGTATGCTGAAAAATATATGGGTATTCTTACAGAGTCTTCACATGTCATTAGGATATGGGGTTTTGCCAGTTGAGTCTCTAGCTTGATGTTTAAAAAAAAAAAAGGGGGGGGGGGAATGGAAGAACATTGCCTTCAATCAGAACCACAGCTCCCTTTCTGTAGGGCTGCTCTCCGACCTCTCATCCCCCAGACCCCATAAACACAAGGTTACCCCATCTCAGGCGTAGAATCCAACACCCTTGATAAATTAGATATAGTTGGTGATTGCCCAACCCTCTAATTCATCAAGATCACTCTGCAAGTGCTCTCCACCCTCGGGGGAGCAAAAAGTTCCTCCCAGTTTACTGTCCTCTGCAAACTTACTCAGTATACTTTTAAGTCTTGTATTCAAGTCACTGATGAAAAAACTCCTGGTGACTGAGCCCTGTGGAATCCCACTAAAGGCTGACCACCAGCCTCATGGAACAGTGTTTACTCCTGATGCACCACGCTGTGCTTTTATTTGGCTGTACGCTGAGTATTTTGACTAAGAAGAAACTGTGAGAAATCGTGCCAAAAGCCTTGCAGAAATACAATCTGGCTAAATCTGCTGGCCTCCGTTGGCCAGCGAGGTGAATAACCTCCAAGCCTGTTAAATTGTGAGCCCATGTCAGCTATGACCAATGCCCGCACTGCTTCTCAGTAGCTCACAAAACAGTCTCCTCCATAATTTCACCAGGCACTGGAGTGCGACTGACAGGCCTATAAATAATTACCAGCCTCTTGTTACTGCAATTTTCAAGACGGGTAACATTTGGCGGCTTGCAGTCGATGGAGGTCTCCCCAAGATTCCCTAGGCTCCTTCCTTTCATCTCCAGCAGCAGCGCCGACACTCCAGAAAAAAGCCCTCCTCGGGATCATCCTTCACGACACACCGGCGCTCCGCCGCAGCAGGAGAGCCGCTGTCTGGGCGCCATTTGGAGCCGGCAGCCCTGCCGAGGAGCGGCCCCACCTGCTGCCCCCGAGCGCGGCCTTTTCCCCGCGCGGCGGCTCGGCAGCGCCGGGGCGGTGTTGGGGCGGTGAAGCTGCGCGGAACGTGGCGGCCGCCCATGGGAGGCGTGCGGACGGACGGCGCTCGCCCCTGAGTCAGCAGCGGCGCGGCGGTGGGCGGCACGTCGCCGCCGGCCCGTACCCGCCGAGCTTTGCCGGCCCATCCTGCTCTAAAGCCCAGCTCCTCTGCTGCTCGCCCGCGGGAGAGACGGAGGCTCACCCGGCAACTATCCGCCGCCGCCAGGTAGGCTGGCTGCCGTGGCCTCGGGTGTCGGCGCGGTGGGAAAGGGGCGGCAAACGGAGCCGTGTTACAGCCCGAACCTGTATTTGTGTGCGAGCGGTGAGCGTGCTGCTGATGTTCAGGACGCGCCTTAGTGAGCAGCGGGGCTTAAACTGAAGAAAATACCGCCGCTGCGATTTGCGTTGTGATTATGTGACGGTCTCGTTCCCTTCAGCACCTTCAGCAGAGTATGGCAAGAGCGCATCACCACTGAACGGGCCGAATAGGTGAGGGAACAAAATTGAGCACGAGCTGGTTTTCACTGTAGTCCTCCATAAGCTGTTTGTGCTCTCGCGTGTCCCTCATACTTAGTATATGACAAGATACTGATGTTGATACTGGCTGTTAAACTCTTCAGGGTAGGTTCACAGAGTCACAGAATGGCCAGGGTTGGAAGGGACCTCAAGGATCTTGAATCTCCAACCCCCTGCCACATGCAGGGCCACCAACCTCCACATTTAATACTAGACTAGGCACATTTAATACTAGACCAGACTGCTAGGTTGTGTGTGTGTTCTGTGCCGGTGTTTTATAGGACTCTGGTAACTCAACCTCATAGCTGTAACATGTTTGCTTTGCTTAATATTCCCGGTGTTCTGCAGGGTTTACTATTGAAACTGTTATTTCATCGTTAGGCATTGTCTTCAGCCAAATCTACATCTTAAAAACCAAGGGTAGTGCAAAGCTAACGGATGATGCTGTCCATCCTTATTTTGGTAACTGAGGTCCTGAGAATCGAGCTCCTCAGCATATTGCACATCAGTGCCTGAGTGGTGCACGTGTATACAGACCAATGCTTTTCCCTTAAACGCAAGGCAGAGGCAACGTAACCTGGATTTTGCATGGTTGAGGCTAATTGCAGTCATGTTCATAGCCTGTGGAAGCTGTCCTCTAGCATGCTTGTCTGCTTCCAGCTTTTTCTGCAGGGTGTATTGTGTTGGAGGAATGGCACTTCATTAACATTTCAGTTTCCTTGATAAAAAAACACCTGTAAGCATGAATCTGTTGCATAGTCATTAGTTCCCTACCAGTAAGATATGATTCTATCAATTCTAATTATGACATTGAGTGAGGAAGTTTTGGTGATGTAAGCTATAGCTTACTTCAATCTTGCCTTATTAGTTTTTGTTGCTGTCTTAGCAAGAAGAGATGACTACTAAATGGAGTGGTGTGAGGAGATGGAAGAGTTCCAAGTCTTCTCACTGACAGGCTTTTGAATCTGCTGGTGTAATGTCCATTAGGAACAGTTCAAAACTGTCCTAGCATCTGTTACACGTGGAGGCCTTCAGACCCTTTCCATTTGAATAACTGCTGTGGGATTCTTCACATATTTGTATTACAAATTTAGCTTATAGATCATAAAGCAAAAAAAGCAAACGAAAAAAAGCAACACTGTGATTTTTTTTTTGCTTCTTAGTAATGCCACTGAATGCATATATTTAGTAGGAATTTGGCATTTGGAGGTTGGTCTGTGATCAAGTGCTGTACATCCAAACAATTTCCAATTTCAAGGCTGTAGAACAGGTACAGAACCACAGTAATGGATATTATACCCTTGGGGAGAAATCCTTCTTACTGTCAAGCGGTTAGCTTTCAATTTCTGTTACAATCTGTCTTTTTGAACAAATTTATAATATAATTTAGCTGCAGGTACTGTTTTTCCATTTAAATGTCTGATGTTTTTCCTAGTCAACATCAGGGTCTGACTGTACTGAATATTTTTCAAGATGATGTGAGGTTGCAGTTTACAGATCTGAATTGAGCAAATCATGCTGGGGATATGAATGGAGGTATCCTGGTGTCAGTTTTCAACTAGTTGGCCTTGTTGAAGAGGTGGTTTAGTGACTGTTTAGTCCTAATATGTTTTCCTGGAAGAATATCTGTTCTCTGTGTGCTTTACTAATTCTTCTGCATGTTACAAGGAGTTTCACTGGTTAATATAGATAGATGGAAAAAAAAGTGCTCAGTCATTTAAGTGGAGCTGTAAAGGTTTTTATGTTGGTGGGGTGTTTGCATGCATCAGGGTCAATTTGCTTTTAAACTGAAGTCTGGCAATTCTTTTTTCCATTATCTCCACATATGCCTATTTTCCATGCAGTCTTCTTTTTTTTCTGCAGACTGCACTGATGGTGTGACAGGAGTGCTATCTTTAATTATGGGTATAGGATGACGTACTTTGGGAGAGGGAGGGAGGCCTGTAGAAATTCAGATTGCAGTTCTACATCTTGTGACGTGGCCGTTTCTACAGAAGTGGTTTCTGATCATCTCAGTGGCTCAGAAGACCTGTTGGGTTTTTTTTGTTTGTCTGTTTCTTTGTTTTTAAAGTTGAAGGATAACAGTGGATATAAAACTTAGAATGGTCATGTGGGTGAAAAGACTTTTTCCTACCTTTTTTTGACCGAGGAGATGTAATATTTCTTCCTTTGCTCTTCTATCAACACACAAGCTTTCAAACCTAGAAATGAATGGACATCATTCATCTGCATTAAGTCCTGATGTTATCTCAGGCAATGGCTAAATGTTAAAGACTGTAATCTTGGAAGTGGTTCATTAGCTTTGTTGACAATAGCGCTTGCATTGCTTGAGTCAGTCTGTCAATCTGTGAACAGCCACTGAAAGCTATCACAAGTTAGATGGATTTAGGTAACTTGGAAGTCTGCTTTTATAACGCTGTATTGTTTCACTACAAAAAGATTACCTAAAATCCTAGGTTATCCATTTATCTTCAACTGTCAACTTATTGTTTCTTCTGATAGTTGCTAGTTGATGAAGACAATATCAGTCACCTTCCACAAAGGTGATAGAAGCCATAAAACAGAAAGTTTGCTTTTCATTTCAAGTAAAAAGGATTCCAGAGAGCTTTTGTGTTTCTTACAGCTGGAAAGTTGAGTGCAGTGGAAAGGTGATAAAAGAGTGAAATGGCAAAAGGGACAAATGGGGAGAGAATGCTCACCTGCCTTCAAAGATCCAGGCTCATGGGGAATAACTCCATAAGGGAGGGGTCTCCAACCAGAGATCCTTCCCCAGTGGCAGTCAGCCCTTAAATGAGGTCTAAGAGAGGTGCAGCCAATCTCCCAAGGCTGACCAGATCCTTTCCAAGGTGATCAACGGTACTTTAGGCCATGACTCAACAGTTCCCATTCATTGTTAAAACTTGAATTTAATAAGTAGTTCCATATGTCTTTCCCAACAATGTTTGTATCGTGAGTACTATGACAGATATTATTTTAAAGCTAAAATATAGTAAATGTGTTAATTACAACAATTTAAATTGCACTGCAAAATAAATAACCCAGGGTTTTTTTTTTCTACCCATTGTGTGGCTTTTGTTGCTTTGGATGAAGCTGTAAACTAATGTTATTTCAAGACAACTCGTATTTTGTGGGACAGCCAGCCTTTAATGTTTGAGGATACCAGGTATCTGCAGTTTGCTTTGAGCAGCAGTATCAGATCTGATATTCTCTGTATTGTGCGTTTCTAAGTTCAGCATCCAGGGTTTCTATGCAATATATTCACAAACTTGGATCCTCCAGATCTGCAAATGCAAAGCTTTGATGTTTAGGTAGAAGCAGTGTTACAAGAAGAGTTTGTTTTTAAGTGTTAGATATTAAATGGCACTATTACTGCTATTTTAGATGTCTATTGAATAGTAATACTGCTATTTAATAGAACCATCTGCAAAGGGTCACATATCAGGAATGATATCTTCTAAATCCTAGATAATGAATTAAATGGGGCCATGACTTTGTCCCATGAAGTTTGTCTTAAAAAAAAAAGAAAGAAAGAAAAGAAAAAAGAAAGGTAATATTTCAGGTATTTAATGTTACACTGTGGGTCTCGTAGATTCAATCTGTCGGATTTTCTCTGCAGCAATCACAGAAAGAAATATTTTTTCTGCTAAAGGTTGAGATTTCTCAATAATTACTGTAGTTCAGGAAATGGCTCTTAGAGAAAAAGATATGAAAATACTGAGGACTGCAGTACCATGGTAGTTTGAACCAATGAATAGCCCCTTTTTATTTACTTTTGAGGGCTTCTACTCTCAGTATGGGGAAAAAAAAGTACTGCTAGATTTAAGCTGATGTACAAGCAAATTTTTTATGTTGTAGTTTTAGTAAATGACTAGTATGGTCATTTTTGACCATGAGCAGGTGCAAAATCATTCTTGTTCTGTGCTTTTATTAGTTATTCTGTCTTAAACTGCCTGAGTATCTTTCTTCTTCTTATACGTAGGTTGCTCCAAAAGTACTGCCTCCTATATATTTCCATGAAAATATGTGGAAAGTACTACAAAGAGCACAGTAATGCTCTTTGATAGAGCAAATTCTCAGCTACAAAGCACTATTTTTCAATGTAGTTACCACCATTAGATACGTGTTTTCTCCAGCGATGAGCTAGAGCCCGTTTGCCACTTGTAAAAGCCTGCCATCCAGTGTGGTTTATAATTCACATTGATGTCACCACTGCTGAAATTCTCCACCCACCACCTTGCTGTGCTCAGATCCACTGCTTTGGTCGCCATCAAGGTATGTCAATGGGTGCCATTTTATTCCACATAAAGAAATTCAGTGACACACTTTTGCTTCAGGTGCACTTCCAGATCAAACACCATTCTGCCAGACTGCCCCCCTGCTGCCATCTGTTGCAAAGCAAAGAAGTGTAATGGAATGTTGAGAGGAAGATTCAACCTCTGCTGCCATACTGCCAACATCTGCCTCTGATGCCGTGGGCCAACATAATAAAATAGGAGGCGTTAGTTTCCAAGCAGTCCTCATTGTTTATTGAAGTTTCCCTGAATGTTTTAATGCTCTCCTGCAAATGGTACCTCAGAGATGGACTGTGCTGTTGCTAGCTTTATTTCTTGCTTTCTGTCTTAATGATACTTGGACCAGGAATTGGGCTGAGATCATACACCACCACCTCACAGACCTTCAGACATCTGCTGGACAATAACAGCTTTAAGCTCCCTGAGCTTGAAAAAGATACCACCTGTTTGCTAGATCTGTTTCTTTTTCATTCAAAATTCGGAAGTAATGTTATGTACAGCTCTGGGATAGTTGTTTTGAGGTCTGTTTTCTAGCTGTAAAAATAAACAGTGAAAGAAGATAGCTAGAGAAATTCTGGAATGTCTTTCATGGGAGTCTCTGGAACAGGTTAGATAGCAATCCAAAAGAGGATTGAAGGGTGTCTTGTCTTCTCTTGGGGCAAGGGACAAGATGCCATCTTAGAATTCCTTCAAGCTTTCACTTTGCAGGACTCATTTCATTTCACTGCAGAGTACCTGTTTGATTGATAGCAAAGAGAATTGATAATGATTCAAAGAATGGCGGTGCAGTTTCTCAGGAGAGCAGCTACCATGCATTGGTTAGTTTTCTTTCTTTCCTTTTCTTCCATGCAAATAATTCTTGACACCTTATAGACCTCTCATCTTTAGAGATCCTACTGTTTTCTGTCTTCACAGCAATTGTAATAAAGGCTGCTTAAAGATTTCTGGACAAAATTATTCTTTCCAGAAAGCACTGCTGTTTTGTTGTTATTTGTCCAGTCAGTATCACTTAACGGTTGAATTTGAATTAGTGGAACCAGTGGATCATGCAGTCTGTCCAGTATAACATGGCAGGATTTGGTTTTTTGTTTTATCACCATTAACTTGCTGCTAGGGTCCTGAGCTTGACCAAGGGAGTGGATTTGGAGTCGGGCCATAATACTGCTCTAGAAGGAAGAGCTGTGGGAGCCACTTTGAATAAAGCAGAGGTTCTTACAATCACATCCTGCATCCTTGCTGCAAAAAAGAACTTTCCATCAGTAGTCATGGTTCTGTGTTTTCGAGTATAGATACCTGGCTGTAATGCTGTCGTGGCCTGAAATAGTGCATGCAGTGCACCTGAGTGAGTGGAAAGGGTGGAGCCACGATCTACTCCTTCCCAGACCTCATTTAGGGTTGGCAGTGGAAGCAAGTGTATCTCTTGCTGGGGATCCCTGCCTATCTGAGGCTTTTCTTCTGCCTTAAGCAGCTCTTTTCCTTCATTTCTGCATCTATTTGGGCTTATTCTCATTTGCTGTGGCTGAAGACTTTGCCACCTTGCTGTTATTGCAGTACTTTCCATCCCATTATAGTATTACACTAGCACTAGAAAATTATGTGAGAGGAGGGTGATCTTGAGTATTGACTGTTGTGTCTTTCACATCTGCTGAAGAGCTTGAAAATCATTAATTTTATTTAGATGCCTAACCTCTGGCTGTTCTGTTGATGTGTATTAATGCAGTTTCTGTTAATGCTGGAGTTCCTAGTGAGTTCCTGGGTTTTTGCACTGTGATATTCAGTACAGATGCTAATGTCACAAGAGCTTACTTTTCTGCCTTCTACAGTATTAATACAACATTAACACTCTTAATCAATTAGCTTACATATGAATGCAGACACAACAACTGATGAAGTGACTAATTTAAGACATTTCAGTTAAGTGCAGGTCAAACTAATTGGAAATATGTTCATTTACTCTGCCTCCCAGCTTAATAAGAGATATTGTCAGTTCAAAACTAAGGGTTTCTGCTTCAACCACAGCTTGAGATTTCAGATGCTGTTTCAATGTTTCTTCTGGCATGTTACCCAGCTGTGCTAATGACCAGAAGGGCACAGAGGCGAGAAGCCCCTGTTTGCATTTCCCACAGACATTAGTGTTTCTATACCCAGCATTCAGAGCCCTCGCTCTCTTACAGGCATCAGCTGGCAAGGATTGATCACTGGTTACCTCAGGGATACTGCTTGTTTCTGTCTCTGGTTTACACAGCTTGTAGAACAGCAGTGTATTGCCTTATACTGTTTGCTGTTCTGCAGCACTAAGACTTTATCTCTACAACTACCTAAATGGAGAAGGCTTCTTCTCCTGTATAACCAGTGACAGGATGAGAGGGAATGGCCTCAAGTTGTGCAAGGGGATGTTCTGGTTGGTTATTAGGAGAAACTTCTTCAAAAGAATGGTCAACCACTGGAATAGGGAACCCTGGAAGGTGATGGAGTCGCCATCCCTAGAGGTGTTCAAGAAACACTTACATGTTGTGCAGAGGGGCATGGTTTAGTGGGATATGTTGGTAGTGGTGGACGGTTGGACTAGATGACCTTGGAGGTCTTTTCCAGCCTGGGTGATTGTACTATTCTGTATGAGGGCTGCTCTGAAAGTGATGCCTTCTCTTTTATTATGTTGGCCCCCCAACATCAGAGGCGGATGTTGGCAGTATAGCTGTAGAGTTTGAGCCTTCCCGCCACCATTCCATTACATTTTGCCACATGACAGATGTCAGCAGAGGGGCAGTCTGATAAAATGATATCTGAAGTGCTTATGAAGCAAAGGTGTGTCTTGGAATTCGTCCATTAGAAGAAAGTGGCATGCACTGACATTCATCAGTGCTTGCTGAGTGTCTGGCTGACATATAGGGCCCTCCATCCCATTGAGAAGGGAGTTGCCTATGACAGTCATCCTTCCTTCTTTATTGATGGAGGCAATCTTGAGGTGTGGAGTTAACCATCTCACCTTAGACAACCTCATGGGTGGACCTTCCACGGTATCCTCACACACCTCTCCCTCAAGTTCCAGAGCCTCAAACCTACTATGTATAGACACCTAGGGTTGAGATTTGCCTGCAATGCTGAGCTAGGACCTTTTTCCACTCTTCCTCTTCTCTTAAATCCCTTCCTTCCACATGACAATGGCAAAGCAGGTGGTCTACCACTGTTTTGTGGATATCACTCTGGTGTCTTTCTTGCAAGTTTGGCAGGGAGCTGCTCCATCAATCTATCTCTTGCTCGTACTCTGATGCTCCTTAATCTCCTCCTCCTTGAGCTATGGCGCCATACTGAGCAGATCATCCACCTGCTCATACCTCATGCAGGTGGAATCCCTGCCACCCTTCACAGGTAGTATCATGCTCAGGCACTCCCTGTAGTCAGAAACGAGAACCAGCATATTTTTTTGGCTGCATTCTTTCTGGCCAGAACTTTCTGCCTAGTAGAGTCCTTGGCTGGATTTGTTCTCTAGAGGGTAGCTTACAAGAGAGGTCTCCTGAGTGCAGAGGAGTACTCTGTTCTCCTGCTCACCCTGCCTGCCTGCCCCATGCAAACTGCCTTGCTGTGCCCTTCTGCCGTGCCTTGCTCTGTTTGCCTGTTCTGTATGCTGCACTCGTGGTTCACCACGCTTTCTGGTGGCTGGTTATATATATGCAGGGGGTTGGCTGCTATCTCCTGCACCTCAGTGCTGCCGCATTTTAGGGGCTGTCCCACTATCCAGTGGCTCCTATCATAGTGTTTTGCCCTGGTTTTACCCTTCTGTGAAGAGTCCCCTTGGATACAAGCCTCTGCTATGAAGCTGATCCACACAAGGTCTTTGCTAGAAGTGAAGATTTTCTGCCTTCTTATTGGGATAATATCTGACCTTGTGTTGTTCCGTTTCCAAGTCTGGTGCTTTTTTTTTTCCGTTGGCTAAAGGACTGGCAGTCTGTTATACACATCGGATCCTTTTGGCTGCTACTGGGAATGAGTGAGGGGTACTATGAATGCCTGATACTTCAAAGTTTTTTGAGTTTCAGGAAGAAGCTCTTCTACAGATTGTAAGTCTTTGATTGAAAACAGTGACCAGGGAAGTGCCTGAAAACTGGAGGAAAGCAAATGTACTCCTATCTTCAAGGAAGGCAACTCAGGTCACTAGAGGCCAATCAGCCTCACTCTAATCCCTGGGGAGGTGATTGAACAGCTAATCCTGGGAACCACTTCCAGGCACGTGAAGGAGAAGAAAATCATCGGGAGCAGTCAGTGTGAGTTCAGCAAGGGGAACTCATATCACGTCTAACCAGCTTCTACAGTTAGATGACTGGCCTTGTTCAAAAGGGGAACTGCTAAGTTCTGGTGAAGAACAGCCACGTGCACCAATTCATACGAGGAGCTTGTTGGCTGGAAAGCAGCTCTGCAGAAAAGGACTTAGGGTCCTTTGGTCCTTGGTGGATACCAAGTTGAATTTGGCCAGCTGATGGTAGCCTGGGCTGCACACAGTCATATCCACAGGGATTTCAGCAAAGGACCATGAAGGTGATGAAAGCAATGGGATCATCTCTCCTCTTAGGAAAAAAAGGCTGGGAGTGCAGGGACTATTCAATCTCAGGAAGAGAAGTGTTAGGCTTTATAAGTGACCTTAAATCCCCAAGGTAGGGTGCAGCGAAGATATGGCTGGGCTTTTTTCAGTGGTGCTCAATGCCAGGACAAGAGACAGTGGGCACAAACTGGAGCATAGAAGGCTGTGTTTGAAAATCAGGAAGCACTTCTTTACTATGTGAGTCTCAAGGCAAAAACTGCCAGGAGGGGACGTAGAATCTCCCTTTTTAGAGGGAGTGAGTTAGCACTGCACTGTGCACTGGTTTCAGCCCAGACAGTGCCAGTCATGCAGTGATGTTTGGTTGTTGCTGAGTGATGGATGTGCACTCAGAGCTGGGCTGCTTGGTGAGAACTGCAAACATGATGGCATGGGGCAGGGGGTGGCTGCACATAGGCCACGGGTTGGATGTGTTGGATGTGCCTGGCGTAGTGCTTAGCCATTTCAGTAGTAGTTCATCTAGGGCATACAGAACAGTTTGGCTTTAAGAAGGAGAACTTTGGGGCTCTTCGTCTCTTACAAAAGCCATTAACTTAACAGCTGGTGGAAGGACAGGAGCAGTTAGGGAATAAGGAATGTCAGAAATGGCCCTGTTGCTGAAGAGTTTCTCATGGAGCAGTACCTGGAGGAATCCTGGTCCTTTCTAATGTGAAGTCTACCTAAATTAGTCCAATTCATACCTTGGCACAGGAGCCCAGATATTAAGTCAGTATAGAACCAAAATACTGCTTGAAGCTTTGTAGAGAGACTGTGTGGTAAGAGTGGGTTCGTTGTTTCAGGATTTTTTTGGCAGGTTTTTTTTTGGTGCTTAGAATTAAACTCTAATTGTGTGACTTAAAAATAAACTGAGAGACCAACTTTCTCTTCACTGTTCTGACTGCTTTGCAGCTGCCCTTAAGAAAGGGTCTTCTGCTATTGTTGGTTAAAACAAAGGTTACAAAAGTCAAGTTATATTTTAAAGGAAGTATCAGTTTTTTGGGAAATTAACGCTAGTCTTCTCTGGTTTTGCAGAGACCTTGCTGTAAGTCTGATTATTTTTTTTTCCTGCTTAAGTATTTGTTTCCCTCATTTGGAAAACTTCACACTCCTTGTCAGGATGCTACCTTTGAAATTCTGGATAAGTATCTACTTGCATTACCTTGATAGCTGGGAGGGAGTAGCTTAAATGCTGCCTTGAGAGCTGACTTGACACCATGCAGATTCTTAGCATGGATGATACTGTCTGTGGTTCTTCAGTTAAGAGTCCCTGCCAGTTTCCATTTAAATCCTCACAAAAAAAGCAGAATCTGACAGATGATCAGCCAGAATATTTGTGGGTTTGGAGGTATGGGAGCCCAACCATGCAAGCCTGGAATGTTTCAGTATCTACAGAGAGTGAGACTTCCAGTAATTTGTTCTATATCTTCAGCTTGCTTCATCTACTATATAATCAGTCAAGAAGTCAGGAAATAAGAATGAAGTCTGCATTTAACCTGTCTATTTGCTTTTACAGTGATGTTGTAATTAATGCTCACATCTGACCCATTTCTTCCTGTCCTTTTTGTTGCAGTGCTTCACGGCCATAGCAGAGCATTAAATGATCGTAGAGGAAGCCAGCATTAAGTGATTTCCGCACAGCTGGTCAGAAAAGTAGCTGTCTGCATTCTCAGTGCAGCATGGCATTTGGACTTGGTGCTTTTTGCCTGCTACTATGGGCAATAACAGGTAGGAGCTTGCTTCTTTTGTTTCTGAGTCACACAGGGGGAGTGAAGCAAGTGCTTCTGGAGTGTATGGGGATGAATAAATAAAATGTGAATAAGGCAAGAGTTAGGAAACCTTGTCTCCTCAGTGAGTTCTCACAAGTACAGCTTTGTATCTAGCTGTTCATTGCCGTGAGGGAATGCAGTTTTGGGTGGTGGTTTAGTGCCAGTTTCAAGAGGACTGGTTCTAATTGGGTGCATGAGGGAAGAGGGGATTAGAGGGAGAGTGCCGAGAGTTTCCTTTCTCTTTCTCTTTCAGGACAACAGTTTAGCAATGATGTATTGCTTGTGGTCTAAGCTTTCTTTAATTGTGGGGTATTCTGGGGACAGTTGATTTGTGAGAAGCATTCACATTTTCCACTTACCCATCTCCTCTTCAGGCATGTATTTCTTTAAAAAGACCACAGGAAAGTCCTATAAGTTTCTACTTCAGCCTCAGAAATGTATTTATAGCTTCCATACTCAGAGAGATGGAGAATGATTGACTTGATGTCCAGGTAGAAACCAGTAATGGGTAGTTGAATGTTGAATGTTTATCAGCAACAAGTACAGTGGGACTGACTGCACTCTCAGCATGTCTGTGAACAGCACTAGGCTGAGTGGTGTGTTTAGCACCCTGGAGGGAAGGAATGCCATCCAAAGGGACCTGGACAGGGTTGAGAGGTGAGCCTGTGAAAACAGAATGCATTTCAGCAAGGCCAAGGGAAGGTCCTACACCTTGGTCAGGGCAGTCCCAAACATGAATACAAGCTATGCAATGAGTGGATTGACAGCAGACCTGCGGAGGAGGGCTTGAGGGTACTGGTGATGTGACACTGAATAGAGCTGGCATTGCACACTTGCTGCATCAAAAGAAGTGTAGCTAGCAGGAAGCAATTCTCTCCTTTTACTCTACTTTTATAAGACTCCATGGGCAATACTGTGTTCAGCTTTGAAGCTCCTTGTGCTGGGTGAATGTGTACCTTATGCGTTTGGTCCAGAGGAGGCCACAAGGATCATCAATGGGCTGGAGCTCCTCTTCCATGAGGAAAGGCTGAGAGAGTTGGGGTTGTTGAGCCCAGAGAATTGAAGGCTACAGGGAGACCTCACTGTGGCCGTTTAGTACCTAAAGGGGGTCTACAACAAAGCTGGATTGGGACCCCGTATCATTTGGAATTTGGAAAAAGGTGGTTGAGGGGGAAGAACATTAGCTACAGCTGTATGGTAGCTGTCTTGCAGTAATCGTTAAGAAAGCTTTTTAGGAGAACGTAGAGCTGAATGTAGGGGTTTTTGTTTATTTTTGCTGGGTTTTTTTGGTCAATTTTTTTTTTACTAAACAGTAAGAGTACCCTTTTGTAAATAGCTAATTACCTCTGTGATACTACTATGGACCCTGTAGCAGATACTCAATGTCTTGAGGTAGAGGAGAGAGGGCAGAGGGAAGTGAGGAAACAACGAAAAACCAACCAAATAAAAAATACGCACACTCTTCAGTAGAAGGTAATAATGTGCAGTAAATGCTGAATATTGGTGTAAAGAAAGTCACAGTTATGTTTTCATTAACATGAGTTGCCAGCAGACTGGAATATCCTTCATGTGCATATGTAGAAAGTCTTGTTTTCCTTCTGTGTCAATTTTGCTACCTCCTCCTTATTTATCTAGAACAAATCTGCTCCACTCAATCTGCTGTCTGTAGTCAAGCCTTTCCTTGTATCTCAGGAATGAGCACACACAGGTTAGGGGCTAATATACAAGGGTGCTCTGAAAGTAATGCGTCCTATTTTATTATGTTAACCTGCAATGCCAGAGATGTATGCTGGTGGTACGGCAGTAGAGGTTGAACCTTCCTGCCAGTATTCTGTTACATTTTGTTCTCATTGTGAGATGGCAGCAGAGGGGCAGTCTGACAAAAATGGCACCTGACATGGAAAAGCATATGAAGCAAAGCGTGTCATTGAATTCCTCCATGAGGGAAAAAAAGGCACCTCCTGACATTCCTCAATGCTTGCTGAACGTTTATGGAGCCCAACCAGTGGATGTGAGCACAGTGAAGCAGCAGGTGGAGTATTTCAGCTGTGCTGTCAGTGATGTGAAAGGCAAGCCGTGTGACAGACAGCCATGCACAGCTGTCACACCACAAAATGATTAGCTCGTCCCTTTGAACTGGTAGAGGAACCCATACAGAGCTGAATATCACCTTCAGTGCATTGAATACAATGATGGCAGAAAGAACACTGTCACAGTGTCTATAAAACAGTGGATCAGCTCTGCTGGTGCCGATTTTTATGAACGTGACATGAAGGCTCTTGTTCATCACTGACAGAAATGCACAGCTAATGGTGATAACCATGTTGGAAAAATATTGCTTTGTAGCTGAGAACTTGCTCTATCAGGTAATGTTACTGTGGTCTTTGTATCGGTTGTAGCTTGCATGGAAATAAATAGGTCACTCCAAAAGTAATGTTTCCTACCTATTTGAGTATTGTCCTTCCATTTAACATATTTCCATCTTGATAATTCCTGGCACTGTCCATCCATTTAATGTCAGCTCCGAACTGAAAGTTATTTGCTGTTTTCCATGATCTGTTTGATGAAATATGTCAGTAGATGCTACCCGTTATTACATCAGAAGAATGTTCTTTTTTTCTGTGTATGCTTTAAATAAGATGAATTGTCTCAGGTTCAGGAAGCTGCTAGATGGCCATTCTGCCATTTTTATCTGTACTTGATGTTGTGCCTCTAAAGGCTATTTAATTTAGGAAAGGGAAAAAGAAATGCTGATGGAGGGAGACATGCAGGAAGGAAGGAAGAAGCTTAGGACCTCAGTCACTTCTATTTTTTTTTTAAATCAGGGATCCTTTTCCACAGGTAATGAGGAAGCAGATTTAATATAAGAAAGGCAGAAATGATGAAGGGTCTGAAGTATCTTGCCTGTGAGGAAGAGCTGAGACTGTTCAGCCTGATGAAGAGAGTGTTTGAGGGGGGAGGGATCTCAGTGTATCTGATGCATCTGGGTGCCCAGAGAGGCTGTGGAATCCTCCCCAAAAGCAACCTGGACATGGGCCTGGGCACCTTATTCTGGGTGTCCCTGCTTGAAGTCTCTTCCAAACTAAACCATTTTGTGATACTTTCTCCTCTTACTAGCTGGCATTTGTCTGTGATAAATTTTTGCTACTGAGTGGTTTTGATGCAAAACAAAATTAGACCAATAGGCAGATGACCTAATGGATATAGACATTTATCAGTGACCTTGACTAATCTTTATGGTTTGTAGAAGACTTAATCTGGCTGTGGCAACAGGGATTAGTGCCTTA
The DNA here is from genome assembly GCF_026119805.1 of Tympanuchus pallidicinctus. NCBI lineage: Eukaryota > Metazoa > Chordata > Aves > Galliformes > Phasianidae > Tympanuchus > Tympanuchus pallidicinctus. The sequence goes on along the minus strand of NW_026294749.1, from coordinate 11,773,740 downwards.
TATTAGTGTTCCATGTCTCTGTTGTGGTTTAACCTTCCAGGCAGCTCAGCACCACAGCCCACCCTCCTGAAGTGGGATGGGGAAGTATCAGAAGTAGAAAAGTCCGGCTCTGTGCAAGCACTGCTGTGCAGCAATTAAAAACATTGCTGAGTTATCATCACTGTTTTCATTACAAATGCAAAGCACATCATAAGAGTCTGTATGGAGAGTATTAACTCTATCCCAGCCAGGCCATGACCCTCTCTTCACTCAGCACTTCATGCTGTATGAATGCCTGACTTCTTAGATCTGTGGATGTAGCTCAATTTCTACAGGCATTCCTTATTTCACAGTTTTATTCCACTGGATTTTAATCCACTGGATGGTTCGTTCATTGAAGAAATCAGCTTACACTGCAATAGATTTAAATCATTCTGGGCATTAATAAAATTAATATATATATATTTTTTTCCTATATATAAATAAAGACTATAAATTTAAACTGTCCTGTTAACTGGACTAACCTATGCACAGATATCTCTCAGAGAGAGAAGATGCTGCATACCACAAGAATGACAGTTTATTTTGCAGGTGGGAATTCAGTCTAGTTTCCCACTTGAACAGATATATGCTAACCTTGTATTTAAGACAGATCTTGCATGGCAATGTTACTGAAATGCATTTGTGCATCTGTAAGAAAGCTCTCATAGCGGAGCATGAGATTTCACATATTATTTGTTTATACTGTGGTGCTTTATTCTTGGATTAGCAACCCCGACAGAAGCACAAAGATAAATCAGTAGCTATCTGCCAATGTAGGTTTTGTGTACTCTAGTCTTTTGTTTTCTTTTCCTCCATGCAGTTCACTTATTATTACATCACATCCCTTTATTTAGAAATACATTCTCCTAGACCATGTTCAAGGCCATGATTTTTAAACATGCTTGGCTACTGCTAGTCATGGGCTTTGTGAGGAATAAGATAAATAAGCATTTCTTCCCATGTACACACCAGTAGCCAAAGGCTGAGTGTCAAAAGACACTTTATTTTACATCAAAGACACTCAAATGTTAGCCAAAAGCCAGCACACACAAATAAATGCCTCTAAATAAGAGGGAAGAATAGCACAACATGGTTTAGTTTGGAAGGGACCTCTGAAGTCATCTGGTACAGCTCCCTCTGCTCAAGCAGGGACACCCAGAATAGGATGTCCAGGCAGCTTTTGGAAATCTCCAAGGAGAAGACTTTACACCTCTCTGCACATACTGTGCCAGTGCTTTCTCATCCACACAGCACAGAAGTGCTTCCTGGTATTCAGAAGGCCCTTCCTGTATTCTTGGTACTAGGCACCACTGAAGAGCATGGGTCTGTCCTCTTTCTGCTCTCCCTTCAGGTGTTTGTAGACATTGATAAGATCCCTTCCAAGCCTCGTCTGTGCTAAACTCTCCCAGGTCTCTCAGCCTTTCCACACAGGTGAGATGCTTTAGTCCCTTCATCACTTTTGTGGCCCTTCTTTGGCCTCTCTAGTAGCCCCATGTCCACTCTTTCGGGGAGCCCAGAAATGGACATAGTGTTCCAGGTGTAGCCTCTCCAATGTTGAGTTAGAGGGGAAGGGTCACCTGCTGTGAATACTTAGCCTAACGCAGCCCAGGTTATCATTAGCAGCAAGAGTGTGTTGCTACCTCACGTTCAACTTGGTGTCTGCAAGGACTCTAAGGTCCTTTTCTGCAGAGCTGCTTTCTATCTGGTGTGTTCCCCATATGATGTTGATCCCCTTGATGATGTTCAGCCTGTTTCTGTAGCCTGTGACCCTATGACATATTAGACACTCCTGCTAGTTTTGTGCCACCTCTAAACTTGCCATGAGCACGCTTCTCCATCATCTAGGTCATTAATAAAGGTACAAGATTGTATTGATCCCTGGACTGTGTTGTTCATTACTGGCCTCCAACTAACCTGTGCACCAGTGACTGCTACTCTCTGGGCTATTCAGGCAGTTTTCAGTCTCCCTCACTACCTGCTCATCTAGCTTATACTTCATTAGCTTTGCTAGGAGGGGGACAGTGTCCAAGGCCTTATTGAAGTCTGTGAAGACAACGTACACTGCTCCCCCTTCAACCATTTGGCTTTTAGTTTGATTATAGAAGCTCATTAGATTGGTCAGGTATGATTTCCCCTTGGTGAATCCATGCTGACCACTCCTCATGACTTTACTGTCCTTTATGTGCTTGGTTTCCAGGATTATCTCCATCACCTTCCTAGATGTTGAGGTGAGGCTGACTGTCCTGTAGTTCCATAGGTCCTCCTTGCCATTGCTGAAGACAGAAGAGGCATTTACTTTCTTTCAGTCTTTCTACACTTCTTGCCACTGCAATCAAGCAAAGACTACAGATAGTGGCCTAAGAATGGTATTTGCCAGCTCCCTCAGTTCTCATGAGTACACCTCATCAACGTCTACAGACTTGCAGATATCCAGATTACTTAAGTGTTCCTTGATCTGATCATCTACTAACGAGTGCATATTCCTTGCCTTTCCTGTAGACTCTGAGACTCTGATCTCACAGGACTTTTAGCTGTCCTGTGTGTTTTCCCTGTTTTGTTCAGTGAAGACCCCAAATATTCCCTAGTCTTCCTTTTGATACTGATGTACTTGAAGAAGCCCTTGAATTTCCTGTCCAGATTAAATTTCTCTTTTAACCTTAGCTCTCCTAACTTGATTTCTGCATGCTCCAAGAGTGTCTCTGTATTCCCTCTAGATTACCTGTCCTTGCTTTCACCCTCAGTGTGCTTCCTTTTTGTCTTTGACTCAGGAGCTTGTTGTTCATCCATGAAGGCTTTTGCCTGGCTTCCTCCTCACTGAGACAGACTGCTCTTGAGTTTTGAGGAGGTAATCCTGGAATATTAACCAGCCTTCTTGGGCCCTTCATCCCTGCAGGATCTTATTTCACAATACTCTTCCAGGCAGATCTTTGAAGAGGCCAAAGTCTGCTGTCCTGAATTCCAGTGTTGTGAGCTTGCTATTGAGCTTTCTTTCTCCCTGCTCTGAGGATCCTGCATTACACTATCTCATGCTCACTGCACCTAACACCACCTCTGACAACAAGTCCCTTGGTGTGAGTGTGAGGTCCAGCAAAGCACCTTTTCTTATTGGCATCTCTCACTTTGGAGGAGATAGTTGTCATCAGTGCACTCCAGGAACATCCTCGATTACTTCTCTCTGGGTGTGTTGCCCTTCCAACAAATACTGAGGCTGTTGAAGTCCTCCGTGAATCCCATGAGCATAAGGTTGCTGTCTGTAGAGTCTGAAGAGGCTGAGCTCCAGTTCACTACATCCCCCCTTAGTTAATTATTGAGAGCAATAAGGTCTCTCTGAGCCTTCTCCAGACTAGACAATCTCAGCTCATAATGTTACTCTAGACCCCTCACCAGCTTCATTGCCCTTGTCTGGACATGCTCCAGAGCCTCAGTGGCTGCTCCCCCCCCCTTGTTTTCTCAGCCTGACCTTCTTTAAGGGCCTGTAATGCTCTTTTGCAACATTCTACTTTTAACAACTGTCCCACCGTGTTGCTGTCTTCCCAAAAATACTTTACCCCTGCTACTACATGCAGATCTCTTCACTCATCTTGCTTAATCCCCATACTGTACAAGCCCTTCAGAGAAGAACTCCAGCATTTTAATCTAGAGCTCCTCTGGGTGCCCTGTCTGAAGTTGAGCAGTCATTAATCCATTAGTTAAACAGTCTTTTTCCAATGCTATCACTAATAATGCATTTTCTGCCACCAGAACTCACTTAACAACCATGTTATGGCATGTAAGGCAGGCAGGTCAAACACTGTCCTGCATTACTGTGTTAGTTCCACAGTAGTGGCATCATGTTTTCACGGCAGAGTTAACAAGCCTGATTGAAAACAGTGCTGAAAAGAATTGCTGGTTTTACTCAGTAATTTTTTGAAGCACTATCATGTTCCTCAAGTTGAATTTTGGAGAGATTCTGAACTGCAGTTGTAACATATGGAATGAGAAGATGTAGAAAACTATATAGCTTACGTTGATTCATGCTCAGTTTAAACACTTCATGCTCATGGTCTCTGATGTTCTCTGAAAATCTAGTGTCATTCCTTCCTTTGCAGTGGAGCTGTAAGTATTCTCTCCATGGGAGCAAGCTCTTGGGATTCCTCATAAAATGGTTAAAGCTGCAAAATTTGGGGAATTCCCCTCCCTATCTCCGGATCTTTTATATTTAGTCCAGCAATAATGTGGGTGAACTTCCATGAAGTTCAAGTGAGATATCTGGTGTCTCAACCATAAATCCTAGCTGCTTTCTTTCTCAGTTGGAGCAATGACATGTAACTGCCTTTTTCTTTTTCTTTTTTTTTTTTCCTTTTTTTTTAATAGCAACTTTTGCTGTGAAACATGTTTTTTACTCACTTTGCTATGGTGGAAGTACCGCATGATTTTTTTTTCCTCTTCCCTGCTCTGTTCTTGCTTACAGAATTACACCTAACTTTGATCTCTTAGTGATGGCATTTGTATCAAGTGAATAAGGAAGACTTTATAAAATAGATTAAGATCCTACGTTGAGAAATCCCACCCAGTACAAGTGCTGCTGCAAATGGGCATGCTGTAAGAAAAGTAGTGGTTAAAAGCAGTGAGTTTATTTAAGTTGGGTAGCATCTGCCTTTATCTTGTCTCCTGCCATAATCCCCTTTGAGTTATAGAAAACAATTTTATGTTTTTGTTGTGCTGTTCTTCATGCTGGCGTTGTTGTTCCAGGTTCCAATTGCGAGCAGTGCAGAGAAGGAGCCACGTATTCAAGTGCAGTAATATCTCCCAACTTAGAAACCACTAAAATTATGCGAGTTCCTCATGCTGCATCAGTGTCTGAATGCATCACGGCGTGTTGTGACCTCTCTGGTTGTGACTTGTCCTGGATGTTTGAACGGCGCTGTTACGTTGTGAACTGCCAGCACAAAGAGAACTGCGAACCTAAAACAATTGAGACGGTAAAGTCCTATCTAACATTTGTGCTGAGACCTTCTCAGAGGCCAGCCTCACTGCTGGGATTTGGGCAGGTGATCCCAAGCATCGTGCACTCTGTGGGACGTCAGAAAGAGCCATCTGAGGAAGTGTCTTTTCTTGGCAAAGAACTCAGCCTTGAGGAGATACCTGAATACATAGATGATTATAAAGATTTGGAGCAGGACCCCTTTCAGGTGAGCCTCAGACACGATCAGAAGGAGAGCACGGATTATGCTGACTGGGGCCTGATGGTAGCAGGTGAAAATGGCTTCAACACTTCAGTCAGCGACAACGGAGAAAACCAGGAAGAGGAAGCTGGAAAGGTCGAAAGCCTTCTAAGTAAAAACACAACTGAATTGAGCTCTGTCAGTGAGCACTCCACAGAGAGGCTATCTTCTCTCCCAGAGATTACACCGTTCCCTGGGAAGACATATGAAAGCAGAGCAGCTGTTGAGATGCTTACACAGCCTGCCAATGCTTTGCAAGAAGAGGTATGTGTTCCCCTTGAGAAGCAGGCAAGTGATGCCACGCAACAGTTGTTTTTTTCAACAAGCTTGTAGTTTTGTAACATAGCCCTGAAACTCAAGTGAGTTACAGTCCATTACGGTGCAGAAAAGGCTGAAGTGGAGAGGGTTATCTTAATAGGCAGATGAATCACTGAAGCACACTTCTCTTTCAGATGATGAAGAGCAGGACTGTTTCAAAGATCTTGTTGGGTTTCTTTGGAGGTATTCTGACAACAAGGCTTGAACCTGGTATAAGAGGACTGGTTTGGTGTTCTGCCCTTCTGTCACTTGATGTTTCAATTACAGGTCATAAGCTTAGTAATGGTAGTGGTCCTGTCAGCATCCAAAGGCCAAGACCAGTAAACATAAGTTCCTCCATCAACAAAATCTTGTTCTACAGGATTCACGTTAGTAAATGCCTAAAGAGGTGTTGTAGATGTAATAGAGCTGAATAAATAGCTTTTAAAATGCTTGTAGAACATTTAGAAAGGTTTATAAGAAGGGACAGTGTTGGTTGCTCTGTTGGTTTGATGTTTTTTTTGGACCACATAAACTGGGTAAATGTCTGTTCTCCTTAAATGTCTGAATCCTTCTCTAGTGTCTGCTAATAAGAAAAGCCAAAGTTAAAACCTGTTAAGTACTTTAAACCTAATGTAGCTACCTAAGAAAGATGCACCTATTCCCTGTGTATGTTAGCAGATTTGGTCAGTTCTAAATAGTCTTTGGCTCCATCAGAACAGAACGGGATCAGTGGGAAAGTTGGAACAGGCAGTAAAGCCAGCGTCTGCTGTGTTTGTCACGCCTCAGGGGAAATCAAGCAGTGTCTGGATTTCCCTTAATTCCAGCAGGTTTTGTAACCAACAGTTGCCTTTCTCTTGCTGTAAAAACGCCAATTTTTTTTTTGCTATCGCTGTAGGGAAGAAAAAGACAAGTGAAGAAGGCAACTGATGTTCTTGGAAGGAATGATTGAAATGGAGGAAGTGTGTGTGTGTGTGCATGTAAAACTGCAAGTTTGTTAAGACTTGAAATACAGGCTAGCTGAGATACCATCATAGGCTAGAAGTGGGAGTAGATGATCTCCAGAGATCCCTTCCAGAGACTGCACAGGTCTGGTCTGCATCCAGGCGGGTCTTGAATCCTTCCAGAGAAGGAGAATCCACAACCCACCTCGACAGCCTGTTCCAGTGCTCCATTACCCTCACTGTGAAGAATTTCCTTTGCATGTTGGTGCAGAAAATCCTGTGCTCCAGTTTATGGCCATTTCTCCTTCTCCTGTCCCTGCAGACCACTGAAAAGAGGTTGGCCATGTCCCTTTGATTCCCACACTTAAGATATTTATAAACATTAATCAGATCCCTTCTGAGTCTTCTTTTCTCAAAGCTAGCAGACCCAGGTTGCTCAGCCTTTCCTCGCAGGGCTGCTCCAGGGCCTTTATCATCTTTGTGGCCCTCCACTGAACTCTCTCCAAGAGATCCCTGTCTTTTTTATACTGGGGAGCCCAGAACTGGACACAAAACTCCAGGTGAGGCCTGTCCAGGGCAGAGTAGAGCGGGAGGATCTCCTCCCTGGACCTGCTGGCCATGCTCTTTTTAATGCACCCCAGGTATCTGCTGCCTTTGTGTGCCATAATAGGGAAAATGTTTTCCTCTAGGTATATGGTCAGAAGTAAGTCTTGGTGGGAGAAGGTACGGAGAATATGCTGTCCCATTCAGACTGTGTCTTGGGAAGGTGATGGGGCCTGAAAGAAGGGAGGGGTGACGGGCAAATCTAACATGGTCATTTCAATGACCTGCTTGGTCATTCCTGCATAACTTGCTGTGTCTTTCATTGCATTTCTAGATCAGTTTACAAGGGTGGTGGTTAAGAAGAACTTCACTGCTTGTTGACTCAAGTAGAGAGATTTAGGGCACTTCATTAGAAGTGAGGAAAGTTAAAAAAGTCCTTTTCTGCATCTGAAGCTTGGGAAAAAAATGAGCATTTCCTATAGAGACTGACGGGGGGAAAGAAACAAAACACTCCTTCTTTGATAGATATTCTTCATGAATAAAACCTCCTAACTACTTAAGTTAGTAAGTGAACCCCACATTCTCTTTCAAGAACAGTGTACCCCTAAATCTGTAAAGGTAAAGAGTGATTTATTTAAGACATTGTTTCCCTATAATTCATTTTTCAGGTTCCTTCTTATTCCCCTCCATCAGACAAACTGGAATTCTCCCTAGATGTGTCAAACAAAGCCCAGACTCCTACAGTGGCACCAGACAATGTGACTGAACATGGAATCATGCTGCTTCCCAGTAGTACTGTGCCATCTGAAACCCTGCAGCAATTTACACCTCCTGCTACGGCTGCCAAAGCAGGTAATGTTTCAACATAGCTGGAGAGGGCCTGCTGAATGGGAGGGCTTCAATACTGTCAGGCTTGCATCCTTTTCTTAGTTACGAACTCTGTTCAAGTGCAGCCTCATCCCACCTTAAGCATGAAGTCCTGCAGTAACATTGGAAGCTCCATCCCTTTTAGCTGGTTACTTCTGAAGCAAAATTCTGATCAAGCGTAACATCAGTGGGAAATTATAACAACTTTGCAAAAAGCAGAGATTAAGGGCATTTTCTTAATGAGTTAATTTTTATATTGGTGAGAAGTACCTGACTTTCTGGAGTTTCCCAACAGTCTCTTCTAGCCATACTGTTGTTTTTGTGTGGCTTCAGAATTCTGTTCATTCTCAGAAACTCTTCAGTAGGGTTCCCACCATGTATAGCTGTCAGATATCATGCAGGAACACAGGTGGGACTTGAGGAAGCTCAGCCCTTAACAGGGGAGAACAACACTTCATCTTGAAAAAAAATGTGATGACTTCAAAGCTCTAAAAAGGCTTATAAGACTTCCAGCTGCAGGGCAAAAAGTTCTTACTTTGAAGAAGATGTCTTTAACCGCTTTGCTGTCTGTAATTGTGTTAAATTCTGTCTGTATGTTAGCGTAACTCCTTTCTTCTGGCAAGTTTCCCCCCTTCCTTTGTATCCTGGCAAAGGGTTAGAAGGGCCACAAGAGTCAGAGAAGCACAGACGTATGTTTTTCTGTGCTTCTGAGGGATATGTAGAGCTAAGCACTTTGCTTCCTGGTAGAATGGGTCTGATCTGGGACATTCCTGGCACCTTCTGCCATGGCCTGGCTAGCAGGATGTAGATCTACTAGCCAGGTAGTAGTAGAAGGTAAAGGAAAGAGATGAGTTGCAAGGGGGTTTTTCTCCAAGACAATGAATAATCATTACCACTGAGGGTTGACTGGGCAGCTCCTCCTTCACAATAGCAGGCTAAAGAAGATTTAGAAAAGGTACTTGGAAGAAGCAGCTGAAATGGAAGGTTGTGATGAATCTCACTATAAAGTATTGCTTTGTATAAGGATTGCCTCAAGTTTGTGCTCAGCCTTACTATCTCAATATGGGAGACAGTGTCTCCTCCTCTTTTGGTCATCATGCTCATTTAGCCATTTTGTTCTCACCTTACGAGAGAGGTCAAAAGATTTTAGAAGCACAAACCTCCACTCTGCTGATGGCTAAGTCAACTTCTGTGAGCAATTCTAGGGCCTTAGATTTAAGAAGCAATGACAGAAGGTGTCATCATGGCCTCTTCACTGTTTCCCTATTTTGACCTGTCATCTGGCACTGCTAAGTCATCTCTTACTCATCTATTAAGAGTTTAAATTGGATGTCTAGATAGTATTGAGTGTTGCCTTTAGAGGACTTCTGCTCTGTGGACTCCCAGTATTCAGGAACAGATCTAAAACCTTTGAAAAACAGATCTGTGAGAACCTTGCTTGAACTTGTGCTTTGGTATGTTCCTGTTGGAGAGTGGGTTTGTAGACTTGAGTATTTTTGGAAAAGGAAAGATTTTTCACAGGCAAGAACTGTTTCTGGATGACACACAGGTTGAATTGCAGTTTAGCTATGAGATAACCCTGCTCCTCTAGCAGAATCTTTGAAAGTGACCCCATGAGCTGGACTCTTGGCTATGCCTACCCAAATGCAACACAAATACACAGGTAGTGCTTCCTGGTGGAAAAGAGGCGTTAGTTTTAGGGTGGACTATATTAGCTACTTTCATGAAGTTTTGTGATGTTTCCTTTGATTCTGATGACTCTTTTTGTACTCTGGACATTTTTGAACTCCTGTAATTCCAATGAATTAAGAAAAATGCGTAATTCTTTCTGCAGAGCAAAGTTAACTCTGATATATCAGAAAAAATCAGAACTCATACAAGTAGGTGAAATTTTCATATTTAGGGAAGAGCAATTGTCTGGAATAGTTCAGTAAAAAGTGAAGTAGCCATAGTCATGATTATAATTACTATTTGATTATGTATCGAGGAATCTCTTTTTGTTTTAATTATCTTTGCCTGTTTGCCAAATTTTGCTTAATCTGTTGCAAATAATACTTGAAGATACTAAATCTATACCCACCTCGTCTTCTAAAACATAATGTTCTCATTCTGTCTTAGATACAGTAAAAGAACTTATTGTGTCTGCTGGAGATAACATACAAGTGATGCTACCCAAAAATGAGGTTGAACTGAATGCTTTTGTTGTCCCACCACCACCAACAGGTGAGTTAAATGGCCCTGCCATACAGGACATGCTCACAGTACCAATGTGTAAATGCAGATGAGTCCTGAGTTATGTGATCATCTGCAGTTACGGAGAAGATGTCTTTCTTATCTCCTCCTTCTACTGTTGTTTTTGTTTTGTTTTTGTTCTGGTTTTTGGGTTTTTTTTTGTGAATCCAATTGCTGAAAGCATTTCCTCCTTTGAGTTTCACATTTTGAAATGGCTTGTGTTTTCAGAATCTGAATTCATTAGCCAAATGATTCAACAGAAAGCCTGTCATTTCTACCTAAAGATTATGTTGCCCTGGTTATAGCATCTTGTTTTTAAGCAGAGATGGAAAAAAGGTGGAATCTGAACACACTGACCTTAAAACCACCAGATTCTGAGCTACAGTAGCAAAGAATACATATTTCATAGGTAGCCATGTAAAATGCATTCACTTCATGTAAAGCTGGATTTTAAAGTTATTTGTGAAAACTGTTCCTGTTGCTATTTTAGCAAGTTACAGCATACTATGGAAGCATAACTTGCATTTGTAACGCTTCATTTTTCTGTCTCAAACAATAGCACTCATGATTTCCTACTGTAGCATTTTATCTGACTGGTAGTGAACTTGATTTCTTTGTTTCCTGGACTTACCTAGAAAGGAAATCTGATCATTCTTTTATTGTGTTATTGCACTAAGAAACATCCTATAACTATGAGTGGAGATTAATTAGTCACCCTGCTGACTATGGTGGTGAAATGGAGCGCAGGTACACCCGGACACTGAAGCTCTCTCATGTAAGTGAACTGTAAGCTCAAGCTTATTTAGTTTGTTCAGTTCTTTCACAGGAATTTAACATGTGATGAAGGGTACCTTTGTTTGAGGAATTCATGTTACTGTGAGTTTTCTTCACTTGCATGTATCACCAACTCTTTCATAGATCTTCAGAAACATGCCATCTTCTACAGACCCTCATAATTTTCTAAGATAGAGTAAAAATTCCTAAGTGTTGGCTTTGTGTTCCTCACCTCTAAACAGTAAACAGTGTTTCTTATGTATGGGTTTATGGAAGGAACTCTAAGTTTCAGATATCCAGATTTTTCTATGTTTACAGCATGATTGGCAGATTGTGTGCGTGTTGCATCTGTATGTTTCATCACGTAACTGGATTTGTTCTGTGTGTGCCTCAGCTGTCGGTGGGACTTTACGCCTTCAAAGTGACAGTTTCTGGTGAAAATGCCTTTGGCGAAGGTTTTGTAAATGTCACTGTCAAACCAGGTAAGTCAGTTGACTGAAAGAATTAATTTCTTCAACACAAGTGGTCATACAACGTGCTTGTGTAACGGTCTGTCTTCCAAGGGCATTTAGAAGTCCAGTTATGCAGAGATGTATTTCATGTCTTTCTGTCTTTAAAGCATTTTAAGGAAGTGCAGCTTAGGATCGTGCCTAATGTGTACAAGGCTTGAGGTAGTATCATGACACCTTCTATACTACAAGGATCAGGCTTTAGGTGCTCAACTGGCTGTAGCTGCAAGTTACAGCACGGGTCTTTCCTGAGTTGTACCAGGTGGAAGGGGCTGCAGCAGAAGCCTGATGCTCTTCAGTAACCTTTTGTATCCTTTGGACAGCAGATATTGCAGAGCTGTCATTTTTAGATGTAGGTTACTGAGGACTATTGATTTGTAGAGTTACCAGATTATCTTTGCCCAGGTCCTCACAGTTTTTTTCAATCCTATCTTTCTCACAGCAATCAGAATTAACCAGCCACCTGTTGCTGTTGCTTCACCCAAAGTACAAGAAGTTTCTTTGCCTACAACTTCTACCTTCATTGATGGCAGTCGTATGTACTCGCTTACTTGTATTACACTGTATTTTTAATGCAGTTAAAAACTGTTCATCCATACTGAGTGGAATTCTTTCCATTCAATGCACAGAAGTTCCCTGAATCATTATTCACGTTGGGAATTTGAGGGCAGTTATAAGTGGTTTTTAAAAAGGTTGAGTTAATTGGATGTATAAGATTGAATGATATGTATTCTAGAATGAGCTGCACTTGGAAGATTCTTATTTTCTGAAGTTTTTAGTTACAGAAGACATGATTGCTTGACTTTGTGTATTTGTGGAAATACAGTTGGCACATCAAGACAGTAGTGGTAAAATGCAGCCTTCTACTTGTGAACTGAGATAGTGTGTGGCCTTAGAAATTTCTTATGTCCTGGTTGGGGTTACTGGGGTTACTTACCATTACTGGCCTCTGTGCCAGTCTGGGTCCATGATAGAGAGCTGACATGTTTTGATTACTGCTCCTCTGAGTTTGTTTAATAGTTAAGCAAAGGTTTGCTTTTATATTTACTAAGAACAAACAAACTGTAGAACGTACAAGAAGTTGTAGACTGCCCCATCTGGAGTACTGCATCCAGGTCTGGGGTCCTCAACACAGGGAAGTTGTAAAGCTTATGAGCTGAGTCCACAGGTGAGCCATGAAGATGATCAGAGGGCTGCAGCATTTCTATGAAGACAGGCTCAGGAACCTTTGTTTATTTGGACAGGAGAAGAGAAAGCTCTGGGAAGGCCTCATTGTGACCTTCCAGTATTTAAAGGGAGATTATAAACAGAAAGGAAAGGAACTTTATACAGAGATAGTGATAGGACAAGGAGGATAGTTTTAAACTAAAGGAGGGGAGGTGTAGATTAGGTGTCAGGGAGAAGTTTTTTACTAAGAGAGCAGTGAGGCACTGGAACAGACTGCCCAGAGAGGTTGTGGATGCCCCATCCCTGGAGATGTTCAAGGCCAGGTTGGATGGAGCCCTCTTGAAACTGATCTAGTGCTTGATGTAGCAGTTGTCAACCCTGCCTGTGACAGGGTTTGGAACTAGGTGATCATTGAGCCATTTTGTAGTTCTGTGATTCATCCGCAGAGAGGCTGGCTGAAATTGACTTTACCTTTGTTTTTTTTTGTGGTAAAGCATTCAAAATGTAACTCATCATCTGGTTCAATATCTATTGTACATGAACTGTAGAAAAACAGTTAGGGATCAGTGCATAAGAGACGTTAGTATTCATACAGCCTGATGTTACACAGGGTACTGATACATTTTTCTTTAATTCATCTAGAAAGTACAGATGATATGAAGATCGTGAGTTACCACTGGGAAGAAATTAAAGGGCCTTTGCGGGAGCAGAAAGCATCTGCTGACACACCTGTCTTGCACTTGTCCAACCTTGTCGTTGGAAATTACACTTTCAGGTACACCTGCATGGATGATTTTCTTTTGAGTTTCAGGCATTTCTGTGATGCCAGCTGGATGGGGTTTTTTTTGGTGCTTGTGCATACCTCCTTAAAGAACTTCATTTTACTTCTGTGTGCTCTTTGCCTTCATTTGATGGGGACCAGTTTCATTAAGAAGTACTTGTAGTGATTTTGTGACACTGGTATAATGATGCACAGGAGCACAAACCTATGCAAATCAAGGTATCAGAAATCAAATAACCTCCTACTTCCTGCAATAATAACTTCAAGAGAATATATATATATATATTTTTTTTTCAGATGAGACTAAAGTCAGGATGTGAAAGTCATCCCCTGAATAGTGGTGACAAACAGAATAATATTGGCAGTCTGATCCATGCAAGGTCCCATGCTGTGCTGAGTTTTGTAGTTCTTATCTTCCTAAATGCCTTTGCCTTGCTGCTTTTTTCTTCCAGTTAATCCTTGCTGGCGATGGATTTTGTCCAGACGACAAAAACAATGTTTGTAGTCCTGGCTGCTTTAATTAAAATCAGAGATCATTTTCTGTACTTTTTAATTTAGCACCTTGTCCTGGACTTGTGCATTTTTCACTGAATCACTCTTGGCTGCCAGTGAGTAACAGCCTGCAGGTCAGTATGTCATGTATCAGTGCAGCATCAGCAGAATGCTGAAGCCTGTTGATGACCAGTGTATGGCATACCTTGAACATGGCCCTTCGCAGAAGCATTGCCAAAAATTGTTTCAGCTTCAGTTCTCTGTTCTCTACTGGAATTGTTCCATATTGTACAATGGCAGAAGACTGTTATTTTCTTTTCCTCTTTTGAAAAGGATAGAGCTCACGTACATTGCTTTTAAGCGTGCTCTGAACACAAGGGAATTAAGAAATCACTTTTTCCATATGCCTCTGGGAGAGGCTGAGGTATTTGAACAATCCAGCAGCCTATTCAAGCTCACAGGAAATTAGCTGGAAGATACTCCTAACACACTTGGTTGTGCATCCATTGCAAAAGTGTGCAGTTGCTGATGGCAGGATCAGTAAACATTATTGTTCCCTTTTGGGGAAGACTTCAAGAGTGGCTCCCTTCCATGATTTTGGCTGTATGCAGTACTCACAAAAGGGGTGAATTGAAGATGTAGCAAGTTCCCACACCATGGAGAACAGTCTGTCATCACTTTCAGGTGTCACATTTTTAGATAATAAGTGTATGATAATGCTGTGTTTCTGAAAGGCAGTAAAGATTGTTTAAAGCCTGTGTTACAGTTAGTTTTGACTTAAGATTTCCTTACCAAATCAGAGCTGATAATAAGGTCCATTAGTATTAGTAGCAGTTTGTTTAAGAAATAAGAAGTTATGAGGTGTTACTGTGCTGTGATGAGGCAGAGTCTATGAATATCCACAGTAGTGTTGGGTGCAGGGATTGCTCTGCAGTAGCAGATGAATGAAGTCACTGTTCTTTACTGAGTACATTTTTAAAGAACGTACAGCAAAATCTCTGCAATTTGATGGAGTTGCCATTGACTGCACGGAAGAGGTTTCATCTGGGATCCAGAATAGATGTGCATTTTTTTAATAAACACATTGCAAGCTGTGATTGAAAGTAGTCTTCTGAATTTCTTCCCACCTTAGTTGAAGGCTATGTCTTTCTACAGCGCAGGTTTGTAGAAATTAAATCAGTGGCTCTGTTTTAGGGAGTGATTTTGTTCTCTTTGAGTGCAAGCAAAATGGGAATCTTTGGCTTCTGACTTGTCAGCAGTCTGATCTACCAAATGTCCAGTCTTGCCTTTTTCCTGTTGTAGACTCACTGTGATTGATTCAGACGGAGCAGCCAACTCCACAATTGCATCTCTGAGTGTCAACAAACCAGTGGATTACCCACCTATTGCAAATGCAGGACCTAATCAGGCAGTCACTTTGCCCCAGAACTTCATCACGCTGAATGGAAACCAGAGCAGTGATGACCATGAAATTGTCAGCTATGAGTGGTCACTCAGTCCCAGAAGCAAAGACAAGGTTGTAGCAATGCAGGTATGCCTATTTCTCCTTGCACAGTACTAGAAAGTTTTTTCATCTTTGCCTTTAATATGAAGAGAAACAGACAAAAGTAATTTTTCAGAAGCATTTAAGTATCCAGAGTGCTGTTGTTCCTTTCTGTTGTGTTCAGCTTTTTAGACTCTATTACTATTTGTGATTTTATTTTTCTTTTTTTATCACTCCTTATGGCCATTTCTGTTCCCTGCTATTGCATTGTGTTCTGGTGGTTTGGAAAAAACTTCAGTTCACTCTGCCTAATCCTGGACCCTGGAGCTTGCTCCACAGGTTTGCATCTTCTGAGAGGCTAGATGTGGTGCAAACTTTTTTTTGAGAGAAGATTAGACTTGCCCAAGTTTTTGTTCAACAGTTCGTTTTCCTGGAAACAATAGGACTCAAACAAGAACTTAATGTTCTGAGTGAAAACTTACAAGACTTTTGTCAATTTCTTGCTGACACACTGGTGTGCTTTTTGGTTCAACCTTAATAAAACACGGGTTTCCTATGAATGCTAATTGATTTTACTCTTTATTTTTTATGGCTACATATTTATCTTTTATCTTCTGTTTTTTTAAATCTGAGTTCTCAAATCAATACAAATACAATTTCAGTGCACTTACACTCACTGGAGTGCAGGTTCTTGTAGATGATTAAAGTAATTAATACAATGATTCCAGCTTCAGAACTTCAGAAGCCATTTTTAAGAGAGATGTGAGCTCTCTGTGTTAAAAAGGCAAATGCTTTAGGCTTTCCAAACTGGAAAGAGACCACTTTGTATAGATCATTTTTAAAAAAAAGCTCAGATGGTCAGATAATAATGTATCATATCCTTTAGTTAGCATTAGACTTCCCTGAATAACTGTGATAATTGTAATTTTGATTGATGAAGATGGAAAGGGTGATTCCTCATGAGATATGTAAATGGTCATTGTGTTAGCAAAAGGGCATAGAGTTGGGCCTAATCTTTTTGTGAGCTTTTGTGTATATATATGTGTGTGTGTGTGTATTAACTAATAGTGCTGGAAGTATATGCTCAGAACAGAGTTGCTTTGTTTAACTTTTCTATTTCCATAAGCCTACCTGGCTGGAATCAAGTATGCTGTTGTTCTTTTTAATGACTTATTTTTGCATTTAACTATTTTTAGAAATAAATACTGGATTAAACACTGTCATTGTTAATGTCCCATGTGTCTAACAATTATTCTTGTTCAGAAATAATGCAGCAATTATACTAAAAGTTAAGAAATTAAGACTTTATGTTGATAAATATATCTCTGGATTGATAGTTGCAGTACTGAATATATGACATCTGCCTGTACGTCAAATTTTAAGTATTCTCTTTGTCTGCAAGGTGCTTTTGCTCAAGTCATGTGCTTATTTGGAATTAAAATGTACTTTACTTTTCCTCCACGTCTGCTCTCTTACTATATTTTTGTACCCCATGAGTACTTTTTCTCATCTCTCTCTCACTGCCATGCAGGGAGTGCGGACTCCATACCTCCAGCTATCTGCAATGCAGGAAGGAGATTATACCTTTCAGCTCACAGTCACAGATTCAGCAAGGCAGCAGTCCACTGCTGAGGTCACTCTGATAGTACAGCCTGGTAAGCTGACTGACTGCAGGCATATCTGGGTCCTTCAGGGTGGACCAGCCTGAATGCCTTAGCAATGTCATCTCCTTATACTCTGATCTCCTTATACTCACAGAATCATAGAATCACCAAGGTTGGAAAAGACCTACAAGATCATCCAGTCCAGCCATGCACCTATCACCAATAGCTCCCACTAAACCATGTTCCTCAACACAAAATCCAGACGTTCCATGAGCACCTCCAGGGTCGGTGACTCCACCACCTCCCTGGGCAGCCCATTGCAGTGCTTGTATTGCACCATTCAGGTGGCAGTCTGGACATCTGGTGCTCCTGCATCAAGGACTCCTTCACCTCTGTTTCGTATCAAAACAAACAGTAAAAAAAAGTGCAGAATTCCAGGAAATCCAGGCAGTGATCCTGAAGGCTCCCATTGGCCTGATTATATAAGGCGCTATGCATATTTGAGAGTACTAAACTAAAATGTAGCTTTCAGTTTAATACCCTGCTGTTCACCGTGTCAGTCAGTGATTTGCTCAATTTCTTACTGTTTTGCATTTCTTCAAGAATCCTGGTGCAATCTGAATTCTCCCTACTTTTTGCCAGATGAAAAAATGAACTCTCTCAAGCAGAGAGTTTCAAAAGCTGCTTCTTTCACATCATTGTTTAGATTTGGGAGCTGAATGATGAGTAAATGCAAGTGCACCAGGCCTACAAAGTATTTTTTTTTTTTTCCAATTTTTGATAATATATTTGCATATTGCAGGTTCTTACATCTGAAATGGACATTTCTGCTCATGTGAAGGTCTCATATTACACTGTGGAGCAGTGTTATGTCTCCCTCATATTGCTCATTCTACAGCTACTTCTAGAACCATTGAATGCATTGGGTTGGAAGGAACCTTAAAGATACTCTAGTTTCACCCCCCCTGCCATGGGCCAGGACACTTCCCACAAGACCAAAGCCCCATTGAAACTGGCCTGGATCACTCCAGGAGTGGGGCATCCACAGCTTCTCTGGGCAACCTCTTCCTGTGCTTCACCACCCTCTGAGTAAAGAATTTCCTCTTAAATGTCAGTGACCCTTTTTAGGGAAACTTTGCAATGGGCATTTACCAAAGGAACCAGGAATGTGAATTGCAAGTACAACATGTATGGGTGGTATGTTTTAGATTGGTGACAGTGTTGAAGTAGGAAGGAGCTATTGCTGAATTCAGGTTAAAGTGGAAATGAATATACAGGAGAATAGTAGTGTTGGTGGTTTGCCATGCCACAACAACAACATTTGGGAACAGAATAATAAGTTATATTTTTTCACCAAATCCTCAAAGGCTCGAAATTGAGACTAGCTTAGTGGCATTGCACAGACCTTGAGCACCAGGAAACTTGGCCCGGTATCATCTTTACATTTGTGTGGTCACAGTGGTGGAGGCAGATAAATGCCACACCACTCCTGTCTTAAAACACTTTTATACAGTGTACTTGAGCAGGCTACAGAGTTCATGGAGAGTTACCATGCCGTCAGATGTGATTGAGACAGGGAAGAACGTGCTGTGGAATTTCACTAGTTGCAGAGCTGGTCTCTCCCACCAAGTACTTTTTATTGATTTGTGTGTGTTATATGCAATCCCTAGGAAGTGGTGGAATAACTTAATCCTAGAAACCATTTCCAGGGACAAGAAGAACAAGAAAATCCTCAAGCTCAGGTTCACCAGAAGGAAGTCATGCCTAACCAACCAGTTATCCTGTTATCAAATCACCAACCTGGTTGATGAGGGGAGAGCAGAAGGGGGTCTTATTGGCATATATACCCAAAGGGAGTTTGCAGAGAAGATGGAGTCATACTCTTCAGTGGCATCCAATGCCAGGGCAGTGGACATAAACACAACAGGTTTCCTCTGAACACCTGGAACACCTGTGTGCTGTGTGGGTGATGGAGCACTGGCACAGGTTGTCTAAACAGGCTGTGGAGTCTCCTCTTGGAGATCTTCAGAAGCCTGGACATGAGCCTGGACAACTGCTCTGGGTTTCCCTGTTTGAGCAGGGCCTGGACCAGGTGTACCCAGAGATACCTTCCAACTTAAGCCACTGTGTGGTTCTCTGAATCTCTGGTTCATGCTTTTTGAGCCTCCTGGCTGGCTTCTAATTTTATATTCTGTGTAAAATCTTGCTGATTGACAGTCTTTGCTAGCGACTAACCAGCAAGTGTGATACATTAAATCTTATTGTTACAGAAAATAACAGCCCTCCAGTAGCAGTGGCTGGCCCTGACAAGGAATTGACGTTCCCAGTAGAAAGTACTACACTGGATGGAAGCAGAAGCCAAGATGACCAAGGCATTGTCCTCTATCATTGGGAAAATATCAGGTAATCAGGTACCTAAAGAGATATATTACTAATCTACAGTTTAGAGGAAAAAAAAAAAAAGAGGGAAAGAAAAAAAGAGAAATTACTTGACTTCCAGAGCCTCTTAATACTGTTGAAAGTATTTGAGTGTTTGAAAACTGCTTTGAGAGTTTCCCTCCTTAGGTGGTAAAAGGTTGAGAGATAAGAATTTTAAATTCATCTGGGCTTGCTTATGTTTTATTCTGTGTCATCTTGAAACCTGGAGTCACAAACTTATTTTATGAGGAAATTATAGGAACTCTCTTATCTTCCATTAAGGAGGGCAACAGGCAGAGGTGCTCTCCTGTAATGTGTAATTTTTTCCTGTCAGTGCTTTCATAATCTCTTCAGTTTGTTGATAACAAAGGAAAAATTATCCAAACAATCCCTTTAGCCAGAGCATTCATTAGAAATGACTGAAGCACTGTTGAATAGTGATTAAAAATGCTGTAGAGAAGCTTGTAATTGTATGCTCAAATACAGAGCTAATTGATCCTTAATAAAAGAACAAAGGTATTAGTTTGTGCAGCTGTCCTGTCCACAGTACAGAAATGAATTTGTTGGCACCCACTATGTGTTGTAAGTGACTTTTAGGCCAGCAGCATTTGCATATGCTCCCACAGAACAGTTCAGCAAGGAGGCTGAACTGAGGTGCATTTTCTGCTCTTCTAATGATGGTATGTGTGCTGCTTGAGTGTTTTGAATTTCTAGAAAAAGAAGCAACTATGAACTCTCTAATCTAAACTCACTGTGTTAATTTCTTTACTGTCAGTGCTTGTAGAAGTGATAGAACCCCAATATCCATAACAGCAAATGATATGAGTGGTGCTGCTCTGAGAGAATTTTGTCTGGCTTTGACAAATTATTTTTATGAGATGTTTTGTTTCAGTGGGCCAAGCTACGTGCAGATGGAAAATGGTGACAAAGCAATAGCAACTGTGTCTGGTCTTCAGGTTGGCACCTATCGCTTCAGACTGACAGTTAAAGACCAGCAGGGGTTAAGCAGTGCATGTGTGCTGTCTATTACTGTGAAGGAAGGTAAGCCTATTGCTGCTGCTTAGGATGTAGTAGGCAGCTTGCCAGTTAGTTTAGTCACTGACAATGTAAAGAAACTCAGAACAGGAACGGCTAATGTATTTGTTGTCGTCTTTCAAGGGATTCAAGAAGAATAACTTCCATTTTGTAATAAAGGAGTATTGCAAGTAACTGCTAAAATCACTTTCTGCTTTTACATCTCTCTGCCTTCCACCCCACCCTTTCTCTCCCCCTCTCTCTCCAGCTAATAATCAGACCAGTGAGGCATTTCATTTATCATCACAGCTTTCCAGAGCTCTGTCTTACCAGTTTTGTTCTACACACAAGTCAGTGATGTCTGACTTCTGGAAAGAAAATGTTTTCATGCTTCTCTCACAGTTCATGTTATAATTTCACTTTTGCAGTGAGCAAAAAGCATTCAGGATCTGCAGTTATTATTGGATACTTTGCTTAAATACAGATATGAAAAAGTAAGATTTCACACAAGCTTCTATTACACAGAGTGCAGCATCGTGCTCTCGTGCTGAGCTGTCTTTCTGAGGCAGGTAGACAAAGGTGATCAGATGCAAAAGTTACTGTGGGACTACGAGTAGAGTACCCTACAGTGCTTTGAAATATATTTTTGGATAGTATTTCTTGTCAGTGTTCTACTCAGGGTGCAGAGCTGCTTTTGTCAGATTATTGTAATTCCAGAGCCAAATTCTGTATATCCGCTCATCTTTTTCCTGTCCCTTTGATACAAGGTTCTCTTGTTAGTGCCTGTAATCATCAGGGTAGAGAATTAAAGTGTGGGTGTGTTGGCAATGGTATATCACATCTTGCATGAATTGAAAGCAAATTCTTCTCCACTACTTTTATGGCTAGAAAACAACAGTCCACCCCGGGCACATGCTGGTGGGAAGCATGTTCTGGTGCTTCCCAATAACTCTGTTACCTTGGATGGCTCAAGATCTGCTGATGACCAAGGGATTGTGTCGTATCTGTGGATTCGGGATGGTCAAAGCCCAGCAGCCGGGGTAAGTTTTTTTGAAGGTTTTAACTGGATTCGAATTCAGCTCTAAGGTTTGTTGTTCACTGCAGAAGGGCAAGCAGGGATGACTCATGAGACGCAGCAGAGGATGCTGTCTACATCTGATTTATCTCCTCAGCTCTCTCTAATGCTTTGGTTCAAGTAGCTTGTGTCATTTTCAGTAGTGCAAATTGGTAAGAACTGCGAGAGGAGAAGGGAAGATGATAGCAAAGCTTCTAGAAGTAATTCACTTAAGTATATGAGGAGGACTGGAGGGATTTCAGTTACAGCTGGCAGAAATGTTGAAAATTCATAAACTTCAAGGAGAGGAAATGATATATAAGAAAGCAGAACTAATGATACTAGAGTAAAATTGAGAAATAATAATGTGACTGTCTCAGGCTTTCAGGTAGATGGGGACTTGAGGATGTCAGCTGTTCTATCCGAGGTGTTTTTTATTTTGTTTTGTGTTTTGTTTTAATGAAAAGAATCTGTATGCAGAGATCCTTATTAACTCCCACTTGCAAATTTGCATTATTCTGCTATGAATTGTGGATAGGTCACATTTGTCATAAAGCTAAAGCAAGAGCTCACACTGTCCTATCAGATACGTGAGTTGATATTCGTATCTGCAATTTTATCTGAGGGTATAACCATGCTGGTGCCTGTTTTTGCAGGATGTGATCCTTGGCTCAGACCATGAAGCAGTATTGCAGCTAACAAATCTGGTGGAAGGAATCTATATTTTTCACTTGCAAGTGACAGATGCCAAAGGAGATTCAGATATTGACTCTGCTACTGTTGAAGTGCGGCCTGGTATGACAATTAAAAGGTCATCGATACGTTGTGAATACCTCATCTTTGTTCTCCTTTTCTCTTCTTCCAGTGTTGACAAGATTTTGCCAGGCTAAAACACAAATAATTCTCTCTTCCTGTCATCTTCTTGCACTTCTCTCAGTTGGCATTGTGTGTGTTGAACAAGACGTGTCGGAGTTCTTCTTTCCCATTTGCAGCATTACTCTCCTAGATAAATATCTGAAAATTACACATCTTACTCTCTTAGTTTCAGATGAGACAGGATTGCTTTATTTGGAGTGTCTGCCATTATGCTGTGTTTGGGTTCTAGGAGAAAAACAACATTAATAACTCACTGATGTTTATACTTGCCTGCTAAGCCAAGGCTGTTCACAGCAAAGAGCCCAAGGAGCTGGGAGGGAATAGAATTAGGACAGCTGACTTAAACTGGTCAAAGGTATATTCCATACCATATAACATCAAGCACAAGTTTTGTAGAGGGTGGCACTGCATCTTGCTCTCTTCCACTGCTCAGAGGGTGGTGGTGAGCAATTGCTTGTGCATCACTTGTCATATACGTTTTTATATGTATACAGTCATGACTATTTTCCTTTGCTTTTTCTCTGTCTTAGTAAATAGTTTTATTAACCCACAAGTTCTACTTTTTTTTTATTCTCTCCCCTGTCCCATTGGGAAGAGGGGAAGTGAGCAAATGACTATGTGATGTTGAGCCACTTACCAGGTTAAATAACAGCACTTAATGTTTTCATTTAGCTACTTATTGGTTTTCTATCATACATTGTAGTTTCTTGTTGTTTTTTTTGTGGTTATTGATGGGTTTGGCAAGTAGCAAGATGTGAACTGTGCATTAAGTTTAGGTACAAATGCTGCAATAATGTGTTTGTGTTGGCTTTTTCCTTCTCTTATTCTGAAGAACAAAAACAAACCCCCAGGACTTTCAGAATGTTTTAAATTGGCTTGTCATGGTCTGATATTGCTCATATATAGTATTGTCTTCAATTGTAAGCTCGGTGGTTATGTGATGGAAACAATGAGTTGGGTTTTCAGGAAATTAATGTGAGGCAAGTCTGTCAGATTTCATGTTTGTCTGGTTCCTGGGGAATTATTTTATTTCTTCCTCACTTTATTATTGAATGTAGTCATGTGGGAGTTGGCTCAAAAGTATCTTTGCATGTCTGTGAAGTTTGTTTCGTTTGCAAATGCAAATATTATTTGAATATATTTCTCATGTTTGAAGAGAAATATTTTTGGTATTTCTGAATCTGACTGTCCCCATTTAGGCTCATTCCCTAAGTCTTGGATACTACCCTGCGAGTCTGTCTTTGCATCCCTTTTCCTCATTGGTAGCCAGTAGATCACTGGCAGGTAACTTAAAAATCAGACTTACCTAGCACTTACCTCAGACCTTCACGTGGCAGCATTATGGGAAGCAGATGTTGTTTTTCTGCACAGAGATGTGGTAATGCTGAAATACACACTGCAGTGTTTTTTTTCCCGAACTGATAAAGGTGGAATTGCTATCTTACCAGATTTATTTCAGAAACAATGTGAAAAAGTAGGCTAAGTACTTTTGTAGGAACACAAAAGGGGTGTCTTATAAGTGATGTTGGTCTTATGCAGGGATATACAGTATTGATAAGTAATTGTAATACCACATGTTGTCTTCATTCAGTGCTGAAATATTTTCCAGGCTCTGATACCAGACCGTGTCTTTCTTCTGTTAGATCCCAAAAAGAGTGGTCTGGTGGAGCTGATTCTGCAAGTTGAGGTGGGACAGCTGAGTGAACAGCAGAAGGACACACTGGTGAGACAACTAGCTGTATTGCTGAATGTCTTGGATTCAGATATCAAAGTTCAGAAGATACAAGCGTTCTCAGATATAAGGTACAAAGATGCCCTGCTGTGCCAGGAAGATTTATGATTTTCATCAAGTCTTTCACAGCTCGCAGTTAGTTGCAAAATACTGTAGAAAATGTTATTGAAGATGCTACTGTGTATATTTTAAGAAGTGAGTTTCCTCTGTTGTGGTAGGAAATGGATGAAGTGAGCTCTCCAAGAGCTTGGTTTTTGAATATTTTATTTTAAAAAATCCTCTGCATAGATTATCTTTTTTTATTCCCTTAATTATCTTTTCTTCCTTCAAAGAAAGTTCATGCAGGATTTCAGTGTCTCTGTTCCATGTAGAGTTGCTATTTTTCCCAAATGCTGGCTGGAATAAGATGGACAGACCTTCTCACAGTGAAGCAAATACTGTATTTCAAACTAACTTTCCAGCTGTATCTGATCACGCTTACTTTGGTTCCCCTTTTTTCCTCTCTAAGCTTCTGATACTTTTAAGTACCTTATATACATTTGCCCAGGTTACTGATCAGAAAAAAGCATTTTTTCATAGAAAAATGAGCAGATTTTGCAGTA
Organism: Tympanuchus pallidicinctus; assembly: GCF_026119805.1. Classification (NCBI taxonomy): domain Eukaryota; kingdom Metazoa; phylum Chordata; class Aves; order Galliformes; family Phasianidae; genus Tympanuchus; species Tympanuchus pallidicinctus. Next base: position 11,749,126 of record NW_026294749.1, on the reverse strand, counting down.
TTCTACATACAGTATCCTACTCCAAAGTAAATATCTTTTCTATTTGTGTTAGAGGGGTGGAAGTGGCCAGATGCAGCATGATTGTTAAAAACCTGTTGACATCATACCCTGAATTACCTCTTGTTAACTGCTCGGTGATTTAAAAATCTATTTCAGTATTTATTCACCTCTCTGGGAAGCTCTTAACATTAAAAAAAGGAAAAGAAAATCCAGTGTCTATGGCTATAGTACCTTTAAGTTCAGGTTCAATATTAGGAAGAAAATTATTTTAGTGAGAATCATGAGTTACTGGAACAGGATGCCCATGAAAGTGTTGGAAGTCACCATGTCTGGAGATTTTCAAGGAAAGGGAGATGTGGCACTGAGTGACAGGTTGTGATAGATTGATGGTCAGATTAAATGAACTTTAGTTTTCTTTTCCAGCCTTAAAGATTCTATGTTGAATTGCAGCTTCCAACTACTACTTGTCAACTAGAGCTGTTCCCTGAAGCACATGATGTTGGATGAGATCAGTACTACCAACTTCTTGAATTTTCTAGATTTCCTCTGACTGCTTCAGGATGCTTTGTGATAGGTACTAGACAAGTGGAGTGAAAGCAGACATTGAGTACATTCTTCTCATAAAGTGAGAGTCAGGAAGACCTTTCTTGTTCTCACACTTCTGCTGTGAAGAAACTCAAGAACCTACTGGTGCTTCTGGCTCAGAATAAAATAGTTGCCGTGATATTTGGATGGAGCTGGCTGATTATAGATGTAATTCCCTAATCTATATCAGTAGTGATATTTGCTATTCAGAAACAAGCGAAACCGAAGGCTGTCAACTGAATACCTGACAGAAGTAATCTCAGACAGCAGCCCTAACCCATACTGTTCTTTCTACAGCACTGCAATTGTGTTTTACGTGCAGAATGGGCATCCTTCCAAGGTGATCAAGGCATCAGATGTGTCTCGAACTCTGCACGTGCAGCTTCTGAAAGAGAAGGCTGACTTTCTGCTTTTTAAAGTCCTGCGAGTTGACACAGCTGGTATGTTTACCATCTGGTGCCTGGGATTTTTCTTTCTGGAAGATGACGTTGAGGATGATACTTAAAATGCATGCTCATGTGTGTTAAATCAGTACCAGTTACTTGTGTTCTTTTAAAGATATGCTTTTGCCTGCTGTTATGGATAAAGTCTTATCTGACATAGATTAGGAAAACCTGGGAAACAAGGAGAAAGATACACTACTCGTATCATCTTTTGTTGGAAGATGAGCAAACCTCACCATAGCCATACTATAGAACGTTCCATGTCTCTTCAAGGCTTTTGGTGTTCAGTAGTAGGTGTATAAATGGTCAGCTCATCACTGTGTTCACACTGTCTTCTAAGGAGATTATATTTGCATCATAAGTGGGCCCTAGGGGGTTTCATAGTGAACTTTTGCTTGAACTTCAAAGCCTAGCCTGACGTTAAGCTGTAGTAGTAACATGACCCCTGTATGACACTCATATTACAGATACGACTTCCTCTATCATTTAAAAATCAGCAGATAACAATCCAAATGCAAACAGAGTATGCAACTGTAGCACTAAAACTAGTCGTAAATTCTGATTTTGTTCATGTGTTGAAAAGGGCTGTTGTTTTACTGTGAACACACTTGGGTTACCAGAATATATAGGCATCACTTGAAAATATTGCTTAATAGTTTGCTGCACACAGCAAATCTGCCACTATAAGTTTAAGAGGAATAACCTTACTTTATTCTAATGTAACATGTTGTTCTGTCAGATTATGCTGTAAGCATATGATGTATCTGTATTTCTACAGATTCTGCTGTAAGCATATGATGTGTAACTGTTCAGATCCTTCAATTCAGTTATGAAATACTGAAATGCACTTTGGTGGTGGTGTGATGCTTGTCTTACAATGCTTGGTAACACTGGCATTCCTGAGATCTCAGGTACTCTATAAAAGTTCTTACAAATATCTCATAAATGAAGGAGGAAGTCTGAACTGTGCAACTTCAGCTCATCATTACTTGTGGTTGGATGAATCTGTTCTCAACTTGCATACAATTTCAGCATTGTATGCATAAGATATTCTCATCTTTCTCTTCACAGCCTGCTGAAACTCACACCTGCTTAATACATGACATCAAGAAGGTTATGAATTAGATGCTTTACCAGCTACCTAGTCTCACAGTAAGGGAATGCATAGCAAGTTGTCTATTTATACAGCTAACTTACGTTTGTTATTGCTCTTAGCATGTCTTTTGAAATGCTCTGGACATGGGCATTGTGATCCTATAACAAAGCGCTGTATTTGCTACCAGCTGTGGATGGAAAACTTAATTAATCGTTATCTAAACGATGGCGAGAGTAACTGTGGTGAGTCATTTTTCTTTTTGTGAGACTATTCCTATTTGCTAACAGAACAGGAGGTAGATGCTGGAACATAGATGTTAGAACAGTCTCTTTATTGTCCGACCTGCCAATATCCTTCTATACAAAGAAACATCTTGAGATTATTTCACTCATGTCTTGAAATATTAGAGACTTATAAATAGTAATCCTTAATTTAAACTTTTTAAATATTTTAGGAACAGAATTTTAAAAGTGTCACGGAGTGGGAAGTGTAAGAATTTTCACTACCAAGGGTGAAAACTTGAGTAAATTTGGGACCATGTGGCAGGTTTGTTTGATACTGCATGTGTTGCAAAGCTCTGGGGTGCATTCATCAGATTTTTGCAAAGCTGAAAAAGAAAGCAACAACTTACATTTTCTAAGTTATTGTTTGATGCTTCCGTGCCAGAAGCGTGACCTGACCTAAGGAAAGCAAACTCCAGTGTTACAGACTGAGCAATATAGTCATCTATTAATCTTTAACTTCTTAAGCTGATTAATTACACTGTGGTTTGTTGGTTTTTTTTCACTTTACTTGTTGCACCTGGAAATCTAGTTTCATCATTTTAATCACGTCTGTATTCCATGGCACACCTAACAAATCAAGTTGAATATTACATAGGGACTTCCTATCTAAATTAGTTTAAACAGTTTTAATTTAATTAAATAGGTATTTTGTGTAGTTGAAGAAAAGCTGAACTTTTAGTACTCTGAAGACTTAGAGACATTTTGCTGAGCAATGCTCTAGCCTTTAAGTATCACAGAATCTAAGGGGCTGGAAGGGACCCATTGGGATCATCAAGTCTAACCTCCCTGCTGCATGGTATGAAGTAGAAGCACTTAGTAGTTGCCTCTGACCTGTTTTCAGATAATCCTAGGAAGGTATTTAGTCACAATCTGATAGTAAGAAAGGAATATCTTACCCCACTCTGAAGATAAGGACTCACTGAAAAAAACTCCCCAAGGAAAACTGTCTTCTAAGTACAGAGATATTTCCCAGAGCCTTAAACTGCACCCCTTCCAGTTGCACAGGTGAGCTGCCTGTACCTGTGCTCCCAGGACTGGCCAGTCCTCTTTACTAGGTGCTCGGTCACTGGTTCAGGCTGTGACCTAGCAGTTCCCATACACTACTAAGGCAGGTTCCCTGGAGTAGGCTGCACAGGACAGTGTCCAGGTGGGTTCTGGATATCTCTGGAGAAGGAGACTCCACAGCCTCTTTTGGTGGCTGTTCCAGTGCTCTGTCACCTTCACAGTAAAGATGTTCTTCCTTATATTTGTGTGGAACTTCCTCTTTTGCAGTTTCTGCCTGTTGCCTTGTTTTGTCACTGCACACCACTGAAAAGAGTGTGGCCTCATCCATTTGACTCCTGCATTTGAGATATCTTAAATAGTGATGAGATCCCTTCTCAACCTTCTTCTCCAAGCTGAAAAGTCCCAGATTTCTCAGCCTTTTCTTGGTTCTGTTGACATACTTGAAAAAGCCTTTCTTATTGTCCTTGACCTCCTTTGTCTGATTTAATTCCAGGTGGACCTTAGCCTTCCTCATTACATTTCTGCAGGCCCTGACAGTGTTCCCGTATTACTCCCAAGTGGTCAGGCCCTTTTTCTAAGATTCATAAACTTTCTTTTTCCCTTTGAGTTTTTCCATGAGTTCCTTGCTCACCTACAGAGTCTCCTGCCACTTTTGCCTGATTTTTTACTCTTAGGGATGCACTAGTCTTGAGCCTGGGAGAAGTGGTGCTTCAGTGTCAACCCAAAAAGTAATGCTGTAGAAATTGATAGGAAGCACGTGGCATTTGCTGCAAGCTGTAAAGTAAACTGTGGGCAAAGTATCTGTTAGCAGTGGTTGCTAATTTAAAAATCAAAATATGCAAGTAGAGGAATCTGTCACTGATCAGTTGTTCTCTTAAAGCTTTGCTGAAATGTCAGACAGGGTACAGCTATGTTTGAATTAGAGAACGAGGACTGAGATGGTTAAATTATCCTCTTGAATTCCAGCACACGAGAGAAGAGGCCGACCCCCAGCTCACTACAACCTCCCTTCAGGAAGTTATAGAGAGCAATGAGGTCTCCCCTGAGCCTCCTCTTCTCCAGGCTGAACATTCCCAGCTCCTTCAGCCTCTCCTCATCAGCCCTGTGTTCCAGACCCCTCACCAGCTTTGTTGCCCTCCTTTGAACACGTTCCAGGGCCTCAATATCTTTGTTGCAGTGAGGGGCCCAAAACTGGACACAGTACTCGAGGTGCGGCCTCACCAGTGCTGAATACAGGGGAAAGTGCTGAATATAGGGGAAAGATGATATGAATATGAATATAGGAGGAGATGATATGAAGGTGCTGATATCTCCTGTACTCCTTGTGTTTCTTTTTTTCAGAGTGGAGTATACTCTACGTGACTCTGTCTGCTTTCATTACGATTGTGATCTTGATAGGGCTTGCCTGGTTCTGCATCTGCTGCTGTAAAAGGTACGTGATTTGTGTTTCTTTTTAGTTGGGGTATAAGCAGCAACTGCACACAGCTGCCGTATTTTAGTCCAGGCCTTAGCACTAAACCACTCAACTCCTTACAAACAAAGCTTCCTCCAGTTGTTTCTGTGTATATATGCTTTCCTTCTTTATCTTTTTTTTTTTGGGGGGGGAACAAAAAAAAGAGGAATATCTTTGTGTGGCTGTTTGCATTCTTCTGTATTTTGAAAAACAAAAAGCCAGTGCTGGAATATCCTTCAAATTAAGAGTTTATTTATGTCAAAATGCTGAGTGTGTACTGCAAATTTTCATGATCTTGTCACACTGAGTCCTCCAGCTACTCCATGCTAACAAAAAAAATAAGTCACATCCTGAAGGTCACTGAGATAAGACATGCAGATGGAGCTGCTCTCATCCTGTCTTTGACAGGAAAAGTAGGCATGACTGTATGTTTATTCTGCTCTGTACTCAACATCCTACCTTGTCTTTCCTAGTGAGCCATTAAGAAATTATTAGAAGTCTGCTCAAATTCAAATAACTAGATTTTTTGCTGCTGCATGAAAAAGCACAGCAAAGAGATGCTAAAGTGTTATAAAAAATGATACATTATTCCTGGACTTTTAACTTTATCTGGGGTATCTTTCCAGTGCGTAAGGGTTGCTGTTTGAAATGCACAGGTGTTGGTATTGCTTTCTTTTTATGGTTGAAGGAACAGTCCTATTTGGTAAAAAACATTTAAATAGAAGTATATCTTACATAAGTGTGGGATGCAGCCTTAAAGGCTTGTGTCGATTTGCTAAGAAGGAGGGTGTTCATGGAGTTAGCTGCTTCCTTGCTTTTGTCCTCACATAAACACCTGAAACTTAAGGGGAGGATTTGCAGCTCTGTAGGAGTGAATGCTGGAGAAGAATGAGGAAAAACGAGGTCAGTTTTTGGCTACAGACCAGTAAAGCTTTGTCCCTGCATCTGTATGAGGGAGCCATTCTCTGTTTTTGACTGGTCTTCTCTGTAAATATGACCAGACAAGCTTTACTTAAACTCTCTTAGTTTTAAAACAACCAACCAAATAAGGACACATCTAAACAAGGAGCTAAGCAATTCTTTCAGAAATTTTATTTGGGAACTGATAGATATGTCTGTCTTGCATCTAGCTAATGTGTTGGAATTGAACAAACTGAACCTCTGTGGGCTAGGAAATAAGGTCAGCCTTTCCTGATTTCTTCATCTTTATGTATAAGACAGAGCAAATAAATTCTACTCTCTGGTCCAGATTGTGCAGCTGATTTTATGGGTATAAACTGGTACAACTCATCTTGAGTGGAGGTTCTGTATAGAGGGTATGTAGCCATGTGGGAATATAGGTGGATTTATGTGAGAGCTAAATATCTTTGTGGTAATTTCCTTTTTAGCAGAAAGAGGACTAAGATAAGAAAGAAAACAAAATATACCATCCTAGATAATATAGATGAGCAGGAAAGAATGGAGCTACGACCCAAATATGGTAAGAGCTACCTCTTTCTTCAAGCACTATAAGCTGAATTCAACCACCAAGTTCACAGTCAGTGGTTCTAAATTGATGTGTACAATCAGGAGGAGCACAGAAGCTGGAGTTGGCTGGGAATGACGGAGGCAAGCATAGATGGAGAAATGATTGGACAAGAATAACTTCATTCCTCTCTCAGTGCCTAGGGATCAGACAAAGTTCCAAGCTTCTTCACTAACTGTAATTCAGAGCATCTGATTGTCCCTCAGACTTTTGTCATGTAACCTCCTTTCCCTCACACACACGCTTCATAATTTAGATCTGATTTTATCGGTGCACGACGATTCCCTTCTGGATCATAAGTGCCTTCTTAAGCATCAGGTACTCCAGCTGCTAACCCCTGCTCACATATATTTTAATTTACTTTATTTCAATTTTTAGCAGGGAAAATATTAGAATCCGGGGAAATAAAATCATAGTGAGAAATAGCTTTTGAAATAAGAAAAATAAGATATCTCTAGAAAATATGACCTCTCATTGCCAGTCTCTTTAATCAGATAGCTGTGCAGACAAATTTCCAGATTCAGGCCATTAGCAGGTGGTCACTATGTACTAAGATCACTTAATTAGCCATAAACCATTGAGGCTGCAGTGAGATCAAAACTGTATCCACAGGACCATATTTTATACCTCCCAGACCAGTTTTTTATATGAGTGGTGGAAGTGATGCAGGCTTTTATGCTGAGTTTCAGAGAGTGTTTTCAGTTGTTTTTTCCTATCACAGCAGAGTACAGGATGATCAAAAGCTGTCAGAAATTAGATGTTTCTAATGAGCTTGCTTCTTCTTGTTGTTTCTGTTTGTTTTGTTTGTAATTTGTAGGCATAAAACACAGAAGTACAGAACACAACTCCAGCCTGATGGTTTCTGAATCAGAGTTTGACAGTGATCAGGACACTATCTTCAGTCGAGAAAGGATTGAAAGAGAGAATCCTAAAACCCTTATGAACGGATCAATCAGAAATGGTGTTTCCTTCAACTACAGCTCCAAAGACAGATAACTGAATGAGGGTAAAAGCACAGAACACACTGGCCCAACGCATCTAAAACGTGTTGACTAGCCTCTGATTTTCTAAATCAAAAACTTCCTAAAGTGTCAACTAATTGCAGGTGAAAGGATAAATTTCTAGAAGAAAAACAGTGGGTAGAAAAGGAGAAGAAAATATATAGTCAGCTAACTCCTATTGTTACTGCTAGAGAAACATGGAAAAGCACATAATATTTCCTGCATGTTCCATGCTGATGTTTATCTGAAATTCAGAAGGCCATTTTTCTTGTATCGTACTACAAAATTAGCCAGGGTCATTATGCTACTAACAATAGATGGTAATTGAGATACATATAAATTGATGTCCTGTACTCCTGTCTTTTTCTCAGAGGAGCCATGTGATTATGAAACTGACTTAAAACAGCAAGAACCAATATGCAGTATTTCCATTCCTGCTGTAGAGAGCAATATGTTACTGCAGGCTCCATTGTCAGGTTAGGTCAGGAACACAGAGAGGGAACGTTTGTAATGCACTGTGTGTTTCTGACTGTGCTTTGTGACTACCTTTTCTAGTGTAGTGATCATCAGCTGAAAATACCTTTGCTTTTAAAGGAAGTTTACAATTTTCTAGTTGCACTTAGCTGTAAAGTGATGTGATACATCTTTGTGTTGTAGGATGCAATGTTCTCTGTATTTACATGTGTGTGGTGGCTCAGAGTGGTGTCTGCAGGGAAGTCCAACCTTAGGTTGCTTCTTTGTAAACCTTTACCTTTGTAAAGACAAAGGCACTTCTGCTTTTCCTTGGGTTTGCTAGGCTTTAAAGCCACGTCCCCAGTACTGTTCTTGAAATCACACATGGAAGGTCTGGCTTTTGTACAAAAGCCTCACTAGTGGGGGCATAGGAATCTGTGGCACTGGTCTGGCAATGATGCCAGCCTTTCCTATGGGTTCTTTGCTGACGTGTTGGAAGCCTTAGGCTGAGCTAGTATGCTGCAATGCAGAAGAATTCCCCTTGGCAGCACTTTGGACAGGGCTTTTGTTTTTTTGCTTGGTGTTTTTTTGTGTGTTGGTTGGTTGGTAGTTGGTTTTTCGGGGGTTGGACTCAATGATCTCTAAAGGTCTCTTTCAACCCCTATAATTCTGTGATTCTGTGATTTACTGTAATCTGACGGTGGAAAATCCATTAATGGAGAGGGGTAGAACAGCATAGAGATCATGAGGGGCAGATCAGAAGGGGCACAGAGAGAACATACCTCACCCCTGTAACGAAGAATAGCGTGGTGGAGAATTTCTGGAGCTTTCTCCACTCCTTCATAGAATTCTGACACAAAAGATTGGTTGGGTTGAACACTGGCTCCCATGATTGCATGGTCTCATACATTTGACTTCTTGTTTTAATAGCAGAAGTCTTTGACGTTAGCAGTACCATGCTGAGGACCTGTGCCCATTCCTGCATTTCTGTGGAGACCTGAGTGTGGTCTCAGGTATCATAGAGGATAGGCAGAGATGGACTAAAAAGGGTTAATGCAAGTGTTTCTTTTCTGTGTTTTTCCCCTTTCCTCCAACAGATGGAAAATCAATTGTCTGATTTGCTTTCTTTAGAAGCCAAGTTTTAACTGTATATGGGTTTTAGGATATTTATTGAAATGAATCTGCTTTCTCGTCCTTCCCCTTTTGGAGTGTATTTGTATATTTAATTAGTTACAGAATCATACAATGGCTTGGGATGGTAGGAACCTTAAAAATGATCTAGTTTCAACCCTCCCTACCATGTGCAAGCTCCAAACTCACTAAACTAGGTCCTAGATGAGGCTGCCCATGTCACCATTCAACACCATTCAACCTGGCCTTGAACACCTCCAGGGCTGGGGCATTCACTGCTTCTCTGAACAACTTGTTCCAATGCCTCATCATCCTCTGAGGGAAAATTTTCCATCTAGTATCTAACGTAAATCTCCTCTCATTTAGTTTAAAATCATTCCATCTTGTCCTTCACTGTCAGACTGTGTGAAGTGTCTGTCTCCCTCCTGATCATAAACTCCTTTAAGTACTGGAAGACCACAACGAGGTCTCACAGTGGACTTGCTTGAACAGCTTTGTGTCTTTCTTGTGCTGGTGGCATCATACCTGGATCAGTACTCCAGATGAGACCTCACAAGGGCAAAGTAAGGGCGAACAATCACGTCCTTTGCCCTGCTGGCTACCCCTCTTTTGGTGAAGGATACAGTTGGCCCTTCAGACTGCAGGCACGCGCTGTCGGCTCAACTTTGCCCACTTTTTGTCTACCAGGACACTCACACCCTTCTCCACAGGGCTGCTCTCAGTGTGTTGTTCTCCCAGTGTCCACAGATCTGGGATTGCCCTCACACAGGTACAGTACCGTAGAGTTGGCCTTGTTGAACTTCATTAGGTCCATGTGGGCTTATATGGGCTTATGTGGGTTATATCCAGTTTGTCATTCACCAGCACCCCTTCCTCTGCAAGGCTGTTCTCAAACAGTTCTTTGCCCAGTCTTACTATACCAGGGAATGTCCTGAACCAGGTACAGAGTCTTGCACCTGACCTTGTTCAACATTATGAGGTTCATATGGGCCCACTTTGCAAGTAGGCCACTGTCACCTTTACAGACTTGAATTGCTTGATGTGAACCTCATGGAGTTTTCTCTGCTTGGCATTCTTTGTATCAAATGCATAACTCAGCTTTATGTAATCCACAGAATGCTGAGGGTGCACTCAGTCCCATTGACAATGATATTGAACAGCATTGTTTGAGGTATGGACCCTTGAAAGACGCTGCACATTTCTGGTTTCCAGACATTGAGCTGTTGGTTGTACCTGTAGATGTGGTCATCCAGCCAGTTCCTAATCCATCTAATAGTTCGTCCATCAAACCCGTATCTCTGCAGTTTAGAGGCAAGAACATTTTGAGATACTGTTGTCAGTGGTGTTACAGAATTCTAGGTACATTACATCAATTGCTTTTCTGTTGTCTTCTGATATCTGCTCCGTTGTAGGTCAGTGGATTAATCAAACACGTTTTGCCTTTGGCGTTGCCATACTGTCTCTGAACTCCTCCCTGTCTTCCATGTGCTTTCATGTAATTTCCAGGATAATTTATTCCATCTGATTTTATCAGGCAAGTAGAGACAAGTAGGACATCGCTTTGCCTTTAGGCAGGACTGTCTCTTCTCCTGGTACACAATACCATGCATCAATCTCCAGCTCACATTCCCAAACACTGTGCCTGTTGAACTCCTCTGGTAGCGTAGCTACTTGTGTAGCTATGATATCTACCCACTACTGCTTTATGTACTGCAGCAACTCCTGTATAGCAGGGCTTCATGCATCATAAGGTCTGGACAGGTATTTTAGTCCCTGGGAGATCTGTTTGGATGGAGATGGAAGCACTACAGTCTACCTGTGCTGATATTTGTGTTTCAGCTACAGCCTTACTGTGCTTTTTTTTTCTTTCATTGGGTCACAGTCTCCCGTACCAGTTCAAACTTTTGATGAAACAGTTTCTTCCATTTTCTTTAGTAACATTTTCATAAGCTGAAGGCCATCAATTTCATCTGTTCCAACATCCTTCTTTGTTTCTTCTGTAGGAACTGGGAAGCTGAATATTTGGCTGCATAGATTTGATCTCCCTGTCAGATGCTGAGGTCCAGGGCTTCATACTACATGCAGGCCTCTCACATACCACAGGAATGCAATCTTCTTACAGTAAGAAGACTCAACAGGACAAACTTCAGCCAGTCCTTAGCATTGTGCTGTGTATTGTCTGCTCTCCAGCTTTTTCTTCCACAGCATCTTTCCATTACTGCTTGTGCTAAGTCTCTGCAGCCTGCCTTTATCAGTGAACTTACTGTTTAGCACATGTCACTGCAGTCAGCACCCTTCAGTTTTTGTCAAGTCTGTCACGTGGGTGTTTGGGGGTTTATTTTACATTTTTCAAGCCTGGTGCTGAAGGGTAGCAGATGGTTCTTTCAAGTACTCTAGTAAAACAGCAAATCAGAAACCTGTTCTTACCAATGCTACAGAATTCACTGGGCTGTTTCTCCCCCACACACACTTGCTGTGGGTGCTGACCTTGAGATCAGTGGCAAGCCTTTGCACCGTGAGATCATCGGCGTGATTTGGCTGAAAATTTCTCCCTGTAACAAGTAAGAAACTGGTGTAATGCTTCTTATTGCCCAAAGCCTTCCCAAGTGGAAGATGCTTACAGAATGCTGTCCTCTAGGTAACACTTTGATATCTTCATTGTATTTTATTTGCATTTTGAAAGCTGTTTTTTGAAGAGGCCTCTAATTCTAATGGTGTAACTGTTCCATGACCTCGGAAGAAGAAGTAATTCTTCGTTCATAGTACAAGGCTTGCTATTAACACAAACTTGCACCAAGATTTTAAATTAATATTTCTGGCTCTGTGAATTTGAGGCATGACATGTATCATTTGCTCAAGCACAGTTTTGTCAGGAAATAAGAAGTGAGTGTAGCAAGGCTTTTATTTCAGTTCAGTCACATTTTTGTTTCTAGAAAAACTGCTTTACTGGTGCATGTTGAGGTGGAATGAAAGAGAAGAAAAACCAACTGTTAAGGTATAAACACAATGGCTGAAGTTAGGACTGCTGATAGCTTTCTGATTTGGATTATCAATTACATTTGGGTTTGAAGCAAGTACACAGTCCTCACATTTACTTCCACACAGCTTTCCTCTGTACACAGAAAGCATGTGGCAGCTTCCTTGTGAAATAGGGATGGAGGTTTTCCCACCAGTCTTCTCTGCTCTTCTAAGGTACAGCTTTGCCATGTACAGCTCTAAGTCCATTGGAAAGAAATGCACAGCTTGGCACTGGTAAGATGCTCTGTTGGAACACAAGCAGCGTGCCAACACTTGGAGTTCATCATAGCTTTGGTGTAAGTTCTGGATTCTCACTTTCATCTTGGTTTTACATTTATAGATGCTGGCTGATACATGCACGAGTAGAGGTTATCTAGCTGTGTAAAAGGGCTGCCTCTGCTGCCTTTTAAGTAGGGAACATATTTAGAATAACTTCCTTGCCATTACTGCCTGATGCAGTAAAGAGATTCAAGTATTCAACGTTGTCATACTGCAAATAATGTTCTGTGTTTATAATAAAACACTGCTGCAGTACAAACTGAAATTTACCTGGGCGAGTCTGCTGTGATAGACATCTAATGCATCTGTTGTCCCGTGGTTCAGCCTTTCATTCAAAAAAAAAAAGTGAACAGTCTAATCATAGAGGAGTTTATTTGCAGGGGGAAAATAGGATATTGTTGTTTCATTTGTAAGAATTCACTTACAGCTACATCCTTCTGGGTAAACAGAAGATGAGCAGTGTTCTCTTCCAGACCTATCACATACAGGTTTGTGATAGGTCTAAGCACATACAGCTCCTTTTCAAGCACCTGTTTCTTTTGCTGTCAGATGCAGTTGCTTATATAATGTGGGCTTTTTTCTTAGTTAATTGTGGCAAACAAAATTAAGCGCAAACATGTGAGGAAGTTCGCTGTGTCAAAAACAGAGAAATTCTCAATGCTGAGTTTGAACTTTCCTTCGACAGTTCTAATATTCTTGAAATAATTTTCGTAGGCAAATTTCCTATCCTTCTTTTAGGTTACATGAAACTAGTTTTGTACCTCAGTATACTGGTAGTGGGCTCTTGTCAGCTGGAGTTTTGGGATGGCAGTAATGAAACGACAAATATTGGTCTTCTGAGCCATTTTTCTAACCATTGAGAAAGGAAACCATTTCTCTAGAAGGAAGATAAGCTAGAAGTGAATTAGTTACCTGACTAGAATATTGAGCTCATACCTCTGCAGCAAAGGAAAACCTACACCATCATACACCATTTAGGTCTATAACTCCCCATGACAAGGGAGCCTTAAAGCTTAGGAATAAAATACTAAGAAACAAAAACACAAAAAAACCCACCTTTCTTTTGCTTAAGGTATGAACCAGGTGCAGATGAGCCACACAGCATGTAGCTGGTCTGTGTATAGAAAAACTTCTCCCTGGGGGTGGATGGGTGAGCTATTGATACAATTAATCCAATTCTAACAAATGTTACTTACTGAAAATGACAGTGTATTGTGACTGGAACCATTTCTGAGCTGAAACTATGATATTTATGTAACTACTAATAAAATTTTGTCTTTTCTTCTAGGACCTTGGTGGGGTACTTTCTGTATTGGACTTGATACTCAAGTTGGGCTAAGAGAGACATTGTGTATAGCATAGCTGAAGTCTACTCAAGAAAGCAGCACAATATCTGATCCCTTGGCTTGCTATTGACAAAAGCAGAAAGGTATCTTACACAGGGAGGGAGCATAATTCAGTATATTAGGGAGCAGGAAAAGCTGTTTTACTTCGACTTACAGAATTTCCTGCTTTTCCTTGGGTTAATTGCCTGTGCAACCTTCTCAGTATCATTTTTAAACCTTTTGCTTTAAGATAGGTAGAGCCTCATATAAGCAGCAGGGCTGACAAAGGACAAAAAGTTATCCTTAAGTCTGCACCAGCTGCAGAGATCCAGCTACTTCAATGCCAAGTCACGAGGAGATGCTTTTTAATTGCAGGATTGCCCAACTCCCAGTAACACTTGAGTGAACATTGAGCTGATAACAATAAAAGCTGTTTTACTACATGCCAATTTACATTCTGCAAAGCTTATGGAAACATAAAATCAATCGTAGATGTCTTCAAAAAAAGTCTGCCAAGTAAATGGACAGGCCACAGAACTCTAGCTAACTTATGCACTTCATTAAATCCAAAGGTCATGGTGACAAGGAATGAAGAAGAACCAGCTATTCTAAACAAAATTAAATGCTAGATATTGGTCAAACGTGAAATAAATCTTAGTAGCACTAATTGTCTTTCTTCACTGCTACTAATTGCTGTTACCAGGACCTGGAGCCACCTCACTTGCTGTGTTTTCCAGCACTGCCTGGAGCTTGGACCCAGAAACTGGAAATTAGAAATCATTTGCTGAAACAGATGAGAATAAGGTTTTTAAAAACCTATTTAAAATAATCTGAGAATCATGCAGGTGATAACATCCCGAAAGCAGGGAAACGCATTCCGACCCACAAAGCCCATCTCTTGTGGTAAAATGCTTGATTCAGCACAGGAGATTTGCATATGGAATAACTCATGGCATACAGATATGTCAAAGTAATTTCACCTACTTGATTTAGAATGAAGGCATTGTAATTTGGGACAGCTAATCTTGCTGCTACAACACCTACGTGTGGAGCAATGTCTTTCTTTCCAGTGCTAAGCTTGGCACAACAAAATATCTGTGGAAATCCGAGGGGCAGAACTTGCTGCTGTCAGCTCATGAGTTCAACAGTGAATACTGCAATAAGGCACGAAATCCAATGCTTTCATATAAGTTATTTATTAATTGAAAATGTCTTTTCATCACAGTTTTAAATCCAGAAATTTCTGAACATCACCAACATTATTAACATAACTCAAATGTGAGGATTCAAGTATCAAGAATCACAGCTTTTGCTATGAAAACAACTTTAAGATTATTCTGTGCTTACCTTAATGACACAAACATACTGTGCTGGAATCCAACCACAATCCAATCTAGACAAAGGTATTTTTCAACTTCATTATACAACCTAATCATGGTTTGTGCTTGTTATCAGGCAAAGTTAAAAAAAAAAAATACAAAAAAAGTAAACATTGACTCATTAATTGTAACAGTGCTATTCTGAGAAATTACATCCAGGTTTTAAATTCACCAAGGCATCAGATCACTAATTTTGCAATGAAGAGAGCAGCAGACTAAAAAATTAATCCTCCAATTGCGGTGTCCCAAGAAGTACATCTACATTCAAGATTGCACTGTCACACAGCAGTAAAGAAGTTTAACCTTGATCTGGTAGTGCAAGCATGTTTTAAGTCTGTGCAATTGAAGTGGCAGATATTCCAACCTGTGTATAGTATCTGTAAGTGTGCCTTCATCACTGTACTACTGGTAACCAGGCACCAAGTTACTGCTTTTTTCTGCTGAGCTGCATTTTGCAAGGAGTAAAAATGTATCAGCAGCCAGAGCTGGCAAAAGACTCCCTGTTCCACGACATCATGCTCCCCAGATTCAGGCAGCCTGTGCACACAGCAGTGCAAGCTCAGAACCTGTCTAGAAAGAATTTTCTTGCAATTTATGTGGGTAGAATTAAGCTGTCCCTTTTGTTCTTCAGAGAAAGCAAATGTGCTACAATTGATAACAGTATCCAATCCTTACCCTTGTAAATGTGATTCTTGGTGCACTGGAAGTTTCTGATGTGCAGTCAAGTGTCCTTTACTTGTCCTTCATCTGGCAGGACACACACACACACACCACTGAAATGATGATGTTTTGTTTTTCTTTCTTACTGAGGAATCTCACATCTTTTAAAGATGTCAATTAAAATACTGGAATTATGGGTAAAAGTCTTGCCTACAATTACTTTTGTTTAAATCCTTATTAGATTGCAAGTTCCCCAAGTTAAAAAAAAATGAATATACCTTTCTCAATAAGGGATGTTTGCTTGTGTGACCATAAATACAAGGCGTGAAGCCCATCTGCTCCTGTTCTTTGGAGTTGCTGAGGAACATTGACATCAGTGACTTTCCTTCCACAAAGGACAGTTACATTCTTTTCACAGAAGAGAGTTTACATACGTTCTCACGTCAGCATTTGGGATTCATTCCTGCAGGCCCTTCAGTGTCCCCTTAACATTCTGTAAGTTATTCCTGCAGCTTTGCATCCCATCTTCCTCCTCCTCCTCCTCGCTGAGCCAGCAGCTCATTGTCCTGCTCTGCCATCCTCTCTGAGCAACTGAGACTCACATACATACCAAACAAGGGCTGTACCTGATCCCAAACTTGCCAGCTGTCTGGCACAAATTACAGCTCTTTGCTCAGAAGCCCAGAGGCTGAACAGCTGACAGCTCTGCAGCCAGTATTAAGATGCACTTAAAAGCTGCTCATTCACCTGCATAGATTCCTAGCCAAGCACTTCCTCATCTTTTATAAGCATCAGATTATCCCACAGTTTAAAAAAAAAAAAGACATGCCTGCTTCTAAAAGAAAGTTACATCACCACATTAGAAAATGTTGGTGCTTGCACAGACGTTTAAAGGCAGTTTGCTTCCCCCATCCTACACAGAGGCAGTAAAAAAAGGTGGTCTGTTTTCCCCTTGACACAGATGGTGATCTATTGCCATAATGCAGCAATCTCCAAGTTCTCCCCACTAACGAGGGTGATCTAAGAATAATCAACGTGCTTTTCTTCCCTACTCCCTTTCAGAGGTAATGGGCACTGTGATCACATTGCTGAAGAACAACGTACTCATGTAGTACACTAAACATGTAAAAACATGTGGCACATCATGTTGTCAATACGTCTCAGTACAGGACAGGGTTGCTTATTTTTAAAGAAGGTAAAAGTTGCATTCATGACATTTTTCTGGTTCAGAAAGCTTTCAAAACTACAGCAGTCTTTTGCAAGATGTTGGGATTGTGCTTTCTGAAGGTTGCTACAAGCCTCCAAAACAGACGTACTTTATTTCTAAGTATTCATCAATGCCATACTTGGAACCTTCTCTCCCTATGCCAGACTGCTTTACCCCACCAAAAGGGCTCTCAACCGAGGAGACTATGCCTTCATTCACACCAACCATTCCAACTTCCAGCTGCTCTGCAACTCTCCAGATCTGTGCTGGATCTCGGGAATAGAAATATCCTGCCATGCAGACACAGAATAATGCCAAATGAAAATAAAGTCAGGGGGAACAACAGCAGATTGATACTTAGTGATGTGATGCTTACTACTTGGTTAAATATTCCCTTAGCACTGAAGCTTACAAGAGATATGAAAAGAGAAGCATACCTGCTAAACCCACATCAGCTGCATTCGCTATAGCAATGGCTTCTGCTTCAGTGTCAAATCTGTCAACATAAAGAAAAAAGAAACACAAATGAAGCCTGTCCTTGACACAGCATTTTGCTGACTATGCTTTAACAGGAATAAGTCAGTATGCAGGTTTGTTTGTTGGTGGTTTTGTTTTTTTTTTTTTAAAATATATTTTCAAAACTAATTTAAATTCAAAGTAATGGAGAAGTTTCTACCACTTACTTCAATTTGAACTACCATTAAGTAGGTTTATCCTCCCTAGATGCTGGTAGTTAAACATTTACTTTCACATGAGTTAGCTCACTAATCTCCCCAGCCATGCAGGCACTCAGCTATGAGATTACTGGGCATTCTTCTGTCCAATCACTGTGGACAGAGGCAGAGAAGATTTTAAGGAGAAAACAGAACCAAGTCATCCTCAAGCAGAAAAACCCAGGGCTAGCAAATCACATAACAAATTGCAAACTCCTGCCTCCCACTTCATGCTGCAAAACATGAAATTTGAGTGTTTTGCTGTTATCATCCTTGCTTAACTGCTGATGCAATTTAAAAGAGAATCATTTTCAAGAACGTGCAGCAATGCTTAGATCAGGTCAAGAGAGAAACAAGCAAACTGGATACACGTAGTACGTTTCCACAGATGAACTTGAGCCTTATAACAAGACCTACGTGGCCTTCCAAAAGCTTCTGGCAGTCAGTCAGTCAAATCTTATTGCTCAAAACAACACCTCATCATTTTATATCGCTGCGTTTTACCAAGAATCTTACTTGATAACTGGTGCTAAAGGGCCAAATGTCTCCTCTTGTGTGCAAAGCATTTTTGTCGTGACGTTACTCAGTAAGGTTGGCTCAAAGAAATTCTTCCCCAAGCTGTGTCGTTTCCCTCCAGTCACAACAGATGCTCCTTGTGAAACTGCATCGTTAATGTGTCTCTCTACCTAAGGTGTGCAAAACAAAAATCCCAAAGCTAGCATTTAAAAAATGATCATCACTGCATTTTTCACTGAAAAAATAATAGTATTAAAGAGACTCTGAAGAGAGGTTCATCCTTCACCAACTATTTGCAGTTATTCCAAATTTCTCTTGAATTAAATTATGAGTATGGCCCCCATCTAGCAGACATCCAGCCTATTGAAATGAACATCTAATATGAGGAAAGGACTGAGTAGCACACATTCATCATCAGGCACTGTGCAAACACAAGCACATAAAGAGAAACAGGTAACAGAAGGAAGTTTTCAAGACAGGCCTGACAAAGACATTTTCTTCCCCTGTGTAACAATTTATCCAAAGACAAGAAAGTACTGAGAAAACCAAATCTCAATCTAGAATAACTCCCTTGAAATAATAGAAAGGCAGTTATGTGACTATGCAGAGCTTGCAGACTTGTGTGTACGGCCCTATGCTATACACAATACCTTTGTGGTACAAAGGGAAAGAATTCAGTCACATCTGTATACTTGAAGGCAGGCCAAGTATTAAATCCTTTGTCTCCCAGCTAATTCTGAGTATTATCAGAATTTCTAATTGCTTTAACTTTAGAAAGGGTGAAATGTTAGAGAAAATGTGACTTACCACTGCAATATAAAAATAAAATTCCTGGGGTCACAAGGAATTCAAAATAGAAGATCTGAACTATGCATACAGGATTTCAAATGATTCCAGCATCCAGAGCCCTGGTGCTTTTAGCCTCAGTGTGTTATTTTGCTTAGTTTCTGCCAAACAGAGGCAAAGTAATGTTTTCAAAGTAAGTTTTCAATCACAGTGCCTCAGAATTGTGGGCTCACCTCATCACTCTCACAGCATATCCAATCTCAGCAAATGTTCTTCTTGAGAACAGCTGAGAAATAATTAGGAGGATTTATTTTCTCATGAAGGAGGAATCCCTTTTCTCTTTAATGGAAATAAGAGAATGACACATTAACTGGTCATGTCTCTTTCCCTATATCTACACACAAGCTTGGAGGAGATAGCAAACTTCCAGCCACACCGTTAATACCTTCTAACAACCATAAAGAAGTTTAAATAGAATTCTGTGTTACTTTATGGATCATAAAAAAAGGAATTTATGTCCAAAAAGAAATCTTTAGTTATTTATTTTTACCTTCTCTACTGCTTTTTCATTAATTAATGGCCCTTGGGTAGTTTTTGCATCAAATCCACTTCCGACACGCAGCTCGCTCTCTATGGCTTTAGCAAACTTCTCTACAAATTTGTCATGGATCCCCCTTTGCACCAGGAAACGGTTTGCACAAACACACGTCTGAAAACAAGCATGAAAAGGAAAAGGAAACAGTGGTTTATATTGTATCTCATTACCAATTCCTTCTGCCCGCCATGCCACAGTGACAGGACACTACAGCGCTTTGTGCTCTGCCTATTCTCCAACATCCTAAGCTGTTCCCCAATTTCTTTTGCCATCCTGTTCTCTTAAGAGATACAATCCCAACCAGCTGTAAACATTTGCATAAAACACACCATGCTGTTAGATTTAAGTGGCTTGTGCTGGGAAAAGGCTTTGTGACTTCTGTGGATATGGGTATACGCATGGAGCAGGGTTCAGAAGCTGCAAGAAATATTACATTCTAATTACATACACCAAAGAATGCTGAATTGAGCAAAAGAATTTCAATTCACACTTGGTGGTGTGGGATCTTTTTTTTTTCCTTCCTAACTTCTTCATTAACTGATCTTGAGTTTTCTTTCCTCCTGGAGTTTGTTTGCAAGTGCTTTCAACTGCCTGCTGTTATACTCATTCCCCTATGCTCTGACTGAATCCTTCTTTGATTACTACAGCCTTTCAAAAGTAACAGCTATCTTCTATATATACCAAACTATGTCGATGTAATTTTTTTGTTATTCAGACTTGCTGCATGATAGCTGGTTTAAGCACCCACAGCCATGTGTGGCCCCAGCATCTTTCCCTGAACAACAAAATATTTCATGTTTACAGCCCTTCTATTCCCAGAAACAAGGACTCTTACCTGCCCTGAGTTTCTGTACTTAGAAGCAAGGGCTCCTGCAACAGCACGGTCCACATCAGCACTGTCAAACACTATAAAAGGAGCATGCCCTCCAAGCTCCATGGAAACTCTCTTCACAGTGCCAGCTGCATGTTTCAGCAGTATCTGAGGAAACACAGAAATTTCTAATTCTACCAGGTGCAAACTAAGGGACCACAGAGCTTACAGATGGAAGGCACTGAGAAACTAACTCCAGCAGGGAGTAAATCTGCATCTTCTGCATTACGCTACACCATCTGTTTTCTCCCATCACAAATACAAGGATGAATTTCCTTCATTAAAGTCTTTAGAGATTACACTCTGCTGAGAAAATAATGAAGGAAAGGATTTGCATCACACTCAGGTCAGGCTGACACTATATGCTGACACTGTCACTTGTTTGCTTGTTCATTTCTTGTTTTTTGTAACAAAAAATCTTGACAACTCACAGCAGTTTTCTAATATGTGCCAGTATTTGGTATTAAGACTTGCTTTAGGTATCAGGCCTTCTCTTCATTCCACAGACAGCATTCCACAGACATTGCATAGAATTCTTCTATCTTTAGCCATATCTACAGTTTTACTGATCTCATTGGGGACTGATTAGTAAGTCTGTTTATGCAGTAAAGCTGACAGGAGGCTGAAGTTGAAATAAATGCTTTCTTTCAACTACAGAAGCCGTTTCCAAGCAGCACCTTTGAAATTCTATTTCAGTGTTCATATTAGTGTGCTGTCACAGTATATGAAACACAACCATTTTATACAGAAGTGCTCAGGTTCTAATTCAGTAAGGAGCAATTATGCAGAAGCTGCACACAAGCATCTTTTTGTGAAGTACTGACACAGAAGTAAATAGGCAGTACCTCAACAGGTACACACTGATGTGTACAATCTCTGCACAGCAGCCAGAAAAGAAAGCTCTATATGAAAGCACACATTTCCCCCTACCTTTCTGGTGTAAGCACAGTAATAATCTTCAAGGATATTCTGCCCACTTATGTACCTTTCCTGTTGCAGTGGAGCCCGTAAAAGATATTTTGGCTACCAATGGATCAGTGCACAGAACTTCCCCTACAGCTGGTGCCTGCTGTCTTGAACAAGGAACAACATTATACACTCCTGCTGGAATTCCAGCCTGGTTTGCAAGCTGCAACAAAGGAAAGAGAAATTGCAATATCAGAGAAGTTTGTATGAGGAATATGTAATTTGATGTTTACTGTTTTAAAGAAATTGGTTTCCAGTCAAAAGAAGCACAAGGTGCACACCACAACTCTCAGATGCCATAGTGTCTTGAGTGCAGCTTCACCCCTGATTAAGCAGGCTGTCATTCAAAGTAACCAAAGATACAAAAACATTTCCCATGCTTCAGTGGCCAGATCCACTTTGAGGGTCTAGACTGTACTAGAGACAACTTCCAAAGACATCTAATGAAATAAAACTTCTGTATCAGTTCAGCCAACTTGTCTTCACGTATGAAATTGGCTCGAGTTATCCACAAATCCCATTTCTAAGTTCTGTCGTGTAGCTTCAGTCCATCATTAACCTACAGCTTAGCATAAAAGCTCACCTCTCCAAGAGCTAATGCTGATAAAGGTGTGTCCTCTGCAGGTTTCACTACCACTGTACAGCCAGCTGCCAAAGCTGCACCAACCTTCCGGGTAATCATAGCACTGGGGAAATTCCACTAGGATGAGAGAAAAGAACAATCAAACTTAGGGAAATATTGCTCCAGTTGTTGCAGCAATAGTAGTTGTTGTTTTCTGTGCTTACATGGCAGCCTAAACAGACCTGCATGATGTGCTTTGGCCCAGACAAACATTACAAAGAAGCACTACCGGCCAATGAAGATGTAGGACAAGGGGAAATGGTTTTAAGTTAAAGGAGGGAAGATTTAGGTTGGATGTCAGGGGGAAGTTCTTTACAGAGAGAGTGTTCAGGTGCTGGAACAGCTGCCCAGAGAGGCTGTGGATGCCACATCCCTAGAGGTGTTCCAGGCCAGGCTGGATGGGACTCTGGACAGCCTGGTCTCATTATTAAATGGGGAGGTTGGTGGCCCTGCATGTGGCAGGGGGGTTGGAGATTCATGATCTTTGGGGTCCCTTCCAACCCTGGCCATTCTGTGATTCTGCGGTAGAAATGAAATTTTACAGGGGTGTTTCAAGCTGTAAGGCCCCATGCTGTAAGCTAAGCTGAAAATTTTCATATGATTTGAAACATTCAGCTGCACTTACTGGGGTTATAATTGCTGCCACTCCTACTGGCTGTTTTAGAACCAGGATTCTTCTGTCTTTTGCAGATGCTGGAATGACATCACCATAAACTCGGCGAGCTTCTTCTGCAAACCACTCCAGAAATGAGGCAGCATATAGGACTTCCCCTTCTGCTTCTTTCAGAGGTTTTCCCTTTGATTACATCAAATTGAAAATACACTACAAATGGCAGACCAAAGCAATACAAATAAACTGACATAATTTCAGAATTCTTTTCAAAATGCTTTATAATCCTGTATTACATACCTCACAGTCTCCAGAAAGGACTTGGTGTTATTCCACCAACAATCACTATGCAGTTTCAACATACATACAGTCATCACACACTCACATTTTAACAGCTGTGCCTACCTCCTACCTGCACTCCACAAGGGAGATGGAATAGCAGACTGTGTTTATTTACAAACTCTGCAGTTAGCTGCTACTACCATTCTGAAGCAGATACAAATGGAGGCAAAACATTTACAAGCTTCTGTCAGGGACCACTGTGTTTGGGTGTATTACTCTGCAGACCTTCAGGTGTGGTCTTGTGGACTGATGGCCACTACCTGTTGAAGAGGGTCCAGAGGGGACCCACAAAGATGATCAGGAGGCTGGAGCACCTCCCTACGAAAACAGGCTGAGGGAGCTGGGCTTGTTCAGCCTGGAGAAAAGAAGGCTGCGGGGTGACTTCATTGCAGCCCTTCAGTACCTGAAGGGAGCCTACAAACAGGAGGGGAGTCAACTCATTGAAAGGGTAGGTAACTGCAGGACAAGGGGAAATGGTTTTAAGTTGAGGGAGGGAAGATTGAGGTTGGATGTCAGGGGGAAGTTCTTTACAGAGAGAGCGGTGAGGTGCTGGAACAGCTGCCCAGAGAGGCTGTGGATTCCCCGTCCCTGGAGGTGTTCAAGGCCAGGTTGGATGGGGCCCTGGGCAACCTGGGCTGGTATGAAATGAGGAGGTTGATGGCCCTGCATGTGACAGGGGGGTTGGAGATTCATGATCCTTGAGGTCCCTTCCAACCCTGTGAACACAGCAAAGGAGCTGCTGTGGCATCTTCCAGAATGGCTTTATTCAAAAGAACACCACCAATCTGTGCATTTCCAGACCGGTCTGCAATGCAAACTCAAACACATTAAGTAAGCACAACTGGGAGACCGGCTTAGTGGTACATCCAAAAGCAGGCACTAATGCAGACATAACACATCACTCCTACTTACAAGTCGCACTAAAATCAGTTTGACTCGAAAAGGCTACATGTCAGTTTAACAAACATCGTTACCGCAGTCATTAATTGTCAGATGGCTTCCCTGCCATCTGAAGAGGCTGCAGTAAAAAGAAGCCTCCACAAAACACTAGGATCTTCAGCAAAGCTTGTTCTTGTTACTGTATATCTGCACACATCCTTTGAATCTAGTTAGTAACTTTGTTTTCCTACGATTAGGCATAAGCTACAGAATCTAACTGGTAATTTCAAGCAATACCAGTCCAAAAATAAGAAAAAAAATAGTTAAACTAGTTTTCATCTTGCCTACTAGGGGACAAAGGCATTATTAACATAATATTTCCCTTCTGAACACATGAAACCGATACAACACAATAGCTTTCTGCCTTTACAACTGCATTTTGGATTTACATGTTGCCACTGTACCACATGCAGCACAGTGCAGGTGTACCTCCAGCCAGGTACCGCTGGAAAAAGCACTTCTTTGGTTTTTTTTTCCTCTAAAAAAGATAAACGCTTCCACAGCGAGCTCTTAGGTGGATGTCAGGGGGAAGTTCTTTACAGAGAGAGTGGTGAGGTGCTGGAACAGCTGCCCAGAGAGGCTGTGGATGCCCCGTCCCTAGAGGTGTTCAAGGCCAGGAACACACGAGAGCTCAGAGATGCGTGCTTCAACCCGCGGCTCTGCCCGCCTTCCTTTCACCTGCCTCCATACTCACGTTTTCCGCCGTTATGATCGTCGCCAGATCTGTTTTCCTTTCAATCATCAGCTCGTACCATCTGCGGATAAGGGCGCTCCTCTCCTGCAAGGACAGAAGCCTGCCGTCGTCCCCGCACACAGGACGGCCCCCCCCACCCCCGCTCACCGCCCCGCCGGCGCCATCTTCCCCCGCCGCTCACCTTAGCGGGAAGGCGGCCCCAAGCGCCGCCGGCTTCGTGCGCGACCCGCACGGCAGCCCTCGCCTCGGCTTCGCCGCAGTCGGCCACCCTGCCCAGCTCGTCGCCGCTGGCCGGGTCCCGCACGGGGAACGCGGCGGGCGTCTCTAGCCAGCGGCCGCCCACCAACGCGCCGCGGCGCAGCAGGGCGGCGGGCAGAGCCCAGCTGCTGCGCCGCGCCGGCGGCGGGAAGAAGGCGAGGCGGCGGGCGGCAGCGACACGCCGCCTCAGGAGGCTCGCCATGGCCGAGCGCCGGCTGTGGGGCCCGGGCAGCGCCACACGCGCCGCCCCCGAGGAAGAGCTGCGGAGGGCCGGGCCTAAAGCCGCATCACGTGCCCTTCACGTCACGTCAACAGATCCTTGTCCTCCGTGCGGCTCTGTGCCGAGGGTGTAAGAAGGAATGCAGTTGCAACTAATGCTCAGGACGCAGCGCTTGATCTCGTTAAAGCTCGTACTGTTGGCCTCCGCCCGTTGATCCAGCCTGTCCCGATCGCTCTCCCATTCCTCAGACAGATCTACGCTTACTGCCAACTTGCTGTCATCTGCAAACTTATTAGGGTGCTCTCAGTCGCCTTGTCCGGATCACCAGTAAAGGCACTGAACAGTTCAGACCACAGTACCAACCCCTTGGGGCACTGCTAGTGACCGGGCACCAGCACGATTTAACTCCATGCACTGCCACTCTCAGATTTTTACCCAATGAAGAGTATATCGGTCCAAGCCATGGTCAACTAGTTGTTTCTCCAGGAGAATACAGTGGGAGACATCGCCAAAGGCTTTACGAAAGTCTAGGTAGATTGCTTGAGGTCAGTCACTTCATTTCAGACATCCTTTTCTTTCTTTCGCGTGCCTTGGTGGCCACAGCTGGTCTCTGGCACAAAGACCACGTAGAGCACTTGCCCACCTTGCCTATAGATTGAGCTGCAGCCTCTGATAGCCAGGCCATAACCTTCCCCAGTCAGGTTTGCACAGAAGATGGTGGAGAGCTGCAGCATGCCTAGCATCTTCTTTGGACAGAAGCTCGCAGCAGTATGAATGACAGGAGTACTTGTGATTACCTGCTCCATAGGTAGGGTTAAACTGGGTTATCAGTCTGGATTATAAGACCTAGATGTACGAGTGAAATGAGTGGAAAGCTTTAAACTTCTTGCCTGCCAAAGCTCATGTATTTCTTCAGTGAAAAAGCTCCCCTCCGGGAATCCAAGACCCTGGAGGTTAGTGAGAGAGTCTGGGGAATGGAAGACCTCCCTTCAGTCAGGGAAGAGGTGGTCCGAGAGCACCTAGGCAACACCAATGTTCACAAATCCATGGGACCCGATGGGATGCATCCACAGGAGCTGAGGGAGCTGGCAGAGGTGATTGCTAAACTGCTTTCGGTCATCTTTGAGAGGTCTTGGAGGACGGGGGAGGTGCCTGAAGACTGGAGGAGAGCCAATGTCACTACGGTCTTCAAAGAGGGCAAGAAGGAAGACCCAGGCAATTATAGGCCAGTCAGCCTCACCTCTGTCCCTGGAAAGGTGATGGAACAGCTGTGCTGGATGTCATCTCCAGACAACTGGAAGAAAAGGAGGCTATCAGGAGTAGTCAGCACGAGTTCACCAGGGGGAGGTGGCCCCTATGGTGGCCATAGGATGTTGTCTCATAGGGAGGTGGCCTTCTATGATGTTGTCTCTGACTGGGTGGATGGGGGGAGAGCAGTGGATGTAGTCTACCTTGATTTCAGCAAGGCATTTGATGCTGTCCCCCACGACATCCTTATAACAAAGCTGAGGAAGTTTGGCACAGATGAGTGGATGAGGTGGGTTGAGAACTGGCTGACAGGGAGAACACAGAGGGTTGTCGTTGGCAGTGCAGAGTCTGGTTGTAGGCCTGTAACCAGCGGTGTTCAGTGCTGGGTCCGGTCTTGTTCAACATCTTCATCAGTGACCTTGATGAGGGGACAGTGGCCACCCTCAGCAAGTTTGCTGATGATACGAAGTTGGGAGGATTGGCTGACACGCCTGAAGGCTGTGCTGCCATTCAGCAAGACCTGGATAGGCTGGAGAGCTGGGCAGCAAGAAACCAGATGAGGTTTAACAAAAGCAAGTGTAGAGTCTTGCATCTGGGGAGGAATAATTGCATGCACCAGTACAGGTTGGGGGATGAGCTGCTGGAGAGGAGCTCTGCGGAGAGGGACCTGGGTGTCCTGGTGGACGACAGGTCGGACATGAGCCAGCAGTGTGCCCTTGTGGCCAAAAAGGCCAATGGCATCCTGGGGTGCATTGCAAAGAGTGTGGCCAGCAGGTCGAGGGAGGTGATCCTCCCCCTCTGCTCTGCCCTGGTAAGACCTCATCTGGAGCACTGCATTCAGTACTGGGCTCCCCAGTACAAAAAAGACAAGGATCTCTTGGAAAGAGTCCAGCGGAGGGGCACGAAGATGGTGAAGGGCCTGGAGCATCTCTGCTATGAGGAAAGGCTGAGTGAACTGGGTCTGTTCAGCCTGGAGAAAAGAAGACTGAGAGGGGACCTGATCCAGGTCTACAAGTATCTAAGGTGTGGGGGTAGAATGGCGAGGCCGGACTCTTTTCAGTGCTGAATGGAGACAGGACAAGGGGAAACAGCCGGAAACTGCAGCATAGGAAGTTCTGCACCAATGTGTGCAAGAACTTCTTTACAGTGAGGGTGACGGAGCACTGCAACAGGCTGCCCAGGGAGGTGGTGGAGTCTCCTCTGGAGATGTTCAAGACCTGCCTGGATGCCGACCTGTGCGACCTGCTGTAGGGAACCTGCTTTGGCAGGGGGTTGGACTCGATGATCTCTGGAGGTCCCTTCCAACTCCTACAATTCTGTGATTCTGTGATTCTATTACCTTCAGTTCTGGAACTAGTGTGTTCCTATTAATACTGCTTTGGCAACTGGCTTCCATTTATTTTTGGGGGGGAAAATCTTGTAGAGTTGTAAGTCAAATGTGCAGTGAGGCAGACATCCTCTGGGAGGCTGCCCTTCTCCTTTGTGCTGTGAGTTAAAATAAATCTCTCTGCTCTTGTGCAGTGATGGCAATTACACTGCCAAAATCCCAGAGAGAGAAAGAACACCTATAAATTACTTATTAAAAAAAAAAAACTATTTTATTTGAGGTAAAGGTATAAAACAGTGCTACCAATACCACAATGGTTTGCTTGCTGTGTCAGCAATAGGTCTGAAAGACAAAATGTGTGCCGTAACCCACATTTCAAAGGTCACTGCTACTGCTGCAGGCTTCTAAAAACACAGCTTGAGCAAGCGTCACAGCATCATGGCTGGTCTGAAGAGCTGGTCTGTTTTAATGATTATACTGTACAATTTCTGCCACAAATGTATTCCAAGTGGAATTTCAACGCATGTTGAAATAGGTAAGGCATATTCAGAATGAATTTTCATGTGTTTTGAATTGCTTGGGAAGAAAAGTAAATTCAGATGGCTGAAAAGCAGAGGGAGGGAATAAGGTGAAAGTAATGAGCGTTCCACGTTGTTTACTTTAAATAATAGTAATTAATAATAGAAGTAATAATACATGGATTGAATGAGTTCTTCATGTTTTATCATTTGAACCTTAACTGTAATGTTTGGATGAGTTTGGTTGCATATTATTCTGTTTTCTGAAACACAAGTGTTATGTAACTGAAATCTTTGTGTCTGTGAGTCTGACATAAGTGCTTCTCTCTTGGAGAAAGAAAAGAAACACTCATCTTTCTTTTAAGTTAATGTATTTTTGTATAGAAGTATAAAGTAGAGAATAACATAAGCCTTTTTTAGTAACTTTGTTTTTCAAATAACAGTCATAGCTGCATCATATGTGAATTAACATAATGAAAAACTTTATTCTGTATCTCTTTCTGGGAGGCCTGGAAGCCCAGAGCCCTAATTACTGAATATGAGCTTCTGAAAACTTGAAACGATGGGTTTGACAGAATACAAAGCACTTACAAAATATCTGTAAGGAGAAACACGGTCTTACAGATCTGTCCTAAAGCAGTCATTTTTCTCTGACCAAGGAAGCATGCTACAGAATACCTATATTTACATAATTTAAAGACCTTGGTTGTCTGAGATGTTCTGTGTACTCTTAGCTGTCAGATCAGCATTTAGAAAAGACTTTGACCATCTTGCCTGGGCTCAGCTCTGACACTGCTAAGATGCATGCTTCCATTAATATGCAGATAGAAGTCTGTTATGATAAGATACTGGAAGTTATTTCCAAATGCAAACACTGAGTATTCCAGGAAAAGCAATTCTGCAGAAAACAGCCCTCCTGCTTCGAATCTCAAACTGAAGTCGATCCTGGATACATTCCTGCAAGTGCTTTAAGTGGTGAAAAGTTCTTCCTGTTCAAAACGTGGATCTCATTTGGAGTGCTGAGCAGTGCAGTGCTGTGCCCTACTTGCTGTGTTTTTGGAAGCAGGCTGAGAGGGCAGCCACTGCCTCTTGTGGAGACTTGACAGAGTTACAGAGCTCTGGATCAGGGTGAGCCCATGGGAGGAGTGAGGGAAGATAGGGAGGGAGACAGAAACTGCCCCCCAGGCACTGGAATCGATGTCTGTTGAGCGGGCTGAGACATGGAAGTCTTCTGTATTTTTTATCTTTTGAATGTAAATCCTCTTTTGGTGCAAGGCTGGTCGTTAAGTGTCTCTTCACATATTTGAATGAGGATGGTTTAGAACAACAGCGGGTAATATTCAAAGTGAAATATCACTCAAGGAAAGGGATAAGTTAGTTTCATTCTTCTGTTGTACTTGCTGAATGATCAGTTTGGCAGTAAGCTTTATTTCAATGAATAAATAGTGTTATTGATTTTACTGACTTGTTGTTCTTCATGCTTGTTAATAATCAATTAAACTGTCCAGTATTCACGTTTATTCCTGAGGACAGGGAAAGTTAAACATGATTCACATGTGTCCTTTGCAGTTAGAGATTCGTGGTACCTATGTTCTGGCTGTGATCAGTGTCAGGAATCAATTCTGCATATGAAGTTTTCTTTTTTCCTTGCTATTAAGCACTGACATCTCTGTTTGTCAGCTTGAGAGCTGAAGTGAGAGAGGGATTGCTGAGACTCCATGGCCAGGTGTGCCCCAGAAACAGCATTTCTGCATTGGATCCCTAGATAAGGGGACTTCTTCATGCATTTGTTAAGAAATTATACTTCATATGCCTGTGCCACTTGCTTTAGTTATGATAATGCAGTTTAATCTATTTTTGATAATGCATCTAACAACCATTGGCTGGTGTGAACCAATACTTCCATATGTTGTTTTTTAGCACATAGAGCTCTGGAATTTTTCACCAAACATGAAGGGAACATCGATTATAGACAGGTAAGAAGCAATATTATTTCTCAACGTTGTACCTTTCCTCTGAGTCTTCTTCTGTCTTCTAACCTTTCTTTATTTCATTCTCAGTAATATGTGTGTAACTGCTGTGCCTGGGCTGGATTTTTTTTTCCTTTTTTGTTACACAATCTAGCAGACCACTTTAAATGTACAGACAGTTTCCATAAACACGTATGCATGTGCACAAACAAAACGTATTTGTTTTTCATGAAGAACATTTTCAGTATCACTTATGGCAATCTAAAGATAACGTGATCTCTTATGATAGTAGGAGAGCACTCAAAGGAAGCAGTGATGTTTTTCATGGATGTTTTATCTGCTTTAGACAACCAAGGTGTGACTCAGAGGACGCTAGTTAGCAGCCCAGGCTTTGAGTCTAGTCAAGAGGAGGGGGCACTTTCTGAAGGTGGCTTCACCAGTACCTAACTTATATCACATCTGTCCTTTCCTCAGTGGCCTTTCAAATTATAGTGTGTACTGACCAGCTTAATTTCACTTACAGGGTCTGGAGTGGTGGGAGGGAGGATGATGGCACTGAAATAATGGCACATCTCACTGGCAGTATTTATCTTTGATACTGACAGCAGGACTTGGTTTTTTGCTATGTAATAGCATTCTGATTTCTTTTCCAACTCCTTTTCTCAGTTGTTACTAAACCACCAAGATGCATTTCAGGCTGGGAGCATTTATCCTGATGCTTTTTATCCTCCAATCTGCAAACGTGGTAAGAAAAGATTTTTGAGTCCAATATTGTAACAGCTGTGTTGTCATGTGAAAACTCTACAGAATGTAATAGGGCTGAATGTAAATGTGCTGTAAGAAATCGAATATGACCAAAAGTACCTTCCTATAAAAGCATCCACACTTTTTGTTAGAATTCTGAACCTTTCTTTGTAGAACTTGGTAGCAAACTAACAGGCTTGAAAACATTTTCAGAAAATAGATTTTGAGTACATTTAGCTGTTTGGCACGTGAAGCAATTTGATATAAGGATGATGTTTGACTGAAATAGGTTAGATTGCAGAGTACCCATCTAGGGAGAAATTGAGAGGATGAAAAGATCATTTTTCTAAGTCCTAGTAGCTGCAAAGGGACAGCTGATGGTAGTCCTGCTTAGCCCTGGGTGAGTGGTAACTGCCTTGAAGGTACTGAGTTGGCTGCTATGCCCCTCATCTTTTCTGCTACACACTTTGAAGCTTTAATTTACTCGGAGCTTCTCCCTCTCCTCTCCACTTGGAAGGCAATATTTCTTTGTATCACACTTACAGAGAAAGGGAGCAGGCACAGAATTTTTGGATGCATCAAACGCAGTCATGTAAGCATCTAGCATCTCTTCTGTCAGTAGAAATCATACAGAAAATATAGCTAATTTGGCTTCTGCTATGTAAACAGATTGCAAAATGTAGCACCTGTGCAATATGGAATTGAGCAAAGATCTGTTTGTTTTCATGGAGAACCCCTTACTTCAAACAAATATTAATAAATACAGATATAATTCTGTTGCAATAGGGATATACCATGATGTGTCTGAAGATACTCACTGGTCACCATTTCTTAATGCAAGTATTCACTACATCAGAAGGAATTATCCTCAGCCTTGGGAGGAGGTAAGAAAAGTTCTTTAACTTTTGAAATGATTTTCTGTTGTTCTATTTGGCTGCACTTGTTGCTGCCTTCTTCAGCTTCCCTTGTTTTTGCAGCTTTATCCTTTGGGAAATGTAAAAGAATACATAAGATTTTAAAACTAAAATCTCTGCTGATAGAGGAAAAGTTGAAATCTTGCTTTCATCTTTACCAGACAAAAAGTTAACAGCTTCCACATAAAATCTGTTGTCTCTAATGTGCTCTGGTGCTTTTGGTGTATTTTGTAGGTCCAAATTTTTAAATGTGATTGGTGGTTTTGAGTACTTGCATAACTGTCAGATCTGGCTGAGTGTTTGCCATTTGAAAACCAGACCTAGTTTAGAATTCATACTTGGACTGAATTTGCTCTTTTTTATACCAGAGGAGAGGAAGAACAGATTATTAGAAGTGAGAATGATTTTAAAACTCCTGCTGTTTTCTTTTCCTTGTTGGAGTATTTGCCATTCTCTGCACAACAGAACTGTGCAGTTGGAGCAGCATTTGAGTGTATTCACTATCTAAAAATACACAGAATTCTGCCTGCTTTTTGACTGGCCTGTAGTGATACTAAAGTGTGAACTGTTAAACTTCAGGAACTATAAATTCATCCAAAACTTGTGACTTGATTGCAGATTTTTTTAATGGCCTCTGGAACTGACAAGGATTTGATATAGAGAAATCTTTTCTGAAGAAGTGAAATGAAATTTGTGTTGCTCATAAGTTTATTCTGGATAACTTTTCTGTTTGTAGGAATAAAATGAGTAACTTGGCTTTAGTCAAATGCTTTTATAATGAATAGCACTTGCACAGGAGCATCTTTCTCTTCTCTGTGTGTATTTGCACAGTACTTCAAGTGGCAGAGGAATTTCACTCCTTGGGAGAGGAAGAGTTTGTCCCTAGTCCCAAAACACGTATCTGACTGGAAGCACACAGGCTGTGTTCTGACATCAGCCATTTCACTTCATGGCCTTGAATGAAGTCCTTAAAGATTGTCAAATTACAAAAACAGTTCTCCAGTATCAAGGAATGATTGCTCACTGTTCTGTTGTGCTAAATTCTTGGATTGCAATAGATTATCCATTGCATCTTTGAGTAAGGTAAAACAAAAAAGACAGGAATGAAATTACGGATGGTACTACGTGTGTATTGTTATTGTGCAGGCTACAGAGAAGCTGGTGGCTTTCCTGTTTGGAATTGCCTCACATATGGTGGCAGATGTTAGCTGGCACAGCCTGGGCATCAACCAAGGATTTTTAAAAGCCATGGGAGAAGTAAGTTTGGATTATTCTATTAACGTGACTGGAACTGTTAGTATTGCTAGTTCAGCTCTGGAGTCTGGTACAGAGAGAAGACAAAAGCTGTACCCCTGAATCAGGAAAATTTTGAGAGAGACACAATGTCACAAAGTCTGTATGAACAAAGTAAGTCAGGTTTGGGACCTACAAGCTTCAGAGCTGTTTGGACAATTTGATTCTGCTCTTGTGTTTGTATTGTAGGATGAGTAAAATGATCAGCAAGGTGTTCTGTGTTTTTTTTTTCTTTTTCCAGGTTGATTTTCATGGTTCATATTCAGAAGCTCACAGTGTTGGAGATTTTGGTAATATTTCTGTTTGCTGAACGTAGATCCTTCTTGTTGGGATACCTAGTACACATGAAAAGCACAATTGGTGATTCTGGCTCTTACCCTGTGTAATGAAAGACACAAGACTCTCCTGCAGCTTGCAAAATCCTGCTATCCCTGTCTGCATGTTTTGTGTTTCAGGAGGTGCAATAGGGCATATAGGTCCTTGACTTAAAGCCAAAACACAGGCTGAAGTATGCTAAAGGTTAAATGCAGTCACTCCTTGGATTTTAAATTTGACACCATTTTTGCTATTGTCTGCAAGTACAAAATATGCAGTATTCTTTCAGGTGAACCACTTCTGTATTTTAAATGACCAAGATTTGGGTGCCATATAAAAATATACAGCATAGCCATGGTTAGATCCATTCACACTTATCCTTGTCAGATACTTACGTGTTTGTTGGGTTTTGTGTTTTGCTTGTTTGCTTTTTATTCCTCCATCTGCAGGAGGAGATGTACTGAGTCAGTTTGAGCTGGACTTCAGTTACCTGACACCAAACTGGTAAGAATGGCCTTCAGCAGAGGTTAACCACTCCAATGATTATCTCAGTCTATTCTGTACTTTTCTTTCAAAACCTTTGCTACAGGAATATTCCTCATATGCATATTTTGTGTTCTCTGACATAAAGAACTGGGAGGACAGAGAAAAAGAGTTTTAGATGTTGCAATACAGCAATAAGGATTTATTCTTTAACTCTGATGGAAATTATAATTATAGATAACAAAAAATTGCTTCTTGGAATGTCCTACCAATTATTTAAATGTGCAGGTAATATCTCACTTAGATCACCATTTTAATTTTAGGGCATTGGGGATGTTTATGGCTATAGATACTGAGGAATTCAGAGCTTTCAAAGAATAAAAAGAAGCAGCAGTTTTAAATAGGCATGCTTGTTTTCTTGCCATTTTTAAATGAAAGACCTGGTGTGGTAGGTCATTTGAGTCTTATTTACATGAAAGATAGTTCCTCTAGCTATAGAAGATGGTCAGTTATCTCCTCAACTTCATCACCTCTGACGTATCTCTGAGAAATGTTGAGATAGGAAAATATGAGCACCATCCTTTTGACTGGGAATGGAGTTGAATTGGAACAGGTTTGGCAACAGTGGAGGTTTGGAGGTTATGTTATCACCACACCAGGGAACCAGTAGAGGAAGAGTGGAAACTAACCAGCCATGGCTATAGCTATTACAGAAACTGAATTATCTTTTACCAGGTGATGTGGAAAAACTTTTACAATACCTCAGTCTTGTTCTTAGGTATGTACCTGTCAAAGACCTAGCCTCTATCTATAAGGAATTTTATGGAAGAGAGATCATAACTGAAGGCACAATTACTGACTGCACTTACCTGCTGTTTCTTGAGCTGTAAGTTGGATAGCTTTGTGTAGATTTTCCTTTGTGAAACTTATATAGGAAAAAGATGATAATCTAGCTTGAAATGCTAGCTCAGAAAATTATGCTTTGAGGCCAGGAATACAAAAATCATAAGGTACTTTTTTTTTTTTTTTTCTTAAAGTCTAAAATACAAATTTGGACTGCTTAAATAGCTGTTAGTTTTGTTATTACACCATAGCTTCCGTGTCTAAGCTATTTAACAAGTCTATGCATTGAACATATTTAGGCCTGTTTATTTGAGAACAGCCAAGTCTTCAAGTATTGTTGCACTGTGACATGTTAGCAATATAATTTTAAGGTAATGAAGCTCAGTATGCATACTTAAATGGACACTTTACTTACTGTTTATGTATATCCTATCAAATCCAAGAATAATTCATAGAGACAAGAACTATGACATTTTTGCTATCTCACAATGCCTGCTTGGAAGACCTTAAACCACCTAGCTGTATTCTTTATTTCAGTTAATTACTACCAGACGTGCAGTATTCAAAAGCTCTGTAAATCCCTCCAGATTAAGAGCTACAGTACAGTTAAAATTGTTACTTTTCACATTAAAATCCTGTTAGCAACTAAGAGGGAAATGTAATTATTTGCATAGTATTTACCACATGCAGAAGTACAGAAACCTTGAAAAGAAGCTTACAAATCATGAAATGTTTTTAAGTTAAATTCGTTGATTTCTGAAGAATTGTGATTTATTTTTTTTCAGACATGGAGAAAGGCTTGCTGTTGCCAAGGTTAGTTTGCTCTTTTTGGTTTATTTTTTGGGGTTGAATATGCAATGCAAAGACAGTGTGATCCATTTTACTATCTGTTTTACTGAGTATGTTGCTTGTCTCTTAGCTCTTTCCAACATACGCTAGTAAATCTCCATTTCTGGTGGAAAAGTTCCATGAATATTTCCTTGGAGGAGTAGATGACATGGCCTTCTGGACAAACAATATTTTTGAGCAGATGAGCCGAATGCTGGAGAATGGAGTCAGGTAACACTGTGTTTCTTGCAACATTAGATATAGTATTCAAGCTCTGGCACACATTTAATCCTTCTGAAAGCAGGTCATTTCCTAGAATAAACACCTTAAATCCTCATGTGGACCAAAGGAAGTATGCCTGTTCTTTGACCAGATGCACAGAGGAAAGCATGGACCCTGAGACTGCATTTGCAACATGGTCACATTCTTCTCTCCATGCAAAGCTGGGTCATGCCCAGCAGATACTCAACTGGGGAAACCTGGGGCATTCTTTAAGACGTATCCAATGGTGTGCACAAGTGTTGCATAGCCAGACTGAGGTTCTTCCTGGCCTGGTGATCTGAGCAGTGCTTGTACTATGTGACTGCTCTCATCAGCTGGTGGAGATGATCTTTCCTAGAGGAGGCCAAATGCTCCCTGCAGGTAATGCAAGCAGATAGGAATATAAACAGTAAGAATGGATGTTCTAGCATTGGAAGTTTGGGCTTATATTCAAAATATCGTGTTTTTATTGAAGTTCTGGCCCTGTATTGCCTTGGTACAAGTGTAACTTTACTATAAATAACATTATAAGACCATGGGAAATAATCCATACATCTAATGGATAATGTTAACAGAGATATTTTGGAAAATAATATTTGGGCATGATATGGCATAATCAGTTGAGTTCTTTGTTCCAAAATATCATTTTCATTAAAAGACTGTAAAAAATAATTTTCTATTTATTCTGTTAATACTATTAATAGAATTAGCAGGACATGTTCCAATAAGTTTCATTAAATGAGTGGAGACATGCAAGATTCATATAGAACCTAAGTCATTAAGTACAATCAAGGCCATTAAAATACCCATCAAAGGAGTTTCTATGGCTTGTGATACCTTCCTGAAATTGATTAAGCAGAGCTTCTTTAGAAAGCTGATGCCTTCCAACAGGAGAATCAGTAAGGATAAATGTTGAAGCTTTAGTTTCACTTGCATTGCAAGAAAATCTTCAAAACACATTCTGAATATTTTTTTAGTGGCTGCTTTCTGCCTGAGAACCCTCTGTTTATAAACTGTACAAGGGACCACAAGGATAACTACCTGTAAGTATAACTAAAGGTTCAAAGACTTAATACTGGTGACAGAAGAGTCAGTCTTTCCCTAATGTGGACAGTGAGCTATTGAAAATTAGAGATCTATTTTTTTTTTCCTTCAGAACTTAGCTTACTTGCAACAAGTATTAATGGTTTAATTTACAACTTCAGTCACATTAGGACAGTGGAATGTTCCTTACAGGGAGATAATGGTGGGAAAGAAATAAAGAACAAAAAGATGTGATAAAAAACACATCCTCAAAGACAACAGTGAGTCCTTGAAAATAGCCATGCTGAGTAAAGAGAGGACAAGAAAGCAAAGAGTTTACTAAAGTCTGTCTTTAATTTACTATGGAGAATAATAATAAACTGATGCCTATGATTAGGTGAAAAGAGCAGCAGCAACTGTAGCTAAATCAGTATATGGGGTTATGAAACCTTATGGGTTGAGATACTAATTACCTTTATTTTATTGCATATTTACTGTGAGAGTTTTTATCTTCAAGCTCTCACCTTAGCTGAGAAAAGAGCTCTTGTCTTTGGGTGCTCTCCTCAACTAACACCACACCAACATCAGTAGTTGTAAGTTGGAGCAGAATTCTGGCCAGGGCTAGGTAGTAATAAACTCATTTGTTGAGGAAGAGTAATTCCATGGAAATAGTGGAAATATCTGAAACAAGTGAAAACGAGTGGCAAAATGTAACTACAGCAAAAAAATTAACTTCTTTTGTGGGGAAAGAGAAAAAGTGGTGTGTGAAGTCAAGAAACAGGCATGTGGCTTTGGTAATTCTGGATTCAAAAGGCAACATGATCATTTCTCCTTGCTTTGTTATAAAAAACGTCATTAATTCCGTTGTATTAATTGTTATTAGTGCCTTTTTATTTTAACAGAAGCAAACACTCAAAAAATGAACATCACAAAAATACAACTTCTTCACTTCCAAAGACATTTGAAAAGAATATAACGTATACAGAGAGAGGAGTTCACTTCAATATACAGTCCTGGGCAACAGTAAGTGAGATGTGGCACGTGTCAGGTACAATTCAGCTCTGGATAAAACTGTTTTAATTTCTGTCT
The DNA here is from genome assembly GCF_026119805.1 of Tympanuchus pallidicinctus. Taxonomy (NCBI): domain Eukaryota; kingdom Metazoa; phylum Chordata; class Aves; order Galliformes; family Phasianidae; genus Tympanuchus; species Tympanuchus pallidicinctus. The sequence goes on along the minus strand of NW_026294749.1, from coordinate 11,711,294 downwards.
GAGGTGCTGTTTGTGGTCTCTGGATGTAAACTGTAGCCTCTCACTTCATGGAGATTCTGGCAACCACTGTAAAATCGTATATGATGTAGATACAAAGTACATCATAAATACTAAAGTTTTGGGGTTTTCCTCATTTTGTAGTGAGGTTAGAACATATTTTACAGTGTCAAAATGACAAAAATACATCTTTAGCATTAAATTTTATGGAATCATATGATCACTTTTTGAAGTTAAAAAATTTCAACCTAATCTAAGGCATACAGACCTTTTTGTCGCTTTCTAAAGCAGAGCTTATGACCCAAATCAGAGTTGATTTAGATCAATGTGGTGTTTTCCACTGATGATGACTTATTTTTGGAGGTTGTCTGTACTGTTTCAGCCTACGGTTCACAAATTCTTGTGTCTCACTGTTATTTATTTCAGAATTCCCTCCGATTCATAAATCGTGCTTTTGCAAAAACTGTCTGGAGAGTGATAGCAACTACACATCAAAAATCCTCTAAGTACATCCCTAAGCCAGTATCTTCATATTTTCTTGCTTCGCCATATGCTAGACTTGGATGGTTTGTACTTTTCTTTTTCAAGCCCCCCTCCTAATTTCTGAAAAATTTGTGTACCTACCAGAATATTGATTTTTATTCTTTGGATACTTGTTAGAATCTAGACCTTCAGATGTGGTCTTGTGGACTGATGGCCACTGCCTGTTGGAGAAGGTCCAGAGGAGGGCCACAAAGATGATCAGGGGGCTGGAGCACCTCCCTGCAAAGACAGGCTGAGGGAGCTGGGCTTGTTCAGCCTGGAGAAAAGAAGGCTGCGGGGTGACCTCATTGCAGCCTTCCAGTACCTAAAGGGAGCCTGCAAAAAGGAGGGGAATCAACTCTTTGATAAGGGTTGATAACAGCAGGACAAGGGGAAATGGTTTTAAGTTGAGGGAGGGGAGATTTAGATTGGATGTCAGGGGGAAATTCTTCACAGAGAGAGTGGTGAGGTGCTGGAACAGCTGCCCAGAGAGGCTGTGGATGCCCCGTCCATCCCTAGAGATGTTCAAGGCCAGGTTGGATGGGGCCCTGGGCAGCCTGGGCTGGTATTAAATGTGGAGGTTGGTGGCCCTGCGTGTGGCAGGATGTTGGAGATTCATGATCTTTGGGGTCCCTTCCAAACCTGGCCATTCTGTGATTCTGAGATTAGAGATGAGAGATGGCAGAAATTTGTATAGCTACTCATTTTGGTTTATTTCTTCTGATCCAAAAATTCAAGATTTAATTCTTGAGGTCACTCCACCCCAGCCAATGGTAGTTCTTTCTCTCCATGTTCCCCCTTTAAACCTCTACTATGTTATTGAGGCCTGTGATTCATTTGTTTATCTACTGTTATGACCATTGATTTAATTAGAGATTTGGTTAAAATGAACCTGTTCTTATTTAGTCCAGGTAAACAAAAATAAATTATGTCATATGAAAAATGCCATGTAGGTCCTTACTGAAAAGATGAGGAAAGACACCTGAAATTAAAAGTATTTATTTTCTGATAATGTAGAGGTAGTGTGGCAGCTAATGCTATGGTTTTGTTACCTCCCTTATACAGGGCAATGATTTCAGCTGACATAAACCAGGATGGATATGAAGATCTGGTAGCTGGAGCACCGGGGTACAGCACACTGGGCCACATTCAGATAGGAAGGGTATATATAGTCTATGGCAATCGTTCAGGTTTGCCACAAGAAGACATGGATCTAGATGAAAAAGCAGACCAAGTACTAGAGGGTCATCAGGTGAGGAGTCATGTCAGATTCTTGACACTGAGGGGCAGGATCAGATGGTCTTTTTGAGCAATAAAGTTGAACCTCTATAGAAAATGTAATTATTCACACAGAAGAGAATAGCTTGCCTTTTGTAAGCATGACATCAGTGGTGCATTAGACTCAAAAAATGCAATAGCACAGCACTGCCTTATTATATTCATTATATTAGCTTATATTTTAACAACAGCATATCCTCAAGGAGAACAGGCCACTCCCAATTAGTGTATTATTAACATGGTTGTTATTTGAGAGAACAGTGATGATAAGAAAATCTTAATAATTGTTGGGGTGGATTTTTATAATAGCTGTTTCCAGTTCTTCCCTGTGCTGTGATTGCAAACGTACATTGTGTTTTGGCATTTTGTCTTTAAAACATTTGTTACTTTCATCAGAGCAGTCCCTCTTCTTTTAGCCTTCAGGCAGATTTGGTTCTGCATTGGCAGTCCTGGACTTCAATGAGGATGGAGTGCCAGATCTGGCAATTGGAGCACCTTCTGTGGGATCTCAGTTTCTCAGTTACAAAGTAAGTCATACACAGGTTTTGTGTTTGCTTGTTTTTTGTGCATATGTGTTTGGTTTTTTTCCCTCAGATCATTTTTATTGATGCTTATGTTTTTTAGACTAATGAAATGAGACAAAGAATATCTGTTATTGTTCAAGGGCGCTTTTTAATACAAGCAGAAAGGTTTATAACATTTATGGATTTATGGATACTTTGACTAGATCAATGAAAGTTATCCATATGTCCTTTTTTTTTTTTTTTTTTTGTGCTGACTTTCTGTGCAAATCAGATTTCAGTCTTGCAGCATTGATGTGCTGGAAATATTAGAAGCCATTCATAAAATCTGAGTGTACTGTTCTTTTAGGAACAAAAAGTCTGGAAGGAACCTGATATCAGTAAGCCTTGTCCTCTGCTGTCACAGGCCAACAGACAATATCTAAAATGCAGCATGAACACAGGTGCTAAAGTAATCAAAAAACTACAGTGGCTTAATAATTTGAAGCTTACCAAATTATCTCCTGTTAATGGTCACTGAATGTTTTCTTTCCACCTGAACTGAGAGGCATAACTTGTTAGGCTAATGCACTTTTACTAAGTTTAAAGCTCTTCAGAATTTTCAATACTAAATTAGCTGCCTAAATACTAATTTAAATGCTTCTACGTAGACTAAAACTTTGGAAAATTGCAAGCATCTGTTGTGTCTGGCACTGCATCCCATTGCATTAAGGAATTTTAAACAAAATGAGAGTCAAAAGAACTTGCATGTAGTTAATGTAATATACATTATACCATCCTCACTCTTAAACTGCAGTATGATGAGAACGCACTTGGTTATAGCAATGCCCATTCCAGTTTGGGTATTTTTAGTCTTGGAGTGAAAAGACAAATTCATGAAAAAGCTTTGACAGGAAAAATACAGTTGTATTAATAGCCCTTACAAAATTGTTTCACTCTGATCTTTGTCTTGGATTTCATACTTGGGGCTGACTTGCAAATCTTTTCATGCTGTGTTTGCTTTTCCTGTTATTCAGGGTGCTGTATATGTCTATTTTGGAACTAAGGGAAGAGGCTTGGCATCTCAACCAAACATGACCATAACTTGTCAGGTATATTGATCAGGCTAAGACAGTGCTACACAAGAAGGAGGTGAGGTAAAAGGGAAAAGGGCTGTGGGATTAAAGAAAAGATGTTGAAACCAAACTTCTAATTGCAAGGGGATACAGATGTGTAACTGGGGATGGTGTGAGCAGGTGTTTGTCTAGGTTGGCTCTGCATGGGAAATACATTTGTAATCCACTTCAGGGGAGGGAGCAGGATGAACAGAAAGGAAGAACAGCCCTCCAAAAAAAGAAAACAAAATTGAAGTCATGGAGTTGGAGGGTAATTTGATCAGAAGTGGGCAAAGTTAGCTCTATAGAAGTAAATTCCTTTATTTTGTTAACGAATCGGTGGTTTAAGTTCCATTTCAGGCTTAAACTAACTGTTTATTGCAGTATTCCTACTGTAATCTTGGTTGGTCCCTCCTGGCAGCTGACATTGATGGAGATCAAAATGCTGATCTGGTTGTTGGCTCTCCATATGCACCTGGTAGTGGTCAACAGAGAGGATTTGTAGCTGCATTTTACTCTTATTTCAACAGAAGTAACCAAGGTAGTATTTATTGGGTAAAATTAATCCTGCTGTTTTTTATATGACTGCTCACTTGTTCCTACTTAATTATAAGATAATTCAGATTATCAGCCAGTCCTCTCAGTTTTGAGTCATCCATAATCTTGCTAAGGGTACACTTCGCCCCATCATCCAGATTGTTAATGGAGATTATAAACAGGACAGAAATACTGCTAATTACTGGCCTCCAGCTGGGCTTTGCACCACTGATCAATATCCTCTAGCTCAATTATTCAGCCAGTTTTTTTTCTACCTCACTGCCTGCTCATCCAGCCCATACTTCACCAGCTGCTGTATGAGGATCTTACAGGGAAAGGTGTCAAATGCTTTAGTGAAGTCCAGGAAGACAATATTTCCTGCTCTCCCCTGCCATGTAAGGATGGTGTTTTGTTTATAGAAGCTTATCAGATTGGTCAGGCATGATCCTTAGTGGTCATGCCTTACTATTCCTAGTGACTTTCTTGTTCTTTGTGTGCTTGGCTTGGAAAGGCTTTCTAGGATTAGCTGCTCCATCACCTCCATAGGGTCTAGGGATGCTGACTAGGGACATCCTTGAAGATAGGAGAGACGTGTGCCTTTGTCCAGTCTTTGGGCACTTCTAGTCACCATAATCATTCAAAGATTATTGTGACCTAGTAATTCAGATAATAATTTGATTTTTATAATTTGAATTATATTCAAAGAATAATTCAAAGATTCAGACCTTCACAATTACTAATTGGTTGAGTAAACTAAAGTCTACTTGCCTGAAGTTCAGGCTCTGCTACCATTCTACCTGTTTTTTTTTAATCCATTCAGGCTCTTGACCTCCCCTATTTCATGGCCAGAGGGCCAAGACTGCCACTGATTATAAGATCAGGTCTATAGTGTTAGTGCACAGCAGATCAAGCTGTGCAACACCCCTGCTTAGCTCATCCAGTACCTACAAGAAGTCACACCTGACACCTTCTAGAAATCATACCCTGTGAATCCTGCTAGGTCTCACTTTCAGCAGATGTAAGGAAAGACCAAGTCTTTTGTAAGAACTGAATTAAAAATGCTAAAGTTCCTCTTGTAGTAAGCATGCACTTTTTTCCTGTACTACTCTCAGTACCTATTTCCTATGCACTGTCAATGTGTCATGTATGCTGTCTGATAATACCAGAACTGATTCTGATCAATGAAAACGTAAAGTTTATAAACATGCACTGTAGGAAGATGAAATCCTCCTGCTAGGAATGCAATCCTGGATTTTAATATCTTTGACAGTCAGGCCTGCTAAAGTCATTAGTTTGCACACAGGCAGCAACTCTGTGAGACAAAAATAAATGGGTGATTTTGTAGGAGCTGTGGATTCAACTGCAGACTGACAGGTCTTCCTTGAAAATTTGCAAGTGTATCTTGAAAGATGATTTTCTGTCATTACCTGTGCTCCTTCGTGTGGACAAAGGGGAGTGCTACAAGTGAAATATCTAGTGAGTACAGGTGATGGGGGCCTGCTGTGAATGGGGAAGGAAAGGCCACATACCTGACTAAGTAAAATTAGTTTAAGATGAGGTGGGATATGCAGGTATTCAAAGCTACATCAGAAACACATAATTGAGTTTTCCAGTAACTTCTACTGTTTTTTTAGCTTATTCTACTTTATCTAAAATTGAAAACCACAACTGAAACGCATTTGACATTTAAAACATCAGTGACTTTTTTTTTAATCAAAACGCTGATTGAATGATTTGATGTCTTAAAGCCAGAATTATTTAATGCTCCTCCACCAACCTGGAAGAATTACAAGTTCCAATGAATAGTTTTGGCTTTTTCCCATCCCTAAGGACTCATCAGTTCAGGGCAGACTTGACTGATAACTGTCATGTAGGCTATTGTGATTCTTTACAAGCAGGCTGCATTGACCAAAGGCTTTCATGAAAGACTACAGTTGCAGATTTAGCATTGCTCTGCAATAAGTTCACAATAACTGGTGTCATATCATTGATGGTAGTAATACTAATAGAAACTTCTCACCATAGCATGAGTTTATCAGTAGATGATTGCTAATAGAGTTTTGTGTGCCAGGTTACAAAATCTAATCTGCATTTTTCCGGTCTGTCAGGACTCCTGTCTATAGAGGATGCCAACTGGATGGTGAATGGGGAAGAAAACTATGCTTGGTTTGGATTTTCACTTCATAGCTGTCAACTGGAGAATGCAACATTACTGCTGATTGGTAGCCCTACATGGAAGAATTGTTTTGAGTGTGTGATGAACCACTGCTTTGTTTCTCCTCTATTCTGTTAAGATTTGTGATAGATGAGACTTTCTGCTTTTCAGGAAGCTTCCTCTTTGTCTTCTTTAGAGTATTTTTGTTTGTATTTTATACCTTTGCCCTTCTTCATGTATTTACAGAGCAAGGACTTTGTTTTTTAGAGACACTTAAAAATCTGTGGGGCTTTATTGTGGTTCAGCCTGGCAGGTGGCTCAGCAGCAGAGTTGTTCATTCATTCTCCCCCTTCCCAGTGTGATGGGGGCCAGACCAAAAAAACCCAGCGAAGTATAACTCATGGCTTGAGATAAAACTAATTGCTAAGATAAAGAAAAGAAAAATAGTTATGACTATGTAAGACTTTATATATCTAACTGTATATAGCTAGCATTGCACACATAATTTCTCACCACCCCCTAACCAATGCCCAGCTATTCCTCTGAGCAGTAGAAGAGAGCCAGATGCACTCCCACCCCTACAAAACTCCTTCTGCTTGATGTCATATGGTATGGAATGCTCCCTTGTCCATTTTAAGTCAGCTGCACTCATTCTGTTCCCTCCCAGGTCCTTGGGGCCTTCATTGCAAATAGGCCTTGGCTCTGTATAGCACTGTTTGGCAGTAACCATAAACATAGATGTGTTATCAACATTATTTTTTCTCCTCAAACCAAAACATAGCATCCTACCAGACACTCTGAAGAAAACAACTCTATCCCAGCTGAAACCAAAACTGATTTTTTTGATGGGAGGGAAGGGAGCAAAAAAAATGCCAACAAGTAGATGTGTCTGCAGATAGCACTTATTTTGAGATAATGTTCTCAAAAGCAGATTAAACACAAACATATTTTGAGTGTTAAAGAAGTGGAGGATAAGTCTGTGCCGAAATGATCTTAAAACTTGTTAGAACATGAGAATGACTAAAACAAATTTCTAAATGGGAATTTCTAAAATAGATTTGCTGCCATCGTTATTCCCAACTAAAAGTGGAAAATATTTTAAGATGAACAGACAGCTGAATCTGAGCACTTTAAATTCTAATTCAAGGTGCAATCCCTTCTCATCGGACGTCAGACAAAGTGTTGGGAAAGTGTATGGATATAACCCACCAAGCACAAAGCCCTGGTTTACAATGACTGGAAACAAGGTAGGGCTCTCTCCGTGGGATGCTGCTTTACAAACAACTGGAAATAGAGTGGCATTCTGTGGAAATAAGTGTTTTTAAAATCTAACAGGCAATGGGCAGAATGGGTTTGTCACTGGCCAGTGGTGTGATGTCTGTGGCTGGGATCACCAGGACAGTATTGGTGGTGGGGGCACCTACTACAGGTATGTCATTCTCAAAACTGCAAAGCGTTTCTGCTTTGGGATGTCTGTTTCTGTGTGAGTGAAGGGCAAAAACAAGGAGGGAAATTTTAATTGCCAATATAGTGTAAAAATATTTTAAAAATTTAGAAATAATCACTGTCATCACTTACAGGTGACTTGCATTTTTTTTCTTCTGTTGCATTATTTATGGAGCAGTAATTTCCAAGTAGACTGCACATTTCTTGGAATTAAAACTGCATAGTATTTTGTGCTTACTCTGGAATTAGATAGTAAGGAAATGCCTTAACCAAAATGTAGAACTCTAATATCTGTCGTTAGAATGTACTTTTGCCTGTTGCTTTGGCTAAGAGATTGTTTCTATGCTAACCAGAGTTACTGCCATATATTATCTGGTGGGTGGTTCATACATGTTTTTAATTTGGTTCATTTTATGTAATGCCATTATTATTGCTGTCAAGGTGTTTGAAGTACTAAACATGAATTCTTATGTCTGATGATCAACTTACTTTGTTGTTGCTTTCTAGACAGTCTATCTAGGATTTCATTTTTGTCCTCGGTGTTGCACCAAGCTGGACTAGCTCTGATATATGATCTGGCAGACAGCACCAAGCCTTCTTTGCTCAGTACATTCAGTGGGGACAGAAGGTTTTCTCGCTTTGGAGGAGATACATACTTAAGTGACCTGGATAATGATGGACTAGGTAAAGCCAGATGAATCTAAATTGCAGAGCTGAAATGTTTTATGCTTTGCAGCAAGATTGGTCATACACATTCTCATACAAGTGCTGAATGCAGCCTTCTTACTCAGTCTTCTTACTCAGTTACTTGTACAACACTTGTACAAATATTCCGTCATTGCGGAGACATCTCTAAAATCCCAAATAATTCAAACAGAAATTGAAACATTTTAACCATTTCAATCACTACATACCTCTAAATACCACCATTCCATTTAAAATGTTTTGATTTCAAACTATCATGCTGTGACATAGCAGTATTTCACTTTCGATAAGCTCTGCCATTCTTCTAATTTTTGCAGATGAAATGATTGTAACATCCCCCCTGAGAACTAATGATATCACCACAGTACTGCTTGGTGGGACAGCTGGCCGTGTTTACATCTATAATGGAAATCAGTCATCTTCAGGGAATGTGACAGACCACTGCAAATCATGGATATCTCCCTGTCCTGAGGACTGGGTAAGAAAAAATAACAGTGAAATCATGATGCAAGATCATAATGATAGCTAATTAATTACATCCTATGCAAATACTGGGCTTGGTTTCAGAAAAAAAAAAAAAAAAGAAAATTACTTCTGCTTTGGAATCTGTGTAATTTGGCTTCTGTTTGTTCTCAAGCACTTTGGAGCACTGAGTCCAGTTCTGGGCTCCTCAGTTCAAGAAAGACAGGGAACTTCCAGAGAGCCCAGAGGGCCACAGAGATGATTAGAAGCCTCCTTTGTGAGGAATGGCTGAGAGACCTGGCACTGTTGAGTCTAGAGAATACTGAGAGGGGATCTTATCATTGCTTATAGATCTACTGGATTGGAGTCAGGCGGAAGGGGCCAGGCTCGTTTCAACAGTGCCCAGTGACAGAACAAAAAGCAATTGGCACAGACAGGAACACAGGAAGTTCCATATGAACATGAAAAATAACTTTGCTGTGAGGGTGACAGAGCTCTGAAACAAGTTGCCCAGACAGGCTGTGGAGTCTCTCTGGAGATCTCTTCTCTGGAGATACTCAAAATTTGCCTGGATGCTTTCCTGTTCAACCTACATTAGGGAACTTGCTTTAGCAGGGGGTTTGGAGTAGATGATCCCCAGAGGTACCTTCCAACCCCTGCGATTGTGTGATTCTGTTTCTTTGCTGTCTGGGAGCCAGGGCTATTGCACTGGCCTTCTCCTCTCCTACTGTGGTCCTCTCCACTAGCTTTTTCTTTTTTTTTTTCCCCTTCAGGCACAGTATGTCCTCATTTCTCCTGAGGTGAGTAAATGGAAAACAAACTGCTATGAGGAATGGAAAAGTCCCACTTTAAAAACAGCATTGTAACAAGTAGCATTATTTTACAGGAACAGTCAAGATTTGGAAGTTCTGTCATCACAGTGAAATCTGAAAAAAAGGTGAGCAAAATAATTGCTTCTGGTGGCTTTGTTACATCTGTCTACATCACTTATGTGTATGGGTCAACATCTCGGGTCTTGCTCATTGCTCTTCAGATGTGACACAGACATTGCTGCTGGTTTCTGCATGAGTGCAGATGAGGTAGTTTTCCAATCATTTGTGCTCTTTTCCTGTGGCATCAGTCCAGGCTAAACTTCAGCTATATTTCTATTGATCTTGCTGGTGACAGTTTATGTTGACACGAGATTTGACCAGTTCTAGCGTTTTCCAAATGAAATAAAGTCTATTCATCAAATAGTTTTGTTAAATGCTGTTCGGATCAGGTGGGTGGCTTTCCCATTTCTTCTCATAACACGTCCATATGATACTAAAACAAAATCTAGTTTCCATTGGGGAAGCTTAAGGCTATCTATAGTTGCACTTTGCTGACCCTTTTTCCAATCCATCTCCACAGAAAGAAGTCGTAGTGGCAGCAGAGAGAAGTTCAGCAAAAGCTCGACTTGGAGGAAGGCTTTTTCTCTACTCATTCTGAATAGTCCTGGTTGTCTTTAAGACCAGGGCAAAACTGGTCTCTTAAGGAAGAATCTCTGTAATATCTGTGATACTTTCCTTAACCCCTAACAAATCAACAAAAACATGGCAGCAAACTTCAGTAGATACGTGGTACAGATAGCTAGGTAGCACCCCACATAGTATCCAGAGAGTGAGGCATGCTCACTGATCTTAAACCATGGCAAATTTTCACAAGTGAATTACCAAAACAACTTTTTGTTGTGAGGTTAACCAAAAGGATTTATTCATCACTGTTTAGCAGCAAACACTCTACTGCTTACTACACAACTAACAATTAAGCAAACATCAAAATCTAACACATTTTCCTTCCCTGAAATTACTGCTAGTTGATGCCTTAATATCTTTGTCTCCCCTGTAGCCCCTTTAGCTACAGGGCCTATTGTACTTTTGTATTCAAATCTTGTTATTTTTACTTTTCATTGGTGATGTTTAGCAGAAGTTCTTTGAGCATCTATACTTGAGATTATTGACATCTGAGGTCCTGTACCAAATAAAAAATTTACTACTTGTCTTTAGGGGCTGACTGGGACGTAAATGTGAGAGTCATCTGTGTTATCCCATTGTTAAGTTTCATTTCTTCAGACAGGCAGCCCAAATACTATTCAGGGCTTACTTGTTTGGGTTTTTTTTGGCTGCAGTGTTTGCAGTTCCTCCTTAAGAGGTCTAAAATGATCATTCCCATGGGTTTGGAGAGCAGGTGGTTGTTTGGTTTGCTTCACATTCCCTGTTACTCCTTGTTTTTGAAAGGCTGGGTGTAGACCTGGGTATAGCTCCATTTGGTCAGTCCTATATCACTACCCAAGGTGTGCTTCACACAAAGGCTTTTCTCCAAAGCTTATGCCTCTCCTAGGAACTTATAATTTTGTTAGGGGGTTTTGGGGTGCCTGTTTTACTTGTGTGACCAACCTGCAATCTACTTGATCTTCCTGCCACGCTCCCACCACTCCTGGCCATGGCACAGGACTACAACCACCTTTTCAAGTTGCTCATCACTGGCTGTTGCATTTTGCAGGTAATACATTCTCAAGCAGCTACATTACCACAGTTGGAACTGATTTTAAAATCCAGACAGTTTAGTTCAGTGAAGAGGAAGTGAAGCCATTGATCTGGGACAAAATTGAACAACAGTGCTTCCAAATTATTACATCAGCATATTGCTGAGGAACACATGGGATGTTGTTGTCTAAGAATTAACCAGTGCAGAATCATTTACGAATGTAAAACAGTGTTTGCATGAAATTAATCAAACCTGTGATGATCTCTGTCATACCAGTGGGGAACAAGAGTGATGACCAACAGTGAAAAGTAGTAGACAGAGGATGCCTGTAAGTTTTCTGGGCAGATGGAAATACAACTGTTTGAGATCAGTGTAAAAGAAACTATTAATGTGGAAGAGGTGTTTAACTGCATTACAGAGCTATTCTGTGAGCAAAGAAAGAAAACTTAGTAACAGCAGAAATAGAATGATGGGGTGAAGCTAACAGAGTAGGAGAAGGAAGATGCAGTGCTGCTCATGCCCTTTCCCTGCTGAAGTGACTCTGCTCTGACAGGTCAGCCCTTCCACTAGACTCAGGCAATTCCACTGGGAGGGCTTAGGAGGACTTCCTCAGTTTTGTGCCATTATTTAAATATTAAATTAAATATTGTTTTTTCTCCATGTTTTCTATCAAGAGGCACTGGTACATAACCACTTCAGTTCCCAGAAGGTATTGGATGGAGTCTCACCCCTCTCTTCTCTCCTGCTCATTCCAGTGTGCATTGTAGACAAGAAAGGACATTGCCTACCAAGTGGTCTAATTAACCCAAGTGTTTCTATGTAATGTATATTGCTTTAAACAGCTTTGACTCCCTGTTGCTGCTTTGGCTTATGCCTTTTTGATGTCAACCAATCACAGGCTGAAAGTTCTACATTTAATGAAATATTTCTTAATTCAAGTTGGCTTCAGCCTGGCAGCAGCTGCTTCCTTGGGCCCCTTGCTTCGTTTCTCTTGGGCTCCAGGCTGGCAGCTGTTACCCCTGGGGCCTATAGCTTCACTTTGAATTCCAGGTTTTTACAGGGGCATAGGCTCTATTTTTCTAGGTACCAGGATTTCAAGTGTTGCTTCTTCAGAGAGTTTCACCTCTCCAGCCCCTGGACTGGCATCTCATGCTGCTGCTGAGTGGGGCCTTGAATTTCAGTTTGCCACCATGATCTAGATCTGTGGCTGGGTCCTTTGATGTCACCGTGTGGAGCAGCCCGGCTGTACCTGTGCTCTCCTTTATTTTGTACCAAGGTACAGAATGTGGGATTTATTTGGAAAAAACTGTTTTGTTTTTTTTTAAATGGGAAAAACTAAACTCTTTTGACCTCTGCTTCTGCCACACTCTTACATGAGGGTCTGTGTCTTTTTAGAACAAAAACAGCGTGATTCTCCCAAATAACAATACCCTTCCTTTTCAGTGCCCTGATAACAAATAGGAGAGCTGAACGTTAGTGTGAATTTTGGTGGCAAAGCTGTGTTGTTGAGAAAAGGTATGAAAATGAATCTGGATTGATGTTTGAATACGAAAGCTGCTGCAGAATCATTCTCAGGATACTTCTAGGAGAAAAGAAACCTGCTGTTCAACGTAAGGACATTGAAAGATTCCTTGCTTTGGTTATGTGGTGGTGGAGGATGACCCTTAGTAACAAACTGGTCACACTGTACCCAGCAACATTTTTCCACGCTGGCTTTTCTGGGAAAACAAGTTTATCCTATGTCATTTCTCATCCAGTTTCTCAATTGTGACCAATAATGTCCTGCATCAGTTCCATCCGGGCTGAATGAGCCAGTGGTGAGGCTGGCCATTTCCACATTTTGCTCCACATATTGCTTTATTTTGTCCCTTTTTTGCAATGAGGTGTGATTTTAGAAAAACAAGAACTCCCCATGTCAGTGGTTTCATGGATTGAAGGTCTACAGGGGTAGGGATAGGGTAATTTCCATGTTCATTTCCAGGATGCAGGCTGTTTTTTCTAGTGGCAGTAGAAAGTTTTGTTTAGTGATTGACTTCATTACAAGGGTCTGGTCTCCAAAAGTCATCTACCTCATTTTGGTCTGATATAACACGATCCTCTCCGGTTAGAGACATCACAGATTTGAAGTTTCACTCTAAACCAATTTCTGCCCACAGTTCTCCAGAAATTATCCAATTAAAGGGCATCTCAGAGGATGGTTCTAGTGGTATTTCTCAGGTTGCCTTGTTGAGCTCCAAGAGATCCTTCGTAGATTCTGCTGTAATAGCAGCACTTAGCATTTCCACCACACCTCCATATCCTGGCTGTGCCAATTTTTGTTGCAAGTGAATTATTTGAGCTTCTTGTAAAGTTAACAAAAATGACTTATTAATCAATATTTAGTGGCATTCAAGTACTCTGCTAATTAATACAAATCTAATAATTAAGCTATAATTAACATAAAATGTCACTTTAGCTTGATATGCATCAACGTTGCATGCATATAGAAACGTAGCTTACCTTGTTGTAAAAATCAAATGCAGGTTATGGTATCTCTCAATCTTTAGGAGTAACCTTGAGAGGCTGCTGCTGCTGTCCAGAAGAGCTCAATGGGCTCCAGTGGTGCAAATATTTTAGAGTTGCTGACTTGCAGCTAAACTTCTTCCTTCCACAGTCATGCAATACACATACATGCCATTTTTTCTCTATTTGTGTTTTCTCAACTATACCAGCTCAGCATAGGAGTTCAGGTCCTCGACTCTACAATTTGGCAAAGTTTGCCTGCAATCAGACTGCTCACCAGCAGCATCTGAGCCAGTACTGCCAGCAGGAGACAGATGAGTGCAGCTGTCACAGGAATGTAAGCATTGTGATGGTTTGACTTACAAACCAATCAGTCTGAGTCAGTCATGCTGGGCAAATTAACTACTGTGAGCGGCAGCAACTCCTGACCTGGTACAGGTAAGCCTGTCTGAAAACTTTTTTGGAGACTAAAATGAGCAGAAGACTAAATTTCAGTAGCCAATTTTGGCTGTATAACATATGTTGAGTAACTGTGTCACATTCCATACTGGTCGTTTATGGTTTTCCTTGACAGAATCAAGAAGAAATAGCATGTAATTTACATTATTAGCATGCTGTGATAAAGATGGGGATTCTAAGACACCAAAAGTTGCTTTCAAGATAGTGAGCATGGAGGAAGGACAGCTATAGGCCAAAAAGAACAGGTAGATGCCAATACGAAAGATTTTCTCTATCTCTAGCCAAGCGTTGAGGCCCACACTAAGGGTGTAGCTCAGTTGGGTTCTCCCCAGAAGAGGGCAATGCAAGACTGAATAACTTCTAGGAAATACTTTCACACTCATGGCTGAAACTATTCAGAAACCCTTTTTTATGCTTTTAGGTAAAATTCCATGAGCATGATAACTTAGAATTGTGCTTTTATTGTTAACAGTATTTCCTTCAGCTGACATTAACGTTGTACAGTGCAGGTTAACAATGTGCATCACCTATTAAAAAACCAGAGCACCAATATGTTATGTTATTAGTGACAACAATCCATAGATACACGTGTATCTCCATTTTCTCTTCCTTGTCTCCTTGACAAACACAAGGGATTATTTTTGGTAACACAAGTCAGTGGAATAGCACAGATTTCTACAGGCCATACTTAAGCATAACACATCTCAACTTGTGTTCTAAAGAATTCTCAACAAGCCATGTGTTCATAAGGGCTTTTTTTTTTTTCCTTCTTTTATAAACATAAACTGCTGATACAAATATATTCTGGAGCCAATATATTCTCCTGGCTTTATTTCTTCTGTGTGTGATCTCAGAGTAATTTTATTGCACATTAATGCATTTTAGTTACTTGAATGGTATGAAAACCACTAGAAGTTTGTATATGTCCATAAAGAAGACAGCAGTCAGTCAGTGCTTTGATTATGCTGTAAGTAGTTATGCACAGGAAAAGGAGTCAACACATTGTATAAGCTTGTACAGTATGTGTACAAGCTTGTATACATACTAGCTTGTATTATACAAGCAAGATACAAAACAGCCTATGATTACATGAGAAATTGCTCTATATGCAGGAGAAGGAAATTGAGAGAGGCCTGAATCCTGCTTTTTCTTCCTTATATGTTACTGAATTCAAAAAGCCCAAACAAAACCCTAGACAATTAGCAACCTGATTTGGAAAGATGTTTTTACTTCCTCTACAAACTGAAACAAGCCAGTAGAGAGCCATGTCCTCAGAGGACTCAAAGATGAATCCTAAGAAAAAACGCAAATAGTGACAATAAGAATTTTACTTTCTTTTAGTCCAGCACAGGACACAAGCTACGATCATGCACACTGAAATAGCAGCAGATAACAACTGCATTACACATCATTAGTGGACCTGCTTTTCAAGTTATTAAGAGTGCATACAGTTTGAACTTAAACTGTTCAGTAATACCCGCAGTAAGTCACGTTTCAAAGCTCACTTAAGTTAAGATAAGCTGCATTATTTCTGGCTACTGTCAAATTTGAAGTAGTGCTTTACAAAGATGCACACGTGCTTTTGGCTTCTGAAAAATCCATTCATTCAGCAAAGCTTTAAAAATAAATAAATAAAAAGGACACTTTGAGGGTAGATTTTTCTTTGGTAGTTGAAGGCAGATTCCTAAACTTGCAGCTCAGAACCAGAGAACCACTACTGATGAATGCTGACTGCTGTCATCCTTAAGCTGAGGATGCTGCTCTTTATGAAAACCTGCTACATGAAGAAGTGTTGGAAGGAAGCTTGAAATAAGTACGTGATACAGAAATCTCACAGGACATACATGGGGTGGAGGCGAGACTGCTGTGAAAAGCATGTCACTGTTTTCCCTTCAGTTTCCCTCCTTTTATGTGAGCATTAAAATATCACCATATGTTTTTGGCACAAAATATGTATTAAATTAGCAAGTTTATAAATCCTTAACATTTTCAGGAAGGAAGAACAAATGAAAGTGTCCAAAGTTTACACTGTAACAATAAGTATCTCCTCATTCCTGCCGTTCCTATTGGTTTGCCAGTGTGCTTCTGCTCAGTCCAAAAGTTTCTGCTTTAAGGCTGTTCTTCATCTCCACTCTTTGAGCTGTTGGTTGGGATTTTTTCAAAACTGCAGGAACCTAAGCAAGATACAAAATAGTCTACAATTACATGAGAAATTGCTCTATTATACAGGAGAAGGAAATCAAGAGAAGCCTGAATCCTGCTTTTCCTCCCATTTTCAGTAGGGATGTGACAGATACTGTTCTTTCAGAACATTTCTCCAAGACAGTACACACTACAGTTGGTCTTGAGCAATGCTTGAGGACAATCATGTTACTTGTAGCCACAGTTAACAATTAACAATGAACTACTTCCATTTGCCTCTTAATGGCAAGAGAGGGGAGGGAAGAAAAGGAGCCTAATCTGGGTCTCTCCTTCCTTGGTCACCTGTAGGAACATAACTTTTGAATCCACTGCTACTCTAATCACAATTATTAGAGAGTAGAATATAGACAGACAATACAGTCTGCTAACTTTTGGCAGCAAAGGGTAGTGAACAAGGAAAATGACTGATACAAATTTTTTCTTTTCTGATGACTGCCTCCTTGGAAATCTTCATACATCTTGGTGACATATGGCTCTGCGATGCCATCAGCACGAATAGCAAGGACAGCTGCCTTGCATGTGAGAAGCTACTGCAAATTTCTAAGCATCGGGACAACAGAACCACAGCACCATTCTTCAGAAAGATATTGCAGCTAGTACTTGTCCTTATCTTCCTTTTATCTTCATCTCCTATGAGAAAGGGATCACAGATCCAGTGACAGCAGGCAGGTGGGAAGAGGAGAACAGCATCCCTTATGTTCCCCACTAAGAAGAGACTGCTGCAGCAGCTGAGAAGGCAGGTTATGGCTGTTTCTCCCATAATCCTCAGCTTCCCTCAGGCTCCTACACAGAAGTAAATAAGGCATCTCTCAAAAGCCTCAATATCTTACTGCTCAGATACACTGCACAGTATTAGGCTTTCTACCTCATTCACTCCAACCAGGGAGACCTTTTTTCATCAAGTCAAGGGGGAAAGACTTAGCTTAACTCCTCACAAGCTCTACGATCCACCCCTCTACAACTGCACATTTCTTCCTTTAGAGATGAACTGTACACACACTCTGAAGCAGAAATCCTAGGCAACCAGACATACATGAGGAGGTAATGAAGGTTCCAGGTGCCGCCCAAGGAAGGAAAGCAAACGCCGCCATATCAGGCCACTTCCCAGGAACATAATCCCAGTCACCAGCCAAAAGATTCTGGGGTCCTAAAAGCAGAATGACACCATTAGTAACATAATTCCCACCTCAGAAAAGGAATTATCCAAAGAAAATCTTTCATTCCCCACCAGCGTTCTATTCCTTTATGTGAGGAAAGTGGTAAACTATCCTTCATAGCCAAAACACACCATGGAAAAAGGGCTGTTTCATAGCAAAGCTATTTGGAAATCAACCCAATGTGTTTTTTAATTGTCCAATGCAGCTTTCCTTCCTTCATTGGGAGTTTGGAAATTCCACCATTTCTATTTAACGTATTTGGGAAAGAAGAGGTCTTTCTAGTTTTCCTGTTGTTTTTTTAATGTCTCTTTTCAAACAGCACATACAATTGCAAATACTATCACCAGTCTGGGAACAGCCACATAACTGACAGTACAGCATTTCCCTCTGGTGTGCTGGGATGCCTTGACAGACAAGGCTAAGCTGGGCTCTTCAGAAGCAAAGGCAATTGTTAAAGAAACCTGAACACTGTTTTATACTCAGTCCGTATTTACGCATACTTTTATTGCTTCTTTTTCTTGGATACAGACAAAAAACCCCTATAATATGGTGCCACAAGCCATGAAATAATTTGCTTTCAAAATGACTGCGCTAACGTGAATTACTGTCTTAAAATACCTTATTTTGCACACTAACACATATTTCCCTGTGGCAAAAATTGAGTCTTACTGAATGTAAAACGCACTATAAAAGCACAGAATGAATTTTATGTCACTGAGAAAAGCAACATTCATTCCTTACCTCTTCAAGAGATGACTCCAAGTTCATACCAAATGCAACTCCTATGAGTCCAAAGAGTGAAAGAGAGAAAGTCCCCATCGTCAGCTGCAAATTCAGTCTCATCATCACATTACGGTGGCTAAAGAAGGAAGAAATATCTGAAAGGGGAGTCCAGAAATTATCTGCTGCATAAACTCTTAAATTCCTTACAGCACGTATCAAAAATAAACAACAAAAAGGCATGCTGAAATTAGGCTGCACAGGACCAAATCATGAAATGAAAGTATAAGGAGGCTTCCACTTTGACACTGCTGCATCAGTATACCTCTAATACAGAAGGCTGTGTAACCATCAGGATACCTTCTGGCATCACTTGCTTCTTAGAGGTACATGCACAGAATAACAAAATTCCAAGGAACTCCTCTCTCTTTCCCTCACTACCAGTTAGCTGAAATTTACGTGAGTATTCACAGTCCACAAAATGTTTGTTATTTTGCAAATTAATATGATTACAAAGAAGCAGAATAAGTAAAAGCTGCAGACTATAATGTTAAGCCTGTTCTGAGGAATTCCATTTTCAGCTCTTCCCATAAAGAATTTCCGTGGCTTCCTGATGCAGCATCCACCATTTATTTCTACAGATAACTCCTCAGTAAAGAGGAGAAAGGTACCAGAAACTAACCTCAAATACAATGTGGCATGCACTTTCAAATGCAAGCTACAATTATTTTTCAGTTAAAAACTAACATGTAGTAAACACGGTAACGCAGAGAAAGAAATGAATCATTCATTCTTGAATCACTGCTGAAGATGATAAGATGATAATGCAACTTGGACTGCACATCTGAGTAGCCCAGACTGACTCTCATTTAAATATGAATTTCAGTTCTGCTTACTGCGAGTCCATTCAAACCCTCCCAAAAATGGAATTCTCCACCCTTCAGCAGTGATTTGAGAAAGGACAGGCAGCATTCTGTTCAGCTTTTGTCAGTCCAGCAGACAGCACAACTAACCTGTCCAGGTTGATAAATATTATACTTTCTGAATCATCAATCAGTACTCTGAGCTCACGAGCTTCATTTGCAAGATCTTCTGCCTGCCTGTAATAGTTCTCCAGCAGCAACTCCATTTCTTCTGCATGGTCAATCCCAGATGTGCTCTCCTCACTGTGAAAAATAATTTATATTTTTCTAGTTAGACACGTGTTGTACCAGAGTGTATTATCAACCATTAAGATGAGACCCATTAAAGAGTTGTGAGCAACAGTCAAGAATGCTATCTGACACCAGACCTCAAAATCCAAGTTTTTAAACTGAGAATGGGGCCTTCTCTAACATGTACAGCATAAAATGCTCTCACACCTCCCATCAGCTGACCAGTACAGGCAGTCAGTTGTTTTGAGTTAGCATTTGATGTGCTCAAGGCACATATAACAACATGAAATCTAACTTTTTCTTATATAAAGTTATGAAGAGCTGACATTTGCAAAAGGAAATAATTTCTTGGTGCCCTCAATTGGTGGAAGTTAATAATGGTGCAGTCAGAAAGTCCAAGAACTAAAAAACCAAAGTCAGCAAACGGTAAAGGCTGTGATTTGGGTACTCATTCAAACAATTTAGTTGCAAATTGTTTTAGCTATACGTAGTAATTATTGCACAACATTCTTGTGAGCATGAAGCTGCCTATAAAGGTGAGTGCCAAACAGATGCTGCTGCTCTCTTAAGTGAAGTCTGAGTGACTTGGATGTTACTGTATGGTCTAGGATATGAGAGTCCAACCTACTGACATGCCTGGGCCACACTGAGTGAAGAGGAACTGCCTTGGGCCACGTGCAAAATATATAATATAGTTTATGCATATAAGTAACAAAATATCATTTTGTCTTTTTTTTATTATTATTAAAACATCTAAAAAGCAGGCAACAAAAACGTGAAAGTAACAATTTGGACACATGTGGTCTAGAATGCCAAGGCAGCAGCCTTCTCTAGAACCACAGGTTTATGGTGGTGTGCTGGATTCTTTACCATACAGACAAAAGCTGAGGTACCCAAGATCCAGAAGAGACCAGAAATTAGCAGAAAAGCCAAGAAGGGATTTCACCTTCTTTTTAACTTCTGTGGAATGGCTTCTTTTCTCTAAAGAGACTAAACTTTCTATAGAATCCAGAATCTCTTTCTGGCGTTGTTGACACTCTGAAATGGTTTTCCAAGAAAGCCAGTGGTATATCTTAAGAATCAACAACTCAAGCTCCCTGGAGACCTTTAACAGGGCCCCTTGCATCTTAAGAAGCAGAAATCTTATGTTAGTCAGGCTGATTTCAAAGTCCTACAGAACTAGAGGGTCTTTTACCTCACACAGAGGAGATAGTTTGGGGATTTGAAAGCATCAGAGTACTATCTGCTATATTACAGATCCATTCCAAGTTCCTATTTGATAAGTATCTTTACACTGGTTCATCTGTGTGTGCAAAAAAGAAACTATAGCCATAAAAACTTGAAAATGAGTGCCATCTGATCTGCATGCAGAAATTAGACTCCATCTGTCTCATAAATCTTTGACTGTTGTTCCTCACAAAAAGATAGGATGTTTGCCTCATCTTTTCCTTCCGGGCTCAGCTCATCATTTCTGTTCCAAATGAAGGCACCAACATGCCTACTATGTGTGTTCCTTCAGACCTCCTCAGATAGGCTTCTTGATTTCACCACATATCACGCATCCTTTGTGTCCTGGGGTCAAAAGAGCTGTCCACACACTGCCAGTTTGCATGCAGAGACATTGTTTGGACAGTATTTGCAAGTGAGCCTAATGCATGGACTGTCTCACAGCATCCTGCTGCATGGCTCCAGCGCTCTTCACAACCTCACATCACCTCCTGTAGTCTCATTCAGTGGCCATGCCTTGCAAAAAGTACTTCACCTTTCTCCTTTCGTGAGAGTGCATGGTGACCTTAATATCTCTTCTTGATGCTCCCTACACATTTTGACTATGAGATTTGCCAGCAGCTCATATGAAGGCCAAACGAGGGCTGATAGCAAAAGGCAAGACAAAGACTTAGGAACAGCCTGGAATTCAGATGCAACACAAGTGCAAACCACATCCCACTTCCAGGATACCAGTTTTCTATCACATGTTTAGCCTAAGCTCTGCAGGGCAAGAAATTTATTTCCTGATTTCACACAGTACTGTGCGAAAGGTATCAATATATTCACATACAATGTGTGCTTAGGCAGAAGCATTACTCAGCAGTTCCTCCAAGGACCTGAAAGCTATTTTGTCTACTTAAAAAGATAATGTCTACGCCCAAGATCTGAAAACTGTTCAGCCCAAAACAGTGGAATCTGACATTCACTGTCTTCTTCCTTTTTAGTTTTTGTTAAAGTGACTTGTGCTGCTGCTGATGCGTGTGATCCTTCATTAGGACTTGAGAAAGTGCAAGTTGTGTGTGCATTTTTCCTGAAATTAGGTGCATTTACACAATCATCAAGATCACCCTGAGGCTTCCCTCATGCAAGTTCTGTTAATGAGCAATAAGCTGCAAGCAAGGTGTTCAGAACACTCGTCACAAAAAACAGGTGTGTGACCTGCCCACGTTTTAAACACCGCCCCTTTGTTTTGTTGGGGAAATCAAAGACAGCTCTCCCAGAACTCTGTTCATTTGTATTGAAAAACAAGATCTGCTTTTTCTTCTTCTGCCATCCCACATACTAGATGCACTGGCCTGCAATGTCATGAGCTATTTGAAACCATGCTACTGGAGCTCTTCTCCAAAATGGTGGATAATCACTGGCAAGCATTAGGGCTTAAAGAAAATAAAGAAGTCTTTTTCTTTCTTTTTTTTTGTTTTGGAGGTGAACATTCTGATCACTATTCAAGTTCTCCTTAAGCAAAGCACACTTTTTCAAAAGCATCTGGTTTCATAATATACATACAATACTTGTGGATCAGTCCATTTAGACAGACAGAGCTCTTCAATTAATTCTTCTTCATCTAAGATCTCCAGAATTGTTTCTTTGAAAACCTTAAGGTCTGTTTCCAGTTCTGATAAGCTGAAGAAAGAACAGGCAGAAGGTCAATAATCCCACTGGCACCAACACACAGAGGTCATTTTTAGAAGAGACTGACAGCACCCTTGCCAGTCTGAATACTCAGGGAAGAGTTCTTTAAAGGGTTTTGAGAGCTGCTCTAAAAAAGCTTTTTAGAGACCATAAGTTGAGCAACGGCAGCGATCTGAGAATCAGAGAGCTACAAACACAGCTGAAAGATTCAGCTGGTTTTTCCCCCAATATATTTAAAAGAAAAAAAAAAAAGAGCACTCTGTGAGCAAGTAGGAAGTGCATATTTGCACTGACCATTAAGACAGGCTAATACATAAAGATACCAGTGAACTAGTGTTAGTAACCATAAAGCACAGAACCAACGGCTAGCTGGTTTTACACTATGGGGATTACAATGCTATTTTGTTTTACTAGGTGTTATTTTGTTCTCTTAGATGTTATTTTGTTGTATTAGGTGTGTTACTTTAGAAGCTCAACTGTACTTCTGACAAACCAGAATAGATTTTCTGTTTTTCCCCACATCACTAAGTATTTCCTACATTGTTTTTCACATTTACAAGATGCACAACACAGCATTACAGTAAGCTATGAAATTCATAATAGATATCATTTTTCTAACATTATAATTTTCTATGGTTACCTTCTAGTCTCTGCATAGCTTATTTACCTCTTGCCATTTTGCAGGAGAATGTGGAGTTTACTCCTATCCACAGACAAAAGCTTGGGATCCACTAGAGCTTCCAGTGTCTCAAGGATCTGAGGCTGCAAAGTATTAAGTCTCCCTTGCAGTCTGCTGATCTAGATAACAACATGATCCTTCATAAGAATTAAAGCAATCCCTTCAGAGTGGCTTGGGCAACTGGCTCGACTGTCTAAACACAGAATTCACAGTAATTGGCAATTAATATAATCTACTTTCAAACACCCAGGCAATACTTGCTGCATGGATTTCACCTGCAGTTTATCTAGAAACGTCACATTACTACTAGCTAGCATAGATTTTAAGGGTAGCTTGAACTCATTGCCCAAGAAGCCCTCAGTGCCTCTGCATAACATTCTATTTCAACTGTAGCACGTCCTCAGAAACGTACTCTAATTAGCTCTTTGTTTTTCCACGTCATGATGAAGCTATTGCATCCATATCCAAGTTGTTCCCTCACTGAACTTTTCAATTAGCACTTTTCAGAGGAGGAAATGGAAATATACAAAACCTTAAAAAACACAACACCCCCAGCAACCTACAATAAGCATGGAATACACACACAATGATGGATGTGTAAATATTAACATAAGAAGAAAATCAACGTCTTCCCTATGAAGCAAAAGCTTCAATACAACTTAAAATGCAGACAGCTCACCCGGTACTGCAGTATTGCTTCTATGGCTCGGAATTCAAAGGGCAGAGAGTATGTAACTAGTTGGCCTTCCCCAGACAGCTGAGATGTCAGTTCATTGAAGAGCCAATGCTCCAGATTTAAGTTACGATAATCTAGGACCAGAAGAAACTCCGGTGTTATGACAGCCTTCAAGAACTGAAAAAGACAGAATGCATGTAGAAGTCTGAAGAAAAAAAAAAAAACCCTCTGAAGATTTCAAATCTCATTGTTATGCAATCTAGACTTAGATTAAGGCACTCTTTGAACAGCTTTTCAGTCAGGGAAATAACAGAATCTCACTAACTGTGAGCTCCCAGTGCACTCCAGATTGTTCAAATCCAACCCTGCACTAATGGGGTATGGTCAAGGAGGCAGAGCCCCAAAGACACATTTGCTGTTGGATTACACATCACAGAAAGCTGCTACAACAAGAACTGCATAAGGATATGCAAGGCAAAGCTAAGATGGTTCAAGTCTACGCTGGGTTGCAGGGAAGTCATTACCTCCATTCTCATGATGATCCTGTTGTTCCTAGTTGCAATGCTCATAAGGTGCTGAAATCTTAGATCTCGAGCTTGAAGACCCAGTTCCTGGTACAATTCTGTCTTCTTTTTCTCTGTCATAAAAATATTTTTATATGAAGATGTTTAGAGAACAAGCACGTATGCCCTGAAATTGCATTTTAGTCTGTTACTCAGTCCCACAAAACAAAAACAGTTGTGCAATCTTTAAAACCATTTTTATCCCACTGATTCCTCAATGAAATTCATTTTTTATGAAGTTCAGAAGATTGTATCTTGAGTGGAAAGAGAAAAAATATAGATGTAAATAAAGAAGAACGCCGCAATAATTAATAAGGCGTCAGAAGTGAAGTGGCTGGTTTGTGAAAGCACAAGTAATTCCATAGGAGGGGAAACAGCAGAAAAGGAATAGGAAAGCAGCATGCTGGTTACACAGCAGGAAAACAAAGAATGACCCTCCTAGGATGGACCATATGCATTACTTTCAATCTGTTAACTATAAATATACAAATACTGAAGTGATGAAGATGCTACGAAAACCTACAGAAGGCAGCAAAACAGAGGAAGCATTGAAACAAATTAATAAACAGTGAAATAGCTTGAATGGGATTTTCTACCCAGCAAAGATACTTAACTGAGTTTTAAGCAAGAAGAAAGAAAACAAAGAAAACACAATGAAAACTCACCAAAAAAGGTAGCATTCCCCTCTTTGTCAAGCTTCATCTAGAGGAGTGGAAAAAAGGGGAAGATACACTATGAAGTATGAAGTTAGAATGAACTGAAGTTAGTATGAACTACCTTTATATTTTTCTGTACTGTTCATCTCAACTAAGATTTTGCAGCCACAAATTGTGCTGTGTTTGTGCATAAAACAAGCGTATGAGGACCTTTACATGCAAACCTTGGGAAGGTGGCAATTTACAGAGGATCAGACATGCTTCAGCTTAAAGGGTATCTTACATTTTGGATTATGGTACTCATGGAAATAGCAAGATATGTTTTGTAAAATTAAATATAACATTTAAATAATAAAGAAGAAGGCAAATGTGGTAGCCAGGCCCTATGTCTGTGCCAAGGGTTGCATTCAGTTAGCATCCTTCTTAGCATTTGCCATTTATTCATTTCAGACTTTTATCTCCCGGCAAAATTACTTTAATGAGACAATTCAGGCTTAATTATAGTTTGTTCTCTTGCTTATAAGCCACGCAGCTTAATTCTTTAGTAGTGGCTTCAGAAATCAAACTTCTACGACCAAAACACACCTAAGCACACACTGCAGCACAGCTGCAACACAAATTGCATGGCCTCACGGATCCATATGCATGGATGCACATGCATGGATCTCTCAGAATGACTGCACAGGAGCCCTTGCCTATGGAAACTGCAAACAGCTGTCTCATTTTGAGAAGCTTGTTTGTCCCCAGACCCTACCTTTGGTTAGGCTTACAGTTAACGTGACACAGGAACAGCATTTGTGAAAGCCACCAAGTAAGCCTCACCAATAACAGCAGTACTTCTTAAGGGCTTATCTGACCTGACAAATAAGGCAAGAGAACTTGCAGCAAACGCTTTCTCTTGGAAATTCATCCTGATGGAACCACAGCTGGCCCTCAAATCAGAAAACAGCTCAAAGCAACCGGAACATCACAGAACCACGGAATGCTGGAAGGGACACAAGGATCATCGCGTCCAACCCCGATTCCCAACAGATCACCCAAACCCTACGCCTGAGCCCAAACGTTTCCGCATCTCGCAGTACTTTTGCTGACCGCCTGCACTTACCACTGCAAACACAGGAGATACGCTGGCTAAGGTGGCTTGAGAGGCTTCCGCAGTGAAACGCCGGCAGAGGTTACCTGCAGAAAGACGAGCCGTTCCGCCGCCAGCACTGCCGGAACCCGGCACAGCCCGCTTCACCCGCCCGCCTCCCCGCCGCCGCTCACCAGCCCAGCGCAGCCCCCGAGCGCCCGGCGGCGCGGCAGCCCGCAGAGCCCGGCCGCGGCCCAACAGCAGCCCCGGGGCGGCCCGCAGGCGGGACCAGCCGCGGGGTCGAAGCGGCAGCACGGCGCGCAGCATGGACGCACCGCGCCGCCACAACGCGGCCCGACCCGGCTCCTTGTGCGCAGCCGCAGCCGCGCTGCTCTGGGCGGAGCGAGATCTACGGCGGCCCGGCGGAGCGGCACTGCGCCCAGAGGTTCTGCGATCGAATTCTTTGGCGTGTGTGTGTGTCTGAGGTACAGAGACAGCCTGCTCAGATGGGGCTTACGGGATCATAGGATCACAGAATGGCCTGGGTTGAAAAAGACCACAGGGATCATCCAGTTCCAACCCCCTGCTGTGTGCAGGGTCACCAGAGCCACATCCAGCCTGGCCCTGAATGCCTGCAGGGATGGGGCATCCGCAGCCTCCTTGGGCAACCTGTGCCAGTGCCTCACCACCCTGTGTGAAAAACTTCCTCCTAATATCCAACCTAAACCTCCCCTGTCTTCAGTTTAAAACCATTCCCCCTTATCCTACTACTATCCACCCTCATTGATCAGCCA
This sequence comes from Tympanuchus pallidicinctus, assembly GCF_026119805.1. Lineage (NCBI taxonomy): Eukaryota > Metazoa > Chordata > Aves > Galliformes > Phasianidae > Tympanuchus > Tympanuchus pallidicinctus. Next base: position 11,684,534 of record NW_026294749.1, on the reverse strand, counting down.
TTCCTCCTCCTGTTTATACACTCTGTTGGAAGTATCCAGATAATTTTCTAGGACGGTATCTCTGATAAAGCAGATTTTATTCACAATTGCAATGGCGGGCCTCCTGCCAGCAGGAGTGCACCCAGAAAACAGTTATATCTTTTATTCCCTATTCCCTGACGTTTATCTCTTTCTCCCTTACTTCCTCATTGGCTGAGTACTTTAGGTTCACAATCTTCTCAACACTTCACAAAACATGGAAACACTGGAAAATCATAAATTTTTGCTGCCTAAGCATAAATCTGTAGTTAATTAATTAACTTATTGCACACCTGAATCATTATTTTGCAGATATCTGCTTGCCCTTCTTTACGCAAAGATAAGCTTGGGAGAAAGACAGGGGAGTATCTTGGTGCCTGCCCATCACATCCCAACCTTCTCACAGGGTGAGAGTTCGGCTTTGTGTAGAGGCCCAAGCTTCTTTAATGTTTGCTAAATCTGGTTTTCTTTTGCTGGGAGTTTCTTATCCTAACAGAACTCTACAATATGTTTTCTAATCCCTAACACTATACCTGCATTGTTTGCAACATTTAACAACTATCACAGCTTTGCAAGAAAGAATGAATCACATAATTCAGTAATAATGTTTCTAAAACATGCCACTAATATATGTAGTATTTTACTTCTTAGATCGACTGTTTCTAAGGATGCATTACAGAATACAAATGCATTCCAATTGCTCTTTTTAATATCAAATGCAGAAACAACATTCCATTCCCACAACCCCCTCCAAGCACTGCAAGGCCACAATGAGGTCTCCTGGTGCCTTCTCCAAGTTAAACAAGCCCAGTTCCCTCAAGCTTTCCTCACAGGAGAGGTGCCGCAGCCCTCTGATCACCTTAGTGCCCTTACAGCTTTGTTAGTAGCACAGCAGCTTCTCTCAGACACGTGGTACATTAGGGAAGTTGGATGGTAGTGACCTGAGGGCAGGCACTGGCTCTCTTTTTCTTCACCAGACCCCGATTCCACCACAGTGTGTGTGTGTGTGTCCATAAACATGCTGACATGAGCATGTGTTCAGTGTTCAGCAATGTAACATATGGAATTACACATGCTTTGCACAAAAATAAATGACTGAGCAAGGAAGTAATTAACTAAAAACTTTTTTTACTTGTCACAGCGTATATTTGTAGGCTGAGGCTAATATAATCCTTCAGTTTTAGGGAGAGGGTACCTGAATGCAAATGCTGGCACCTGTGTGCTGCATGAAAACACTGAAATCCACTACCAGGAATACTGCTATCTCAGCTTTAGTTTTGGTTAACCACAGCAGGTGGCAGTGTGCACAAAATTAACACTCTCAGATGTGAGAGATGCTTGAACTAAACAAAACTTGGAACAGTGCAGAATATGCTGCAGGAGAGCAGGGAACTAACATGTACCTTTGCTGGCAACTACATGCAGCTTCTGTAAACTGGGCATGTTTAGAATGCAAAAGATAGGGAAACATCTGAAGAATATCAGACATTTATGTTTAATTTGCAACAAGTCTTACCCAGCTGATCACAGAATCACAGAATTGTAGGGGTTGGAACGGACCTCCAGAAATCGTTGAGTCCAACTTCCCTGCCAAAGCAGGTTCCCTACACTCAGTACTCAGTAAAAAGGGGAAAATACATTATCTGCTTGTTTTCCTTTGTTCATCTGTTATCCTGTCTGCCTACACGACAGAACTGTTGAAAATAAGATGATGTAAATTCACAGCAAATACGTATTGATGTGAATTCTGACACGTATGATGAAATAGGCAAAAGTACCGTTAAGGGTTGGTATTGAATCTCACTATATCTATGATAGATAGTTGTCATCATAATTGTCTGTCTGAAGGAGCAGACAACAGCTAAATATCATCCCTTATTTCTAGAGGTGAAGGCAACGTGTTGGTATGAAGTGGCAGCCAGGAATGTGTTCTGAAGCACAGAGACAGTGTCTAATTGTACATCCCTCCTGGATACTTACAACTGCCTTCTGTTTACTGCAGGCCTAAATACCCATGAGCCACTGGTTGCTTCTGTTGTATGCAAGTGTCAGTTGTCTGGTGTCTCCTGTGGTGCTAAACTCTGGGAGGAATATTCTATTTCATCATCGTTAAAACCATAAGTAGAACAAGTCATCTGCTGTTTGTGGGACAAATGAGCACGACAGCTATCGTCTATTTATCTTGGATGAGGGGATGGCTCTTGCACAGGTTTGTTCAGCCATGAAATTGCCATCCAAAACACGAGGCGTTTGTAAGATTGAATTATTTGAGCAACTCGTTCCACTGCCAGGTGAATCTCACTGCAGAAGTGAGGGACTGATCTGACAGAAGCTGGGCTATGCAGAGGAGAAAATACAGAAACACCAAAGAAACAGAGGCACCAAAGAAAAGTACACAGAGAAGGAAATGGATGGATGTTTTGCTTTGCTCCATCAGAATATGATTACAGAGAGAGAAAAGGAAACACCTCAAGGGAAAATTAAATACATCATAATCATACCTAGAGTAATTTTAGGTGAAAGAGTCGGGAGTATTCAGCTGATCATCTCAGGTGCCTGGATCGGGGTTAACTGTTGTAAACACACTGAGGAATCTTTGCCCAGAAAGCTTCTTGACTTTGCTTTCTTTACTATAAAAAAGACTAGATGCAGGCTGTTTCTTACGTTTCTCCCAATTCATGCTATCCATCTGGAATTTGTTTTTCCACAGAGAAACCATTTCCTCATGTACTCTAAGGGCTTCCAAACCCTTTTCACTGTGTAACCCCTCTCCACCTCCTCTACCTCAAGAACACTCTTAGAAAAAACTTGTGTCATCAAAAGAAGCAGCTTCAATTGTGAACTTCTAATTCCTTCTTTTAGCAAAAATAATTGATACTGGCATTCTAAGTGGTTTTTGTTCTGGTTTTGTTCCATAATACACACAGGTAAAGTTGCTCTGACATGGGTTTTAAAATTTACAGCTGCATCAGATTTGTATTTCTTCCATGTAGTGTGTGCATGAGAGTTGAACCACCTGGTGTTTGTGTGTCTTAAGCTGTCAGTGCAGACAACCCAGTTACTCTTGAATTACAAACAGCAGCTGCTATTGGTTAGTCTGATTTTTAGATAAGCTGCACAAAGTCGTAATTATTATATGTAATTCTTAGCATGCTGTACAACAGAACGAGCTGACATTCATTCCCTGTGTTTAGAAACGTGATCCTTACTCTTACAGTACACTGTCAACCTTTTCTTTGGGACTAGGACACTTTTATGCTTCCAAGACCTCACGTTTTGCAGTCATTGAACCCTTCAGTCAGGATCATGCACCAAGTTGCAAATCTCTCCTGGTCCAGGCACAGCAGAGATCTCTAAGTGTTTTGCTGCAGGAAAAGGAACTTTGCTTGATGCTGTGTCCCTCTGTCACAGCTTTAAGCTCATCACAGACGGATACTTAATTGCTACCCACAAAAGTAATTGTAGCTTGCCTGGCCATAAAGAGCAATAGTATTTTGAAGTAACAGAGGTATACTGAGTGCAAGAGTAAATTACTCTGGCACAAAATAGCAGGCAGTTGACCTATCACTACATGACTGCCCTATGAGGACAGGCTGAGGGAGTTGGGCTTGTTCAGCCTGGAGAAGAGAAGGCTGCAGGGTGACCTCATTGCAGCCTATCAATACCTGAAGGGAACCTACACCCAGGAGGGGAGTAAACTCTTCAAAAGGGCTGACAACAGCAGGACTAGGGGAAATGGATCCAAGTTGAAGGAGGGAAGATTTAGGTTGGATGTTAGGGGGAAGTTCTTCACAAGGAGAGTGGTTAGGCCCTGGAACGGGCTGCCCAGGGAGGTTGTGGATGCCCCGTCCTTGGACGTGTTCAAGGCCAGGTTGGACGGGGTCCTGGGCAACCTGATCTGAATGTGTGTGTTTGGTGGCCCTGCTGGGCAGGGGGGTTGGAACTACATGATCCTTGAGGTCCCTTCCAACCCAGGTGATTCTGTGATTCTGTGATTCTGTGATTCTGTGACTGCAGAACGGTGTGAAGATCATCAGCTCTTCTGTTTTTGACACAGAAGTAAAGCCCATTTTTAATCCAACTTTTAATTTCAGGGAGCAACAGGTGAATGTTAAACGGTACCAAAATAAGGATTCTATATGCCTGGTTCTCCCCTTTATTAACTAGAAGAAAGCCAGAAGGGACTGGAGAAATGTAACTGTTAACCAATAACATTAGTAGCGTATTTGACTTCAGTCACCCTGAAATTGCTCTTTTTGTAATGGTTAACTGCCCTGTCGTAACTTCACAGCAGGAGGGTAATTTCCCCATCATAGGAGGCACGATAAAAAGAATGAAAAATGCCTGCCAGCACCTGTGTTGAAATCTACTTGAAAAAAAAATGATCATCACCGTACTCTAAACAGTTCCTGGCAGGAAGTCTAAAGCAGTTTTGGTCTTGCAAAAACTACTGGGGAAAAGAAGATGATGTTAAAGGAATTCAGATTGAATCTAAGGCATTTTCTTTTTATCTTCTGCCAAGTTTTACTGTTCCTTGTATCCAAGATGTGGCAAAGGTCTGGGGGAGCTGAACTCTTTGCATTTCATTATGCAGTTTCCTGGACAAAGCAAAGCAGACAGCGTTAGAAAGTACAGCGGGAAGTCACACATGCCTGAGGTGTTTTCAAGAAAAGAAAAATAATCTGTGGTTATCCAGAGAGTTATCCAGAGAGAACTGCAGGTTTGGATGCTCGGTGCATCCAGCACTGCTCAGTGGCATTAGCTCTAGCAATAGAGCTCTTATTCTTAAGAGAACACATTACATCTGAATTGTTCAGCTGAAGAATGATCAGTGTTGAAAAGCTTTTAAATACTTCCAGAATGCAAATAGCTAAATTAATTTACTCAGTTACTAAATGAGTGCAATATCATTTTGTGCTACTTTCCTATTTTGACCATTCAAAATGGTAGGATGGGAGAAAAGCACCTAAACAGTAAAAGTAATGTTCACATATCATCTCATAAAGACATTCAGAGGGCATCATGTGAGTAGGTACATAAAAATAAACAAAGAAACTAATAAGCTGACTGTGTATAGATACAAAAAGCCTGGGTCATCCAAAAGCTTGATTTTTGATATCAATAATCTTCATTTTTTCCTCCCTCCCTCCTTTCCTTCCTCCCTCCTTTCCTTCCTTCCTTCCTTCCTTCCTTCCTTCCTTCCTTCCTTCCTTCCTTCCTTCCTTCCTTCCTTCCTTCCTTCCTTCCTTCCTTCCTTCCTTCCTTCCTTCCTTCCTTCCTTCCTTCCTTCCTTCCTTCCTTCCTTCCTTCCTTCCTTCCTTCCTTCCTTCCTTCCTTCCTTCCTTCCTTCCTTCCTTCCTTCCTTCCTTCCTTCCTTCCTTCTTTCTTCTCTTCCATCCCTCCCTTCCCTCCCTCCCCTCCCCATCAAAATCATGACCAAACTTCATTTCTGAATTGCAGCCAACTTAAGCAGCATAGTGAGACAAGCATTCACTTTTCAGATGGGACTTTATAGTAAGAAGGGAAGTAAGAATGGAACAAATGTGGTAGATACAAGTTTCCAGTGTTTTGTTTGCTTTGTACACAGACCATCCTAGGCAGACAAGTGGTTCTCTCTGCCCTGCGTCCTCACGTCCCTCTCCCTGCCTCTGGGCACCGATTTTCTGCTTTCTCCTTTGCCCAGCCACCTCCTGATGAATAATTCAGAAGGATTTGTGCTCTCTGCACGCCCGTCCTGCTCTTCAGTGGTGTTGACTCTGGGCTCTGTCTGCTCTCACAGAAGAGGCTGTCGTCTGGCCGAGCAGAGAGGAGAATGGCAGACGCAGGATGAAGTTCCCGAAGGGAGCCGGCGTTACGTGATGGACAAAAAGACCACAGAAGGCCATGGGGATGCTCCCAGCCCTTTGGGATACACCTCCGTGCAGCGTGTCACCATCTGCACGAACCTCCCCGAGCACCAGCGTGGCAAGATCTGGTTTCCTAGGAGGAGCCGCTGCTGGGGAGGCTGAGCAGAGCCTTGCTGGGAGCCCGCAGGACGCTGCGATCCCTCCCCGCCTTTGCCTGTGGGAGGTGGGCCCTGGTGCCGGGTCCTGCTGCGTGCTCCCCCCGGCAGGCAGTTCTCAGCGGTGCTCAGACAGCGACCTTCCTCCGGGCAGACAAGTGCAAGCAGTGCCCCGGGCGGCTTTGGCTACGCAGAGCACCGAGCATGACTAATCCCGGCACCAAGGGCTCGTTCCTCTCGCAGCCGATGGTGAAGAGCGTGCTTGTATATCGCAACGGGGATCCTTTCTTTCCGGGACGTCGCATTGTCATCAACGAGAAGAAAGTGTCCAACTTTGAAGTCTTTTTGAAAGAGGTGACTGGTGGGGTGAAGGCACCTTTTGGAGCTGTGCGTAACATTTATACGCCTCGGGCTGGGCACCGTGTCCGGCAGCTGGAGGAGCTGCAGAGTGGAGAGCAGTATGTGGCTGGTGGCAGGGAAGCCTTCAAGAAACTGAAGTGAGTGGCTGAAAAGTAACTTAGCGTTTATACCCAACCTGAATATCAGCATTGCAGACCCCTCTCCCCTTCTCCTGCCACCCCTTATTAGCCGTTGTTCCAAAACAGACTGGAAGAAGGTATTTGTGACAGAAAATACTGCAAAAGAGCTTCAGAGGTGAAAGGTAGAACAGCTGCAGTTTTCATCAGTCACACAGTGGCATCTCCCTGACACAGCAATAGAAACGGAGAAGCAGTCCTTTAACCCTCAGGACATGCTGCATCAGCACGGTGTGATGGATGTGCTTTGCTGAGGGACAAGTGTCTGTGTTTGCGGTGGGTGATGTTAGGAAGGAAGCTCCAGAAAGGAGGAGTGTTGACAGAACTGTGGTGACAGCCTTGTTGGGAATTTAAATACCAACATTTCCTTTCTTGCTTATTTTTAAAAGGTCTCATTCTATTCACATCTCCATCCATTCTATTCATATGGGGTAAGCACATAGCCTTTTTCTGGACAGAATAACCAAATCTCTGCTGCCATTTAAAAGATGACTGCTTTTTTTTTTTTCCTCTGCTGGGGCATCAAGAATGAGGCTGACATTTTAGCTGTTTTTGACTGGAAACCTAAGCTTTTATGTGCACTTTCTGAGTAGAACCACCAGGTTCTTAATTCTGGCAATGAATTCCACTGTTTCAACTGCCTAATTATATGCTTTGTTCAGTCTCTGTGGGCATTAATCCTACAGCTGACTTGAAAAATATCTCAAAATTAACAGCCCCTTTCTTTGAGTGGTTGGGAATTCCTATGATAAACTACCTGCTTCGTGGACCTTTGCTTGTCTTGATTCAGGTACCACTGAGGAATCTGCATTTTTCAGGAGAGCTCGGTATGTTTCAAAATGAAGCTCTGTGTTTAATGAACAGGGTTTCTTTCAGCACACAGTTTTTGTCACCATCTGCTTCAAGAGGTTTATTGATATTTCTTGTGGTTCAGTGGCAAAGCAAGAGAGGAAGATGTATGGCAGGCCAAATGGAAGTCAATTTTCCATGTCAAATATATTGCTGCACACTCAAGAAAGAGCTATCATGTCTTTTGGTATTAAATTCTGTGGTCCCGTGAGTGGCTTAACGTTGCTGATTGTCAGCACATCTTGTTTCACCTTCCCATATGTGTTGTGCTTTCCACAAGCTAAAAAAAAGTAACTGTTTTCTTTAGCATGTGCTGCATAGAGGATTGGGTGCTCAGGTTGAGTTTTGGTGTAAATAGGCTTTTATTTTTGTTATTTCATTTTTCATGATTAATGGCGGGAGTTTTCAGACTTCTGTGGTTGCAACACGTAACAGGATACCTAAATATTTGAGGTCAACAAAGAGAATACTTCCAGAAAAGGTGACCTAAAGCACTCAGTAAAAGCAGGCTGTGCTGTATGTATATCCCTTGAGAGTATGCTTCCTGTGGGAAGGATGGCCTGGATGACCATTCCATTTCCTTGTTCACTACTGTTTTGTGTTGATATAGTGCTGTAAAAGCAGGCAGTGGTTTTACAAGCATATTTAAAGCAGGCTGGAGGGGTTTGGTTCTTAACTAGGTTGTAGACAGAAGGGTAATTAGAGGGACTGCTTAGCCAGGCAGGTCAGAGGAGAGGGGAGTCAATTGGAAAGGATGTTCTGGAAGAAACTGAGAGAATTAGAGAACAGAGCGTGTTTGTGTTTGTCTCGTGGGCAAAGATAAAGCAGTTGCAGCTGTGGGAGACAAAACTTCTGTCGTAAGGGATCTGACTCTGGTCTTAGAGCAGCAAGAACTATGGAAATTTTTAACTGTTCATTTTTTCCTTTGTGGTGATGCTTGCTGGCTTAATTCATTGTCACAATAGACTAAGCAGGGCTGAACTTTGAAATAAAGACTTGTGGGGCAGCTGTGTGCAGGTGTGAAAGTAACCAAGGAAAGCAGGAGCTGGAAGTGTCAGCACTCAGCTTCAAGTGGCACCTCTGTTACTCCACAGATGCCTAATAACGAGATCCGAATCTTTCTTCTCTATCTTCAGTGATTAGCTTAACTGCTTTCACCTTTAGCACATGAACTTCTGCCATTCCAAGCCTGGAATTGTAACATCTTGAAATACATTATTCTGGAGTGTCTCATTCTACAGCAGCAACAGCACTGGGAGCTAGAAACAACATGAGGTCCTGCAGCTCCTGTGAGCTGCATTCATGAGAAAAGGCCAGCTCATGAGGCTTTTGCAGTGCTGGACTGGAGCTGGTGCAGTCTAGGTGCCTGGGTAACTGTTCAACCAGTTTAAGGGTTACACCTGCTTGGAGACTTAATTCCTTTTCTTTGGAAAGGCAACATATGGCTAGGCTACCACTGTGTGTTTTAATTGATGCTTTTGTGATAATGCAGCAGGGAATACGGCAGCAGAGTGCAGTGATGTTTGAATGTTTGTGGATTTGTTTTGTCCTTGGATTTTGTTTATTAATAATTGTGAAGATACTCTTACTGTGTCATGATAAGTCAGGATAAAATGTTTCCAGGTGTGTCCCAGACCAGTTGAAACTCAAGTTGTGTAGAGCCTTTTAAATAAGCACTGGTTAAACTTGAGTGTGGAGAGACTTTAAACGTGTCAGAATTTATTGTGAGAAACTAGAAGGCAAGATGGTAACCTAGAAAACTCTGTTAAACTAATACTGTACTGATATTTATTGATGTTATTATTTATCCATCTTTCCAATAAGTTGGTTATTGATGGTCTGTAGTGAGATGACTAACTTGACTTGAAGTTAGATGAATAGTTCTGCCTTACATTTTGCATTCACCCAGGGGGCTAGCTTGTAGATTTATATTAATGCTCCTTCATTAAAATCTTGACTTAGTTACTATTTCTATTACTTTGAGGCATGGTAAATAAAAGTGTGAAATATCTGTCTTCTGTAAGTTAGATGCTTCTGTAAATAATCGGTGCTGATTTTCTTCCACAGCTATTTGGACATAGGGGAAACAAAGAAAAAGCCTGCTGAAGTCAACAGTGAGGTAGGTTGTCTGAAACACTTCAGAAGTAAACCTGCAGTTAGTTATTAGTGACGTGTCTGAGTTTTTAAGATGTATGTATTATGTTCAGAAACAGTATGCTTATCCAGCATTCTGAACATAATATTTCAATGATAATGACTCTGATTGCTCTGAACGTGGTGAACTGAACTGATGGTCTTCCATCCTGCTTTCTGAACTGCCTTATCCACTCCTAAACTATCAGGAAAGAAAATTGCATAGTATCATTACTGGTCTTCAATCAGAATAAGATGTTGGTACCTTGAACTTCCAGAATTTTGGACAAGAAAATTTTCTTCCAAACATTATGTTTTCTCTAGAAAAGAGACTTTTTGGTTTGAAAAATCACATTGAGTTGAAATGATTTTTCCAGTGACTTCCAATGAGTTCTAGCCCAGTGTCTTCCAAATCCACCTTTTTCTTTTGAACAGTTACACTATTCACACAACTGCAGGCTTCCAAAAACTGAACATGTGATTTTTTGAGGCATGTGGCTCTGTATTTCGTATTTTACTTCTTAATTCTGTATATGGATAGCAGTGATCCACAACACTTGAATTTCAGCTTTTGCCTGACAAGAAGCATCAGCTCACAAATGTTTCCATTTCTTCTGTCTTGCCAAATTTCTAGCAATTTAATGATCTGCATAGCAGATGTCTTGAGACACCTTGTGCTAGAAGCCCTTCAGAAAAGAAGGTGTATTGCCACAGTGATATTTGCTGTGGTATTTTGACACATCTTATTCAGAGGCAGTGAAATACAATACATGCATTTTATAAATTATTGTATCTTTGTAAGCCACCTTTGCTTGCAATTTTCCTTTTTTTCTTTTTTTGTTCATAGTCAACAGGAAGATCAAATTCAACAGGAGGTCAGAGGTTTGATTTACAAGCACCACATAAATTTGCTCTTAGCTGGATTTTTTTGTTCCTCAGTTTGTTTATGCATGCAATTAACCAGAACACTGTAGAGAAAGCTCTGTTGCTTTTGTGCCATTATTTGTGTCTCCTCGTTGTTAAGGTATTTAACAAAGAAAATAGAGCAATTAAAACGAATAAGGAAAAAATAATTAAAACACTGATGAGTCAGGAAGGTATATGAGTCAGGTACAGTTGCTGAGCTGTATATAAAAACAAGTAATATGTCCACACCTTTGCACTTTCTAAGCTTTCTGGTATCTTTTGTCCATAAATTCCATTTTCACTACAGCATTTCCTTATTTCAGTCCTGATTCTCTTTTGATCAACCTTTGTGAATCTTGCTGAACTATTCACTTGTCGCAAGGCAGACAGAATCAAATAATTAATCTCAACTTTAGCTGTGATCTTTGTAACAGATCATATTATTTTTTCCCAGAGAGGAAAGGTCTTTACGACAACAGTATTGAACTCATCTGAACCTTTAACACATACAAATATTTCTGGACATAAAATTAAAAACAAAACAACCAACCAACCATTGGATTTATGACCAGTCCTTGCTAATTTTCTTCTGAACGCCCAAACGTGTGAACAGTACCATAGTTTGTGTAAAACAGTGTCTAGATGAAAATCGTTCTTACATGTCCAGGCTGAAAAGAAGATAACCTGAGAAAACTGCTTCTGATTGTCTCTGAGATTGTGGTGGATTGCATTCACTGCCATTGGCATTGTGACTGACTTCAAGTGTCCCTTGGTGAGAAAGCAGTTGTCTCCACAGAAGCCTCTTAACCAAGTTCTGATATTAGAATTAATTAGCAAGACAACCACCATATTAAGGCTTGTTTTAAAGCTGATGAATTTGCTGCCAATCCTTAAAAGATTCTCAATATAACAGAAATTCTAAGCACTTGGAGAAACGTTTGCAGAAGTTGTTCCTTCTATTTGCAGTTGCACGTTTGATGAGAGAGGCTTCTTTTACTTCTGTATTCAGTGCTCACTGTACATACTCTGAGCACTTCCAGCCATCTTGAGGAAAACCAGTATAAACCATCTCCATGTTAGGTTTCACTTTCTGTTATTAATTTACTTGAGGAATCCTAAAAATGAAATGAAACCTGGTAAGGTTTTACAGATTTTTATCTGGACTTATGAATAACACCATTATTTTGGGGCCCTAATCATTTAATCCTAGAAATGGATTCGGGGGCCAGTAACTGAAGTTTTAATGCCTAAATAGATTTATGCTAAAATGATTTGAGGAAGCAAGTTCTGTTTGCACATCTTTTTTTCAAACATTCATTTTGAAATCAAACGTATGTCTGTGTTTTAGCATGAAGACCAGCAGAAGTAGTGCTACGTTTTTCTTTTGATTCTGCTGCATTTGCATCAGCAACCAAATAAATCATGTTTTTCCATGAAGCTTTGTAAGAACCTTTGATACAAGCCCACAAAAAGGTTTTGCTTTCAAAAGGCAGTATTTTAGATATTCTACATATATTCTACATATATGCAAATTATGAGAAAAATTTTTAGCTCCAGCCTGCAAGAACAGTAAAGTGAAACTTTCGAAAGGTGAGTTGTTTCAATGACTTCAGTAGGAAGGACTGCTTTGAAAGTATGCATGCATGGAGAAATATGTGGTCAGGTCTGAGTTGTAGGGTTCTGGTGGGCTAAGAGAATGGGGCAGCAGGAAAGCTTGCTGATAGCCTCACACATAACTCCAGGCTAAAATCAGGGTATGTTTTTAGGCTGATCTTTGTCGGGACGATTCCTGTTCTCTTTGCCCTATTGCTGAAATATTAAATGATTATCCTTCATCATCTCCACCTCTTATTTTGCTTCTCTCTGTTTTTTATAACATGGAATTTGTCAGGCCTCTTGCACTAGTGCTCTGGACCATAGGCCGTTATTGTGATCTCAGTAATAATGCTTTTTCTGTGAGATTTGAGACTGCAGTGACTATTGATAAAGCCTGCTCTTGGGGATTGCCTACCACCCTTCTCACCTGTTCATGTCCCACAGGAACCTGGTTTTCCTCTGAGCACAACCTCAAGGGTGAGCAATCAGGAAAGAAAAGCCTTTGTTCTGTGTTATTCCTGAATGCAGTGCATCCATAATTGAGGCAGGAGCTTTGCTGGTATTGTTGCCCCAGGAGGAGATGGTCTTGAATCTATTAGCACTGGTTTTATTATACAACCTGAACTTATAAAGGACAGATGTCAAGATGATGGGGCCAGACTTTTTTTCAGTAGCACTGCAGAGATAGGACAAGGGGCAATGGGAACAAACTGGAACACAAGAAGTTCCATCTGAATATGAGAAACAGCCCTGCAGAGAAGGGCCTGGGGATCCTGATGGATGAAAAACTTAACATGAGCCAACAGGGTGCTCTTGCAGCTCAGAAAGCAAATGGTATCCTGGGCTCCATCAGCAGAGGGGTGGTCAGCAGGGACAGGGAGGTGATTGTCCCTCTCTACTCTGCCCTTGTGAGGCCCAATCTGGAGCTTTGTGTCCAGGTTTGGAGCCCCCAGTACAAGAAAGACAGGGAGTTGTTGGAGAGGGTCCAGAGGAGAGCCATGAAGATGATCAGGGGGCTGGAGCACGTCTTCTACAAAGACAGGCTGAGGGAGCTGGGCTTGTTCAGCCTGGAGAAAAGAAGGCTGTGGAGTGACCTCATTGCAGCCTTTCAGTACCTGAAGGGAGCCTACAAACAGGAGGGGAGTCAACTCTTTGAAAGGGTAGGTAACTGCAGGACAAGGGGAAATGGTTTTAAGTTGAAGGAGGGAAGATTTTAGGTTAAATATCAGGGGGAAATTCTTTACAGAGAGAGTAGTGAGGTGCTGGAACAGCTTCTTAGAGAGGTTGTGGATGCCCCATCCCTAGAGGTGTTCAAGGCCAGGTTGAATGGGCCCCTGGGCAGCCTGGGCTGCTATGAAATGGGGAGGTTGGCGGCCCTGCATGTGGCAGGAGGGTTGGAGATTCATGATCCTTGAGGTCACTTCCAACCTGGGCTATTCTGTGATTCTGTGAAACAACTTATTTGAGAGTGACAGAGCACTGGTACAAGCTGCCCAGAGAGACTGTTGAGTCTCCTCTGGATATATTCAGAATCTGCCCTAACACTTTTTTTGTGCAGGCTACTCTAGGAAATCTGCTTTAGCAGTGAGCTTGGACCAGATGATCTCCAGAGGTCCCTTCCCGTTCTACTATTCTGTGATTCTGTGGCTTTCTCTGTATCAGATTTTAGAAATACATTGACCCTGGCCTGGTGCTGAAGACAGTCAGATTTCTGTACATACATTATGTTGTTTACCAGGGATTTGGAAGATGAAAAAAGATGGCAGAGAAACACTGTTTGGGAAATTCATGGTCAATGGTTAAGGATGCAATCACTATGCCTATAGGCAAGGGGATGAATTCTGGTGGTATGCAGCACGCTTTGACATTGCCTACCTGATAAGTAGGATTTTGTAAGTTTTCCTCCAGTAAACAATTACAGATATTTATTTCCAAATCTGGTTAGTGAAGAGGAAGGCAAAAGGAATAAAGGCATGCTTATGTTGTGTATTCATAGGCAGCTGTAAATCTTTATTTGTATTATGTAAGCTGCCAAATGTTTGACATCTGTTCTTGCAAACATTTTAATGTTGTTCTTTGAAGGCAGCATTTCAATTACTTTAGATTTGTATATAAGTAGAAAATGTGTCAAAATGGAATTAAACAAGAAAGAAATCTTGTTCAAGATACAAAATAAATACTGTGACCTATATTCAGGAAGAAAAATAGATGAAAAATACAAAGCATTAATTTCTTACTGAACTGCCTTCTCACTTCTCTCAGGGAGTGACAGAATATAGTACGTCTCTATCAGGAATAGGCTCCTCTACGACAGTCTGTAACTGTGAGCCTGAGCCTCCAAGGAAGGTGTTCCTCAGGAAAAATAATAATTTAAAAAAAAAAAAACAACATCAGCAACAATAAATGAAGTAATCTTCTTTACCTTATGTATTCCAGTATCTTATTTAAAGAAATACCTTAGTGTCCTTTCTTATAAGATGATGGGCTTGAACATCTGGGAATGGATTTCCAGAGGTCCCTTCCAACCTCTAGGATTCTGGTGAGAGCAGTACTAGTTCTGCTTAGTATGATTTATTTCATTTTTAGCTGAAGCTTCTCAAATACCACGGTTCTGTTTGCCTGTGAGTCTCACCTCACCTTGCCTGATGTGTCTGATGCTGGCAAAGACAATGGGCTAGGAATTGCCTGTGTTCCTTGGTGTGTCCTTTACAAATGACAAGGAGCTTTGAGGAAGGTTTGGTCAAAAATGTCTTAATGTAGGTGTGTTGTGCCAATGAATAAAATACGTGTCACTGGATAATTCATTAGGCACTATTGAATGTGGCAAGTGGAACGTGCAAATATATGTGTTTGTCTGTAAGAAGGGTCAGTGTTGAAATAGTTTGGCAAGACACCTTTTTTTCTGCCTAAACAGAACAAAGTTTACATCACAAATACCTCATTATTCACAAATACCTCATTATAGAAGCAGATTTTACCATTTTGGTGAAATAGGAGTGAGTGGGTTATGAGTCTCCCAGTATTGTCAATATCCAAAAGACTGTAAGTAGAGTAATGCAAGATAGCTTGTGTTTCAGCCTTTTTTTGTAGTGTATCAACTGCACGTAACACTTTATTTTCAAGGGCTTTTCTGTTAAAAATAGGCATTGTGTTAAAAATAGTTCAAATATGACAGAAATAACAACACTTATCTTGCAAAATAATTGCCTTGGTCTGTGAGATTCAGTCACTGGTAAGAGTTGAGCCTTTAAAAACATTACTAAAAAAGACCTTAGCCACTCTACTGACACACATCAGGTTTCACTGTTGTCTTCAATGAAATTATAATTTATAAAATCAATGATAGATTTCTTTAATCCATGTCTGGTCTCTTAAAATCTAATTTCTTGTAATCTGGTTTCTTAAAATCTAATTCTCTACCAGTCTAAGACTTCCAAATGACTGAAGTATGGAAGTCAAACACTCAGATAATGGGAAATTGCTGCTTTTAGTCATCAGTCTATCTCAGCTATAGCCTTGAACTTGCAGTTCTGTTTTTCATAGAATAATTTGGGTTGGAAGGGACCTTTAAGATCCAGCCTCTTGCTATAGGCAGGCACACCTCCTTCTAGAACAGGCTGCTCAAAGCCCCATCCAGCCTGGCCTTGAATGCTTCCAGAGAGGCAGCATTCACAACCTTTCTGGGCAACCTGTTCCAGTGTCTCACCACCCTCACAGTATAGAATTTCTTGCTAAAATCTAATTTAAATCTACCCTCTTCCAGTTTAAAGCCATTTCCCCTCATTCTGTTACTAGATGCCTTTATAAAAAGCTCCTCTCCAGCTTTCCTGTAGGCCCCTTCAGGTACTGGAAGGCTGCTGTAAGGTTCCCTTTGAAGGGTCCCTCTGAAGATTCCCTCATCCTGAAGATGACCAGAAGTGCAGGATCTTGCACTTCTGTGTGAAGCTTTGTGTATAGAACACTGATAGCAGAGGATAACGAATGAAGAAGGGCTACATCAGCATATCCTCTCAGTTTCCTGATTTCTGAGATAAGCTTTGAATAAACAACATTTGGGAAATTATCAAGAACATCTTCACAAATTATCCACTGCCGAGTGCTGCTAGAGCAGATGGGATTTTCAAACCACATCTCTGTTACCTCGCTTCATCCACTATTAGGGGTGCTGAGTGCTTCCTTGACCATTTGCACTATACTTCATTTAACATTAGCTGCAGTGCAGCAGTTTTGGAAGAGCCCCAGCTGTTCCATAGTTCTCATGCAGCTGTGACACCAGAACAGTGTTCCACTCGGCTCATTTGCACAGCACTGCTCATACAGAAGGGAAGAACAAACCATGAATAAGGCAATGAACATCAGTTGTGAAGACAGATTGTCTGTATGAGTAAATTTTTACCTGACTCAAGTTTTTCACTGAGATAGCAGTACTCTTTCCCTTCTGTTTTGCTGTTATCTCAACGAGCAAGTGACAAAATGTCTTTTGCCCTGTAGCACTGTGGTAGTTAACATGCACGGAAGGCTGAAGCAAGCTTCCTAGGAAAAGTCTTTTTAAAGCTTGTAATTCACATTTGATGGCTTTTGCAACAAGCTAAATCCCCCAGAAATGTCACGTTCCATCTCAGTTTAGACTTTCTGAAGGGAGAGTGGGGTGCAGAGTAAATCTGAATTTCTGACATCTCCCTCTTTAAACCAGGGACAACAGTAAGGATGAAAGGAGACTTTTCCCAGGGACGTGTGAAACCTGTGAGCTGCTCAGATGGCAGCCAGGCTCTTGACTGTTTTGAAGCCTCTGGCAGCGCCCTCCTGCTGTAATAATACGACTCAAAACTTTTTATTTAGTTACTGATAGAGAAAATACCACAAACATTTCATTCTGACTCAAGCTTAAGCTTTGATACAAAATATTCCTCAGGTCTGTATCTGTCCTTCGCTTCTTTTGGCAACTGAGCTTCATGTTTTGAAAGAGAGATTTGTTTTGTAGTGAAGGTGATCTGCAAGTACAAATACATTTTAAATGATGTGCTTGAGGAATCTAGTAAACCTCTTGAGGAAGTCTGACCAAATAGTTACCATTTGCTTATTGTAAGCATAATTGGTTGCTAAAAAGTACTGAATATTATTTTCCAATTATTATATGTGCAGTGTGGACATTCATATTTCTTTAGATGCTCTCTGATCTAGATGGTCTCTCCCTGTGCTCTCAGGAAGATTAATTTTACTTGTCATTGTGTATGGTTTGTGGGTAAGCTGCTGATGAATGAAAGGAGCTTTTGGATTTGCAGATTCTGGGGATAGCTATTTCTTTTAAGTTCTCTCTTTGAGGCAGCTGTGTGTTCAAGGAACGAAACAGCATTATAAATATCTAACATTACCAAATTATAAATAGATTAATATCAGGAATCGAGTGGATGCGGCCAGACTCTTCAGTGATGTGCAGCCACAGAGCAAGGGACAACGGGCAAAAGCTGCAACACAGGAAGTTCCATACAGACAAGGGGAAGAACTTCTTCACTGTGTGAGGTGACAGAGCACTAGAACAGGCTTACCAGAGAGGTTGTGAAGTCTCCTTCTCTGGAGATATTCAAGACCCATTCGGATGGTTCCCTGTGCAATGTACTGTGGGGAACCTGCTTTATCAGGAGCGTTGGACTTGATGATATCCAGAGGTCCTTTCCACTCCTATGACTCTGATTCTGTGAAGAGTCAGTCTTTTCACTAATGAGTCTTTGAAGGCTCAATTAAGATCCCTCAAAACTTTAATCCGTGTATAACCTCAATATATGCGTCTGCATGCGACCTCAGAATCCAGAACATCCATCTTTAGTGTAATTGAGAATGTGACTGGCAGAATGTGTCTTCTGCTGGTGGTCTCCAGTGGCTGCACATCAGCTATGGAATCTTCTGAGTCACACATAGTCCTCAGCAGATCAGAGGCTGGGTCACTCAGATGCATTGTTCTTCAAGGAAACCTGGATCAGGAGGAAAGACTCCCTAGATTGTCGAGTGCCAATTAAAATGAGATAGACAATACAATGCATGAGACTTGGTAGGTCAGAACTTACCATTGAAATAGGCCTCAAAATGCATCTGATATATTGCTACTGAAGCATTATAAGGAGTGGTCATTTCTCTGATTTCCCCCTGTTCCTCAGCATTTTAAAATCAATTTTTTTGTAATAATTGTTTTAGCAGTTGTTCCTTCTGTATCCTTTAAGTTCATCCTTTTTACAGTAGGTTCTCCTCTTATCTGTGGACAGTGATATGATTGGAGGAATCTGTACAAATTGAATTTTGAAAGCTTGGTTGAGGTTGGAAGGGATCTCTGGGTCCATCTGGTTCAACCCTTGCCCAAGCAGGGACAGATAGAGAAAGGTGCCTAGCTCCATGTCCAGGTGGCTGCTGAAGGCCTCCAAGGAGAAGACTCCACAGCATCTCTGGGCAACCTGCACCAGTGCTCCATCACCACACAGTACAGAAGGGCTTTCTGGTGTTCAGAGGGAACCTCTTCTATTCTGATTTGTGCCCCCTGCCTCTTGTCTTGGCACTGGGCACCAATGGAAAGAGCCATCCTCTTTGCATGCTCCCATCAGGAATTTATAGACATCAGTGAGATCTCCCCTGAGCCTTTTCTTGGTCAGCCAAATAGTTCCATCTCTCTCAGCCTTTCCTCATAACTGAGCTGCTCTCACCCCTTCATTACTTTGATGGACTCCTCTGAACTCTCTCCAGTATGCCCAGGTCTCTCTTCTACTGGGGGTCCCAGAACTGGACATGGTACTCCAATGTTACCATGGTGTTACCACGTTAACAGGGTATTACCAATGCTGTGGAGAATATTCCTTAATAACCATCTTAGAAATTGCTCCAGTATGTGAAAGTTACAGCCATCTGATACCAAAACAATCTATACTCGTGGGAGTGTGTTTTTTGTGTTTGTTTGTTTGCTTGTTTTGTTGTTGTGAAACAAACACAAACTGTGGTACCCAAAATTTCTGTACACAGAATATTAGTGTCTGAGAAGAAATTGTGGATAAAGGTCTGCTTCATAACTCTATGCCACTATAAAAAAGAAAAGAGGGAACCATTTTGTAAGTCCACATCTGAACAGCTTGATTGCTTCTACTGCTGTTAGAAGTCTGAGTGAGGAGCTTCCAGTTTCTCTGAGGCTCGATGCAATATGGGAAAGGTAACATAAAAAAAAAGGTATGCAAAGGTTAAAAAAAAGAAAAAAGTGATATACATCCTGAATCTCCTGAGCAATATCTTTAATAGGTAAGCTTTCTATTACACTGTTTGGTATTTAGTATCTTGGTAACATAATTAGGAAAACAAGATGTACAAAACAGATACTCTTCCCGAGTGTTTATAATCTAATACCAGGAGGATTTGAAGAATTGTCTAGATATCCCGTTAAAACATAGCTGTGTCTTTTTTCTCTAATTGCCCTGTAAAAATTACTGTTTGCACAGTTCTGTATGTCTGAATTGTATCATTCTGATTATTTAAATTATGGACTGTTTACAGATTGGTTTTAGTATATTTTGGAGCAAGGCAGAGACTCGTAGGGTCATTGGATCATGTCACTGGAGATTTCATGGTCTGTATTGCATCTGATATGAAACTCAAAGGTTAGTCACTTCCTCAACTAAGATGACTGCCTTGTTCTGTAGGGTAACTGTCCTTTCTTTTTTCTTTTTGTGATGAAAATGGAAGGGAAGAGATAACAGTGCTGCAGCTTTTAATGCTGCTGCATATTAAATTTTCTTACTGTAAAGCATTAACAACTTTTAACTCTGTTTAAAAATGAAGAAAAATCTGCTCTTCTTATAGTTGATTTTTATTCTTCAGCTGTCACTGTTCACAGGTTCAGGCTCTTCTGGTCAGCCATGAAGATCAGAGTTTCCTTTCTGGTTTAAATGTGTAATGAATTTAGGGAAAATACTCAAGCTCTGAGACTTTGTGATCTACTTTGTATACACCTGGAAATCCAGCCAGTTAATAGGAGTTTGAATATTTGTAGTCATTTGCACTGGTGCCAGCAGAAAGGTCGTCAGTCTCTTGCTCAAGGCTGTTTTAACTATCCAGTGTACCATCTAGCAGTGTAACATGGCCAGGGAAAAGGAAATTATCTAGATTTATTACGATGTAGGATAACTGAAACATTTTTGTACTGACAAAAACTCCTCCGTGAATCTGGCTCATCTTTACTCAAAATGTATTAAAATGCCTGTTCCAAAAAGTCACATTCCTATGAAGTAGGTATGATATTTCCTACGTTGTAACAGCCTTAGAAAAAGTAACTTTTATCTTTCTAACTTGCTTTTGATCACTCAACCTTGAACATTCCTTTGTTTCACATAGTAGGATGGTGACTGTATGTATAAATGGGGTTTTAGTTCTTCTGACCCCTGTTCTACCCTTAGGGAATGCAAATATTTGTTCTCATTTGTTTCCTGTGCACATTGATTAACAAACAGGCAATTGTAACAAACTGGTAAAGCCACGGCTCACTGCATGAGCTGATAAAGTTGGTATGTGTCATTGTGTTGAAATATTAAAACTTCCAAAGGTTATTCATAAAGTGACGTGAGTAATAAGTGAAATGTTAGTAGTGCCCAAGATAATGTTAAAAACCATTGAGAAAATCAAACTGTTAAACAGGTATAAACCAAACTGGTTCAGAGAGGTAAGGTTGCTTGGCTGATGTCTTTCTGCCACCCAGCCTGGCTTCATATATTCTGTAAACCCATAAATCCTGCAGTTGCTCAAGTTGACCCAGTGGCCAGGGCTCTCTTCTGGTAAGAAAAGGAAATAAATCATTTAGTGACACCATCTCTTTCCCAAGCCTTCATGGCCACCTGTGAAATTGCTACTGGACAATTATCTGTATTTAGCTTGGCTCAACATTTTAATGTACACTGGAGGGAAAAGTCAAGATAAGGATGGCCACACACCTTCCTCAAGTCCCAAGTACCCAACAGAAAGGATAAGAAGTTTTCTAAGTCTGTCCTACTTTCCAGCTTCTGTTTGAATAGAATATATGAAAAGCATAACACAGCATTTGTAGAAGAAAAATCATTGCACATGGAGATAACCAAATAGATTTACATGAGCCAAAAGAAATAGATAATATTTTGCTGCATCTCCATTTTAGTGATTATTTTTTTCTTTATAATGCTCATTTATGAAGAAACGAAAACCAGTCTTTTTAAGGTTTGTATTTCAAACCAAAGTGTGTGCTGCTCAGAGACCTTACCTAAATAGCTGTTTTCAATTACCATACTTTTCCTGGAGTGCTGTACATCTAATCTTGCCTTCTCAATATAGCATTTCTTTGAGTTAAAAGCATGGGACAGCAAGTATTCTTGAATTTTTACTGAGTGCCAAGACCATCTACAGTATTTGAAAAAGGATAACTTGTTTTAGTTGTTCTTCAGTCTTTCACAGTGTCAGCTGAACCTAAGTACAACAGAAAATTTTCTATGAAAACTGTATTAAGTTGATGTGTAAATGTGTGCACACACATAAACAATATACACATTTACATATATCTCTGTAAGCACGCTTATTCAAAATGATTTCCATAGAAAAACTGTTTTTAATATAAATATTTATGAGAGTAAGCCTGAGTGGATAGTTTGGCTGCTGATTGTTCTGTTTTTGCTTTTGTTTTGCAAGCAGTCAACAGGGGAAGATGTAAGTACTTAAAGTAGATTATGTGATGTCTTAAGTGTGTTGTAAATAGTTGTTAAATTCTGTGAATATTTAGCATATGTTATAAATGTTGTATAAAATGTTATAAAGCAACTATACTTTATTCTGTTGGCTTTTTTCTACCATTGCACCAGTTAAATGCTTAGCTGCATAGTGGCTTTGTACATTCAAAGGAGGCACTCAGCTGCAGCTAACATTCACCAACACAAATTCAACCACAGTGAATTATGCCTGAAGATGTATGCTTAGATCTAAGAGACACTCTGTAGAAAGTATTCTGAAAGTCAAGTTTTCACAAAGATCTTAGCTCCTAGAGCCCAGCTGGTGTTGAGTTCAGCTGCTTTGCTTTTCTCAGGCTCTGCCAGGTGCTTCACTGAATTAATGAGCAGGTAGTAACTGTTCTCTGAATTGAGAAAGATCCAGAGTACTCTTATCGTAAGGGGCACTGCAAGAAAGAGGAAATTCTTGATAGGAGGGTAAAAATTCTGGTTGTTTTAAGAGCCAGAGGTCCCATAGTGCATTTCCAAGCACACGTGGCTCCTCTTGTGTTGCAAATCCCCATTTGATTAGTTTTATCTTGCTTGCTTAAAGTTCCTTCTAAGTTTCAATTAGTATGATGATATTTTCTCCTTCCTGTTCTAAATGTTTTGTGTTACTGTTGTGTGTTGGACATGAGTATCTGATGGCAAATTATGAAACAGAAACATTTGGTAGTAGGATGTGGAAAAGGCTCTTCGACGGACCCTGTAAACCCCTCTGAAAATGTACAAAACTTGAAGATAAAATCATAATGGGGCCAGAACATTGGCTAATGTAAATATGCTCACAATTGCTGATGCAAATGGGGAAGAGAAGGATTTAGGAGTCTTGTGATGTTCATCTGTTAATGTAATCACAAACCTTCACGTCTTCGTTAATGTGTAACTGTAATGCCAGAGGGGTCAGGCTATTCCAGACAGTGCAATGTTGTGGTACCTCCTACATGAGAAATACCAGCAGTCTTATGTATTCTTCAATTAAATCTCCAATCTAGTCTTCCTCTGGAGTGAGTTTGCATAACTCTACATGCTTCAAAGGATCTGCACTGATTTATAGTAGCTAAGCACTTGGTATTTTATTGATGTCTGCCACTGCAAATTTAAATGTTGTGGCTTGCTTTAGAAATTAAAGCTCTTTTCATACCTGTAAGTAGTTTCACATTAGTCACAGAAGTTGTTCTAAACAATACGAGATAGTCACTTGAAGACTGTGGTGGCCAAAAAAAGAAAAACAAACACGAGCATGACAGTCAGCTTATCTAGAAGAATGGTGGATAGGGTGTTTTTTTGCTGGTTGCTGAAGCTGATCAAGTATAAGATGTGCCTTAAAGAACCTAGCAGTCCCAGAGAAATTAGTTATCCCTCCTCTTCCTGACGTGCAGTGGTAGCCTGAATATATGTGTAAGAGCATGTGAGGACCCCAAAGACAGTTGCAGTGTGCTTATCCTCACTGTTCACACTGAGTGTGACAGAGGACTATTTGAGGAGCTTTGTACCAGTGTGGCTCAGCACCTGCTTAATTTATTCTTTTTAATTTAATCAAAACTACTCTGATCTAAACTCCCAAAAACTGCAGTGTCATCTATGCACTTCACCAAGCATAGCATCATAGAATCACAGAATGGCCTGGGTTGCAAAGGAGCACAGTGCTCATCCAGTTCCAACCCCCTGCTGTGTGCAGGTCACCAACCAACAGACCAGGCTGCCCAGAGCCACATCCAGCCTGGCCTTGAATGCCTCCAGGGATGGGGCATCCACAGCCTCCTTGGGCAACCTGTGCCAGTGCCTCACCACCCTCTGGGTGAAAAACTTCCTCCTAATATCCAACCTAAACCTCCCTGTCTCAGTTTAAAACCATTCCCTCTTGTCCTATCTCTATCCACTCTCATTAATTAGCCATTCCTCCTCCTGTTTCTACGCTCCCTTCAAGTACTGGAAGGCCACTATGAGGTCTTCCAGAGACTTCTCCAAGCTAAACAAGCCCAATTCCCTCAACCTTTCTCCATAGGAGAAAGAAGAGAAGCAGAAGAACCTGTCCAGTGTTTTAAGCATACCCATATTATCACAGTCCTCTTTTCATTTCTACCTGCTGATTTTTATGGTCTTACATTAGCAAATGTAATATTGTATTAACATATTATTTCCACCTTTTAATACAGGAGACAAATTTGATTTAGGCACGTTTAGCAAAATCATACAAGTTTGTATTTCGTTCTGGTTTAGGCCATGTTTAGAAAAAATACTAAGTGTCTGTCCAGGCTGACCCTATCTTACAGCTCCTTGCAGCTTCCTTGCTTGGAAAACAAAAAGCCTCAAAATGATGCCACAAATATTAATAACTCTTTGAGAGAGCAATTTAAAAGCCAGGCTTGCAAGCTGATACCACAATATCTGCTATTGGCAGAAATACAATCCTTTGAATCATACATGAGCCCTTAGCATCTGTCACGTTGCTTGTTTTCTCAGAGGCCTAGTGATCAGGCAGTATAGCATGCAGTAACACCAGGATCTTCTGAGGAGTCTACCTCAATATTAATGGTTTCGTCAGCTTGTAGGAACAAGAAAATAATTGGGCACACCTGGGACACAGAAGTGCTCCTGTGTGTTTAGGGAATGCTTTCTAACTGGTGCTAGTAAAGTGTGGATCATAGAAACCTGAGTGTTGCATTGCAGAGAGGATCAAATTGTGGTTTTATGGCCTCTTGTGAGTTTGGAGCGTATCTTTCTGTGTGTCTTTGTGTCTTTCCATCTACGTGTCATTCTGTTTTCTTTTTAAATTTGTGTTTATTAACTCCAAAAGGAATCCTACCTAGTCAATATTGCATAACTTTCAATTCAATACAATGACATTAATGTTGAACAACCCGCTTGATGTCAGTGCGATATCTGTTCAATACAGGGCACAATAGTAGAAATGTCCATGCTTTATTCTGCTGTTCAGTTGCCTGTTCCCCAGGTGATCAATCAGTGGCTCAAGCCATGGTTCAGCAGTTCCCATACAGCTATGTAGGGCTACGCTGTAGCTGTCCTTCAACAAGCCTATGAACCTGCAATAGTAATTCTGGATGCTTTGTAAAAGGTGAAGCTGGGATGGAATAAAAGGCATATTTAAAAACAGGAATTTCTTTCTCTGGGTTCTCCACTCTTCTTGTTGGTGGTCAGGGAAAGCTCTACCCCATTGTGAAGGCTGAGTGATTTCTATTTCTCTCTGTCCTTGCAGGTCAAGCCAGTTACTCACAGTAGAATCACTGCGTCAGCACGGTTTCGAAAACCATTCCAGGAACCCTACACAATTTTGTAAGTTGAATTTTCAGTTACTGAGATACTATTTTTTAATTCCTTTCTTAACTTCAGATGATTTTTGCTTTAAATGGTCCTTCAAATTATATTACTTATATTACTTTGCTTTATTTCAGCCTGGTTGCTAATGGAGACCTTATTAGCCCTGTAGTGCGACTCCTTATACCCAGGAAAACTCTGAATCACTGGGACCACATTCTTGAAATGGTTACAGCAAAGGTTTCCCTCAGAAGTGGAGCTGTTCACAGGTATCAGGAGGCTGAATATTCGTGAGATACAGCTGCTGTTTACATATGTTCTTAAAACTCTGGAAGTAGATATGGATCATGCCTGTTTTATAGGAGTTTCCTCTGTAAGAAAACTACCTTTAGAGGTCCCTTCTATGATTCTAGAAGCCTGGAAATTGCACAAGAAACTGCAATCAGTTTCTTGTATCATTTCAACTGCTTTTTAAAAAGAAAAAAAAAACAAACAACACCAAAACTCTACACATTATTCAATTCTTATTTCTCAACTAAATGTTTAATTAGCAGGTATGCAATAATACAATAATAATCCAATGTATTTAATATAAATAATGAAACAACATGTTAAAATGACATAAATGACCTCTATAAAGCCAGTCAAAATATCTGGAATGTCCTTTTTTACCTTTAATTTTGGAGAAGGAAATTCCTGTTTTTAAATACGCCTTTTATTCCACCCCAGCTTCACCTTTTAACTCACTGGGGCAAACAATTTCAAGGAAAACGCTTTAGGTGCTTTGGTCTTTGAAGACCTGTTCTCTGACAAAGATGTGCTTTATAATCAGTCAGTTCAGCCTCCAGGTAAGAGTCAGGGCATTCCAGTATTTTCCACTGCTCTAGTTGTTACGGTATCCCCGGCATATGCTGTAGATTGATTGCAATCAACTTGAAATGTAAAATAAGCTCTCTAGAACGAGATCTGATTGTCGCTGCAGGTTTTAGAGCAGAATGATATGTGGTCTCCATGATAAACTTTACTGTGTAAACAGGCTGCCAAAGATGTGCACTGGCAAATGACCGACGTTCCAGTGTTACCCCATGCAGAGCACATTACAGAAATCTATCCTTCAGATAGGAAAGGGGTGGAAAATCATTCTTCCTTTCTTATGCAATTTCTGAGGCTAAGCTTGCAGAATATTTCTCAAATCAGTGAAAATGCAATAATCTGACTCAGTTCCTGTGATTACTTTTCCAGAGATGGTGCAGACCATAAAAGATGAAGATAATGCTGTCTGTTGAGTATTAGCTCTCATCTGTTTTTCCCCTCCGTCCTTCTTGTCTTTTGTTGGTTATCTGGCTTCTTATCACTGTTACTTCCATCAAAGTTAACCTAACCTCATTTTTCAGCTTTCTGGATCTGATTCTCAGCTATCGTAAACCTGAAGTGAACATAATAACAGCTGTTCACACAATCATTTTTTTCTACTTCCTAGGATGATTAAGGTTTTAAAAACCTATTGTCTTTTATTCTCATTACTTCCAATCACTCCTTGGTGAATCTGACTGATATATATGAAAGCATATATAGTTATGGAATCATAAAATCATAGAATCACAAGGTTGGAAACAACCCACCAGATCATCTAGTCCAACAGTCTTCTCATTGCCATTGCTACCACAAGCTACTAAACTATATCTCGCAGCTTAGACTAAGACTTATGTGTGTAGTTAAAATTGCTGTTGAGAAGTATTGTGTTCGTTATTCTTTTCAGCATTCTGTTGCAATCTTTTAAAAATAAGATAACAGATAAGATAAAGATAAAGCACATAGTGCTTTGAATTATTTAATGTTTTCCCTTTTTTGTTCTTATTTAAATCCAGTTTTCATTGCTTTTTCCTTAAAATGCTAAAATGCTACTGGTAGAGTGATTGTTGTTCTTTAATAAGTTACATATTAATTGCTGGGGCTTACTGAAATTATGTTACTGTTAGCAGAGTTGCTATAAGACCATTGATTCCAAGGAAAGCTAAGTGGAGTTATGAGAACCTGCATTATGTGTATGGCAGTTTTTCTTCCTTGTTTCATTAAATGACATCCAAAGCTGCCGAGACTTTTATAGTTTCACATGTAGCTTTTGAAAACAATTACTGATCATCATCATAAGAACACAGATATAAGTAAGAAATATGAGAGAGAAGACAATGAGAAAGTAGTCTTTCTCCTTGCCAGATTGTGCTTGGCGATAGGGTACAGCAACCTGATCAGCAAGTATCTGGTAGGCAGGCAGGTGTTCGAAAACAACGATTCCTCAAGTTACTGTCCACTTTGTCAGCCTATGTTTGCTTTGTTTTGGCTGCAACTTTTTGGCTGGGACTGAGGGAAAATGGAAGTTCATCATGAGCCTACAGTTCAAGCTCTCACCCAGTGAGAGTGAGCAGAAATGACTGCAAGAACATTTCCTGCATAATATCATCCAGGGAAGTATGAGAGAACCCAGGATGTTTTTGAATGGTTTGGACCAGTTGAGGGGGTAACAAGCTGCATAAGTAGTGTCACAAAAATTGTGTATGTGTGTGATACTGGTTATTCCAGTAGTTTCATATATATCTCCCTTCTTAAAAAGTGCATTTTTAATTCCCCTTTCTTCTTCAGTGATTGGTTTGGTTTCATCCAGTTCTTACTGTCATTATTTTCTGGATGAAAAATAAAACTAGAAACTGCCAGGTGCTTGTAACTTTTGGGGAGTTACATTAAACAAAAATATTTGTGCACTGCATATTAATATTAAATTAATTAATATTAAAACGTAAGCAAAGTGAAAGATCAGGTACAAAAACCCACAGTCATGTTTGTAAGTATCACTATGCTCTGAAAGTAATACCTTCTATTTATTTCCATGGAAGTTACATCAGATACACAGAGCAGAATAACGCCATTTGATAGAGCAGATTATTAGCTACAAAACTCTATTTTTCAGCATAGCCACCACTTTTAGCTATGCATTTTCATCAGCCATGAACAAGAGCTTGCATGCTGCACTCATAAAAATTTGCACCAGCTGAGATGAGTCACTGTTTCACAGCTGCTGTGATGGTATCATTGCTAGGAAAATGTTTCCCACCCAGTCCATCTTTATTTGGCCCAAAGAGATGGAAATCAGAAGGCACCAAATCTAGACCATACCGTAGATGCACAAGGACAACCCATAGAACAGATCCCACCCAAGATATCAAGAGGAAGGTGTTAACGACCAAAGGAATAGTAATAGATTCTTCACATTTAGTTAGAAATGGTGAGAACATTTGATCTGTCGTTGTGCTTCATATTTCATCAGTTTCAAGTGAGATTGGTCTACCTGTCATCTATGTCATTTTGCAAAATGGTAAGGTTTATTATGTTAAGACTTTACATATTCTTTCAGACTTTACACTTTAGATGGAAAACACATTCAGAATGGGTCAGACTTGGAGAAAGGGCAATTTTATGTTGCAGCGGGTAGAGAAAAGTTTAAGAAGTTACCATATGGTGAGCTGCTGTTTAGCAAATCTACAATAAGGCCACAGGGGTAAGTTCCATATTTCTCATTCTTGTACGTGTGCCAGAAATTTATAATTTATAATTTATAAAACATTTATAAAAGATGGATGGATTTGCTTGAATGGATGCAAAATTTTATTGAAAACGTCTAAGAAAGTAGAGATAGAAATCTGTAATAAAAGAGAAAATGGGAATGCAAGGGATTATTTTGGCTCATAAATAAACCATCGATCATATTCCACAAAATTCTTATCAGACAAAAGTTTATTTTGCCTTGGCTTAATTTTTTTTCCTAATTCACAAATGAGATTATGACTTATTAGCTAAATGAGATCATGCGTAGCTACATTTGTCAGGGTCTGCTTGCATGGTAATGCTTTATGGAACATGTACTCCTTTAAGAGTGCTTAAAGTTTGGGTCGTTTTTGTAAGCCAGCATTATCACATAATAGAGCCCTAAACAGGGTCTCTGTAAGATGGAACTTGGGCTTTTGGTATCTTTGAAATGTGAAGTTAATTGGGAGTCATTGCAATGAAAGAAATGGAAATAAATAGAAACCTGTCCCACAGGTGAGTTTAGGGCATTTGTCCCACATTATGCATGTATTGCTGTATTAATTTATTTCAGTGAGCAACATGAGAAACAAAATTTAAAACAAATGAATTTAAAGGCACTGGAAAATATTGCTTAAGATGTCTTGATCAATTGATGATACAGAATTTTATTGAAATTGCTGGAATGTTTCATTATACTTGGTCTAATTATCCTACACTAACTCACTGACCACTGCCCTAGGGAGTAGAAGTGGGTTTAACTGTGCATTATGGTGAAATGTAATGCATTTTTTTTGGACTAAGTTAAGGATTATGTGTTTAAATGTACTCTAGTGAGCAGAAATAAGTGATTCTTAGCAAAACTCTGCAACTAGTAGATAAAATGATACTTGTTGCTATAGTTTTCTTGGTGTTGCTTGATTTAGTGATAGACTGATAGCACCTACGGAAGAAACAGTGCGCAGAACTCTAAGGCATGTTTTATTTCTGCAGTTCTAAAGCATCCGTACTGCCTCCAATTGCAGCACCTCGAAAATCTAAGGGCAGTGTAAGTATCAAATGCCACTGTGGTGTTTGTTTCTAGTTTTGCTTAATTCCGGCAGATGAAATCTTGTCCTCTGAGTTTAATTAAATCCATAGAGAAAAAGCCACAGCCACCCTGTGGTATGGCTTGATGAATCTGTAGCTATTTGTAGTGTCAATTAGATAAAAAATCCAAGAAAATATTATCTCAGAAATGGATGTCTTGTTTTTTAAATAGTCTTCCCTAGCAAAGAACAGCTGCTGCCTTGTGGTATTTCCCATAATACTTTTCAAATGTCTTTATTTGTCTGTATTTGCTCGTAATAAACCTGTTTGTTTATTCAAATTATGCTCCTAAAGGAAAAACACAGGGCCATTCACACAGCATATTGCAGAAAAAGGTGTTTCTGCATGCTGAGTCTGAATAAAGCCCGAGCCCAGTTTCCTAAGTGTTTTGTCCCTAGCTAACCATTACAATACAGAGGTTAAGCATCCACTGCTTTATTTCGTTTGGAGCTATTTACGTGTGTAAAAATGAGTTCACTGTACACTCAGTGCCAAATTAGAATATAAATGTTTGTTTGCACCAATTATGTACAAATGAAGTTTACTGTACAAGACAGCAGAGCGTCAGGTTTGCAGTTTGACATTCTAATTGTGTTAGCTGATCGTATCCGTTCACTATTCACAAATCAAAAAACAAACAAACAAAAAACACCTCTGGAACTTCTTAACAGAATAAGGAATAAAATATACAAGTCTGACTTCCATTCTCTTGAAACTCAGCATAAAGAATACAGTTCAAAGTAATGTTTGATATTAAATAAATGAGCTTTGCAAGCTATTTCCACAAGCAATTATTTATTAACTCTTCTTTCTTCCAATACTTAAAAGCACATAGAGACAATTATTTATAATCACTTTTATTCCATATAGAGATTGTAGTGAAAGAGAGTGAACTGGTATAGATTGTGAAACTGCTTAAGTTTGGTTTCTACATATTTTTACTATTATTTCTTGGGAGTGACAGTCTCCAGTTTGAATTAGAAGAAGCTGAAATACTTCTGCACCCTCAGTTTTTTTTGTATTGAAAGGTTAAATGGTAGGTTCAGTGGTACTGATAAATAAGTGCTTGATTAGATGGTCAAGCCTAGGTGGCATTTAAGTAAAATATTTAAAATAGAACTTCTCTCGATTGCACAAAAATCAGAAGAATCACACAAAATGGAAGAGATTCAAAATTTTGCTCAGGACGTATTTTTCTGAGCAATTTTAATTTCACATAGACGTTGCTTTTAACTTCAGCACTGAAGTACCCAAGACTCCTGCAGAATGAAAGTCCTTTCTGGTAGGCAAGTTCTGTAATGTCATAAATTGTTCATGCAGCTACAGTAAGTGAAACACTATAGTAAAGTGTACTTGCCTTCCATGATTTATCAATGTCTGTGACGAAGTGAATGGTTCTAGACGCTGACATGGTTTTCTGTCCTCTGCTTGAGTGCTCTGTTGTTATACTGAGCATTTTGACAGAACTGGTTTAGTAGGAAAATACACATGCCATTTAAATGACAGAATTAGGAGGGTGACATCCCCAATTGAGAGGCAACTGTGGTTCAGTTGTTAATCTCTTAACCCACCTTAGTGCGATGTTAACAGCATCATAAAGGGCTGCAATATGCAGCTAAGGTTTTTATGATATTTCTTGTGAACAGATTCTGACTGGGGAAAAATGCTGTGAATAAAATCTCTAGCTCCTAGAATTATTGGTATGTCCAGCACCGTACATAACTGTAAGCTGAAAACATCAGGTTCAGATTTCTATTGCTTGTTCTGAATTCACAACCCAAGAAGCAGAGGAGTCGGGTGATTTCCTTGGTGGTGATTGAGAGGTGACATGCTGGCAGACCATTCTGTTCATTTGGTAGTCAGTGCTCCTGCCACATAAAGACTGCCATCCTCTCCAGACACTCAGCAGATCAATATCTATTTTGTATTTACACAGACAGTTAATTATTCACACACTACATCTTCACATACGCATAGATGAGATACGCACATATGTGAATGAAATACAGCTATTTAATTATATGCATGTATAAGTTTGCCTAACCATTCTTTCCATCAGATGAAACATTATTTGCTTGTGGTAATTGTGTTGTTGTTTTCTTCTGTGACTGGTTGAGGAGCATTTAATTAGTCAGATCATGTAGAAAGTTGATAATACAATTACAGTTTTCCAGATTGTTTTAGATATTCTTTAACTGTACTGATTGTAAGTTAATACATTTCTTTAACACCTGATTCAATTCCATAGATATTAAAAATTTGGAATAATGTTGAAACTTCATCATATTCATCAGTGATGATGATGAACACTTCTTTTCAGGGAAATGATTGGCAGTCTAAATCTACTGTTGGATCCAGTGACGCTGGAGAGAACAGTTCCTCACCTCAGCCTCCAAAAGAGAAGGGCAAAAAATGCCATAATCCAGAGGATTCTGTGTCCAGAGGACACAGTTCTATCAAATCTACTAAAGAAAATCAAACAGCTTCCACAAGATACCTGCAAGATAATGGTGAGTACTGAGATAAACTCAATCATAGCATAGTGGCTTTTTATCTCCTGCTAAACCAGTGAAACACAGACCTAGTATGGTACTTGAACTGTCACTTTATTCTGGCTCATTTAATTTACTGAAGTATTTTTGCTTAGAATGATTAATACAGGCCAATTAATATCTTTAAGTAGAAATAAATTATACTTTCCATAACATTTGACACCGCTTCTAACTGCTGTTTGTGTTCATAATTAAGTGTGCAATAGTCACCTGTGGTTTAAAATTTCAGTATACATCATCCAACATCACCGTGGTTATGTCTGCATTTGAGTTGTACATTTACTTTTTCAGTCAGAAGAATTTTGTAAATTTGAGTTTGAAAAGAACAGTGCAAAATTTTTTGTATTGTAAGAGTTTTTTTTCAGAGTAAGCTTGTTGAATTTTCATTTTGTTTCAGCCTTAAGTCAAATTTCATTTTGTCCTGTTGTTGGTAGGCGTATAATTGTAGCCAACAGTTTTTCAGTAGTTGTTTTCTTACTAAAGAACAGTGACTGTATTAAAAGGGATGTGACTAGAACTGTTCATCCTTTACAACACATAAAACAGCTCAATAGTTTCTTTCCATTGAAATTATCGTATGTATCCTCAATTTTTCAGATTCATTGACACATGCTAGAAACGTTTAAGGGAATGATTTCAGATCTGGTCTCTCAGAGAGGGCTGTCAGTGCTTAGCTTAATAGTTTTGGGGGCTCAGGGGAAAGCCACTGTATTTAATGTTTATCCACTCCAGATATCTTTGATTACTCATACATTTTTCATTTAAAAATAAATAGATGCACTGACTTATGCTGGGAAATGCTGGTACGGGATTCTTCATACAGACCTCAAAATCCCTATGCTCTGATCAAGCCTCCTGTTCAGAGTACTGATATGCTATGTGTAAAGACATAGCACATAATCACAGAAGGCTGAATTCAGCAGGGTCCTTTGGAGGCTATCTCGTCCAACCTCCTGCTCAGAGCAAGTTGTGTGGTACCATTCCCAAGTGGCAAAGCCATCTAGACTGTAGTTAGGCAGATCTCACTCAAACCTCATACACTAAGAGCAGACAAAGAAGGCAAATTTTCCTGATTAGTCTCATTAAGTTGATTTTCTATAAATTTTTTTCCATCCTGACGATTTTTGTAAAGAAAGTTTTTGCAGATGTTTTCTGGAAGAAAGGAGATCCCTCTTGCCAAGGCAAGAGAAATGACTGTTTTCTGTGGACCTTATACTAGGTTAGAAGGTTTCAGATAACTTCTTTTGTTTTCCCAAGGGTGGAAAGAATACTGGAAGCACTCATAGGTTTCTCTGTCCTTATAGTGGGCAGTGACTGAGGAACAAGTCATACTTTGGTAGATAGCAAATTTAGGGAGTTATTTCTCTCTCCATATTTAGTGCTACCACTTCTCTAGCTCCCGACAGAAAGGTTTGGAAATTCTCTGAATTTATTAAAGAACTGATTGCTTGCTGTTTCCACTTCAGATTTTCCATACTTTGTGAGTCTTCTGTGACTAAAAGCTATTAAAGGCAGCCAGTTCTCTAGTTTGAGCTAAAGAATGTGTTGAGAGAAGTTTTCATTTCTCTTCTCTTCATCCTTGTTGTATGAAGACTGCTAGTGGATGTGGGAATGTGAGGTTTGATGTGTGTGCTGTTCTTCAAGTCTGGACCTAGCTGGACATGCAGGCAGTTACTGAGAAGATGATGCTTCTGGGTTGAATTCAGACAATATGGGATGAGAAATTCCAGGCCTTGCAATGAGTTCCTGATGGAGTGCAATCCCTGCTCTCACGATTTCTGTTGATGAGGAGATGTATGCTAAGCCAGTAAGAACTATTTTCTTTTCCAAGCGCAGAAACCAAAGCATTTCATCCTCCTGTAAATCTTTAGGTGAATCACCATGAGCACTGCAGACTTGTGAACTTTTACAGGCTTCATCTTTCTCTAACTAAATTTCCCAGTATTTGTTCACCCAATCAAATGGAAAACATTCCAGGAAGCAGTTGCCTGAAGATTCTTACTAAGAGGCTCCTGTCTCAAAGTGATTTTCAGCTCTGTTTGTGTTTTAAGAAGAACATCACCATTATTTAATTCTTCCAGTTCAGTTTAAATGTATTTATTTGCCACATTTTTCAAAGAATACTTCATGGTGTTTTACTCCCCTCTCCCCTTCTGTCTGTTTTTTTCCCTGGTGCTCTGAGTTAAGATGTTTTGTTTCATTTTTTTCCTGTTCAGAAGAGTGAAATTAAAATTTCACATTTTCTGCATTTTGCTTTACAAGCCTTTAGGAATGGTAGCTGGTGTCCTGCACTTTTGAATCTCTTAAATCTTACTGGATCACTTACTTCTTAGTGGAACTCTTCCTGGATAAACGGTTTATCACTGTGTAAAACTAAACATGTGAAGGAGGAACATGGTGTTTTGGAGTGGAATTCCAGTTGTCTCTTTTCTTTCCCTTCAGTCACTTTGACTGAAAATTTGTAAGGGAGCACTCCAGGCCACTTAAAATCTTCAACCTTTTCCCACTCTCCCATCTGTCAAAGAAGTACAGAAGTGCTTGCTGCAATAGGTTTTTGTAATAGTTGCTAACCACATTCTGAAGTAGGTAGGTCTCATCATAAGAAAAGGTAATTCAGGCCCTTTACCCAAATTGTTTTCTAAATTGTTTGAGATTTACTGGACTGGTAGAGGAATCCAACATTTTGCAAAGAGCTAGTGCTGCTGGCAAAGCATTCACTGTTTCTTTTGACCCACTGGAAGTGAGTGATGCATTTCACCACTTAAAGAGAAGCAGACACGACCCTCTGGAAGAGAATGATGTTTGAGATATATTGTTGGAGATGAGGCTGAGCTGAGCAGTCAAGCTACCAGTATCAAATTGTTTGCGTTTTCATAATCACTCTGTTAATCCAGCCAAACCTGAAGGCATTACACTCAGTGCAATTTCTTTTTGTTGTGTTTTGAAGCATTGTAGATTGGGTAACTTACCTGGTGGCAAAATCTAAAAAGAAAGGGATCCATAATGTAATTGATATCATTCTTCTTGAGATAACAGCACACAAAATTTTTTTTATGTGCTGATGTTGTGAAAAAGGCACAAAAATAAAGAAAATTATTTTTTAGGGATATAGTTTAGGTACAAGAAAAAAAAATCAATTTCATCATTAATGTTAGGCAATAAAATGCACCTATAAGATTGTTAGAGCTACCTAACACTAATGACTTTGAAATTAAGTGCTTTAATGTGCGTAGAGCACATTCTCATGGAATTCAAGAACGTCATTCAGACAGATAGGAAATTTCTATGTTTATAGCTACAATTATCAACATCCTTCTCAAGAATTTCTGGAGATAACAATTCTTTTCTAAAAAATAATATTACAAGTTGATCTACTCTTGAGTGATTTACTAATAATAGATTGTGAGTTCTCAAATAAGAACTTTCTTAGGCTGCATGCATGCAGAAAGATTTTTTTCTTCCTCTGTTGAACCCTAGGAATCCAAAAGAGGAGTTAATACATCATTCCATGCTTAGAATCATAGAATCATAGAATCACTAGGGTTGGAAAAGACCTAAAAGCTCATCCAGTCCAACCGTTCACCTATTCCCAACAGCTCCCACTAAACCATGTCCCTCAACACAACATCCAGTCTTTCCTTGAACACCCCCAGGCTCGGTGACTCCACCACCTCCCTGGGCATCCATTCCAGTGCCTGACCA
This sequence comes from Tympanuchus pallidicinctus, assembly GCF_026119805.1. Lineage (NCBI taxonomy): Eukaryota > Metazoa > Chordata > Aves > Galliformes > Phasianidae > Tympanuchus > Tympanuchus pallidicinctus. The sequence continues at coordinate 11,648,542 of NW_026294749.1, read as the reverse complement.
CCCTTTCTGAACAGTAATACTTCCTCATGTCCAGCCTGAATCTCCCCTGCCGTAGCTTGAAGCCATTCCCCCTGGTCCTATCACTGATGACACGAGAGAAGAGGCCGACCCCCAGCTCACTACAGCCTCCCTTCAGGAAGTTATAGAGAGCAATGCTTGGTTGCTTGGTAGCCAACGTCTACCGCTTTGTTTTACTTTTCATTGTTTTTTTTTCCAATGAAAATGAATAGAAGCCTTTTTTCATACAGTCAAAAGTACTAGGAAAAAAAACATCTCCATGTGTAATACAAAGTATTCTTACACTACTTTTGAATATTTTTGGCAGTATTTGTTTGTGAGTGTCTCCGGCAGTTGAAACCAAAATACAAGGAAGGAGCATAATTTCTTCAGAGCAAAGGTCTTTTCACACAACTCTGACCCTGCCTGGATTTCCAGTGTAGTCAAAACATAGGCAGCTTGTAGGGATGCAGTTTAATGAACATGTACTACAACGTCCTCAAAAGATCATTGTCTGTGCAACTGTTATCTATCTCCTGATTGTTGTTGTGCTTGTTGTTGTTTTTTTGGTGGTTTTCACACTTCAGGATGGAGTGACCTGAAGCTTGGCCAGCTGGAAGCTGATAGTGTGGAGTGTTGCAATTTCTGTATCCTCCTGCTCAGCCAAACTCTCCGTGTCAAAAATTTCCCTTGACAGATAGTGTCCTGGTGTTCTCTCAGCTTAATGTTGAACCATAAAAATACAGGGCTGCAGAGATCAGCACTACTCCATATTTCTATTCTCTATTATTTGGAATGGTTGAACTGCTATTTGTTTTTTTGTGATGATGTCAAGCTTACTGTTGAAGACGTTATTTTGTGACTTGACAGCCTGGTTTATATCAAATTTCCCAATTTATGTTTTGCAAGTTGAATATTTTATCATTCACAGAACCACATGTTGTGCTAAGTGTAGCACAGAAACTTTATTAACAATGTCCACCAAATCATCTTTCTGTAGATGGGACATGGGAAGTTCTTAGTTGTTCAAGTTAATACACATTTTGGAACAAAGGTAGGTGGTGAACTTGTCCCCTTCAAAAACTTTCCCTGGAAAATCTCATCAGAGCATCGTGAGCCCACTGACTACAACTCTGGCAGTGGTGGAAAATGAGTAGATGCATCAAAGTAGGCAAAATATGAAACACACTCCCCTTGTTCAAAATTGGTACTGCTTTACATGGCACATCGTATGAGAGTCGCCTGGCTCCATGTTGACATGCAGTCCTTTCTTTTCCAGAAAGAATTATGAAGTAATGCAGTGTCATTACAAATTTCCTTCCTAACTAAGGAAACAAAACAGTTTGCCTCTTTTAAGCAGGCCAGGATATTACTTTCTGGCCTTTCTGGTTGCTTCTTTTGATATATTGAGGTGATTGCTGGCAAACCAGTGGAGCAGGACAGAAAAAAAAAATGTCAAAAATATGCAAATGCAGAAAATATTTTCATATCCATTTGATTTAGTGTGTCTGTCACACAGCCTATTGTGCTCTTAGGAGGCTCCTTGGGTTTAACCTACCTGAACATCTGCCAGAGCCATCTGAATGTACTTGCCACCTCCTTGTAAAAGAAAGAAACAAACAAAAAATCCCAGAACAAATGTGAGGATCATTATTTGAAGTGTTCTTTGGAATATATGTATTCTTATGCATATCAGATCAGACTCACAAGGTTGCACATTTAGTGGTATCACAGAATCACAGAATGGCTGAGGTTGGAAGGAACCTCTGAGTCCATATGGTTCAACCCCTTATCCAGCAAGGACATCCAGAGCAGGGTGTCCAGGACCATGTCCTTCCAGGTGGCTGCTGGTGATCTCCAATGATGAGACTCCACAATCTTGATTTTCAAATCAGAAAGGAAGAAGAATGAACTAAGATCATGTAGTCCGACCATCGCCATCACCACTGTGCCCCCTAAAACCATGTCACTCAGTGTGACATCCACTGTTTTATTGAAAATCTCCAGACATGGTTACCACCACCTCCCTGGGAAGGCTGTTCCAATACCTCACCACTCCTTCTGAGAAGAGTTTTTTTTCCTAATACACAACTGAACCTCTCCTGGTACAAAGTCATTATCTATTGTCCTAGCTATTTACCTGAGAAAACAGGCTGACTTCCCACATCACTAAAAGGTGTTCTGTGGCACCCACTGCAGCTTTTGTGATTGAACTGTTGCCACTCTTTCTCTTTTTATCAGGGTGACCTCTGCAGCATTCTCCATCTGCCTTGCTTTGTTCCTTTCCTCTTCCCCTCCTACTCATTGTCACCTTTCATTGTTCTTCTCTCTAGACTTTCCACTCATTTTCCAGTTATCTTCTGACACTTTTTCTTCCCTCTTGGGTCTATGTGGCTCTTCCTTCATTTTGTCTGACTTGTTCTGTTTTCTTTCCATGCTATTTCTTGGGCTTTCACCGACTAGTCCTTCCTGTCTCACACTGCTTCACCAGGATGCTGGAGATGAGTTCAATTCTCATTTCTGTCCCAGCTTTTCTATTTGACTTTGGACAGTTGCTTGGGCCTAGATACATTTTAGTGTCAGTGAAGAGCAATGAGGAGAGATGTGTAACAGGAGCTAGTTCATCCTTCCTGAGTGGATACTACTTCTGAAATTCCATTTGTGGGGGCTGAGCATGTGTCACAGAGCAGCTGTAGAAATGCTTGTATTGCCAAGGCTTTGGTGGAACTGCTGAACGGGGGATGAAAAGAAAGACAAAAACTGTTCTAGTTTACCTCTCTATCTGGTTATTACATGTCCTCCTTCTGTGATCAGGCTGGAAGCAAAGAGGGACATGCTGTTCACTTTTGGCTATTTCATCCTCTTTTTTTACTCAACAATGTGTAGCTTTGCAATAGGTAGTGACATGTGCTGTGATTTTGAAGAGTGGTCTGGCCAAGGGGCTGCTTCAGCTGTATGCCAGATTTCTCTATAGAGTAACTTCCTAGCTTAAAAAGGGCTTTTTTAGATTTTACAGAAGTCATAGCTTTGTACCTTTCATTTGCAGTGTTTTATAGCTACAAGTCATTATGTGTGTGTGAAATATAACTTTCTTCTTCAGTGTTATTCTTTTGAACTTATCCATTAAATGTGCGTTCCAAGGCCCTTAAAAAAAACTGTTGTTTGTACACTTAGTGGTTGATTTATGGATTATGAGTTTTTAAAGTGAAAGTAATTTTCTGCACAATTGCTAGGTGTTTTCTATGAAAATAATGGATGTGAGGCAAGAACTCACAAGGGCAAAGAATGTTATAGTTTTGCATTGTAAGCATTTGTTAGAAGCTAATGGGAATGCTGTGCTACAGCTATGAAACGAGTAGAATCAAAGTTGTAGAATATCTTGGGTGGGAAGGGACCTTAAAGATCGTTTAGTTCCAAGGACCTGCAAAGATCATTGCTGGGGATGACTCAAATTTAAAGTAATATCATTGCCTTTTATACAAAAACAATCATAGGGCATAAATCATCTCTCTAGGAAGCCTGTTCCAGTGTCTGAATAACCTTTAGGTATCTGGTCTGGACATCCTCTAGTGTGGCTTTGTGCCATTTCTACTTTTCCCTTTAGTAGATGCCAGGGGATAGAAGAACACCTTCCCCTAAATCTTTAACTCAGTTTTAAGAGGAAATCTGCATAGAACATCAGGTATGGCATCTGCTCCTGGTATCATTCCCTAAACTTCTTTCAGTAAAGTTGTGAACTTTCCAAACAGTATACATTTGGACTGCTGAATATCAGCTGTGCACTTTGTGCTAGAACTGTTACTGTCCATGTTGCCCAGCTGACAGCTTTGCTGATATAAGAGCTATCTTTAGTTAAACAAGGATGAAAAGATCTGATCATTGTTGCTTTGCCGTCAATGCAGATGATAACTGTGCTGAGAAAAGAGAGGTAGTTCTGTTTCTTATTTGCAGAGATTTTACAAGATCTGGAGGCTAATTATTTGCACAACAGGAGATAAAATTGCAGTCTCTAATAAGAAGTGAGAATCCTTGTTGATATTACTGTGTATTACTGAATCACAGTTGCCAGAATATACTAACAACAGTGTGGAATGGAGGCGATGGCAAACCTTGTGGCCCCTTTCTCTGAGCACGTGGTGTTTCTTAGAGTTTGCTTTTAGTAAGGTGAATGCATTGCAAAACATGACGTGGGTGAATAGTACTAGACAATAGGTAAGCCATGCTGCTTAACTCACTGAGGGGTGGAATATAGGTTTACTGATGCTCCACTTGGAGTGACTGGAACAGGATAGACTTTTCAGGGCTTTGCATTTGCTTTGTACAGTATAAGCCACACTCAGGAGAATGTTGACTTTAAGATTGGAGTCAGAATTCAAAAGGCTGGTGCTAAGCAGTAGTTGCTTTATCAGTTTCAAAATGTAAAGGACCATAATGATGTGTCCTTTAAATAAATGAATAAATTAAGTGCTTAGAAACAAAGAGAATAGACGAGGTTAACAATCAAAGTAGGGAAAAGGAAGAAAAAGCCTTATATTATGACACACAGTTCCTTTATTTTCTGTATTTGTATAAAGAACAATGAGCTGTTAAAGCTGACTGTAGCAGAAATGCTAAGTCACGGCCTGAAGCAGTGATGGAACACCTGGTGGGAAGGCAGGCCCACCCAGGGGAGCTCAGGTGCAAGCAATGCACATTACTGAGTGGAAGGGGTGGAGCCAGGATCTACTCCTTCCCAGACCCCATTTAAAGGTTGGCCGTGGAGGTAGGGGTGTCTCTTGCTGGAGATTCCTGCCTGTGGCATTCTAAAGGTAAGTAGTTCTTTTTCTTTGTTTCTAAGGCTGTAGCTGGAGACTTTACAATCTTGCAATTATTGTGATGCTTTCCATCCCATTCTAGCATTACACTAAGGCAGCTTTTCCTTTGCTTTAACATTACCATACTTCCTATCAGTAAATGGGACTGCATCATAAGAAGTAAAACTCTAGGAGTACCTTTTGTAGATTCTGTTATGACATTCAGATGCTGGCAACCGGTGATGGCATGAAATCTCCTTAGAAATGGGGTATTTCCTGCATGGGAAAAAATAGCTTCTTTGAAGCTTGCAGCTGCAGTAGTATCAGGTGAAGAAAAATAAGTTTTTCATTGTCTCACTAGTATCATGTGTATATTGCTTCCAGTTTCTTTTTAGTTCTTTTTACTGATGGCAGAAGTCACAGGCACACACATACAAGCCTGTCACTAGAGTGGCAGTATTTTGTTAGAGACAGTGATACTTCAAAAGAGTTTTTCTCCCTTCTTCTTTTTTATTATTATTTTGAAGGCATGCATCCTCTCTGTTCCTAATATCAATCAATTCAATTTAAGGAGCCACAGATATATATTTAAGATTTGTTTTTAATTTAACAACATTTTTATGAGGCAGTCTCTATGGTAAGTCACATTAATTATTTTTTTTTTAATAATCACATATGCTTTCTTGTTTATACATAGAGCTTGCAGTTAGTAAGCACTTCTGATTTCCATAAAATATTCAGAGCAGGCTATTGTTACAGTGATTTTTATTTTTTTTATCCCTACTTCAATCAGTTCCAAATTTGTAATGCAATGAGTGTATAATGTTGTAATTTGTGCTGCAGTAAATGTTTTATAGTTAACTCTGGTTAGGTAAGGAGCTTATGCGAGAGCCATTAATTTCTCTGTTTAATTATTTAAAATATACAGATTCCTTATGAGTTAGTTCAACGTTATAACTCAGTTACTTTTTACTTTCCTGTTTGTTACAGGGTACAAAAAATTCAGCTGAAATACTGAGTGGCATGAGGCACAAAGGTTTGCTCAAGTTATCCGTGCATCAATTCATTGCTTCTTTCTGTTCATACTGAACTGAGTACAGTGGATGTCTGTGTATTTAGACAATTGATAGCATATATCACAAACTGGTGTTAGCCAAAATGTTTTGGAGATCTCAGTTTTGCTGTAGCTGATTGATCTGTTGTGTGCCTCCCACGGGATTGGCCAGGCATGTGAATATCTAATAAGCTTTCCTGATCAGCCAGTGGTGGGCTCTCTTTCTCATAATTGAATTCTCAAGTGTTGCAAAGCCAGCATAGCTGATATGAGTAGGAGGACAGGACAGGAAAGGAATCTGAATGCGAAGATCCTTGGCTGTTAGAGCTTGTACCTTATACTGTTTTTGCTTTATTTTCCTGCTTAAAGAAAAATATAGTAGGCATCAGCGTTTCAACACCCCTATCACCTGACTTTACTTAGGGCAGCTTGAGTTGGTTCACTGTTTTGTTGGTTTTTTTTTGTTATATATATTTTTTAACATTAGCCACCTCTCAAGGTAGAGCCATTATCAGGCTCCTGGTGTTCCCTTTCCCAGTAAAAGTCACAAGGCTTTGGGGAACTCAGGGTTTGAAGCAGTGCAGATTCTCTCAAGATTCCAGAGGTCTTTCTTTGCAATTATGAAGCTGAAGAAGAGGTAAAGTGCAACTCTTGAGGAAGCTCCATAGAAAAGCACTTGCAATTAAAGTTTTTGTTCACTTCCTCCAGCTTGAAGCCAAAAACAATACTCCAGGAACTTCCTTTAGCCTCTGCAAATCTCCTCTCTCCATTAGACTGCTCCTCTTTTTTCATCTTGTGATCCATTCTGTGCCCTTCTCTGGATCCTTCTCTTTCTCCTTCTATCCTGAGCTGCTGAACATGACCCTGCTTTAAAATAATCAGGTAATAGGAGATGACTGTTGTATGTTTAAGATATTTCACTCTACGTGAAACATAAAAACAGGTAATTAATGACTCAAGGTGCCTGTTCTTACACAGTGGCAAAATCTTAAAAATTGCTATATCTTCTGGTTGTCTGGGCACAGAATTACAGAATGCTTGACGCTGGTAGAAGCCTCCACAAGTCGTCTTGTCCAACTCCCCTGCTCAATTAGGGACATGTAGAGCAGTTTTCCCAGCAGTACAATGATATTTTGGATCTTATAGTGCCATTAAATTCCTTTCCTCCTGTCATCTTCTACTCAACTTGGAGCAGAGTGATAGAGTATACCACAACTTGACTCTAAGCTTTGGATCTACCTTCTATTCCTACCACTCTTTAGAGCTCTTTTGCCTCAATGTGTCCAGGACACTGACAGTGGCCATCTCAGACATTTCTAGTTACTTTGGGACACAGTAAGTCAGAACTTGCTCTTGCATGAGGAGTGTGTCCAACCTATAATATTTTAGGAACTATTTTGGGTAGACACGAATGCTTCATCTAATGGAAGTGCTGGGAGTTCTCTTTTTCGTGATGTACAGTACTCTGTTAATAGAGATTTCAATGCTAGTTCATAACACTATAGAATGAAGATTTACAAAACTGTTATTTTAGAAACCACCATAAGTTGCATGAAATGTTTTTCTTCCACTTAGAGTAGCGTGTAGAAACTGACTAATGATTTGGAGGCAGGGATATGAAACATTGCATCAGTAGGACTTTTTTTTTTTTTGCTTGACTTTTTTCTAAACCACAAAGCACTTCAGAAATATTGCCTATAAAATGATACAAAAATTAACCAACATATTTGCTTGTGAGGGCCTGAATAACTCACGGCACGGGTAATAGTGATTAATGAGGTCTGCAAACTGCTGCTGACGAGATCTTGCACAGAAACACATGAGCAGGGAATATGTTGGCCTTTCATTAGCTGCCTGCCTCCACATTTTTTTTTAATTTGCATGCAGAAAGTGTAAATATTTGTCTGATACAGAGTAGCAATGTTATCAATGTTCACTTTTTGAAGATAATTTCTCAATGCTGCCTTTAATCGCGTTAAATGTTTGTATATTATTTTACAAAATTCTATTTATTTTCTCTTCTAATACAAAAAATACAAGAAAAATGTGTTCTAATGTATGCCTAATTAAATTCCTTGTCATTTTCTTTAGGATTTTGGACTTGTTCCACTTTTACAACTTTCCCATTTTCCAGCTGATGTCATTTTTCTTCACTGGTTCTGATGCAATTCAGACCTAAGTACTTTTTTTCCTTCCCTTGTTATTGATGGTTCATATGTTTTGGACATTTTTCTTCTATACTCAAATGTTTGCACAGAGATAAATAATTCACTTCTTTCAGTAATGATTTTCTTAGATCCTCAGACTTTTCTTTTCCTAAGTACTGATATCTTCTGTTGACTGCATTTGAAATACAGTGGTCTATTAACTACTTGTTTTTCCTAGAGACCACACCTGTTTTGAAAATGATCTGATTTCACTTCACCTGAAAACAGTCCTTGAAGATCCTGTGATTTCTCTGATGCTGCTCCTTTCCATTGCAGCCTTCAGTTCAGTTTTAGCATCTTCCACTAGCAGCCCTGTTAAAAAGCAGGAATTATTTTAGAGTGCTTTCCGTGCAAGACATTGGTGTGCTGAAGAGGTGACAGAAGATTGTGTAGGACTCTTCAACTGATATCTTTTAATTATGGCCATCTTTTCCTTGCAGGACACACCTGCCAGCCCTGTTTTTACCTTTGATTTCTCCTCTGGATGCTTTCAAGGAGCTTAACTCTCCTTTTATACTGTATACATAGTGCTAAGGTTTGCCCCTTGGCTGCCAGGCACGCTTCTGGCTCACACAGAGCCTGTTGTCACTTGTACCCCTTGATCCCTCTCTGCTAGGCTGCTCTTCAGCTGCTCGTCTCCACCTGTGCCTTTGTCCACCATGGCTTCATCCAGATACAGAACCTGGAATTTGTTCTTGTTCAATTTCAGCCTTTTACTGATAGCTCAGTGCTCCATCTGCCTAGATCCTCTGCAAAGCCTGTTGTCTTTCAAGACAGTTAACAGCACCTCCTGGTTTAAATTGTCAGCAAGTTTACTAAGGATGCATTCCTCTCCTGCATCCAGATAGTTGAAAAAGTTGTTGACCAGAACTGGCCACAAGCTTAAGCCCTGGAGTACTCCATTAGTAGCTGGCTGCTAACAACTCTTCAAACCCTACCAATCAGTCAGTTCTTCAGTCAGTGTACCATGCACCTCTTCATCTCACAATTAGAAAATATGTCCAGAAGGATTCTGTCAAGGGCAGCATCAAAAGCCTTCCTGAAATCCAGACAAACCACATCCACAACCTTCCCTGCATGCACTAAGCAGGCTATCTTAACGTGAAAGATTTCAGATTACTGAGGCAAGACTTTTCTTTCCTGAACTCGTATTGGATGGGCCTGATGATTTTGTTATTCTTTAAGCATTTTTTGATGGCACCCAGGATAATCTTTCTTTAATATAAGGTAAGAACAACAGAACTTTGCCTCCTAGAGAGCTCACGAAAATGAAAATGTGAAATGTATGGATGGTATCACATACATTTTGTTTCTTTTCTGGGCATTTCTATCAGTGCATCACTGATTCATGTGTGTTTTGTTACTTTTCTGGACATCTGCAAAGGGTAATGAAACACATGCAGATGGTCGAAGGTTAACCATGCTGCCATCAAATACGAGATGTTCTTTATTGTCTCTGATCAAGCATAGAATAGTAGGTGAATTATATTTAATTATCCCTCCAAAAAAGAAAAAAAAGAAATGAATACTTATTTCTCTGCTAATTATGACAGTAGGAAGAAGGATCTTTTTGAGATGATTAGGATAAGAAACCAACCTGTAATACTAAGAACACTGGTATGCTGCACACTGGTGCTTTCAGAGTACAAGTATGAGCTGGGCAAAGAAGTTCGAGAAGAACTGACTCCAAGGTACCCAGGCTTTTATGTCTATCACAAAATCTCCTCCCCTTAGGCTGCAGCCAGCATTATCAGCATGGAATAAAGTTGTGGATATTTCTGACAATGTCTTTGCTTTCTGATGCTCTGGTCTGATGTCAGTGATAATTCTATCTCTGAATTTTGTTCCAAGGATTGATTTTTTTTATTTTTCCCTTTTCATAACAATGAAAAAAAAACTGGAAAACTAATTTCTTGAGAAGGCAGTGCTTATTTTTATGCGAATCATTATCTACACTTCTGTAAGTCTCCTTTATCACTTGTTTTTCTTATAGGTTGTTTCCTCCTTCCTAGTGTTCAGCAACAGAGAACGGTTTGCATGTTGGTTTGATACTATCAAGCTCACATCCTTTTATGAGGAATTATACAGCAATTCAGTGAATTGCAAACTTTCTTATTTATTCTTATGGTTACTTATTATGGTGGATATTAACATGACAGCATAGACATCTCTTGTTCCTAGATAGATGGAGAAAGTGATTTAAATTAACCCTTGTGTTCTTAATTTCTGAGCTCTTCCTTGTTTTGCTTCTGTCCTGGTTCAAAGTGTTCTTGATTTGGTACCTGGGATTCCTCTGGATGTGTAAGGGTTACTATGCTAAGTCCAAGAGGGTAATGTCATTGACTGTGTAAGTAGAATGTTATTGGAATTGCTCCCAACCTTTCCTAAAGCTGAAGGAATTGGGATCCAGGGCTTTGTTCATGCTCTCTATTTCCTTTTCCTTCTCCCAGTGGTGTAGTATGCTATTTGTTATTAAAAAGGAAAACAAATTGAGGATAATGGGAGGTCGAGAACTTTGCTAAAAGGTGAGTCTGCTCAGAAACCTGCTCTGAGCAGCAGTATTGAGTGCACTTCAGTAGTTCTGCCACACAGAGTCGCAATTGGACCTCGCTTATTTCTACTCTTTTCCCATTGTAGGTGAAGGGATTTACAGAGCTCGAGAAAAGCGATCTGAAATGTGGGGGGCAGCTGAAGTTCAAGAAGATGAAGACACTCGTGTAGAAGTTCCATTGGACCAGGTATGGTTCAAACTTTAAATAAACAACTTTTTCTTTCTTTCCTCATTGTTTGTGTGTTCTTCACTCAATTTCTTTCAGGAGCACAAGAGATTATTTTGCAAATGCTTATAGCTGCTCACCAGTGCAGCTTTATTTATGGGAACTTCAGCAAATCTTTCTTTTTCTTTCATTACCTTTTTATTGTACATTCAGCTTCAGAACTGATCTGAGAAGTCTTAAAAGGCCTCAGGGAATCTCAACTGCTTACTGAGCAGATTCACCCAGACTGTAGTCCATGTGTATTGGTGGAATAAGTAAGAACCAAGGTCAAAATTCCTGTAGTCCTGAACCAAAAACGCACCTGGATTTGTCAGATTTCTTGTCCCAGCTACCAGTATGGTCTTCTGTTGAAACAACTAGGCACTTAATTAGCCAGATTTTTTATCAAGACTTCTTGTTCCTGACATAAGAAATGCTGAAGTTCTCTCTTTGCACAAAGAATACCTACCTTGACCTCAGAGGGTTGTGTGCTAAGCACCATCAGGACATCACCGCTGTTAATGGTGGCTGTCCTTACAAGGTGCTGTGATGTTTATTTTGTGTTGGATTGTACTCATAGTACAAAGTGGGGGAGAACATACTGCCTGTCATCTCAGTCTATATTTCTTATGTTTCTTAGTACACTGTGCCCTAGTCCTGACTGTGCAATTATCAAATTAGGAAATAATTAGCCTGTTCATCAGCCTCTGAAGGTGCATAAAGATTTCCTTGGGGGTAACACGAAGCATTTGATAGATACTGGCTTGTCAGGTCTTAGATTTTAGATGGACTGCAATTCTTCCAAAATTCAAGAGCCATGGAATGGCAACTCCTCCACAGGGGTACTATGGCAGCCACAAGAGCTCTGCCCTCTCTGCAGCCACTCTTGACAGTTTACCACAGATACAGAATGGTGACCCCTACTAGAGACAGGAAAACAGCTAATAGTGCCCTGCCACTGCAGTATTAGGTGAGAGCAGCTGTTCATACAGCTGCCAGTGAGCATCCCTTGTGCCTGTAATCTTGCAATGCTGGGGATTTGCTTGGTATCTCCAAACTCATGTGCTGAGACCCGTGTGGAGTCCATAGATGGAAGTATTTTTGAGTTGCTACTAACAGATTTTTGCTACCTGAGCTGCTCTCACAAGGAAGTGTGCATATGTGGGGGGGAAAAAAAGCAAAATTCAGGCATGTACACTATTAATAATCTGATTTTTTTTTTTTTAAACATATTTTCAGAAAAGCAAAATTGTTTGAGAATTCAGGCCATGGTTTATTTCCCATTTTAAAACTTGAGGTTTCCAAGCTAATCTGGCAAGAAGCCAGGTCCTTCTTAATAGCACTGAGTATTCTTTATTCCCAGACAACTGAGATTACTCAACCTTTGAAAACATTTAGCATTTTTGCAAGTTCGTGTTCTTATTAATTAACATTTTAAATCTCTTTCAGTTCTGTGATGTAAAAGATCTATAGCTTTTTTTTTTTTTTAATTGCAGTATCTGTTATGTGCTAGAAGTATGGAAAAGGGCAGTCAGGCAGGGCACTACTATCTTGCATAATGCATAAATATTTACATGCCAGCTTTCACTGCAATGCTGACAGTTCTGATATGCTATCATTTCCATCAGCCACATAAATTAGGTGGTGAAAAGAGAGCTTAGTTGTTGGGTTTTTTCTATGCACCTTCTCTGTCTTGCCATTTCAAGTACACAGTTGAACAAATGCCAGTTTAGCCATTAACTGAAGTCAGTGTAAGACTGGCTAGACACCTGCTTATGTCCTGTAAAATGCTGTTTGTCAGTTGAGAATGCCTTAAAAGAACAGGAATTGCTATATTCCAGACAAGTTGACAGTGGTAATTGAACATCAAAGAGGGGGGGGAAAAAAAGTGTTTTGCCTAAACCCAAACTATATCCTTCTGTTCTGTGTTCTGTACTAAGACTTTGGCTTCTGAATAAAAAATGGATAGTTTTGCCTTTGACATGCAAACCTACTCCAAGTTGGTTATTTACATCCTGGAGGCAGCATCCATGGGGCCTGGTGACAGACTCTGAAACCAACTGTGCAAATAATAAGGGAACGGTGTGGTTCTGCTGCAGATCTTGGTAAGGAGGGAGGAAACAATATAAATTTCTTATTTGAAATGCTGATTAAATATTTCACGTTGAGATTGCTGTTCATAATATAGATATATTCAAAGTAGCTCTCTCTGAGAGAGAAATTTTTCCAACTAATACAATTTTGTTACAAACTACTGCTTTATGTAAGTTATGAAATACAGAAGAAGCATTTGGTAGCAGTGGTATTGAAATAACACTGGAAGTTTCCATTGATTTATCAATTTCCATGTGTTCTCTCACAATAAGCCCTTGGGAGGTGCAGGTTCAAAGAATTCAGGCATGTTGCTGTGCCAATTTGCTTTGCCTTGGGGGATGTGATATTGATTATTAAGATCTAAATGATGTTGAATGGATCTGAATTGTTGGGTTTTTTTTCACCTCCAGATTCATCATCCAACCTCCTCTCTTTCTGTATCTGTAAAAATTACTGAATGTTAAATCCATCTAATGAGCACTGACTTCAGGGGCTGTTGTAGACATTAATGCTTTGGGTTCTCTCACTACCCATTGCTTTCCATTATTCCAAATGTCCACTGATTCCTGATGCCACTCTTATTCTCAATTTCCTGGGCCGTGAAGTGATGTGAAATTGAGGATATCCCTTTTGGTGTTTTCTTTCTCTGGAGAGAGTTCATCAGTAGCAGAAAATCTGCACCTTTCATTTATGATTTTCATTGTGGGGTTTACGTTTTGCTTTAGAGACCCAAGGTTCACCTCGATGAACAGAACAAAACTCCAATATTCCTGCTGCTGAAAGCAAAGTATTGAACTTTGCATTGGTTAAACATTAAAACAGGCTGACTGCTTGAAGATATATTCCTTGATTAAAAACACTGGAGCTTTTCACTGGGCAATATTTTGCACTACATCCATAAAGACTTCAAAATGACATTTGGAAAGAATAAGAACAAAACTTCTAATATGCTCAAGTTTTGCTATGGCTACTATAATTTAAATTTTCTGGGTCCTAAGTGCCAACAGATAAAACACACAGGAAAATGCCTTAATTCTAGCTGCCCTGGTTTACACTTAATTTTTTTTTTTAATTGTCTGTGTGAGGTATGACAGCTTCCTCTGTCTGGTTGCTTGCAACTCAGAATGAGAACAGAAATCTTCCCTAGCTTCTTCCACCAGATAATTGTGATTTCTGAAGCTGTGGCAACAAGACCTGATCTTTATAGACCTGCACAGCCAACTGTTAGAGGGCACAGGTTCTATTCCATTGTAAGCACTGTTCCATTGTAAAATTGGTGCTGATAGCGCTTGGAAAAAAGTTTTCTCTCCACGTGCACCTGTCTTGAAAAAGCCTAGGAATTCTAGAACAGGCAATCTTTCAAATTACTTAACTTCTAAGACGTACTACATGCCTACCTGGATGCCGACCTGTGTGACCTGCTGTAGGGAACCTGCTTTGGCAGGGGGTTGGACACGATGATCTCTGGAGCTCCCTTCCAACCCCTACGATTCTGTGATGCTGTGACATTTTTCATTTTTCATTCACTGTAGAAGAGTCTGTTTGGGAGGGGGAGAGGGGGGAACTTACATATATCTGCAAGGTTAGGGCTTCTTTTGAGAAGCTTATAAATTTTCTCATTATTTATAGGAGGAAGCTGTGAAGCTTGGGCAGATCTTAAGAACATTTTCCAAGAGTACATTATGGAAAAACTATACGTAACTGTCAGTGAAATGTGTGCAGACTATTTTAAACTTAGGTATGTCTTACAAAAACAAGTATCTGATCAGGTGTTTTCTTCTAAGCCGTGGCCTTCTTGTGATCAGGGATTTATGCACACTCCCAGTTGCCACACAATGAAACCAAGGAATGGATTTTGAAAAGCTTTTTACCCTGCTTGAAGTTACATTGACTTCTAAGTAACTTCATTTACACTTTTGGGAGCTATGATCTTACGAAAAATTATACTCTGTGGACTCAGGTCTTCATTTCTTTCATTAAAGTAAAATATGAGTCGTAAAGATGTTGGAGTTTAAGGCTCTTTATTGTATTTTTTTGCATCACATTCATTATGTGTGAAATGTAGGACTGATGAACCCTCAACTATTCATTTGCTTGCTTTTAAGTACTTGAGTTTTGTAAATGATGTGGAAGAGGACTGTTGTCACTTAGCAACCTTATCTGGTTCAGGAACAAAATGTTTTGATTTCAGAATCTGTGCTGTGCAGCTCCAGAGCATTCCTGGCTCCCTTGGAAGAAGGGCAGCTCTGTTCTGGAGCTGATCAGTGCAATTGGCTTTGCACATTCCTGATACTACATTCATGACATGTATTCATGCTGGTATTTGTGGCCATTAAGCTTTTTGTTGCCTACCTCATTGTTTGTCTGTTGTGACTGTTAGCCAAGTAAGTATTTCCAAGTGGGTTCAATAAAGGAAAACTATGTTTTACATTAATGGTATGAAACAATTTGTCTTAAATGGTTTGTGTTACTGCACTTCTTAGTATTCTAGTATCGACTGTGTACAAGCCCACTGAGAGAATGCATTAGCATCCTTAGAGGTTGAGAAGTCAAATGCTTCCATGTCTAAAAATTTCCTGACTTACTCCATTTGAATGATGATGGCAATTGGTACTGTGGCTCCTAATGAATTGTGGCATGATGAGTGTAACTAGAATACATCTCCCTTTTTTTAAACACTCTGGTATTGCTGAGATTAAAAATATCATCAAGTGATTGTACTACTTAAATACAAAGTGAAACTTGGATTCAGTTAGTTGTGATGTGCAGCTTCAGTTCAATATGCTTTTGACTGACTGCACCTTTGAATAAATATATGCAGTTCTTTTCTTAGTTAGCCATTTTAGTGATTGCCCATGGCAGGTGAGAAATATGAAAATACTTAGAAATATGAAAATGTGATCTGAAAGGAAGTTACTTCTGTAATTTCAACTAGGTGACTGCAATGGACCCTACATTTGAAAGTTGTAACCAGCTGTACAAGAAGGAGTGGTACTCCCTATTTTCTTGCTGTCACAAATAAGGCAGAATAGAGCCTGATTATCAGTAATTCTTGCTGCTGGAAGAATGATGTTAGTCTACCATACACTCTGAAAAATTGTCTGTTCCTGGAAGTTGTTTAGTCCTCTATGAAAATTTCCACAAGGAATAAGCAGATAATCACCTCACACTTCTCCAGTTCTAGATTTACTGCAATCGGGTTTGAGTTGTCGTGTGTCTGTAAGACAAGGTGAGGCCTCACTGGTGCTGAGTACAGGGGAAGGCTGACTTCCCTAGTTCTGCTCACCACACCATTCTTGATACAAGCCAGGATGCTGTTGGCCTTGTTGGCAACCTGGGCACACTGCTGGCTCATGTTCAGCCCACTGTCCATCAGTACACCGAGGTCCCTTTCCATCAGGAGGCTTTCCAGACACTCTTCCCCAAGCCTGTAGGGTTGCTTGGGGTTGTTGTGACCAAAATGCAGGACTTGACACTTGGCTCTATTGAAACTCATGAAGTTAACCTTGGTCCATCAATCCAGTCTATCCTGGTCCCTCTATAGTGCTTTTCTCCCCTTTGGTAAATCAACACTTCCTCCCAACTAGGTGTCATCTGCAAACTTACTTAGGGTGCCCTCAATCCCCTCATCAAGATCGTTAATAAAGATGTGAAATAGAAGCAGCCTCAGGACAGAGCCCTTGGGGATGCTGCTCATGACTGGCTGCCAACTGGGTTTAACTCCATTGACCACAGCTCTTTGGGCCCAGCCATCCAGCCAGCATTTCACTCAGAAGAGCTTGTAATGCATAACTTCCTGTGAGCGAGCACGTTGGCTCAAAGCCTGACTCACATGCAAAGGAGAGCAGCCTCCCACATCTGTCTTAGCCATCCAGCCAAAGCATTACACACAGAAGAAGCTCTTACTGTGAATATTCTTGCTGTTTAGAAGGTGACTTATGAGAGTGTGAGAACACAATTTGAAGTAACTTTTACATAAACGTATGGACATTTGGTGTAGCAGTAGCTAGATGGTTTATTGTAGTCTGTCAAATTCTGTGAGAAGGTTCTCATTGACTACGGGAGATCCTGAATTAAGCCCTGTGCCAGAAAGATATTAATATTTTCTTTAGCTCCCTTCTTCAGGTTCACTAAAATCACTGGAACCAGTAGTTATGCATCTGTAGTAATTATAAGCTTTGAACCATAAAAATCTTTCTCCCTTTTTCTCTTTTCTTCCCTGTATATATATATATATATTTATATATATATATATATAAAAGACTATTAAAAAAAATCTATCTCCATAAATATGAAAATGAAATAACTTTTGCCAAGTATTTCTCTTTCTCAGAGAAGACAGCGTACTTCACATTATTAAATCAGCAACATTTCAGTACTAAGTGTCACAATTTTTATGTAAAGCCCAGTGTGTGATTTGGAGGGTGGGTTGGACTTCAGTTCCTTCTCAACTGTTCTGACTTCAATCTGCAGCTCATTCTGAGCTCATTCTGAAATGCAGTGTCTGTGGCCATCCTCATTTTGAAACCTACCTAGGTTTTCCCATGCGGTGGGGATGATTCTGTATTTTAGACTACTGAGCAAAGGATCACTTCTTCCATGTCCGTAATCTAGTGTGACTTGAAATGAGATTAAATGAAGAAAGCATTTTGCTTTCCAATTCTTGTAAATGTGCCACTTTATTTTGGTCCATTTTGCAATTTGAATGTGATATGATGTTAGCTCCCTATGAGCTTCCAGAGGGATTCTGGCTATTGTTCAATACACTGTTTTTCACTTAGTTTAGTCCCTAGACAGGGTGAAGTGTAACAGATATAGCCACTATTTGTAATGTCATAGCAAGCAGTTTTCCTTAAGAAAAATGCTTACTTTTAAACATGGGTATGTGGTGCATTTAATTTGTGCAGTCCACTCTTGCTCAGAGTCAGAACTCAAAGCTGCTAATTATCATTGTGCACTGGAAATAAATCAGTAGCTCATAGGTGGCGAATCAGTAGGTAGGCTAAATCTGCATTTTCTTTGCTGTCCTGATGTGCTGATAGTTATACGAGTTGGCTCAAGTCTGCTTTGCATGGCAGCTTCTTTGAAAGTGTCTGTAAAGATTTGGCTTGTTTAATTTTCATTTCAGAAGCAACAGGGCTGATTTTATATTGAGAGATAGCTAGGAAGGCTTAAATAAAATCGTACAGAACCCACTGTGCTTCAAAGAGAGCTTTAGGAGCCATTATTTATACCATGGTCAGGTAACCATGTAATATTTCTAGTAGCTTGTCATTCTGTGGATTATCACGATGAAATAACTTGTCCTTTTTGAAGCTCACGGAATATTCGAAGTCAATGGGATATTTTGCATGGGCTTTGTGAAATAGTCCTACATTGCCACGTAAACGTCAAAGCAAAAGCAGGGTGTCTTGCCAAAAGGCTTCCATCAATTGCTGGTATTCTTAAAGTGGCTCTTGCTAATATGCCAAAGAAAATGAGAGAATTGTTTTTGAAATGAAACAGTGAGAAAAAGAGACAGAACTTACAAGCTGTAGGATAAACCTGCCTGCCTAAAGGAGCTGCTAATGATAGTAGAATTCCCAATACATTTGATTAAAAGAGAATCTATCTTTTGCTCTCAGATTGCTTGCTTTAGATTTAGTCTGATGAGGCTGTGTGGGAGGCAGATACGATTTCATTCCCATGGGACTTTTACTCTTTATTTTCATTCAAACTTGAGCACGAGTACTTAAGTCATCTTGACAGAAGGAGCGTTGGTTCACTGAATAGTCAGGTGAACACTGAAAGTTGAAACTGGAAGACAAATGGCAAAAAATAGACAACATGTGCATCAGTCTCCCAGGTTGTCACAAAATCATGCTGCTAGCAGCTTTATCCCTAGTGATTTTCTGCTTATTCTTCAATATGGGACAACATTTTATTATCTGATAATTATTTGATTATGTAGGAAAAATTAATTACTAAATGTCAAACAAATCCTAACTATACAAACCCACACAGAGGTCTTTGGGAAGAGACAGTATGGAAGAGACCAGTGGGTCTATCTATCTCATCTCTCTTGCTGCTTTTCTGTGGATGCATAGAAGACAAGTTGTGACCAGGCTGATTGGCATGGTGTGGTCTGGTTCATAGGTAAGACTTCAGAACACTTTGTGTGCTAGTGATGCTATTTTATTTTAACATTTTATTTTATAGAAAAAAAAATACATATATGTACCAGATGCCAGAATATTAGATCAGAATAGCTGGTGCAAAATACTGTTGCTGGGATAATTAAATCTAGCTCATTCCAGTTTTAATATAGTCAAATAGATGAACCCCGTGTGATTCTTCTAAATCTCATTAGCTTTTAGCATTGTTTGTAGAATGAGAGCGCAGTATGAGGTGCTGACAGGAGCATCGTTTTTCTCTCTGTGAAGATAAAGCTCATGTTAGCATACTGACTCCCTAGTAATGATGTAATCGTGATTTTGATGTCTGTCACGTTTCAGAATTGCCTTGGAGAATTCTGTTTAAAAATGCCTCGTAATGTTGCTGCTTTTCCTTTCAGAGGCCAGCAGAAACTGTGGATGAAGAAGAAAATGCAGAAGAGGAAGATGACAGAGGAGAGGAGGAAGCACATAAACAGAAGGAAGAACAGCCAGAAGTAAATGGAGAGGAAAGTGGGGAAACTGTTACGAAAAGAAACACAGGAGAAAATAAGAATAAATTAAATGGGAATTATGAACACAAAACAGAAGGAACAGAGGATGTTGACCAGGCAGAGGAAGAGGAGCTCGCCCATTTAAATGGCAAGATAAATAAAGACAGTGGTGGGCTGATGGAGCAGATGAATGGCCACGATGATCTCCAGCATGAAGAGGATGGAAAAGAGGATTATTCTGGCAGTCAGGACCAGGTAAGCATCTATTCTTTCAGTTTGTTTTTCTGTATTTGTCAGCTTTAGGCTTTGTCTCAGCTAGTCTGCAAGTATCTCACTCCAGATAAGTCTTGGAGAGACCTTAATAGAACTGAATATGTAGGAAAAGCTTTCTTATCTACATAAGTTGGTAACATCATTAGTTACAATATATGCCCTCCAACTGAGAAAGCAGATGCTTCTCACTATTTGATGAACCTGCATATCCTACTTTCCTGAGTATGCTGAGCTCTCAAAAAGAGAAATCTTGCAATTTCCTGAAAGGCACGATCATTTTACACTTCCTCACTGTGTTATCCTTAGGACAGAGCAGGAGGATGTATTCATGAAACCACAGCACCTTGATTTGTTGTTGTTGTTTGCCTGAATTGATTTTCGCAGAAGCTGCATTTCATAAAGAGAACTTGCTATTACTGTGTGGAAGTTTCATTTGTTTTTCTAAGAAATAGGATCAAACAATGGAAATGAATAAGGCCTTGAAAGCAAGGTGCTTTAGTCAGGCTAAAATCAAATATCCTGTTAATTCTGGGAAGCTGGCAACATGCTGTTAGCTTAATTGGAGGTGTGCAGCCCGGAACCAAGCGGACTGCCTTGAAAGTCAGATGAACAGAACACAGAAAATGGAGTCCTCTCCTTAATAGAAAAAAATCCAGATCCAGGGAGACCTGTATTGTCGAGTATTAGGAGCTGAACAAATTGCTGCATGTTTCCTGCCTATAAGCTGCTGAAAAAAAGACCCCTCCTCTATTTCTGGGGTCACTGGGAATGGTTTCTCACTTCCTTGCAGCTAGGCTTTCATCTGTTCCTATATTACACACAAAAACATTTCTCAAGGGAGTTAAGAGAACTGAGTAACATAACATTTTTTTTTCCTTCCCAAATTTGTTTTATATTTGACATAGCAATGGATTTTTTGTTTTATTTTGTTTTTAGAGAAGCTGAAGTAATTTATGGCAATGGAGAAAGTGAGTGCGCATTCACTTTAAAAGGATATGTGGGTAACTGGGTGTTTGACAACCCGGGGGGGAAAAACCTCTAACTTGAGTGCTTTCTCCTTTGGAAGGTGTATAAACTTCTGCTAAACTAAAATGTTAATTTGATCACTGTCAGAAAGCATCTTTTGTGTGTGTGTCTGTGTTTGTGTTAAGAATTCCTCATGGAATTTGTAGTACAAGATGATCACACTGTTGAAGTAAAGTGAAATCTTAGGTACTGCTAACTTCATCAGGTAACTATCCTTTTTTTCTAGGTTGATTCCCATCATGAAAAAACATCCAGAAATCCAAGGGTGACAATCACTAGCCCACAGGAAAGTGAAGAAAAGGACCAGAGCAATGGCTATGCTGCAGTTGCATAGATCTAAGGAAATGTAATCAGTGGGAAGTGAAATAATACTTTCAAGCATGTTATTTTATGATTTATAGCTTAAAATGGAAAGGTAGATTGTGTACACACATATTGAGTCTTGAGATGATAATGGCATATAGAATAATAGGACATAAACCTTAATATCTACTAAGTAACATTGAATTGTTTTCACAAGATGTGAAATTTCTGGTGGAATTTGAGAGAAAAAACATAGTACTACTACATGGTAATGTTAGAAACATTGGAAATAAACTATTTTGTGGTATAAAATGTAACCATCAGTAGCAGAGTCAACTATACAAATGACAATTGTCAAGAAAAAGGGTAATTAAGTTAAATATCAGAACTTCTTTGCAGGTTCATTTAGAAAAGAGAAATCATTTGTGACTTGCATACTATAAGTAGTCTTTCCCATTGAAATTCCACATGATATATTCTATTTCCAAGTGTAACCTTAAGATAGAAGCAGAATGCTTTGCTCACTTAAAGGATAGCAAAGAAGATGTACTGTGAGTCCTAATATTACTGGGTAGTAGCTTTCAGTATATTAATTGGAATAACTTTTTTTTTGCCTTCTTAAATAGCCCTTTTTTAGCATTGTGAAGATGGGTTGGCAGCCTGCAGTGCTGCAGCTTATTCACACTTGCAACAGTAAGTTTTGCTGGTTGTTCTGCACCAGTTCACCATGCAATGGATTGCTATTACAGTGAAAAAAGAGCAAAGCACAGATATGCAGCAGGTCAGACACGGAGCAGATCAATTTGATTACACTTCAGTTCAAGTGAAATCTAATTTATTAATGAAAAAAAATGAAGAGGCCCAGATTCAGACTGAAATTAGCATGAAATCATTGTTATCAATGGAGCCATTTTAATATGAAACACATTAACATAAGATTACTAGTTTTCACCAGCTGTTATTGTGTCCATGAATCCCTTACATAGCCTTAATGCTTGAAAGTATATTATCATCTTTTTGACTTAGCAAGTTCCTGATAGGCTGTGGCTTAATTTGCATTAGAAAATAAGCCACTGATCCCCAGTATTAGCTCTCTTAATGACATCAACACCATTACTCTTACCAGTTCTCTGTTAGTAATAGCAATTGTTTGTAGATTGTGAAATACAGCCCTGAGCATGATTTCATTAATCATATAAAATACATAGTGAGTTTCCCTATCATTAATGCTGGTAAATTATGACAAAGAGAAACTAAATGTCATTTTTGTTGATTTTTGTGCTGTTAAGACCAAAATTACATTCAGTAACAAATTGAACTTGAAGCACTGTTTGAAGGAAGTGTAGGAAAATTGTTGTGACTGGAACTCATAGAAATATCTGCACTTTTCTACCAACCAGACTGGGAAGCTCCATCTCAGCCCCACCTACTGAAACTTCTTGCAGAGCCCACCAAGGAAAATGGCTAGTGCTCCATCCTCACTCCTTTAGAGGTGAATAGATCAGCAGCAGGCATGGTGTTCAGTGTGCTTAAGAACCAAGACAAATGACAGTTGTCTTGTATTGACATCACTATGAAGAGTTGTTGCCTTGAAGTTAATGGTACACCCAAGCACAGGATTCTACGTGTTGTCATCTTATTGCAGGTGAAATCCTGAACAACCTCTGAGGTTTTTTGCATCCTCAGAGATTTGAAACTAAATCGACAGCCAGACGTGTCTGGCAAAGATGATCAACATTTTCCTCAAAATGTTATACTTAAAACTATATATATATTTAGAAGAAGCACACTTTTGTACGGAGATTCTCTGCTTTCTATTCATAACTTGTGTCTGCCGATTGTTTCGGTCATTTCTCTCTTTTCTGCCAAAGTTCAGTGCTTACAGGCCTACAAATATCAGTAAGAGTTATTTAAAACTTACAGTAAATTCTAGGGAACTGTAATGTGATAATTGTCTTTCATGGGAACGGGAAAATCCCAGAGAGTTACCCAGCCTTTAAAATGTTTTCCTCTCTGCTGTTCATCTTTTACGAAAGACAGAGGATTTTGCTTCAGAAAAACAAACTGGACTTTGGGGAGAGATACAGCCATTTCATCATTTACTCCTGCAGTACTCAGAACACCTACTTTGTATCTGATTCTCTGCACAGAGAAAATTAATTTATGCATAGCAATTCTGATGTTAACAGAAATTAATCAAGAAACATGTGTGTGGTCTTTGCTAAAATATGTTTGTGAATGTGAATTTGCTATGACAATTTAAATCAGTTTTACATGAGAAATATTTCTTTTTCTTAAGCTTATATGGTGTTACTTCAAGCTTTTATGCAACATTTTTTTTTTTGCTTTTTTTTTTTTTTTTAAGACATTTTCTTTCTCCTGGCATTATTTTTAAAAGCAATTTCCTATTAAAAAGAGCTAGCATACAAACACTTCTGCTTTTGTCTCAAATCAAGGCCAGTTTGGCATTAATCTTGGCTTTGGATGACTGATGTTATTTACAAACCTAGCTATTTTTTCAGCTGTTAGGATTCTTCCATCACTAGAACTTCAAAAAAGTCAGAGTTTCCAGTTATGGCATTGCAACCGTGAAAGAAATTCTGCTGATAATTCGTCTCTTATTACAGCAAATAGAAGAATTAATTCCTAATTTCAGCAAAGCTCTAAAGCATATACTTAAATCCTGTAGAGATGCAGTTTGTCATCAAATTTTATTTAATGCTTCAGTGATCTGATGTATCAGAGTCAAAATAACATTAATCTGGAAAGAAAAGTGAAAATAAAGAAAATGCATTCCTTTCTCTGTCAGTCTCATCTAAATAAACCTGCATGCAGGAAAAAAACCCCACATAAATGTTACTTGAAAATACTGAGAAAAGGAGATTTGCTTGGGTATCCTGATTAATTATTCCAAAGGTATATTTAAATAATTATTCAATAATACATGTAAATATAAAATGAAATCTGTTGAGGAAGAATCTATTTATTATGTTGTAACAATCAGAATGACTTCATGAGATGCAGCTGGAGGATGTTTTAGGTGGCTGATAGTCTTCAATTGGAATCAAAAGAAGTGCTTGAGATGTGGCAATAGACAGGTAAGCAGCCTGGTATCTTTCCAGTATTCTTCATGGGCTCATTTGTGTGCATTAACTTATATAAACATAACTGAATGCATTTTTGTCTACTCACACATGCTGCACGTGCAACTGATGTACATAATGGTAGTTTAGCAGTGTTCTATTTTCAGCAATGGGAGCTATTGATGATTAGTCAAATTAGTTATAACCATGGGAAAAAACATATGACAAAATCTAGCAGTAGCCAAGCTTATGAAAGGATGATATTTTAAGTTGCACACATACTTTTGCTCTTTGCTGAGCCAAGTCCAGAGCGCTTATGGCACTGAAGTGAAATGGAAATAACAACCTAAAATTGCCTGGGAGGAAGTTTGCTCATAAGAAAGTGGAAAGGATATGGAAAATTCAAGAAAAAATGAATATATTTACTACAGCACGTGGCAGGAAAACATTCAAAGGTCTTTAGTCTACGCTGTTGCATAGAGGATTTCTGCCTTATACAACAGATATCTTGAAACAGTAGGCAGACATTCAACAATCTATGCTGTGTAACTATGAGTATCTTTAAGTGTTCATATTTTCCTTGCAGATGATGCTCAGTTGTGACACTCGAAATTTAATAAATTAACTTTAAATACGATTTGAATTTTTCTTTGTGCTAAGTGGAACCAAAATTGAATTCAAAATGCAGGTTTTATTAGTTGAGATTAGCTGACTAATCCCTAAAAAGCTTCAAAATCTCTTGCTTGGCATGAACTAGAAGGAATCTAATTGTCCATAAAACGATTCACATTTCTACACAACGAGAACATACAAACTCATTGACTATGGTTAGCAGATTTTCAAAGGCCCAAGTTCATCTACTATTTATGCTTGAATCCTTGGTTTAGAATGCAGGCATTTCTATGCAAAAACCAATACAAAGTCTTTCTCGTGTAAGAATTGTTTGTGCACGTTCACTCTCATTTTCTGGATTCCTGTTGTACTCCCACTGATATGCAAGTGAAGCAGGTGAAGTCAAGCTCCTAATCCAAGTGTTACCTGGAAAATCATTTTTAAAGGCATTTACTTTTTTCCAGACTCCAAAGCCAACACACAAAATCCAAGCTCAGCACACTCAACCTCGATGGCTACAGGCTCCCTTTCTCCAGTTTGTGACTGGAGGAAACACTGCCCTCTTGACGATGATGCAAAGTATCTCAGATCCTAGCTGGGTCACCTTTAATGGACTGACTGGCTGTCGAGGCACCTTAAGAATTAGCCTAAAAAAGACAAGGTCTGCTTGGGATCCACTTTAAACTTCCCCCTTTCTGCCATAATTTCAAGCACCTGACTTCACAGGAAGGCAAAATGTTAGCTGGCACCTGCAGAAAGCAGCCCAGTGATACATCGTGTAGCTCCCTTTGCCATAAATTCAGATGCTATTTTTTTAACGTGCGTGAAATAAAGCATAGCTTGTAAAGGTGGCATGTAGTGAAAATCTGGATGGTAAAATGGCAGAGTGCTTTTGTTAACAGGAAGCAGACAGGTATACAGAGTTGAGTGCTTTTCTCTGCAGCAGCACTTGTAATTTTGGATTTTCTCCTTCAGTCTCTTTGCGAAGGAACATAAAGCACATGAGGCCCCCTAAGGGATGTGGAAAAAAGCAGAATCTGGCTGCTGGATACTTGGGTTGCTGTGGCTCAGATAAATGGGGAGGTGCCAAATACAGAGGAAGGGCCTTGTACCCCACACCTGAATGTTTCTAGAGTCAGTGGGATGACCTTCAGGAGATGGGGTTGTGATGCTGTGCTCCCCAGAGCTTCATGCTTTGGCCTGGCCATTGCACCCAAGTCCTTGTTAAGGCAGGCAATGAAATGCCCAGGACAGATAACACCAAAGCAAATGACCACACACTGTCTCAAACTTTAGTGCTCAGGGAACTGATGGCAGATTCCTGGTTCAAAAGCTGAAGGCCAATTGAGCATGCACCAAAACTGTGACTTACGAGTCGGTCATCTTACTTCATAAGCAGTGAGCAGATCAAGAGCTCCCTGAACTCTCCTGAATGGCAGCAGGCCACACAACAGGATCTCCCCTTCAGCTAGGATTCTATTGAGATTACAGAGATCCCTTACACCTTGACAGTAGGATGTCTAGCTGATACAGATACTTGGTAAGTGATTATTCATTTGCTTAAGTTTTGTCAGCTGCACTAAGATTATATCTTATGTGCCTTCTGACAAAGCCTCAGACTGGGAATAGATTCAGCAGCACCTGGGATCCTCACCTCTATGATTCAAGCAGTTTAGAAAAAAAAGGGGATCCACTCTGAATCTCGTGATTCAGTGAGAGGGTCCCTGGCTGAATTTGTTTAACCCTACCCCACGTGCAGTAAATAATCAAGTGTACCTTGCCAACTTGACTCTTGTTAATTCACTGTCTTGATTTGTCAAGCCTTATTAAATCACTGTGTTTCATCACCAAATACATTTCTGTTTCTCTCTTAGGAGTGAAATAGTTTCTGCAGGTGATAGAGGCCCACTCTTTTGCCTTTGCTTTCACATGGGCGAGTTGATTCTTCTGCTCTTGAGGAAAAAAATATATATTCAGGCTTTAGCATTCATTGATACACAGATTTTTCTACCTCTCTCAGTTGGGAAGGGCTGCTTGATTTGAGTAGGGTGCCGATTTATGCTTCCTATCTCAGTGAGTAAATGGTGTCAGGGATGAGCAGTCACTCTCTGATGACTCTCTGGACACTTGTGCAAAGCTATCCCTGTTTGCTCTTCTGCTGTGGACTGTGCTTTCCTAAAACACACCGTTCCTCTATTTCTCTGCTGAATTTGTTCCTTTCATTTGGTTATGAGAAATGATCTTTCCAAAAATAGTGCTTACGCTCCACGTTGCTTTTCTGTTAGAGATTGTCAGTGCAAAGTGAACATCCTAGGAAAAGCCTTTGTGCCTTCCCTTTCTGTTCTCTTATTGTTCCCTCAGAGCTAGCACCAAACAGGAATTAACTTGGTAAACTAAGGACTGGGGTTTGTGCCTGCTGGATGAAAGTATTCTCTATCCACAAAGAAAGAAATAGTCTTCCTTCATTTCTCTCTTTTCATGCAACACCATGTTTTTCAAAGTGACTCGAGGGTTCATTTCTTAAAGAACCACACGGTTATAAATGACATCACAGAAAAAGGAAGGTAGGGTAACTAAACCTCTTGGGTGCTTCTGTCACTGAAAGCCTGTTACTTCCACCAGCAAATGAGAAGAAGTGAGCATATCACTTCTGTATCAAAAAAGATCCACGTAACTTTCATGCTGTAAGGAACCATGTACTTTAGAAGCACATATATATTGGTGCTGTACCCATTTGTTTTCTAGCACGTGTCCCTTTTAGCCTCTCTAACCCTTTTACTTGCTCACCATGCATACAGGCATCAAGCCTATGCTATACTACATCCCCATTTACAAACGGGATGCAGGTTATTTTCTTAAACATCTGTGGCTTCTGCATTTTGCTAAGGCCTGAAGGCTTTCATCGGGGCAAAGATCTAACTGCAGCATGTTTACTAACTACATAGGCATGTTTAAAGGTGAGACATAATTGGACCAAATAACCCATTGCTTTCAACAGTTACGTGATTGTCTGCAAGTCAGCATGAACTAGTCAGAGTCCATTCTGTGATTTTTGAGGGGATGAGCTGCAATCACCTCCCTTTAATTTGCAGCAAACGACCAAGCCCATGTCACAAGTAGCTCAGAGACTGTTATGTCTTACTGAGGCGAAACTGAAGAGCTTGGCTCTCAGGGCAGGTGTGCAGATCCTAAAGCAGTTTTGGAATATTTCTGCAGACTCACTGGCTGTCAGAGCTCAGCTGCAGGACAAAGCTGAAAGAAGCTACTGCTGGGTCACAGCAACCTCCTCTGCTCTGCTTTGGATTGACAGTGTGGCTTGCTTTGCAGGGTCAGGTGCAGGTGAGCCCACTTGGTTACACTCTTACAAAGAAAGGAGGGCAGAACGCCCACCAGCCTGTCTGGTTGTTACAAGGGCACTCTGACCATCTATGCTTCTTGGAGACAGTGGAGACGTGCTCAGCAGAAGGATTTTGTCTCAGCACATTTTTGCTCCAGTTTGGAAAGAAATCACTTTGCAAGGGATGAGGTGAGAACTGAACAAGTTTGAGCAAGATGTCAGAAAACACGCAGAGCTTAGGAGGGAAATGTCAGGGCACAAGGTTGCTAGGTGAGGCAGGGAGAGAAAGGGCAGCAAGCACTGCAGCTGGTAGAAGAGCAGAGATGGGGAAATAATGACCTCCAGAAAGAGCTCAGCCAGCTCATCCATATGGCCTCAGGCTGGAGGCTGCTTTTAGCTAGGCAACAGCTTGAAGGCACAAGTGATTACCGGACCAGTGTATCTGGTGTATCATTAAATTGACTGGCTTATTAGTTGCATTTAAAAATGATCTTCCATCTTTGTTTGCTAAAACCCATACATGGTAAACGATGGAAAAAGTGGACCTTCAAAAACCAGCTGCAAATGATTAGACAAAACAATAAAGGCAGTTCCTTACACGCTGCCTCTTCTGTTTGCATGGCCATGAGAAATGCCTGACTTACTGTTAATATGCAGACGTTATTTTCATAATAGTCTCTCTGTAAATTATCTGACAGCAAAGCTGAGCTTTGCCCTGCTTAATGTACATCAAGTGAACTAATACAGGAAGCACACACTGCGTGGTCTGCCTGGCGTCCTGATAAGAGCAGAGGAAATTAAGGGTGTGAGTGGATTGTTTGCCAAGCCATGAGAAGGTTGCCCAAAGAGCACACAATCCGAATACAGGAAACAAGAACCTACAGGGGTCTCCCCATTTGTGACGATGCTCCTCAGGGACATGCTGTGCTGTGGGGATGAGTTGGCAAAATCCAGGTGTTGCTTCTGTATAGAGCATCATGTTATGCTGTACTGCTAGCCCAGGAGATCTTAGAGAGCAGCCTGCTGTGCAGGGGCAGGGTGATGGCTTGGAATGAGTGAGCGGATGCGCTAATGTCTTTATTTTAGCCCTCTGATAGAGAGCTAGTGGCAAAGTACCTCCGGCTTTGGTTCTTGCAGTCTTTACTGTCAGCACAGGCTTTCACAGCCTTCGTGGCTGATCAGCAGGCTCCCCAGGATAAAGGTTCTGTGCTGCTCTCTGCCTGCCAAGCCTCTCTCCTCTGGCTGCTGGTCGAGGTGCTGCAGTCTCCCCACACTGCTGCTTTCATTACGAGCTGTTTACTTGCACTTGTGCGTGATTAGAAAGCTCATACTTGGAAATGGCAGGCTGAGGCTGTAGCAGAGACTGGGAACTAAATGTGCTTATCAGGCAGCTCAGGAGTTGAGGATGCTTCAGCTTCTCTGCCTTAGGCTGTGACTCACTGGGCAAATTGAAAATAGAAGGGTCAAGACAGCCTGCAGGGAGGAAGAGCGAACAGATGAGAAGCTTTACCTCCACAGTATGACAGAGAACGCAGACACAACCATCAGGAGAGCATGCATTAATCAAAATTAATTCACTGATTATCAGTCAAACAGAAAAATGTTATTTATTTTGCTACAATTGCAGAGAAAATGCTGTCGGGATACAAGGGGATTCACTGAAATTTCAAGATATATAAAGCTAGAAGAAGGGGAAGAAATAGGGTGAATGTGAATAAACTAATAAGACTGTTGAGCAGGGAGGTAAACAAGCAGGAAATAAAGTCTCTGATGTCCAAGCCATATTTTATTTGCACTAAGTAATACATTAGAGTGTCCTTTGGAAAGGTGATGGCAACCAAGGTCTGTAGGCAAAGTCCCAGACAGCCCCAGAGTGCAAGCTCTGTGATTTGGGGGATGGGAAAAGATAAATGGTGGAGGAAAGATATATGCAAGGACAGACTGTCCTCAGCCTCACTGGAAGGTTCCAGGGAGCTGGGCTGTCCTTCACTGCTCCCAGCTGAAGGCTGCATCACTGACATTTTCCATGGAAGCAGCAAAAAGCACATCTCTGCTCCTCTGATGCTTCAGTTTCTGTGCCAAAGGTGGAGGGTGTCAAGACATTACAAGGGACCAAATCCCAAAAATGTTTCTAATGAGTCTTAAACTGTCTGGTATGTGACTTCTTAATAATAACAGCATAACTCAATGCTCAGTATTTCCAAAAAAGCCCTGTGTGGCACAGAGCTTCTGTTCCAGAATGTTTCAGCCTTCCAAGTTCTCAGTGCCTGAAAATCTCTAACTGAAACAAGGGTTTAACAAGATGAAATGTATGTGGCAACATTAGCTGTGACAGCGTTACCAGCTTTGCCTCAGCTGCTAAATCTCCAACGTTTCCTATCCCAACAAGCATTAGAATGATCCTTGAGGGCTTTTCTTTCTCCTAAAGCTGGGTAATGCCACGCATGACTCATCCTTTCTCACACTGTCAAAGCACGTTCAGTTCTGCAGACATGATGCACAGTGTGACCAAATGCTTGTTGCAGCTCCGTTTGCTGTCAGGTCACTTGTCCTCTGGACAAAACTCAGCAGCACTTGCACACATGTGGGGTGCATATGAAGACCTGTACTCCCATACAGCTACTTTAGGTAAATAAGCCAAACCTGTTATGTTTGTTTGTTTGTTCCAGATGGATTTTCAGTCAGACTTTTGCTATTGCATTAACAAAACACAGGTGCAGAGATAGGACTCGGTAACATCTGCAGGAGCCATCATTCTCAGCTCCTTCAAGTGAACTTCACCGCAAAACTTCAAATGCCACATCTCCTCCACGAACAAATCTTAAACTAAAAACTGCACTGAAAAGGTCAGGACAGCTTGATTCTCTGCTGCCCACGTACTGATAAGCTGACAGCAATGAAAGCAAGTAGCAGTAACCAAAATTTCCCAGCCAGGAAAGTGATAAGCACTCTACCTGGAATAACTAAAGAGCAACAGGGACTTCAGCTCTACTCCACATTCCCATCCTTGCAAGCAATCAACTCTCCTTATCCTTCACTATCAAGTTCTCACTACTTTCTTTTTAAACAATACACAGCTCTTCTTTTTATCACTCTCTCCACCTTTTCCTCTTCCATGCTATTTTTATCTGCTTCTCCTGAGATTACAATCCTGTTTTTTAAGCATTGGGTGCAACATGCTTTTGCATGTCTCATACATAGCTGCCAGCCAATTGTAAGCAGCATCCCAAGATATGCTTCACTGCATTCTACGTAATGATGTGCTTGTGACAAGCTCTTAACTGGACATTTTAGTGCTGGCATTCGGATGTTGTACTTGCATTGCTTAGACAGGCAGTTCTCATTTCTTTCAGAAGAAGATTTTACTTCTGATGCTGTTGTCAGCCACAGTAATTGTTGCAAACTCAGCTGAAGCTTCCAAATATATTCTGATTTATTTATATCACGGAAGTCTGAACTGAGTCACAGACCACAAAATGTTTTATCAAGGAAAGGAGCAGAGCTATTCCAACACACTTGTTACTGTGCAGACACTTTTGGATTCAGCACGCCCTAAGTCCGAAAACACAGACTGCATTATCAGAATGGTGAGTTGCAACTTCTCTTTTCTGACTGAACCAGAGCAACTTGTTTGACTAGAAAGAGACTTTTCACAAAATCTGGGATTGGCTCAGGCCTAGAATTTTATTCAATCCATTCAAAAAAATAGACAGAACTATAAGGTGGCACATATCGTCAGAGAGTACAAATGTCACATCTTCCTTTATACAGCTGAATTCAAATCCATAGATTAAGACAGTGAAATAATTGCCCTGGGTGAGAAAATAATAATGAAGGGCCTCTGGAGAAAGAACAAGTCTTCAGGTAAGCATTTACACAAACGTATCTGTCTGGTAAGCATAACTTTCTCTATAATCTATAAAAATATAAACAGCATTTTAAAATGTCTTCAGATAAGTATGTTAAGGTCATTTGACCTGGCATTAATGTCCTGACAGAAAACGGGGCCTGGGCATGTCAGACCACACCTAGTAATCCATGCCTGGCCACAACTGAAAATCTGTATGAGCTTCAAACAATACAATGTAAGGAAAGAAACAATACCAATCCAAAGGAACACAAGAACGGTGCCCCTCCTTCCATAAGAATTCCTCATCTTTGCCTTGTATTTTGTATGTATATAATAGGGCGATGATTGAGAGAAAAGTGGCAGTTCTCACAGACTAGTTGGAACTCTGGATCAAGTATAATTTGCCTCTCCCAGAAAGTAACATTACTGGGAAGTGTGCCAGTCTCCAACTAAGGGCACCCCAATGCCATTGCATGTTACACCTGTGCGTTATTACTTCAACACAGACAGCAGCACGTGACAGGATGACAAGTGCAAATTACAAGGGCAGAGTCTTGGCTTTCTGGATAGCAGAGCTAGGCAGTAAACGTACTTTAAAGACAAAGAGAAAACAAAGTAGAACACCAACTCATCTAAATGTTAAGGAGCGGGATGGAGGGTATTCCTGGCATAGCTGTCATAACTGCACCTTCTATGTTTTTTTAGGGAAGCAAAATACCTAATCATTGTTGCAAGGTCTTACTGTTTCAACACAGATTAAAATGTTTGAATACACTGAATACATTGGTTACGGGTCCAATCACACAATTTCACTTTTTCCAATCCTAAATTTATATTGGAACAGCTTCCCAATCAGCTGTGCTTTTGTATAGCAGAACATTTGATATTGTAACTGACTAGCACATATGTCATACATAACAACAGCTGATATTTTTCCAGTGAAGTGATCTGCAAAGGGAGAAACAAAACCAAAGGGTCAGGTTTGAGATGAAGGTTGGACGTTTTGAACTTTGGACAAAGTGACAGGTATCTTTGATTCTCCTGGTGCTGGCGCTTTTGTGACTGGGTTTGCATGGGCTTTTATATCTGCTATCCTCTCTTTAAATCTTTGCTGGAGGTACTTTTCTTCTTTGGAGTAACTTTTAGCAAAAGCAGCCATCAGCAGACATGCTGCCATGGCGGTTCCTCCAATGCAAAACAGAATTGCTCCTGACAGCTTGCATATATCAAGGGACCCATTGAACTGAATGGCACGGGTATCCACTACAACAAAATCATCTTTCCCAAGAGCTTCGATTTTCGGTGGCACAAGAAAACCCACGACAAGAACCATTAAACCAATCAGCATGAAAGCCGTCCCAGAGACGAGTCCG
This sequence comes from Tympanuchus pallidicinctus, assembly GCF_026119805.1. Classification (NCBI taxonomy): domain Eukaryota; kingdom Metazoa; phylum Chordata; class Aves; order Galliformes; family Phasianidae; genus Tympanuchus; species Tympanuchus pallidicinctus. The sequence goes on along the minus strand of NW_026294749.1, from coordinate 11,615,138 downwards.
ACCTGGAAAACAGAAAACGTAACAGTGAATATGATCTTTCAGGTTTTGATTAGGAACTGGTTCTAGAGAGCTTTTAGCTTCTAAGTGTCCTGCAGGTACAGCTCCTTGTTCTTCAGGCAACATTTTTTTCTTTTGAGTGGCTCTAGTAGAACTGGAACATACAGAGGAATGTTCTTTTTACAATTCGTGCTTACACAGTCAGTTATCAACATTTCTGGGAACAACAGAATTACACATCTGTACTTCTGAAAAGCACCTAGTGACCAAAGGCCCCAACACAGGGAAACTTACAGTCTTACCCCAGCAATGCAAGATTAATGATTTCTTTAGCTTTAGGTGGTCGTTAGCACCAACAGTTCAGTCCTTGCTAGTATATGTCATGTTCATCACTTGTTAGGTATGGCTGTAATAATTTTTCTAGCACAATTCAACTGTAAGTGCAAAGTTTGATTCACATAGGATGGCCCTACCATCAGCAGAAGGGCTGCATTACATAATCTCCACAGTTCCCTTCCAACCTTTTGCACTCTCAGATTCTCCAACTTCCCTGCTCTTCATGGAGAGCTTATAGTCAGTTGGGCTTTTTTAGGTATTTTTTTGATGCTCAGGACACACAAACCCAGGGTTATGCTGTTAACCTACCACTACCATTTGTAATTATCTGATGAAGTATTACATTTTGAATTTGGGAAGCCCTGCCCATAACAAGACTCGGATGTTTCAGTGACAGAGCTCCTTGTGACAGAGAAACCAGAGGATCCAAGAACTCCAGAACTCCCTTGGAAGCTGATGTATCTTGGTTTAAACAAACAAGAATTCCTAAGACAGACTGTCATTCAGTCATCACAGTGAAAGCTGAGCACCAAGGGTTTTCTGGATATCCAAAATCATTAGTTACACGTGAACATCTCAACATCAGAGTTTCTCTCCCCAGTAACCAGCAAAGGGCAGTACCTTCCAGAATGCAGAGCTCCACCTGCTAGGCGATCTCTGGATCTGAAAATCATCCTCGTACTCCCAAATTGAAGCTGTGCAGTCCTCATAAAACTGATGCAGGTAGGACCGAACTCCATAGCGTTGGTAACCTCCCTCGGTGCTGCCCTGCGCATGCTTGGACCCGCAGATGTCAGCATAGGAGCTCATCCTTCCTGCCTGCAATGAGAGGTTTCATGCAAAGTGGGTCTAGTTACTGACATGGTAAGGTGAGGAAAGCTGGCTGCGTATGTTTCAGGTGACACGAAGAAAAGCAGCCTAGGTAATGAGCAGTGACTCAGCTCAAGTAGACCTGGGCAAATCAGAGCCTACAGTTTGCTGCAGAAACATCCCACCCATAGGTAGAACGCCTGTCATTCAGACTTAGTGATGGTTTCTCTGGAGACTGAACAAAGCAGAAGCTAGGGAGACAACATCTCTCAAGGGCAGACTCCAGCTCTATGAGTTAAGTGGAGTTTGCAACCTCACAAATTTTCCAGTTGCTGAGTGAGCTTTTTAAAAAGCTTGAGCTTCTGAAAGGTAGGACTAAGCACTGATGTAGCATTCACAGCCGTAAGAAACACTGGCAAAGTAAGACCTAGCACTTAAATATAAATAGTTGAAAATAAAAAAAAAAGATGGAATGCCACAATACCACTGATCTGCTCACCAGAGGGTGAAATGCAAATACTAAATTTGTGGCAAATTGATGTTCCCTTAGAGAATTCAATGCCCAGGCTCCTGCTGACTCTAATAAAAAAATCTGAATTTTATTAGCTGTTTTCATAGCAGACAATGTTCCCTACCCTTTCCACTTCACTGAAGTCATTGTAACACAGAAAATTTGTGTTTATCTATGCAAGTAGGAGACCTGAACTTGCACAAGCGTGATGCTACTGAATTCATTAAAGTAATACCAATGCCTACAAAACTTAAGCAGCAGGTCAGTATTATTTAAGCTGACTTGTTTCTCTTTACAGAGTTCAAAAAGTCCTGGCCCAAAGGGAACTGTTAATGAATACCCGAATCTGAGTGTCACAACTCAATTTACCAGCTTCACACTACTACAACTGGTTCATCCAATTGCCACTGCCATTTTACTTGGAAGGAAGGATTCATGTGCTTGTTGCAATCAGGACCTTCCAATTTTGCTGACTCTAGTCCCTGTGCCCTTCTGGAATGTGTGATCTTGTCATGTATGTGATGCTTGACTATATGAGGAAAAAAAAAACACTTTTGCATTCAGTTTAAGCAGGAGCCAGCACAAGCCAGTAGGGAATGGCAGCCAGCTGAAACTCTTGATTCTGAAACCAGTGCTGGTATGACAGTGATCTCCTAAACTTTAGGAATTTGGCTGTGTTCTTGGTCAACTGACAGAGGGCTTTGCTGTTTCCTCTTTATTGCTAGCAGTAATCTCAGCTATTGTTTACTCTCTACATTTTATATGCATTTAGTTTGAGATTTCATGATCTCAAAGTCTTACAAAGGCAAGCTTCTCTATTATGACTCATGGCGAGGTTTCAAAGCTCTCACAGAAGCGAGACCTCAGTAACGGGAGGCCCAGTGCCTCTGAGCCTGAGGGCTGGCTTGCTCCCTGCTAACAGTGCAGTGTTACTGCCCTCCAGCACACGCAGGGCAATCAATGTCCTTGCCAGTGCATGGAAACCTTGGGACTGCAGGAAGGTTTTGCCTTGCACCGCACCAGCCGTCTGCTCTGCATCCTGGCCACCACGTGCACAGAGCTGCCCAGACAGCTCCCACACAAGCTGCTCAACCGCTGCTGAGGGCATGACACCATGAGAACACAATCTGAACCCGTGCAGGGAAACTCTGGCAATTATTCTGTTTTTCAAGACTGCTCGTTCTTTTGCCAAAGAGGCCTTTCTATGTCCCTTGGGAGTCTCTCCTGCTGTTTGTTTCCTGACCAAAAAGAAAGGGAAAAAGAAAGTCCTCTCTTTTCAGTGCTACCATGTCTTCCCTAGCTAGCTAGCTGCCATCTTCTACAGTACGAGCACTAAGAGAGCTCTGCCTATCCAGTACAGAAATATTTTTTCTCAAAGAAGCAAATCTAAACCAAAAACAGAACATCATCACCTTAAGGGAGAACTGGGGAAGGTCATCTATGTGTAGAATACTCTAGTCTGGCAGGAGACATCACACAATGAACAGGATTCCTAGGTCCAGCTGATTTTGTAATATCAGGGCAGCGAAGGACCAGACCCAGTACGGCCAGATAAGGGGTATGCCAAAGCTCCCTTGCTTTGCACCAGCTGCCACCAGGAGACAATTTGAGAGCTTTTTTCCCTCTCAAAGACTGGAAGGAAGATAGAGCAGAACCAGCAACCATAGTTTGTTACTATTAATTCAAGAACGTATCACATAATGTGACTGAAATCTGTACAAATATATTTCTCCTGGATTCACAGCACTGTCTGTATGTTTATTTGTCAAGAAACATAAAGGATGGTTTGGTGTTTCTAACAGCTTGATGAAGAATTACCTGCAGGAAACACAGCCCATAACCACTTATGTTATGCAGGTTCTTCTTCTTTATCAATCTAAAATGGTAATTGGTGGTTTTGGTCAGGCGTATGTGCAAAATGATAAATAAGAGCTTGGAAGGCTGAATACAAAGCAAAATAAAAGAATGATCTTTTGGTTGAAAGACCTGCGACAGTATCAAGTAGAATGACCTTTTAAAATGAAAAGAAAGAAAATACTCAAAAGGACCAGGTCTAGCCAGCATCATTAATTCTTCCTAAGCACTGCATAATATTAGTTCTAGTTTTCTTTATGCTCAGACTCTTCCACTTACAATAAGAGATCTCCTACCTTTTGGAAAACCTAGTCCATTAGAGAGATGGGAAAAGGCTTCCCAGCCCTATGTGACTGACTGAAGCACTCTGGCAACTGGGCCTGAGATGGGCTCTTCTCTCAGCTGCAGCGCAAACATAATGTTGTGGTTCTTGCTATGTACTGATGTGGCAGAGGAACTGGAACAGGGTTTGGTAGGAAAATCAGTTTGACTTCAATATGGAGGAAACATGTCTGCACCAATTTACGTTGGATGAATAAATACTGCAGTAGCTACGTCTTCTTGAGCGTTGGTGTCTATTTGCATGTCTCACCTCCGTGGCTGAGAAACTAAATGCTGAGATGTTGGGAAACTTGCTAGGGAAACAGAATCACTGCTAGGCAGACCTGCATTAAGCATGGGCTTAGAGCATGCATCCAGGCCTCAGGAAGCAGTTTATCTTCACAACTTTTCCAGCATCTAAAGCCCCAAACGTCTGGGAACACGTGGGGCGGATGGTGGCAGCTCCAAAGCACGCCACTGCGTAGTAGCAATTCATCCCTTAGCAACTTTTGTTTCCATGGCAAACGCTGTCCTGTTTACTTTGTGCTTTACTATTCTCCACCGATCCTGAGAGATGTGACCGATCGGGGAGCGGGCAGACAAAGAGAGGAGCACGCTCCGTGTAAAACTGCCTCCCTAACTTTGCAATACTTCTTATTGAAAACGCTTAAAAAAAAAAAAAAAAAAAAAAAAAAAACCACAAACAAACACAAAAGGGAAAGGACGCTTTTGGATGAGCCACCGCTATTTGACATCACTGTGAATCGCAAACGTCATCTGCAATGACTCCAGCGGGTTCTCGGTCTCTGCTTTCTCCGGATGCACGCGCACACCGCGACCCTCCATCCCCCGCTGTAGCGACGGGACCAGACCGGTACGAAGGTCGCACACCGACACCAGCACCTCCCGCCGCAGCCCCCCGGCCTGGATCAGCCGCGCTGCCCGTCCCCAAAGCCCTCTTCCCAAGCCCAGGAGCCGACCAGCCGGCAGCGCCCAGCTGGTAGAGCCGCCTGTCCGCTGCGATCCCGGCCGGCCGCGCGTTACCTGTCCCTCCCGCCGCTCCCCTCGGCCGGCTGAGCAACCGCAGCGGCGCTAGCTGCGGCTCTCTCGGCCCGGTCCCATCTCCGTTCTGCGTCGCGCCGGCCCCGATCACCACGTATTATGCACGGCCCGGAGCGCCGCTCGCACCGTGCCTGCGCACTGAGAGCCGCCGCCGGGCCGGCCGGCCCCGCCGCCTCCGCCCCTGAGGGGATCGGCGAGGAAAGGCGGTGTAAGCAGGGAGGTGGGAGCCGAGAGCCGAACGGAGTGCAGAGGGAGTGTCTGGATAACGGCAGCGCTCCGCGCTCCGCGGGGTTTGGCTTGTTGGATGAGGAAAAGTCGACAGGGAGCTGGAAGAGGGACAAAAGCAGTCAGCTGAAGTCGCGTCTTTTTTGAGATGCAGCGGGAAGCCCTGCGTCTGCCCTGGTAGAGTTATAGAATCCTTAAGGCTGGACAGAACGCCAGTCATGTAGTGCAGCCATCGACCTGTCAGCACAACGGCTGCCAAACCTTGGTGCCGTATCTACCCTTGAACACCTGCAGGGACGTGACTCCAGCACCTCCCTGGGCAGTCTGCTCCAATACCTCACCGCTCTTCTGAGCAGAAATTTTACCCCATACATCCAACCTGAACCTCCTCGGCCACAGCTGGAGGCCGTTACCTCTCATCGTATCGCTATTACACAGGAGAAGAGGTCGACCCTATCTTGGCACAGCCTCCTTTGAGGCAGTTGTAGGAAGTGGTAAGGCCTTCCCTGAGCCTCTCTTCTCTAGAATAAACAATCCCAGTTCCTTCAGCTGCTCCTCCCATGACCTCTCACGTGCTTTGTTGCCCTTCTCTGGACACGCTCCAGGTCCTCAATGTCTTTCTTGCATTGAGGAGCCCAAAACTGAACGCTGTACTTGAAATGCAGCCTCACCAGGGATGAGTACAGTCCTAGTCGTGCTGCTACACTATTTCTGATACAAGCCAGGATGCTGCTGGTCTTAGCACACACTGGCTCCTGTTCAGCTGGCCGTTAGCTAACATCCACAGTTCATTTTCCTCCATGCAGCTTACTAGCTACTCTGCCATAAGCCTGTAGGGATGCACAGTGTTGTTGTGACCAAATTGCAGGACCCGGCACTTGGTCTTGTTATAGCTCATACAGTTGGCCTCAGCCCATTGATCCAACCTATTCAGATCCCTGTGTAGGGCCTTCCTACCCTCAGGCAGATTAACCCTTCCTCCCAGCTTGGTGTCATCTGCAAATTTACTGAGGGCTTTATCAACAGGTTGGCTGTTCATCAGGATAGGGCTTCCAGTAAGCAAGTTTGAGGAAGCAAGGAAGACAGCAAGGGATGAGCTAGAAGGCATGGCAAGATGCTGAGATGTGAAGTTGCTAAAAAGTGTCCCACAAAAGGGCAGTGTGCACTTTCTCTGGGAAAATAATAACGGGAACATAGAGAAAGAATTCTGAAGAGTCATTTAAAATACTCTACTGCAGTACAGACAAAAATACAGTATCATTACATATGAGAAGTATGGAAGTACTTTAAAGCAAAATGGTGTAGCATTAGCCAAAGTAAAAATAATGTATTTTTGAAGTGCTTAAACCCATACGGTATTTGAAGAAGAAGATAAAAGTAATGGTGGTTTAATTAATTTTATGTCAGATCAACTATATCTCTTCTATAGAAAAAATAATTAATGTACACTAGCTGTCCTCTTTTCACAAGGTAGTTTCTTTTTTTGGTTATTTTAGGTTATTTTTAGGAGGAAGTTTTTCACCCAGAGGGTGGTGAGGCACTGGCACAGGTTGCCCAAGGAGGCTGTGGATGCCCCATCCCTGCAGGCATTCAAGGCCAGGCTGGATGTGGCTCTGGGCACCCTGGTCTGCTGGTTGGTGACTATGAACACAGCAGGGAGGTTGAAACTAAATGATCTTTGAGATCTTTTTCAACCCAGGCCATTCCATGACAAGAAAGTATTATAGCAATTGGGATATTTGCAATATTTGCAATAATGTCAAAAAGGATCCTTGAACTGTGAGTTATCAACCTTTAAAGTTAAGCACTGGTAATATCAGAAGGTGATTTTGGCATGGTTTGGTTGGGAGGAGAAGGTTGTTTTCTGACGTACAAGTGCAGCTGCACTGTACCAATAAAGGTCAATATTTGCTGTTTATGCCTTTCAAATTCAGTCCCTTCTGGCTTGCCTGCACTTAGCACCAGAGGCAAACAACTGCTGCCATTGCTGAATTCACCATTCCCATCACTGTCCCCAGCCACGAGGCACACATGGCTGAGCTGATATGTGGCTGTGCTAGTGATGGACACCAGCTGTGACTAATAAATGAAAGAGTGAAAGGGGAGAGGATGTTTGCAGGAGGGGGTGGAGGAGGCTGTATGTTTCTGTGAGGAAAGCTGTGAGCTCAGTCTGATGCTGGAACTGAGCATCAAGTGTAGTGACCTTGGTTATGAGAGGCACTGAACAGAGGAGTATAAATGTTCATTTAGCTGAGGAATTGCTAACGTCATTGTAAAGGTTATTTTTAGAATGCCAGTATCTGTAAGTCTTACTGTGACTTGTGATGTGAGCTACTGTTTTATGAAAGAATTTCCAAATCTACATTATTCTCAGTTTTCAGCTTTCATAAGATGTGGACTGTATTTATAGTGAACTTTTCAGCTGGCAGTGGAGTTAAGAGTAATATCTTTCTGTTTCAAGCTGTAGAATTCTATTAACTTGACTTTTTCCTTTGGGATGAGGGAACTTAAGCTAAGCCTTCTACTTTATTTAGCTAAACCATGCTAAAGGTTTGTGATGGGCAATGGTGAGCATGCTGAGGAAAAGATCCCATACTGTGGAGCACTTCTGTAGGTGGGGGTGGTGGTGGTTGCCATAGAGTTTACAGGCTTCTCTCTTGCTGGGAGGTGAAGCAGTGATAACACAGCTTGGTGAACACAGTTTAGTTAACTTCTGGCAGCCTGTGCTGAACAGGAGGAATTGCAACTTCTGGGAAATGTGTTTCTCTTGTAGCGATATACTGCAATTGGTATGATGCTCATGTTCACTGAGCAGCAGATGTCTGTCCATATTTGTCCAGCAGCCATGGCAAGCTTCCCGAGGCTGTTCTGTTTCATATGCTGCAGAAAACCGTGGCCAGAACAGTTCTGCCCTAGTGACATTGTTGCCACCTTCACCTTCACCTGTTCTTCTCCTCCTAGTTTCTGGCTCACCTGCAGCTAGGCTCTATAATGCTCCCACTTTCTGAGGAAAAACTGTGGTTAATTTGGGAAGTTCTAAATAATGGTGTTTGCTTGTTTGTTTTTGTTTTGTTTTGCTTGTTTCTATGCGCACAAAAAGATGTGATATCATTAAGAAAATAAATTAAAAAAATGCAGAATGCAGGTGAAATTCCCATTCCACAGAGCTGTGTAAGGTGACATCCATGTGTTTAATGGGAATCCTGAGCTTCTGAGGTCCTGGATATATTTGTACTCAATTTGTTCCTGTTTTTGAGTGCAAAATGAGTCCCTATGCATGGAATCCCTTGACACTTCTCTACATCTCAAGTGAAACTGAGCAACACATTGGTGATGTCTTAATGAGACCTGTCCCTGTGGAACCACAAGGAGCAGCTCAGGCATCCAAAGGGGATCCGTTCCTTCCTCACAGTGGATGGACAGTAGGAGAGAGGTGGGAGAGCTGCTTTTTCACTGCAGAAATTGCTAATAGAAGCCAGAAGTAGAAGGAGCTTATAGCTGCTATTTACCATTTAGGTGGTACATCTGGGTGGGGAGAAATGCTGGGGAGGAATGGGGTAGAAGGGGTAGGGTCAGTTTAGGTCTGTAGTACTTTTCTGGTGATCTTCTTGCAGCCACGAGGATTCTGTAAGCATAAAGGCAGCAGTTTTGCATCTCTTTCTGTTGTTTCTCCCATGTGACATTAAGAGCAGATGCTCTTATTACAGTGTCCTGTAGCCATGCTATTTTCTGACAGCAGAATCTGGAGAACAGATCTGTATCAGTGAAAATTCAACGTGCAGGGTTAGTTCAGGAGATATGAGCACCTTTGTGAATATTTTAAGTTCTTGCCTGCCTCTCTTTTTCTGTGGTGTACTTGGTGTGCACCTCCAGCTACCTTTGGGGCAGTGGTGAGCCTGGCTGGTTCTATTGGAGGTAGGCATTACCATTCACCCTGTGTACTGACTTGAATTAGGGACCCAGAATGGCTTGCAATTTATTTTTTTCAGTGATATGAGAATAACATTCTGGTGGCCTGCATTAACACCTGGCTGTATGAAGCTTCCATTTCAGCTCTACAGGAGTTTCCATAGTTTCTGTGCTCTGCTCAGACAGTGACATGATTTTGTTGCTCCCTATAAAGAGTGCTTTAAAAAGTTCTGCTGGGAAGGGTAATTTGAAAATGGTTTTATTTGTTCTTCTTCTTATTCTAGACAGATTACTGCCAGCTGCTCCATTACTGTTGGTATTGTCTAAAAATCTGCTCTTAGCCACTTGTTTTTCAAATACTGCTATATTTCTCAGTGCTTTCCTGAGAATGTTCTATCTAGCAAAAATGACTAATTGAGATGGTTTTTCACGTTCTGTCCTTATCGTCTTTTTATTTGAGCCAGTAATAAGAGAATGGGATTTCTTAAAAATCCACGCTGTAAACCTGTGTTATTTTCAACCTAGAAAATAAATGGGATAGGAATTGCTAGTTCTCTCTTTCATTCTAAATACCTGGTGATTTTGAATATTCTGATACCAGGAAATTGCTTGGAGCTGTCTAATACAAAATATGAATAGATAAGGAATTGAAAACTTGAAAATAACAGTTTGTACGATGGAGTGAATGCTTGCTTGTGAGGGGACGTTAGGCAAAAAGGGATAGGAACCAAGAACTAGAAGTATTCCATTGACTCAGTTTTACTCAGAAACTACTTCATTTTGGAATGTTTGTATTTCCATAGTTTTGCATGAAACCTACTTTCTCTTTGACCCAGCTGTTTCTAAGGAATCTTTGGAGATGCAGAGACTCTACAGAGTTCAGAGGCAAAAAAAAAAGTCTTAATTTAAATCTAAAAGTGCTGTTTTCTAGAAGTGTTGAGTGTTGGGCAGCAAAGGCATGCAGCAGTGAGTATTTTATTTGCAGCAGCTAATACTACTGCTAGCATTGTATACAGCTGTGTTGTTTTAAAATGCACTGCGTATGACAATGAGTGTCTAGGAGCTTGGGTTAATTTCTCAAATTTGGTTTCTCAAGGGAAGCCTAATTCAAAGTCAAGGGCAGGTGGGTGAAAACAGCGTCAAATCAATTAAAAAAAATTCCATACATTTGGTTTTCTTGGGAGAAGATGTGTTAGATACATTTAATACTGAACATTCCTGTAATCTTCCAGCTGGAACAGCTACCTCAGGCCTGAGTCTTCAAGTGTGCTGAGCCTTAGCTGTCACGTGCAGGAAGTTCTGTATTTGTATGAGTTAGGCCACATCAGATGAGTTCCTCTCTCTCTGCCGTATTCCTGACTCTTGTGCCTGTGAGATAAAACATTGAATCAAGGTGTTTTTGGTAACTCTTGTATGCCTGTGCTTTCTTTGACATATGTGAAGTTTCTACTGATGCTCTGCATGCCATACTCTGAGTTCTTTGTGTTTTGGTGCCCATATGGGGATGGAAGCATTCAAATACTTGACCTCTACTGTGAGTGCCAAGGGTTATGAATGTGACATTAATAACTGCTGCCAAAATGCCTTGAAGTCTTAGTATTTTATTCAGCTGATTGCTTTTCCAGAAGCCATTATGCTGTTTCCTCTCAGCTTTTGATAAAGTGGATGACTTATAGAGTACAATCGTTGTAAGTTTTTTATGTAATTACTCTGTGGTTGGTCTCTCACTTACCTTTATACATAATCTGAATGCTGACAGCATAGCAGAGTGAAAGTGCTATGCCATGTAACCAATAATAGTGGAGTTTTAAAAGGAATAATTTTGTTATAAGGCCAAAGATGGAAAAGATAGCACAGTAATATTATTATTGCCCATGCAGATAGGCGACTGCTATGAGCATCTGTGCAGTAGAATTGCCAGGTCAAAGCCTGAACCAGCAGTGGAGCACCAGGTGAGAAGGCATGGCTCACTCAGGGAGCTCAGGTGCAAGCAATGTACCTGAGTGATGGGAAGGAGTGGAGCCTGAATCCATCCCTCCTCACTCCCTCATGTAAGGGTTTGCAGCCAAAGGAGCAGCGTTTCTGGGTAAGGGTTGTGCTCCTCTTAAGCTGTCACCAGTCATTGGAAGGGTTGAGTAAATTTTCTTTCTTTTTTATTTATTTTTTTTTTTCCCCCCAGTCTGCTATTGCTCTGCAGGGTTTGTATCCTACTAGAAAGCTCTGTCATTGCCTTCTTATGAAAACTCTACTGAAATCCATTAGTACCACGACAAACTTGGTTTTGCTAACAGTTGTTGAAATGGACCAGATATTTTCTAAACTCCTGGTGTCTTTGGTCTCCAGAATATATTGTCTTTTGGTTTGTATCTCTTTACCTAATAAGGCTTAAATAGATTTTGCAGGAGGCACTGAATGCTGTTCTCTACTTGTGGATGCTGGTGGTTGAAAAATAACCTCTTGTTCTTGGTTTTTGGTCTGATGGTTGGTTCAGGTTGCTTTGGTTATGAATATTGTTTCTTTGAGGTCATGGAGTCTTGGTTCTTTAGAGAACATCCAGCACTGTGGGTGGTGCTGAGGAAACTTCCTGTATTTCCTAAGAAGCAGGATACCTTGCCAATAACACATTCAAACTCATAGCAGACAGAGAACTCTGAGTAATTCTGCGTAATGGAAGCTTGGTAATATAAAATAAGAAGAAAATATACAGTTAAGTGGCCTTATTCCTTAACCTGCTAGGTATCTTAGTGCACATGTCTAAAACAGGCTTTACCTTCTTCTATGCTCCCTGCAGCAACTGTAGGTAATGCTGTCATTTTTCATTAACAGTGACTGAAGGCACCTTCCTCAGCCTGCCCTGGGATGCCAGGTGCCATGACCCTTTCCAAGCCGTGGGCTGGGCTCTCGCCCCACACAGAAATGTCTTTTACTCTGGGGACTAGCAAGGAACACAAGAATCCACATGCAGAGTCTCACGTTCCCATAAAACAGAGGTAATTCTATTGCTGTGGTAATTCTTGTAGGTTCAGGGTTTTTTTCAATATTGTTAATTTTGGTAGTTTTTTTTGTTCTTTTCTTACAATCATTTATTGTCCAATCCTGGGGGGGAGAAAATGTCCTTCATGCTGAATGTCAGCCTTCTTCCTGTCAGAATCAATCTTCTGCTTCACCACAGAAATGGCCATCTCTGTAACATCTTTGACACATATTTGCAGCCCCAAGCAACTTGGGTCCCTCCTCTGGACTCCTCTCTTTGTCCCAGCACAGCAGTTCAGAGGATGCCAGTCCCTGCCCTCCCTTTTTCCATCTGGTGAAGAAGAGATGAGAGATGGGAAGGGTGGGATCGTAGGAGTTGTGACTGCCAAAAGAATAATTCCCAGGAAATGAATATCCCATGTGAGCCTTTGGGGTGGTCCAAAAGTTGAAACTTTCCTGGCTAATGGTAAACTTATATTAGGTTCAGCACCAGCATCAATTAGGCCATCTGGAGGAAGGTGGACAGGACCCCATGACATTATGATGGTAGGAGTGGGGTCTAAGTCTTGATCTCCTCCACACTGCTTGACAGTGATGGGCTGCTTGTGATTCTGCCTTGATGGAGGCAGGTCCACTTCCATGGGCTCTTCTGGCTCTGTATCCATCCCCATTGGCTTGATGGCTGGAGCCTTCCCATTAGCTGCCACTTCTTGGTAGGAATGCAATCCATCCTACCTCCTTGGCAAAAAAAAAATAGCAGTCAGCTATCAAAATTGCCACTGGCTTCTCTCACTCAGTTACTGGGGTTCTGGATGCAGAGTCCCCATATTTATAGGGATGGAACAAAAAGTTGTGGGGTGACTTTTGACATTGGGAGGTCATGGTGATGTCATTCTAACAATGTCCTGTGGTGACCAAAACATAATAGAGTTGGGAATTGTGGCCTAGACCCCTAGGAGTTGCCCTAATTTTGAAAGAGTAGGAAGAGTAGAGGTACTAAGGACCCCTTTCATGGGGATAGTTTCTCTGTGCTGTTTCGCTTGCTAAAAGGAATGGCTTCCCCATATGCACAGGGTCCTCAGAGGGGCTCCAGCAACTTCTTCATCTTATGTATAGGATTCCTGCTACTGCTGCTCAAAATAATTTGCTCAAAAAGGTGGATAATGTATCCAGTGATACCTCCAAAGATGCTTTTGGATACATCTATGTCCCATGTAGCTCAAAAATCCTTCAACTTGCAGTTTATATAAAAATCACATTTCAAGATGAGTAGATATCTACGCATGCTCCTCTGCAAGCCATGTACGGCTTATTTTTTAAAACTCTCTTATGCAATGTCTCCAAAGAACACAATGAATGTAAATAATAGAGAAATACAGTGAATTCTGAGTTTTGAGCCAGGGAGGAAAGATTATTTTTGTATAATAAGTGAAAATACAAAGGATGGAGATGTACTTTAAGTAGCTTCAGAAGTAATGCTTCCCATTTATTTCCACAATTATTTGACCTTGTTTTTATGGAACTGATCCATCAGTTTTGTTTGATGGAAATGGTCACAATTAGGAGTTCTCAAGGTATTTGTGAGAGTTTACTCTTCCTGTACTTTGTGCTTGAAAACAGCCCTTCACATATGTATTTGCTGCCAAAAAGCGATGAAATGAATAAGGCATGATCATGAATCGTGGAATCATAAAATCATAGAAGGGCTTGGATTGGAGGAGACCTCAAAGATCATAAGATGTGTGCCTTAGGGCCAGCCCAGAACAACTGGTGTGGAAGATCTGCTGCTGTAACGGCGTGGGGCAGGAAGTGGCCACAGGATTGGCTGTGCTGGGCTGCAGGTTGGATGTGCCTGAGACAAACCTGCCAACATTCTGTACAGTTTTGTTGCTGCGTGACAGATGGCAGCAGAGGAACAGCCTGTCAAAATGGAATCTGATGTGGAAGTGTGTATGAAGCAAAGATGTTATTGAATTTCTCCACTGGGGGGGAAAAAATGGTACCCATTGACATTTCATTGATGCTTGGTGAAAGTTCCTAGGGGCCAAACAGTGAATGTGAACACTGAGGTGGTGAGTGGAGAACCCCAGCAGTCTCCACGCTGGAACACTATAAGGATTAAAACAGACTAGTAGCTTAAAAAATTCTCAGCAGTCATTGTTGATGCTGAGCAGTGTATTTAATGTAAATATTGCATGTCTGCAGTGCATTTTAGTTGCACCTCTGTCACATAAAGCTCAATGCGATCCAGAGGAGATATATTTAGTAGAGACCTATCTAAATTTTGGTGGAGGGTAACAAGGTAGATAACTTCCTAGAAATATTGCCTATAAAATTGGTGATAATCAGTGGCCTACTAATATTGAGGAGAATGAAAGGTGCAGAAAGAAGTACTTTAGTCTTGATAATAGAGATTTTCTCCTAACAGTTAAGTCAGTTATGTAATTAAAAACAGATGTTCTTAAAATTAATATTCTAAAGAGATTCCTTAATATAAAACATCTCTGTCAATTTTTGTTGTATAATTAGTCCTGTCCTGCATTTCTGATGAATAACTTCCAGGGGATTCAATGGGAGAAAGGCATACTTAAAAATTCTTGAAATTACACAAAGGTACTGATCTGTGACAGCTCTACGTGGTAGTGGGATTTCAATTTCCCCAGAATATCCCTAAAAAAGTATGAGGCCTCCCAAGAATTTGGAATTACGACTGAAGAGCCATGGATTTGAGTGTAAATTGTTCCTGTGTTTTCTGAGAATTCGATTCTTAAGGTGATGAATGCCTCAGCCAACCTCTCTGACCCCAGAGAGCTGTCTTCAGACATTGTCCTTCTTGTCATTCCTCCCAGCACGATGCCTCATCTTGTCCAATATGTCAGCTTATGCTAACACACTGGACTGAAAACTGCAGATAAGCTGGAACGTGTATAAAAGCAAGCATGCATTAATTCTTAATTCACAATCATGCCTTCTGAGTATGTTTTCTCCTTGCCTCTTGGATACTGGGCGATCTGGCAGGACATAGCAGTGCTGATCAAACTGGGCTGGTGTGGTTTAACCCTGCAGGTAGCTCAACAATGCAAAGTTGTTTGCTCACTCCCCTGCTCCCAGTGAGGTAGGAGAGAGAACTGGAGGAAAAAAGAAGCAGAACTCATGGGTTGAGATAAAGCTATTTACTAACACAGAGAAAAGAACAATAGTTTTGACTATATGTATGGTGTGTGTATGTATATATACATACATATATGAACATATATAACAAGTGATGCACAAGAAATTGCTCACCACCTTCTGACAGATGCCCAGCTAGGCCCCTGAATAGTGAGAGTGAGAACTCCCACTCCCTTCAAAACTCCATCCACATGCTTTTATATGGCAGGTGTGTCCAACCTGCAACCTGCATGCAACCTGACCCAACTGAAACTGTAAACATTGCTGTGTTATCAATGTTATTTATTTTTCTAGAACCAAAAACATAGCATCAGACCAGACATTCTGAAGAAAAATTCATTCCAGCTGCGACTAAGACAGCTGGCTTTGGAAATATCCAATAGAATCACAGCATCACAGAATTGTAGGGGTTGGAAGGGACCTCCAGAGATCATCGAGTCCAACCCCCCTGCCAAAGCAGGTTCCCTACAGCAGGTCGCACAGGTAATGAATGGTAGAATGGTTCATTTGGAAGAGATCTGCTAACTACTTGACCGCTTCAGGGCTAACCAGAAGTTAAAGCATATTAACGAGGGAATGAGGATTAATAATTGCTTTTTGACTCTCTTGGGTAGATTGACACTTAAGCATGTACATACTTAAAATTTGGATATTTTGACCTTTAATATTTCTGTTTTTCCCTTGCCTTCTTAAGAACTATACTCAACATCATGAGTGTTCTCCTAATACGGTACAATCCATTGAAATATCTGCCTCACATCTGTTAGAGCAAATAGCTAGCTATGTTTGCTTAACTCCCTACCATGTTTGTTGTCTTCATCTCTCATGCTCTCTTAAGTTCAGTGATTGCCACTGAGTTTCCTTCTGTTAAAGGTTTTAACAGGCTTTGTTTAATCTGCATGCAACTTCGTTTAGCAGTTCTATACAGAGTTTGTCAACCCTCCTTGCTACTGTGTATTAAATGATTATGTATTTCCAGTACAGAGAATAGTTTCCAGTTGTGCAAAATATTTTCTGTAGGGAAAAGACTTGTGAAGAATCATAAAACTGCAAGGTTTTGTTATGTAAGAAATGAAATTTAAGTATCTATTAGCTCCTCCAGTGTAAGAAATCAAGAAATCAAGATTTGCATAGCTTCTCTGAAAAGCATGTGCTCACAGGCGTGCAATGATCTGAAACTGCCGTATGACATTTTGCACTCTGAGCTTGCTTGAAGGAGGGAGTTGTGTCTCACTTTGGTCCTTGTCTATGAGACATCTGGAACAGTGTAGGTGAAATTTGGAAACAGATCTTGAACAGATCCACTGACAGAGGGCTGCTTTCCAATGGTCATTCCAAAGCCATGCTATCTCACCTGCTTCATGTGCAGTAAGTAATTGCATTTCTATTTCTCGAGTAAATAATAGTGGAATGACAGGAATTCTTATCCACACAAGTAAATATGTAACTATGTCTTCATTCAAATTTTAAAATTGGCACCAGAATCTGGCAGTATACTGCCTTGATTGCTGTGATGACAACTATAAGAGGCAAGTTTTAAAAGGAAGTAGAACCTAATTCTCCTCAGCAAAGGAAATGAGAAGCACTGCCTTTGTGGGCATGCAGATGTTCTACAGCTATACTGCCTTTGGGATGTGAGACCAAAAATCAAGTGATGTATAGTATAATGATGCTAAATGCTGCAAGCATGTCAACAGTTTATGGGCCAGTTTGGCCGAAGTCAATAGAAATAGTAGTCACAGCTTAGTTTGAACTATTCTGGGGCTTATTTTAGGATTTTTCTGTCATGCAGCAGTGCTCTTATTCTGTAGTGTGAACAGTCTTCTGCCCTGCCAATTACAGCATTGTTCAACTCCACTGTGAGGTGTGTATGTGTCTTCCATTAAAGTCATTCATACTAGTAGCCTCATTTTTGGTGGTGATTCATCAGCCTTATGTGTACCAGAGTCAGGCTCAACCCCTCACTGTACCTGTCAAAAGTGCTTTCAATGGCAGAAATAGGACAGGTATTAACTTGGAATTCCCTATTTCAAAAGTCAAAGAAGCAAATTCTTCTGCTGCATTCACTGGAAGATAAGAAAGTAATGAAAATCAATTACTCATGTTATAGCTGCTTCCTGATTTCAGAGACAAGAGGGCAGATTTCTAAAATTGGAATGTATGCATGCAATCTAAACCTGTGGAAAAAGCTGCAACTTCTTGGAGGCTACATAGGCATATAGCCTGAAATTTACTTGGTTTACATACTACTTAGTTTCTGTGTCTGTCTTTGTTTATTTAAAGAGTTTTATTGTGTTCTCAACTGCTTTTGACAAAGAATATCAAAAATTAATCTTGCATAGCCATGGTTTAATTATAAGGATGCTCCTTATAGAGAAACCCAGCGAAACCAGTACTTTTTCTATACATGTATATTTTTGGGATATGTAAATCACTAGGATAACTTTCAATTCCATTGCTAGTTTTGAGAAATACAATAATGAAGCCTTCTCCCTCAAGAGTTGCAATAGCATTCTCAGTTTCCTTTTATTGCTGCTTTCTGTTCCTGGTGATAGTAACGCACAGAATTAATTTCTGTCTTGATGTTCTTTGTTGCTCAGTGAAAACCCTTCTCGTCTGCATGGATAGGTTTTGTTCTTCAAGATCCTAAGAGATACGTTTCTTAAAAAAGCATGGAAGTGAGATTTTAATTATATCCTTTTAGTTGTACTTGATATTATCTCCTTTTTAACTCCTAAAGAAATACCATGTTCTTCGAGTATTTAGGCTACATCAGGCACATTGCTGCAGTAACAGCAAGCTTGGTGGGGAAGATCAGCTCTATTGTGCAGACAATAATTGGTAAAGTGCTGGAAACTACAGGTACACCACTTTTGAGTTCATTTGATATTACCATTTCTGCAACTATTTGGGGGATGACTACTTTATGCAGTTATTATATCTGCAAAGAGAAGCTGCAGGCTGATTTTGATAAATGGAGTAAAAGGCCATGCTATAGTTATGAAATGTCTTAAACATTTTTTTATCTAGACTTTTTATTGCATAATAAAGATCCTGTATAAAATTTTTTATGTCTTATTTCAGTAATATAAATGCAATCTAAGTCCCAAAAAGGTATGAGCTAAAAATTACTCTCAAGACATTTGTCAAATGAAGAATCTGCTTTGCCAGTAGCTCAGAACTGATGTCCATTGAGTTATCAGTAATGAAATTCATATATCTGATTTAAATCTCTTTATTATTCTTAAGTCTGTGTGATTGGTCATGAAAGGCAGTTTTCTGGGACCATAAGTAAGACTTTCAATTTGGGTGATGAACTACCTATACCTGTGTTTTTGGTTGTCAGGTTTTTGTGCCTGTTTAACAAAGATGTTACCTCTCCTATCACTCCAGAAGGGGGCCTGTCTTACTCTGAGGGATGTGGCTACTTTGAAGGGTAGTGGGAAGGGATTTTTTGCCATGGGTGTCTGGAGTGCCCTATATTTCTGACTGGTTGGCAGCTCTGTTCCCTTGAGAGCTGTTGCTGCCTTTGTAAAAAGAAGAACACTGAAGCAGAGCTTGTGATCAGCCTGATTTGAAGCCATTCATAATGTTAAAGTAAAACACAGCACAGCTCTTTTCTTCCCAAATCTCAATGCTAAATCCACACTCAAAGGCTTCACAGACCACTGGCAGCCCATGGGTGATGCTTGGAATCCCCTGCGAAGGGGCACTGGCTGTGGTAGTGCAGACTTTTAATGGAAACCAATGTATCTTACGTTAAACTTGCAAGCTGAGCAGGTGGCATGTTTAGGAGCTCATGCTCTGCTTGCTTTCATCCCACGCTTCTCATAGTGGTGAATGAAGTATGTGATCTTCCTTAGTGAGTTGGAGTCAATCAACGGTGACTCAGAGAAACACCCAGGAATAACATTGCCTACCAAACGGGGCAGTCCTATGACTTGATGGGAGTATAAAAGGTGGCTGAATCTTGTAAGAATACAAGCTGAGCTGTTTTGCCACTCTGCTCTTGCAGTCCTCTGTGTCAGTTCATTTTTGTTAATTTCATCTTTCTCATTGGCCCACAAGGGAGCAGATCACCTTTCTGAGGTGCGATGTGTTGGAACTTTTCATGCTGAAATTGAAAGCTAATAGATGCTTTCAAAAATGTTCTGTGAGAATGAGGTTTTTGTTCCAGACAGAAACAAGATGTTGTGGATAGGTTAAGTAGTTGTAACCTCATTCTGTGTGATGGGAAGTCTCTTGATTCCTGCTACAACCTGAGCTGGCTCTCATTGCCTCTCACAACACCTCTTTATATACCGCATTTCTCAGCTTTGTGTGTTCAGTCAGTTCTGTCTCAACCTTTCTCTTTGTCCTTCTGGAAGCATCAAGAGGCTGATTTGGGTAACTGCAGTTTGAAAGCTGTGCTACCCCAGCCTAGGCTGACTGAAGTGATAGACCTCTTAACTGGACATGAGAGAAAGAGAAGAGTCAGCCCATGGGATTCAGAGTGGGATGTTGGAGGTGAAGGATCAAATCACCTCCAAAAGAAACACTGCTGTTTGCCTTATGGATTTAATTTTATAGATGTAGGTAAATCTGTACAAAAGTGTGTGAGAATAATCTGATGATGGAAAGGTGTTGGTTTAGGTGTGTTTGCACTTGTGTGAGTGTCACACTGATACAGGAACATCAGTTTAAGTTCATTCCTTGGGTTACACAGAAAATGTTGGTTTTCCTGGGATAAAACATTGCAAATATTTATGATATTATCAAATATGATAATCCCCATTTTGGTAAGCAATCCTGTATACAGAAATACTAAAATGCTATCACTAAATAGTCTCTATAACAGAATTTTTTGTAAAGAATTTGGTATACCAACAACCTCTTAGCCTGAAAATTGAGAGTAATTTGAAATGGAGAAACATTTGTGCAGATGACTTGAACATTCTGACAAATAGTAGAATGCATTTAGATGAAAACGTAAGCTGAGGACAAGTGCTGTTAAACAGTGACTGAGGATCTGAACAAGGCTGTTAGATAAGGAATGTGAATTTTTGTGCTCTGGATGATAATCAATCTTAAATTGATTGAAGGGCATTAAAAATGAATAGTTGAATGTCACAAGAACAGAGCTTCTTTCAGTTTATCTAAAGTGCATATAGATCTGGACTTGATTCCCACACAGATCTGGATGGTTCCCTTCTGCATTCTGAGAGGGGTTCTGTCCCTGTAAAGGAGGCTTTTACAGCATGCGTATGTGCATCTTTTCTTCTAAATGTAGTTTGGGTGCCTTCCAAATAAACATGGGTCTGCTACTCGTTCTGATTCATGACTGTAAACTTCATCATTTGACATTCTCAGTAAACAGATTTTACTTTGGGAAGCAATCGGTGCTTATCTTAAAAGAAGTCACTACAGGATTCCAGGATGTCATCAGTAATCTTTTGGGATTTGCTTGTGCCACTCTCATTGCAATCTCACAGCAGAAGTTATTTTCAAAATCACATGAGAGATGTGCGCACACAAAAAAAATTGCTCTTCACCAAACTCAAAAGTCATCCCCCCCCCCCCCCCCCCCCCGAGTTGCCTTTAAATATTTAGCATGTCTTCAAAAACTTCCAATTTGAAACAGTTTCAGTATTTCTTCCAGAGTGATGCAGACATTGTGTTGCACATCTTTAACACAGCAGCATCTTTAACAGCATACTGACTCAAGTATTATTTGATGACTAAGATGAAGCTGTCTGTTTAACTGATTTTACAGTTCTAGAGGCTGTGACCATATCAGTATGGTGCATCCATACACTTGTAAAAAGGCCAGAAAAGAGGTTTACCATGTGCACTAATTGCTCTGGCTACCACAATATTACAAGAATGTGCAAGAGAATAAGAAGGTTGTTATGTGTTTTGCTTCTGTGGCATTTCTTGTTATATTTGTGATAAATGTTTGCAGATTTCCCTGGTTAGGGAGCTGCTCATGGCCACAGTCTAGCCTGCTGCTATTTCTATGGATGTTACCATGGGCACTGATGGAAGGAAATTCATATCAAACGGAAAACAATCATAGAAAAAAGACAGGAGGCAGAAAAGGAGACACAGAGGTAATTATATTAGGGGTCAGGATGGCCTTTTAACTGTGGAAGAGCTGTGAAGCTGCAACAGCCTTGCATGATACATAAATATTAAATGTATATGCCACAGCTATGGAAAACTGTAGGAAATAATAAGGCTTCCACTCCAAGAGCACCTCTATGGGTTTCATATTACTAATTTAGGAGCTGTGACTGTTAAGCTCAGTGCTATAGTAAAATAAGCATCATTCTGCCAACACTAACCAGAATATGTGTGTGTGTCCCTAGTTTCTTCCTTTAGGAGCATGTTTGTACACGTAACTGCATCTATATGCAGCATGCAGTTGATAATCTTCAAATTACTATAACATCCAAGCATATTTACCAATGTGAGCATCTGTCTTTGCTAAGGTCAGGTCACAGACTCGCTGAATCAAAGAGGCTGGACACTCTAGAGATCAGCTCGTCCAACTTCCTGCTAAAGCAGATTCCTTAGAGCAGGTTACACAGGAAAATATCCAGGCAGGTTTTGAGTATCTTCAGAGAATTAGACTCCAGATTCTGTCTGGGCAGCCTGTCCAGTGCTCTGCCGTCTTCAAAGTGAAAATAATAATAATAAATTCATAATGTTCAGATGGAACTTCCTGTATTCCAGATTTTGCCTTTTGTCCTGTCACTGGGCACCACTGAAAAAAGCCCAACCCATCCACTTTTCTCATGCACTTTAGATATTCGTAAGTATTGATAAGTCAATACCCTTGAATAAGAATATAAAAGAGTAGTGATGAGTTGTTTTTCTGCTCTTTTGATCCTGGTGCTGCTGTGCAGCACTGACTGTAATGTAACTTAGATCCCATGTAGCTCTGCTAGTATTTGAAGTATAAAAACCTTATGGTAAAGGACTTTGGTGATTCCCTCACTCAGGTAATCCTCCTGGTTGGGTACTGTAAGAAGATGCAGGCGATGGACTAGGATTTGTTTTGTGCTCATTTTCAAGCATGAAATCTCATAGTCCCTGGTTCTCATTGCAAAGTGTCCATGTTTTTCTAGCCATCATCTTGTATTCTTCATTCAGCTTTCAGTTCTTCCTTTTTCCCACTACAATCTCTGTAATTTCCTGACTCAAAAGCTGATTGCTCTGTCCATGACATGTCAAAACTACTGTCAGTGTTTCTTTCTTGATTGCCTTCACTTCGAGTTGAGTTCCTGTGAAGAGCACAAGCTGTTCAGAGAACACTGGAAGCACCTCTCAGAGTAGGAGGTGTGTGTGAAGAAAAGCTAAGAGAAGAGATGCACTGAGTATCTCCTGGGGGATTTAGAAAAGTATGTATGTGGGGGAGAGAGGTGGCGGGGTGGCACTCCTTGATTCTCAAGCATTTTCATTCTGCAGCCACGTTCCTTCTTTTCACTGTGGAAAAATCTAAATGTCATCCTGACTTTTGTCTTCCTCCTGTGCAGCCTATAAATTTCACTTTGTGAGCAAAGTGGGGCTTGTCTGTTGTGCCTGCCTGAGCCTTTGTCTTATGTATTTCAATGATGCAGGTGTTTAGGAAAAATGATTCCTAATCATCTAAAATACAATCTCATTAGTTTAGTTTTTTAAGCTCTTTCTGAAAGTGTCAGAAACACTTCCCTAGATTATCAGTGCTACTCCCTCCCTGGAAAAAGAAGCACAGAAATGTTAAAGTTAGAGGACAAATTGTAGGGCTTTTTGAAACTTAAGATAAAGAGTGTATATACAGATAAAAGATTCTGTACACTTATTCAGTGTTCTCGATCCGTAAGCTAAATCTTAAGCAAGCTCCCTTTTATCCTCCAACTCTCCTCTCCAAATTAAGCTTCATTTTGTCTATGGAGGGGAATCCCAGATCTTCCTGTTGTTTCATTTATGTCCTACTCAATTCCTTGTGGTACCCTGTGTTCTATGAAAATCCATGAAAATTCAAGATGTGATAGCATTTTATGTTTTACATCCATCTTGCATTTGTGTAACTTAATAAGCAAGTCCCAAGGCAATGTTGAATAGGTTTCGGAAGCTTTAATAATAATACAACACTTCTGCTTCAGGCAATATTGTTTTGATCTGAAAATTTAAGGTTTTAATCTTAAGATGTCTCAAAACATCTGCACCCTTCAGTGTAGCAACTTACAGTGTGGTTTGTTGCTGTTTGTTTGATTGGATTTTATTTTTCCTCTTACATCTTGCTGAGAAGTATTTGTAACAAGCTGTCCTTTGTATTTAAGTTTCTAATGTCAGGGAATTTTCAGTGCAGACCATTTAGCATTCAGAGGTGCTAATGTACATTGAAGATGAGAAGGTGATCCAAGATAGTCAGTAAGGCTTCACCAAGAACAGCTTGTTCCTGACCAATCTGATGGCTTTCTATGGCAGTGTGAAAGCATCGGTGGACCAAAGAAAGGTAACTAATGTCACCTGGACTTGTGCAAGGTCTGTGACATGGCCCTGCACTGTATCCTTATCTGTAAACTGGAGAGATAGGGATTTGAAGTCTGGAGACTGTTCAGTGGATAAAGAAATGGCAGGATGGTTGTGGCCAAAGGGTTGTTGTCAGTGACTTTTACATCTATGCAGAGACTTGTTATGAGCAGTGTCTCCAGGGGAAGAGCAGTGCTCTTCAACATCTTTATCAACGACTTACAATGTGGGATTGAGTTAACCTTCAGCAAGGCTGCTAATGGCACTAAGCTGAGCGGAGTAGTCAATACAGCAAAAAGAAGGGATGCCGTTCAGACGGACCTGGACAGGTTAGAAAAGTGGGCACATGACAACCTAGTGAGGTTCAATAAGGTCGAGACCAAGATGTTGCATCTGGGTTAGGGCAATCCCAGATATTTATGCAGAATGGGAGGAGAATTTGAGAGCAGCCCCGCAGAGAAGGAGTTGAGGGTCTTGGTGGACAAAAAGCTGGACATGAGCCAGCTGTGTGTGTTTGCAGTGTAGAAGTCCATCAGTATCCTGGGCTACATCAAAAACGGGGTGGCCAACAGGGAGCAGGAGGTGATTGTCTCCCCCCTACTCGACCCTCGTGAGGTCCCGTCTGGAGTATCATGTTGATGTCTGGGGTCCCCTCCATAAGAAGGATGTGGAGCTGTTGAAGGAGGTCCAGGGGAGGATCAAGAAAATGATCAGAGGGCTGGAGCACCTCTCCTATGGTTGAGGGAGTTGGGATCTGTGAAGACCTCATTGTGATCTGCCAATACTTGAAAGAAGCTTAAAAGCAGGAAGGTGACCAACTTTTTTTGGAGGTAGATAGTGATTTAACAAGGGGAACTGATTTAAACTGAAAGAGGAGATGTTTATGTTAGATGTTAGGAATAAATACTTGTCTCAGAGAGTGATGAGGCACTGGAACAAACTGCCCAGAGAAGCTATGAATGCCCCATTCCTGTAGACATTTAAGGCCAGTCTTGATGGCCTTTTGGCAGTCTGATCTAGTTTGTGATCTTTGAGATCCCTTTCCATGACCTTTCCTTAATTTATTTTGAGAAAAAGAACTGGGGAGAAAAAATACTGTTCCTCTTACAGTGAAACCTTAATGAACCTATGGAGAGCGTTATCCACAGTGTCGCTCATGTTTTCTTTTCTGGATTTTGCAAGAAATAACAAAAATAAAGATTTAGTGCTCACTTTCTTCTCTTAAAAATATAGGTACACTTCTGTCTAACTTTGGGGAAGGAAGTCCTGTTTTGCTACATTTCAGTCTGAAGGAAATTGAGAAAAGTGAACAATTTGCCTTTAGAGGTGTGAAATATCACTGTAACAAGATTTATACTTGCTGGTATAAGATGGTGCAGCTACTCTCAAGATTATGTTCAGGAGAACTTCTCAAATGAAATGTTTCTGTTCTTTTGCTGTGTTTTACCTTACCTTTTCTTTCTTTATTGCATCATGTTTTCCTACCAGGCACGTTTATAACCTTTTGTATAACCTTGAGATCAAGCTGTTGTCCTCATTAGCCACAAAAATTTGTGGGAAAAGGGTCATTGCTTTCTGGCTGTGTGTACAGCTGTTTTCAAATATGAGGTACAAGAAGAGTAGAATTTCATCAAATATCTCTGATAAGCACCATGAGAACTCACTAACGATTGCAACTATTTCAATTGAAACAGACTGACTCATTAGTTTCACAAAAGCAAGGTCAAATATCCCACTATAAAGATTTTGTTTCTCTCTTTTTTAGTATTTAATTTAAAAAAATCATTAAAAATTAAATTTTGTTACTTATGTACATCAACAATATTACTTATTTTATATTTGACCCAAGACAATTCCTCTTCACTCAGTGTGGCTCAAGCGAGGCCAAGGATTGTACATCTGTGTTTTATCCAATGGAAGCACTCAAAATAGTTGTTTATCTGTTGGTCTGTAATGTATGGAGCAGTACAACCTCTTAGGACTTGGACTATGGACATCTGAGAACCTCCTGTGATACTTCTGCTCCACTCCACCACTTTTACCAGCTCACCTCTTCTCCATTGTAAAGTTGGAGAGGAGGTTGCAGTGAGGTGGGAGTCAACCTTTTCTCCCAGGTAACAGAGATAGGAGAAGATGGAATGGCCTCAAGTTGTGCCAAGGGAAGTTCAGGTTGGATAATAGGAAAAAATTTCATCTCCAGAAGAGTGGTCAAGCACTGGAATGGGCTGCCCAGGGTGGTGGTGGAGTCACCAACCCTGGAGGTGCTCAAGAAAAGGGTAAATGTGGCAATAAGAGTTATGTTTCAGTGTCAATATTGGTGATATGTGAAAGGTCAGACGGGATGATCTTAGAGGTCTTTTCCAACTTTTATGATTCTATATGATGCACCATCTTATGGGAAACACTAGCTGTAAGCACATAATATGCTGTATGTAGGTTTGATCAGTTTTTAAAAGAAATAGAGTGTATGAGATGGGGCTGCACCTCCAGCTCCCACAGTGGCACTTTGCTGTCCTGCTAAGTGCAGCTCTGCAGCTCAGGAGTGGACTTTAGAGGTGAGACGTTTTGTTCTATATTTGCGTCTCACACAGCTTTCAAATATCTCTTTTGATAGTAAGGATCACTGACATGAGAAAAAAGGAAAATAGAAGAACCTTCTTGAAGGCTGTGATTTGAAACTAATTTAGCTTCTATTTGTCTTGGCCACAGTGAAGGAGGGAGAGAGGTGTGCACTTCCTCTAGTGTATCTCTGCCCCTTAGGTAGATAGTGCTTGTGTACCATCTCTCCTTGTTCCATGGGGGAATAATGGGAACCTATGTTTTGCTCTGTCCTTGCATTTTAGGCAGTGTCCTACAGAGCAATAGCCCAGAATCCGTACAGGGATTCTGATTCTTAAATTCCTAACCCAAGTAAAACTGTGGAGTTTCAAAAACGGCCTCCAAAATTTAACACAGGCCACAATAGCTTTAAAGTTCTTTTTCAAATCTTCACTTATTTATGTAAGTGAGGCTTAATATATAACAAGAGGTAGGCCTTTATTATCAAGGGCACTGATCTTTTGTGGGTTTTTTTTTCCTCGTTCATTGCTGTGAAGAATGAATATACAGAATGTTACTGAATCGTTGCACTGCATTTGATTAGTGAAACAACTCTTGGTATCACAATTGCTGTAATAGTTTACTGGGAGCTGTATTATGTTTGATTCCTCTTTTTCTAGTTTGGATCTAACAATGATAGTTGCTTTAACCAGCAATTAAATGCTTATGGTGTCTAACTCCAAGATTTCATCACATTCAACATCAGAGTGAACTATACCTATAAGTTTGATGTCTGTATCTCTGAAAGGAATGGTAAATGTGTAGGGAATTCAATAGTGAAAGTAGAAGAAAGTGCATTCTCTTTTTCTACTGATTTTATAGAAGTGGTGCCATGTGTTGTTATTTTCTGCCTCTCTTGAATTAATTAGAGCATAACAATGTTTCCAGCTAGTGAGGTAAACACTCTCCTGTAGGTTCAACCTGTGGAAAGGTTTCTATCACTGTATCTTTTTTGTAGTAATTGCTACAGCATGATCAATAGAAGGAACTGCATTAAGATCAACAATTATACAAGGTAATAAGCAGACCTAATTTAGTATTAGAAGCTTTATAAACATAGTAACACCCTTTAGCTAGTGGTGAATTACTATTACTGGATCGAGATTTTTCTGGGAGATCTTAATATGGATATCTATTGTTCTTTGTGCCCAGGACTTTCCAGATGATCCTCAGTGCAATCCTAATGTACAGAGATAGGTTTAAGATGTTTCAAATCCATCAAATGAGATAGAAGTTTGCAGAAATGCTCATTTTCTTTCTCACAGACTCCACAACTTGTTGGGAAGGGGTCTTTTCACTTCTTAGTCAGCTGTCAGCTAGCATCTTAATTGTGACAGATAAGTACTATCCAGCTTTCAGAGACAGTGCTGCAGAGATTTAGGTTCATGTTACATTTACAGAAGGCAGAGATGTGTTGTGTTCTTATTGAGAGGCTCTGTGTTGTTTTTTTTTTTTATTATTTAATTTTTCTTTTGTTCATGCCTCTACTTCATTTCCACCCAGGACAATATTTTTGGAAAAATCACTTTGCTTTCCTGGTAAAGCGAATCATAGAATTGCTAGGGTTGGAATGATCCTTAAAGATCATCTAGTTCCAGGTCCACTGCCATGGACAGGGTTGCCACATACTAGGTAAAGCTGCCCAGGGCCCCATCCAAACTGGTCTTGAATGCCTCCAAGGCTGGGGCATTCACAGCTTCTTTGGGCAACCTGTTCCAGTGCCTCTTTGAGGCATCATTCTCTGAGCAAATAATTTATTACCAATATTTAATATGAATTTCCCTTTTTTAAGTTTAAAACCATTCTTGCTCCTCTTGTCACTGTTGGACTGTGGAAAAAGTTGGCCCTTCTGTTCGTAAGGCTGCAATGGGGTTTCCCTGGAACTTTCTCCACGCTAACCAAGCCCAATTCCCTGTCTTTGTAGGAAAGGTGCTCCAAGCCTTCTGATCATCTTTTTGACCCTCCTCTCCATCTGCTCCACTAGCTCCTCATCTTTCTTGTGCTGGTGACTTAGACCTGGACACCACACTCCAGGATGGGGGCTTCACAAGGGCAAAGCAGAAGGGCACAATTCCCTCACTCTTTCTACTGGCCACCCAGCTTTTGGTGTAGCCCAGAATATTTATTTTCAAAGCAGAATTCTAACACATAATTATTTATTGTAACAAATTTACATTATTACATGCTCTCTCACCGTATTCTTTGCTGTCCTCTTGGTTTCACCATGACAGCGGTCTCTGTAAGGTCACTTGTTAGTGACTAAGTTTCATGCATGAGTTGCTTGAGCATTAGTTGACTGCTTGAACTTTGTTAGTGGAACAAGAAGAGTAGCTCTTTGCCTCTATGCAGTAGTAGAAATCTAGACACAGCACAGAACACACATCTCATGGGGTTGGGTGTTGGATATACAGGGTCTGGGAAGGATAGAGTTACTGGGCCTTGCTGTGTCACTTGACAGCTGTGGTTTTAAAACCACAACCATTAATGGAGGAAATGTGTGTGATGTACTCCTGTGAGATGGTCATTTAGCACTGTTTCTAGAAATACTGAAAATACAGCTGATTTGGAGAGAGAGAAGTATGTTATTGAATATATTCTTTAAATAAAGACCTCATGTCCTTACAGTCATGAAACTAGGTGGACTCTTCAGCCCCTTACAGAGGATATATCAAGGAAAAATATGTCTGTTAAAGTTTCAAGCTCAGAATATGACAGGGTTGGTGCTTAGCTTGGTGCCAAATTTTAGGTCTTAAGAGCAATGTAAGAGCTACCCTTACAGCTCTTGATTATCCTCCTCCTGTGAGTCTAGACCAGTCTCAGTCTGGTTGGTGTAGCTCTATACTGCACTTGATACAGGTAGCTTCCCTGGCTTCACAGAGTACTAAAATGCCTAAGAGATGTAAGATCAAGGGATGTGTGGCACAGGCAGGTTTCTTAGTCTTTTGAGGTGCTTTTTGGCTCAAATTCATCAAACATCAGAAAAAATATGCTTAGTGGGGAAGTCTGTATCCCCTTATGCCCCTTCCTGGTGGAAAGCAGTGGAACTGTCAAATTGGACAGAAGAATCATAAAATAATAGAAAATATAGTTAACTAGGGAGATTTATAGGATGGTTAATAGGAATGTCTCTTAATTTAAAATGTCAGTGTGTTTCCCAAAGAGAGACATTGCTTCTTGTTGAAGCCTTAATTGGAGTGGGCTGACTTTTGATGCTGAGACTAATAATAATTAAAAAAATTCTTCAGTCTTGACCACAAAGAGAGCTATTTAGATTTCACAAGCTGTAAAATTGTCAGGTACGCTGATTTTTAGGTTTTTTTTCCTTAGGCCAGAGAGGACACTGAAATGTGAACAGTGGCAATGGGAAGTCATGGAAAGGTGGGTTACTTAGAACGTTATATTTCTTAGAGCCAACTTCAGAATGTCAGGGTTTTTTTGTTTGTTTGTTTTTCTTTCACATAAATGCTGATGCTAAACAGCATATCCTGATAGACTGCAATGTTAATGCTCACAAGGCGGGGTTAAAATGAGATCTTTCTGCAAATTGAATTCTCTTTGCATGCAGAATAATCATAAGACTTATTCATTTTCTTTGTTTCTAAATATTATCAAGTGTCAATGTTTGCAACCATATATCCAGCTGGGACAATAGTGCCAGCCAGTGCCAGTGGAAGTGCTCTATGTGATTTTAGTTTCTAGTATCTTTTTTGGGTGGTATAACAGGATCTTATCCTATATTTCCTATACTGAGTTTGCCAACCCCCTTGTTCCTATTTGCCATATTAGATAACAGCAACATTTCCCATGCATAAAGAGAAATACGGTTCTGGACTAGCCCAGAAAACAGAAGTGTGTCTGCAATCGGCAAAATAATAATTCTCTTTGTCAATGGTTTACAGGCTGGTTCAGCCCAGTTCTGTGACTATGGGGCAGGGGGACCACAGACCCACACCATGAGAAAGGGAAGAAGGGAAAAAGAGTGGAGAGAGGCAACGATCTGAGGAGAAACAAACTAATTTACTTAGAAAAGATATCGGAATGCAAGATAACACACTGTGATACAATGTAATTAGAATTGAAGTTAATAAATCAAATAAAATGAGAATGCCCGAAAGCCAAAGGCCTTAATCTAATGCTGTGACAAGATGTCTAGCCAGGCCAAACAGAAGGGAAAAAAAGGGATGTCTCATGATCTTTGAACAGTTTTATCTTTCCCTCTGAACGGAAAACAGTAACAGAATAACACAAAGTCCCCTGAGCTATGCAGTAGGTAGGTCTTCTCTTCTGAGAACCAGGTACATGGAACTGGAGCATTAACTCTTTAACTCCCAGTGCACTACATGATGTTACGATGTGGAATACCGATAACAAAAACCATAGAACCATGACACTCTTATATGAAGATTTGTAACTGTAGAGATACATTAAAATAACCTCAATTCTTCCTGATGCTTCTAATTGGGATAATACATAGGAAGTAATTAAGCAACTTGCAACAGTGTTATAGAGAGCAGCTCTCCTGTTAGAAAACACCAAGCTACTCTGCACTACTTGATCTTGAGTAGTGGGATTTTTGCTGGTGCCCTGGTGGGCATGCTCAAGGTCTGTAGGCTCCAGATACCAGTAGAGGTTAAAGCAGCTCACCAATCTTCCCAGTACCAGAAAAATGGTAAACTAGAAACAATCCCTCTTATTTTATTGATGAGGGAAGCACAGTGTGTGTCATCTACCTAGGCTTCACTAAGGTCTT
The DNA here is from genome assembly GCF_026119805.1 of Tympanuchus pallidicinctus. Lineage (NCBI taxonomy): Eukaryota > Metazoa > Chordata > Aves > Galliformes > Phasianidae > Tympanuchus > Tympanuchus pallidicinctus. The sequence goes on along the minus strand of NW_026294749.1, from coordinate 11,584,125 downwards.
TGATATTATCCTCCATAAGATCCTCACAGAAAAGCTACTGATGTGTGGGCTGGATGAGCACAGGGATGTGGGACCTGCTCTGGGTGTCCCAGGAGCTGGATCAGATGGACCCAGAGGTCCCTTCCAACCTCAGTCATTCTGTGTTGTGTTCTCAACTGGTATGCTTACATCCCCCTTTCCACTTTCCATTGTTCTTGTAGTTTTACTTTTTCTTTGTTTGTTTTGGATGCACCTTTAAGCTCTGTCTCTAAATGACCTCTATAAATGGCTCTCCCAGGAGAACAAGGAGCCAGAAGACTATTGTGCTAGTCTTTCCTTCCAGTGGGAACAAGTTCTTGTTAATTGACAAAGAGCTTCCTATGTTACTACCCCTCTACCTGACACAGAAAAGCTGTAGTGTCTGTAATTACTGCTACTAATTATGCAACCAGATATGACTTTAGAAACCTCTGGGCCAGGTGGCAGAAGACTTTTAGTCAAGTAAGCCAAAAATTCACTCCTTGGGCCTTCCTGTAACCATGTAGCAGGGTTAAGTATGTTCCAGTCCTGCCAGCAACAGTGACCTGCTTGTGTTGAGGGACTGCAGGCCCACGGGAACTGGGGCTACAGGGGATGTGAGGCAGATCGTGGATGCTGGCATCAGATTTCTATGGCAACAAGGAGTCTGAGCACAGGTTATCTGTGGTTACAGTGCAGAAATAACTCCTCAAGCCTTCTGTAATTAAATGTGCCTGGAGCCTGATCCTTGTGTGGTTGCTTTCGATATATATGACTCATACTGTGAACATAGAACTTGTGGAAAAGGACAAGATTTACAGTTCCTTTATACTTTCCAGTATTTTAGGAAACAGGCCTTTTTTTCCCTTCTTTTTGTCTAGATGAAGTAATCTGACACAACATGTAAGAAGGATTCTGTAAAAAAAAAAAAAAAAAAGTTGCATGCTACATAAGCTTACAAGTAATTTCAGAATTTTGCATCAAGCTTGCCCTGAACAGCTTTATTAGGATCTTTTGTGATAACCAGGAACGTTTATGATTCTCCCAACAACAAATGTTTTCTATACAAGCATAAGTTCCTGAAAACATAATGATTTCTAACACGCCAATTTGGTTTATGAGGTTGTAAGGAAAATCTTCCATAACTTACAGTTTCTGGAAGCAAAGGTAGAATCACCTTAAATGTGTTTGACTTAAAAATTCTCAAACTCAAATCTCATTTTTCATCATCTGTGATGATTTTAAAATGCCCAGATCCATGCCATAGTATTAAAAAGACTCTTTTGTGTAATCTACCTTGTATGTCTGGAAAAACAATAAAGCAAATGCTACACAGTGATACTGATAGCCAAACAAGTTGGAGTGCACAAAGCTAGAAGGAAGAAAAGGTAAAATCTTATCTAATTATTTTTTCTAAAACTCAGTGTAGCTGTTAACTAACTTGTGGCAACATGATTTTCATGTCAAACAATTTTATTTGCCAAACTTTTCAGTAGTATCTAAGCGGTAAGCTAAGTAGTATCTGTTATCTTGATGCTTTTGGTTTCCCTGGCAACTGAGGCAATCAATTCAATGACAGTTTCAGTGCCATGGAAAAGCACCAGCTCCATTATGGACAGAAGTACAAAAAGCAGGTAGGCTGAAATCTGCTTGTCTGCAGAACAGCTTTATTTCTTTCTCTTGTCCATTCTGTTTTATTAGTTCTAAGATGAATATTTAACCACGAATCTCTAGATACTTTGTTATGCTGGTTTGTCACTGATCCTTGATGCTGTTTCCTAAGGTTCCACTCACCCCAGTTGTGAGAATCTGGGTCCCATCTTAATGTTCCTATTCTGGATTGTGTGCACATGTATATATGTGTGTGTGTAAGTAAATATATGAATATAAATAACTTTCTTCCACTGCAATACCTAAAAAGGAGCATCATCAAGATCCTGCTTGATTTGTTCCAGGGAGCAGAGGAAAGAGATCTGGTTGTTGCTCCTTCCTATATTCCTTTCCAATTCAAAGGGATGATGTTTGCATTTTCTGTCATTCAGCCTGCCTGAAGAAGAAATTCAGATAACCACCTGAAATGGTTAATGCCCATAAGTCATCCTACAATCGCTGCTTCCGAAGGAAGATGATTTGGTTAGGGAGGTGTATTCCTCTCACATATCTGTTATCATTTTATTTTTTTCAGAGGCTTCTTTGGAGAGCTGCTAAAGCTTCAAGCCATCTTCACCAGTCCATTTCTGACTGCATTTCTCTTAATTTGCACTGCACTGTCAGTACTAAAGTACCAGCAAAGATTACAGTAGTGATATAGCGGTAAGAAATTTGTAAAGCATTAAAGCAAGAATAGGCCATTTTTTCCTTCATGTGATTTTTCTTCATTTCTTCAAAATCTGACAACTAGATGCACTTTATAGCAACCACTTCATACGCTGTATTTTTTCACTCATAAAGACATGACTGTGACAAACACAGCTGCTGAAGCATAGGCGTAGAGGTTGTTTTGAAGCACACGTTATTTAGATCCTTAAGAAAAGAAAAAAATCTCTTGAAGAGAATGCAGAAAGTCCTTCAGGTTCCTGTGGGCACTGATCCAGAGAACATGAGAATTCAGACAACTATAAATACATTGTATGCTTCACTTAACTCTGGTGACCGAAGGTGCAGAGCTCCAGCAGCGTCAATCTTAGTTCTACCAGTCTCCAAGCCCGCGAGCACTGCAAACATGAGTAAGATTTCTTGCAGACTTCTGAGTTCAGCGTTGGAAAAATATCAGGTTGACAAGTCAGATTTGCTCACTGTCATGAGTGCTGGTTATCCTATCTATCACCCTAAAACAACAGAGCACTGTTGAGTGAATCACAGGCTTTTTTGGGACTCTGGTCTCCTGTGAATGTTTCATGATTCAGTTCCTGCAGTTGCCACGAAAGAGCTGTGAAAGAAGCTCAGAGTCATGGCTGAAAGCTTTTATATTCCAGTGTGGCAGGGACCTTGAGCTGATTTTAAATGTCTTCATTATTTCACTAATCTAACTGTGGGACTCCAGTGTGGCACACCTTGGCAGAATTGCTGTGAGTATGTAACGTTGTTTGATCTGAGGTGAAGAAGATGTTGGCTTTTAGGCATTCTAGAGTAGTTTCTCAATGCCATCTGTGAGTGTTGATAGCTTGATTTGAACCCAGATTTAAGTAGAAATATTGTTTGTGTGTATATGCTGTTCTTTCTTTGAGTGTAACAAACTAACTTGGATTTAACTGGACACAACATTTTCGACAAAGTTTCTTTCATTATCTTTTATTTATTTATTCACCCACATCTTTTTTCCTTCTCCACTTTTTACCTAATTGTTCATGTTTTTGACAAAATGGATCCAAGTGCAGCCTTTGTTTTCCTTGTTCCTTTCCCATGGCCATGCAAGATGAGCAGCAGTTAGAGAGAATTGCATATTGTGTAGTGATCCAGTGTTTGTCAGTGAGCACATTTTTACATATAATTGCAAACCGACTACAGAAAACATTAATTTTTGGCTGACAAATGTAGATGCCCCTTTGCTGAAGCACTAAGCTCTAAATTTTTTTGCCTACACAGTGTCTCAGGATGCATTTTCAGGTTTGCTAATGGGAAACATTCTTCATTCAGTAATGACAGAATCACAGAACCATCAAGGTTGGAAAAGATCTCTAAGAACATCCAGTCCAATCGTCCACCTATCACCAGTATTCCCCACCGAACCATGTCCCTCAGCACAATATATTATGTTTCTTAAACTCCTCCAGGGCTGGTGACTCTACTATCTCCTTGGGCAGTCCATTCCAGCACCTGCCAACTCTCTCAGAGAAGTATTTCCTAATGTCCAATCTGAATCTCCGCTGGCACAACATGAGGCCATTCCCTTTAGCGCTATCATTAGTTACATGGGAGAAGAGGCTGACTCCCATCTCACCACAACCTCCTTTCAGGTATTTGTAGAGAGCAATAAGGTCACCCCTGAGCCTCCTCTTTTCTAGATTAAACAATCCCAGCTCCCTCAGTCGCTCCTCATAAGACTTGTACTCCAGAGTCCTCGCAGCTTCGCTGCCCTTCTCTGGACACGATCCTCAATGTCTTTCTTGTAGTGAGGGGCCCAAAAACTGAGCGAAGTACTTGAAGTGTGTCCTCATCAGTGCTGAGTACAGAGGGCCGATCACTTCCCTGTTCCTGCTGACAACATCATTTCTGATACAAGTTAGGGTATCATGCCATTGGCCTTCTTGGCCACCTGGGCACTCTGCTGGCTCATATTCAGCCAAGTGTCAATCAGTATCCCCAGTTCTTTTACACAGTCCTCCAGCCACTCTGCCCCAAACCTGTAGCAGTTCCTAGGGTTGTTGTGGCCAAAGTGCAGGACCCAGCGCTTGGTCTTGTTGAACTTCATTGCAGCTACCCAGCCTGCCCGTACCCAGATTGCTCTGGAAGGCCTTCCTTCCCTCAGGCAGATCAACACTTCATTAATGATAGCAAAAAAAAAAATAAATAAATAAAAAAAATCAATATGGACGTTGAAATAATTAGTCTATAAATATTTTTGTATGTGGAAACCTTCAGCAATTTGTGCCAGTCAATAATTTTTTGGGCCCCTTCAAGTGTATGTAAATTTCTCCATGGATGATTAAAGAAAACTTCAGGGAATCTGTTAGAAAACAACAATTATTTTAAGATGAGATATTCTCATCCCCCTGTGTCTGGAATGAAGCCTATCATTCACCGTAAGCAAGTCAGGTCTGCATTCTTTTTTGTGATGACAGAGAAATACAGTTTATAGGTGGTTGATGCAAGAAGGTCTTTCTATCAAAGGGTACAAATTCACTTGATATACAGACACTGCAGAAAAATAACTTTCAAACAAATTCTTTATGAGCTAGTATTTTTCATACCATTAGAAGTGTTCTTCATGAATCATCCAATCACAGTATTAATTTCTGCTTATATTAAGGACAAACCACCACATCATAAGCTTTCTACTACTTTTGGTTAGCTAATGACCAACGGATCCACACAGTAATAGAATTAAAGGGTGTTTATGACAAAAGAACTCAGAAATGGCTGCATGAACAGTCATGTCCAAGTGTGATGGTCCCACCTCTAAATTGGTTTTGGAAAAGCAAGAAAAAAATTCGGTTTGAAAACTTTGCTTATCTTCCATTTTCATTGTTAATGTTTAAAAATTTATTCACTGTAGTAACTGTCTGTAATTTTTTATTTCATTTCACCTTAAATATTATAGAAGTAATGGCATAATGGAAAATTAAGGCTTATCCACGGAATTGGTGATATCGTGATTTTATTTCTCTCTTTTTCAGGTGGATTCCCCCACAAGGAAGAGAAAATAGAATAACCTCATACCACTTAAAACCACTGAGGTAATGCCAACTGAGCAATTAGTAGAAGAATTGGAGGAATACTAGCTGATCTCACATGTGAAATCTTTACCTTGTGAACGATTCTGCAAGACTAGTTGTATTTGCTCTAGATAAAGTGCTATGTGAAAACAGTGTGCTTCTGAGAAATATCTATAGCATCAGGAGAATTAATTGGACTGCTGGAAGCAGAGGAATGTTGATACAAGTTTTGATGTCTTGTTCTCCACTAACCCTTGTAAGCTGTTCCGAGAACCCTAGAATGGCCTGCGTTTTTCAGGAGCACAATGCTCACCCAGTTCCAGCCCCCTGCTGTGTTCATAGTCACCAACCAGCAGAGCAGGCTGCCCAGAGCCACATCCAGCCTGGCCTTGAATGCCTGCAGGGATGGGGCATCCACAGCCTTCTTGGGCAACCTGTTCCAGCAGCCCTGTTTTTCTTTTCTTTTTTCTCTTTCTGTCTTTCCTTTTTTCTTTCCCCTTAGGAACTATGCTGAATCTCAAGCAGAGTGTGGCGTAACTTATACAGACCACCTCAGTGTAGGTTGTATTAAAACATCCCCTTATCATGAGAGATTCTGTTAGATATCTTATGAAATGAGATGGTTGGAAGCAAACAGCACAGAACAGAGAAAGAGTGAGCTTTCTACAATTGTCTCTCCTTTAATAATTCATTTAGATTGGGTTCTAATCTAGCTAAGTGTGGTAGAACTATGTAGCCTGCAGTCAAAAAGCACTGGTTGTAAGGCTGACAGAGTATTGCAAACTGTCGTGTCAAGTGTCTTCAAAGCTCTGTTAATTTATTTGTTTCTGATTTAGAGGCAAGTCAGTAGAGCTAGTAGTATATAATACTTTTTAATACTGGTTCTGAGTTAGTTGCAGGGTGTTTTAGATGATGTGATATTTTCTTCTTTTGTTTTCTATTGCAAGGTATTATCAATTTTAAAATATTTTGTCCAGAAGTACTTGACAAGTCTGTCAAGAACGTAGTTTAATCTCCCCATCTTCCCAAGGAATTCTCTCTTTGTTGTGGTTGTAAAGACTGACAATTAGACTGGCTGATACACATAATTGTATTTAGATTAGAGGCAAGAAATTTGCTTATTGATCATTCTTGAGTAGCTTTTCCTGCAGAAGCCAGGATGTTTTCTACTAGGAAACATTTTGTGGAGGTAATACACACTTACACAAGCAAGAATTGTTAGATATTCCTGAGCAATTGTTTTTCAGTGTTTAAATCACTCTCTAAACTCAAACTAAAATGAAATCACCTCTCAGGAGCATTAAACACTATGATGTTGCAAGCAATTGCATAAAGGCATCCCTTGAATAATGACATCTGCTGCCATTTGTTTATGCACAACTGTACATCTCTAGCAACTGAAAGGCAAAGGTGTCTCTGGAGGTTTATATGATGATGCACTGTTATGAGCACACATGAACATGATGAACTGACTGTGCTTTTCCTGTTTGCACTAGATCCAGCACCAAGCTATGAAGAATGAAGGCATTTCTACCAGCACAAAATCAGATTGTTTTTCCAACAGATCACATGGACTGTTAAGTTAGTTTTTAATATTGTCCTCATAGATAAATTCACTAGTTTTTACAGAAATTGAATAAACTTGGTCCAAAAAGCTTTGACTCCAGTGCGCTGCAAGTTTGAGTTACAGTTGACTTTCACATGGTTCCTGTATATAACATCTTTGTTCATGTACATTATGTCAAGTTTATAGCCAGAAAAGCAGAACAAGGAAGAATGTAAAACATCTACTGCAGGGATTAGCACTCCCTTGATCCATAGGGACCAAACTGAATCAGATCAAAACAAAACAGTGTTGTTCAGTGAGAATCTTTCTCCGCATCCAAGGATGATAGAAACAATCTCTCTTGTTAAATACTTTAATATCCACCAATAAAAGAAGCAAAATAGCCCATCAGCTGCTGTCAAACTTTGGTGTGAAATAATGTTTCAAAACATAAGTGTTTGATTTGCTTGATTGTTCTGAGTAGTTCTGCTGAGGCATTAGCATCCTTGAAAAAATATATGTGATAAATTATTAACTGCAAAATTAAACTTCACTATTTTGAACTTATTTTTCCATTAGCTCAAGCAACTAGTAAACACAGAAAGCATTCTTGAAAAAAATGAGTTCTTGGAGATTTTTACATTGTGCCTAAGAGGCTTGAACTTTATTTCAGAAAGAAAGGGCCTGTAAATTGCAGATCTCCAGAATAATAATGAGAGACTATTTTTTTTTTTCTATAGCTTTTCTAAAACATGCTGTTAAATCATCTTAAAGAGCATTTCTACTCAATTCCCGAATAAACAGATCTTGAGGACTCAGTGCACTGTAGCTTTTCCTAAAAGCATAGGAAGATTGAAGTGGAATGATTATGTCCCAAGACAATGAGATTGGGAATCAAAGTATTACACACTTACAAATGAGTGGTATGAAAATAGAGCCATCCTGTTTTCATCAAAAGTCCTGTCTGACCTAAGCCCTTACATCTTTAGAAATGGGAGGAATTAAGTATAGTCTTCATGTTCATTGTGTGGATTGTTGCTGTGTCTGCTTTGTGAGCTAGAAACAGGTGAAATCATGCTGCTGAATAGTATTTTAACAAGCACAGCTGCAGGGGAGTGTAGGCAGAGTAGCTGGGAGTAAAGAATCTATTAGAGCTGCTGGGGGGGAAATATCAAGTGGGACATTTTTATAATAAGCCCTTCATCATGGCTTTTATAAAGCTGCAGTAAACAAGCTAAGTATGAAATAAAATCACAGCTGATGTCAAACTGTTTGTAGAGGAGCTCCTAATAAATGCAAACCTGAAACATCTGTTAATGCTTTAGAAACTAACAAAACCCCCTGAAAGAGTTGCTATCAGACTTAAACTGTGTAGCAAATAAAGACATCCAAGTAGATTTTCTAATTGCCTGGCTAGGATGTATGTTATTAAGTATTCTAATTTTCAAAGGAAGAATAGTCCTTGGTGGGAGCTACAGTGCCTGCGAGATAGGCAGCAAATGGGTAACTGCTATGAATATATGTTTTATGGCTAGTTAAAGATTAATTCATGCTAAGGTGGATGGCTCAGTTTATTTTTGGATATTAAAACTGCACAATTTCTGACTTAGGGCTGAGAGCGCTGCTTGCACTGCTTTTCTTTTCTGATGGTATTGCTGATCTATTTTCCCTGTCTTGATAATGGTTATGGTAAGAATAAATCTTATCTATTTGCTATGCAGGATTTGATTTATAAGTTAGATATGGAAGATACATAATTTCTGATAATCTTATTAAGGTTCTTTTTGCTTAATGCAGCCCTACTGCCTGCTACCAGGTTATATTTCAGTGCAGTATTCTAGTGTGTGGCAGTTAAGATCTGTTACCTCTCATGAAGCATATTGCTTCATGAGGAATATTGCTTCAGCTGACTGCCATCTGAACAGAACTTCAGTCTTCCATTGCCTGATAAAAAATAACTTCACGGTATGTTGTAAAGTGCTCATTTTTTGAGTTTGCATGCTATTATCTGGTAAGGTGTTAATCTTTCTTCACCACTAAACACTGGTAATACTACAAGACTTTGAGCTGAGAAACTAGTCCAATTAATTTTAGGAATAGAGAAGGTACAAGACAGGAAAAGATATGTCCTAATGAATCCCACTATAAAAAACATTAGAAAACTGGATAGTTATGGCAGTGTACATTTTGAACTGAGAAACTGACAGGACACGTAAAAAGATTGGAAGGTGGTACCAGTTTTTAAAAATATAACGTTATTCCTGAGGCATTAGTAATAAGATTTTTATGCTCCTACTCCTTTTTCTTTATCATTTCAATTTCTCCTTCCCTTCTCTACTTCCACATTTTCCGAATGTGCTTTTTCACCAGAATTCTCAGACATATATAAATGGCCATTTTTAAGGATTTTTACTGTTCAGATGCCCAAAAGTGATTACTTTTTGTCAACTCTTTTCCATATCTCGGAGCTTGCATGTGATTTTTTTTGGTGTGTGTTCTTTTGCTGCTGTTATTTGTGTTTGATTTCATTAAACATTATTTTCAGATGAGTCAGTGAATGAGAAAGTCTTGCAATGCTGTTCTTTCAAATGGGAGCTGGATGTTCTATCTCATTTTGAATAATTAATTTGCAGTAATTTAATGAGGACTAGCTTTCATAAACAGACTTCAGGATTTTCTTATTTATCTTTAGCTTATTTTTACATATATCAGCCAGTGTTCTGATGCCTCTTAGAGGTACCCAATTAGACTTTGCATGATCCCAGTCCAATCTACAAGCATCATTACATTGAAAGAATAATCAATTTTGATTACTAGCAGTAGAGGACTAATGAATGGGATATTACTATGCCTGTTCTGTAATGCTGCATGGAGTTTAGGTGACTGTGTTGTACAGGAGATTTTGGAGTTGTAGGTGGTACCAATAGGATGATACATCTTGGGTTAAAGTAGATTTCTACATGCATAGCTCAGGATGCTGCTATCTTTGTGTTAGCTGTCTGGATTTTAGATGTCTGATTATTGTTCTTTAGGTGGAACAGATTAAACATTTTCCACTCAAGTGAAAAAACATTTGCCTCATTTTTCCTTGTGAAGGAATTGTCTGCAGTTTTTACCTTTATGAGTAGGGGCGTGGGATGGAACCTGTTGGTCTTGGATGCTGTGCTGTGTTGTTTTTTTGTTGGCCTGTTTTAAGTTTATTATGGAAACTGGTAATTCTTCAAATGCAAAATTCTATGGGAGCAAAAAGGATGCAGTCATTCATTTCCTGACTTTTTCTAACTTGTCTATGATTAGCTATGTGTGGGAAACAGGGAAACCAGGATACTGGAGTCCATGAGCTGCTTATTAAATGTGGTTCTTTCTCTAAGTGAGGAGTTTCCAGCATTCCTTTCAGAAAGTGACAGAGCTCTTAATAGTTAATTTCAGTAGGCGCTGGATCTGCTCTGGTGTTTATACTGATCCTAGTCCTACTGAAGAAAAAAAGAGAAACCTGATGTCAGTTGGCAGCAAACTGGTGCTGTTGTTCCCTTTCTGTCCCCCAACATTCTATTGGTGTGAAGAGAATTTGAGAGTGATCCTTATCGACTCTCCTGTGATTGGGTTTTATGGTGTTGCAGATGCAATCCAGCATGTAACTACAGCCAGAAAGAATAGCTTCTCTTATTCACTTACACCAGAACCAGCTGCAGTCAGCCAGCTAACCCATCTAAAACTTGCTTTGGTATGTATGTTTGAAGTGCACTTTTTGCTCAGCTTGAAGCTTGTACAAAGAAGATGCTCAGAATAAGATGATAAACTACAGGCTATGGGACAGCTAGATGAGTGTTATCCTGGTAACGACTCTCTCTAGGGAAAGTTGCAGTATGTGTATGGATAGTATAATTTTTTGCAGGTAGGCCCATAACCTGTCTGATGTACGATCTTCTCTGAAATTGTCAGATCTAATGTAATTTAGTCTGGCTCTACACTAGGAACAGTGTGCTGCTAAGAGTTCTACTATTAACTTACCTTGAGACTGAATCACTGAAAATCTGTTTTGTGTGTAAATCTGCTGCTGCTCCCCAAACAGGAGCATCTAGTTGGGCTGTTTTTTCCCATTTGGTTGATAAATTCTTTCTAGCTCTACATGTATTTTACTTATTGGTGTAAAAATCTTTTGTTTAGAGATGTCTTGAAATATACAGTAGCTCATTTTTTTTTTTTCCTAATTAGAGCCATGTGCTTAAATCTTATGGCAGGGGACACGGTAGTGTCAGATAATTTTTGATTATTTACAGTGTAGTGGTTAGAGCCCCTCTTAAACGTAAGCAGCAGAGTTATGGTATAACCTACACTCACAAAACGAGAAGGGAACTCCATTTTACCTAGGCAGTGCCATGATCTGTGATTGTAGAACACCCTTGTGAGTGTCCCAGAAGCACTGCCATTGACTTCACTCTCCTGAATGAGGAGCTTTCTTCTTTTATTGGGATAGTTCAGCTTTTCTTCCTCGCCTGGATAATAGGTACAGAGAAGTGTGTGACTTGAACCACGTTGCTTTAGTGGAAAAGCATTTTCAAAGAATAGTGGAAAGAAATTAAAAACCTCAAACCTCACATTTCCCTTAATTTGTTTGTTTTCTTTCCGTCTCAGTCTGAGTGGAATAAAGGCTCTGGTTGCAGGAAGAACTGGGCATTTCTAGGCATGTTATACCAGCTGAGCTCGTGATACTGTTTTAATAGTCTATCTGAGATGACTCAGCCAGCTCAGACTGTGTAAAATCATCCATTATTTATTTCTAAGTTTTGTGCAGTGATGGTCTATGGAGATCATTAAATCCAGATGAAAAAATACTGTGGAAAGGAGGGTGCTTTGCTTCTCTTGGAGAATCATTAAAAATGTTCAAGTAGAGGTTGTAAACAAAGAGGTTTCTCCTGGAGCAATTTCAGTCTGAGCAATTATTCTTCATTTCAGATTTTGTGCTTATTCTCTCTTTCCAAAGCTCACCTAGCCAAACTGCCATGCTTGCTGTTGCAGCTGAAAAGACCTAAGTTCAAGCTCATGTAAATTTTTGCCTAGGGTATTATAGCAATTTGGTTTCCGTAATAATTCTTCCTGCTGTTGCACTAAATCATGTTATTTGGCTATGACTCACTGGGTTTCTCTTCACATGTCATTTTGCAATTAGAAATGAAATGAGATCAAAGGGAGCTCTCTTTTATTCTCTGTCTAGGTGCTATTATGAGCCTCATTTTTTCGAAGGGCTGGTGATGTGGGGATTCTTCTAAATTCTAATAGTGATTTTACCATTACAGCCATGATGTGTTTGAGGCAAGGTTTGTAAATGTGCTGCCTGTTTTTTAGTTAACTGACGCAGATGGAACAAAACTACTCAGTTTTCTAGATTCAAGAGATCCTTCAACAAAATCTTGCCTTTCTCTTCATTTATTTCCTTTTTTCTTTTGTAGATTAATTTCCTACTTTGATTAAAGGAGAGGCAGAAGTGCTCTGTTGAAATAACGACTCTAAGGCTCTATCAGATCCTGGTGTTACAGCCATGTTTTCATAAACATAGCCTAGTGTCTGCTACAGGATTGTCTTTTCACATTATTTCTTGTATCTTTAATATCTTAATTTGTCATCTGTCAGTGAGATTTGTATTATGGTAGGCAAAAAAACAGAATTATCTCAAAATGATTCTCACAGAGTTTCAGGATGGCCATAAGGTTAAGCTTCTGCACCATTATCCTGTGGAACAAAAGGCAGTTTAAAAACAAAACAAACAAAGAAGTGTTCCTAAATCAGGGAACTGCCTTATTTCTCTACAGCATACAAACTGTTGAAAACTCAACTGTTGTTGAGTTAGTAGGTAACTCAACCACTAGGCACTGTTTTCATAGCTTTGGGAACAAAACTCATTTCCCATTACATAGCATTAAAAAGATACTTTGCATATGCTGCCTGTGGGTGTTTGTGGAAAAAGAGTGTCTAGAGGATTCTATGCTACCCTGAGACTTGGAGGTGTCTAAACAGTGGTGTGTGACTGATGGAACTGAAATATGAATGTATCAGCATGATAAATTGCTCAAAGAAAAGAGTGTTACCCAATTCACAATTCCCCGCAGTCTGCTGCTAAAAGAAGGCTCCACTCTCTCCAGGAACTTCACAATTTTAGTCAAGCTTTGCTGGGGTTCCTGTTCAGTATAGTGCTGAGTTAGGGGATGCAGTAAGGAATTTCAGCCTTATGTCCGTGTTTCGACACGAGGCACTTAATGCTGCAAAACTTTTTCACACAGAATAAGTCTCCCTATTTCCCCATGGCCCCCTTTACTTTATATAGGTGAAGTAAAAGCAATCCATATCTTGGAGAAGCTGAAGAACAGTCATAAAAAATGATGTTTCCAAACCAAGAGGAACTTGGGAAAATGAGGGCAGTATTGCTGATGCAAGATATTTACTTTCTAAGTATGTACTTTTTCCTCAAGCCTGCACAGTGACAAAAGCTAATCAAGATGTGCATAATCAAATGCTTTGAATGAGTCATCAAATGCCATGAAATGTCACAAGAAATTGTTAATAGGACACTTACTGAAAACGTTCTGCCAGATGACTGCCACTGCTAGGCAGGTCATTAGACAGAAACATGAAGTGGAGTTAAGAAAAACATAATTCCACACAGTGAGAAATTAGCTATCCCTCTTTTAAATCTACTGAAATGTGGCTTGCTACCAAAAAATACTGCTTTCAAAGAGACTGGTTCCTTCACTCTGTATCACCAACCATCTGGGAAGGATGGAGAAAGATCCCAGAATGGACCCTCAAACTAATTTGATTTTAGGGGCGAGTTGACTGCTAATGCTTTTGGGATTATGTAATTTTGATGTCTCATACTCAGGATACAGACAGATAAGATGCTGAAAAGTGCAATGGGGATCACTTCCTAGCAAACTGTATAGCAGCAGCAGCAGGAGCTCTTTCTTCATTATTATCCTTTGATACCTGCCTCGTACTGTGAGTAACTAAGAGTACCAATAAGGATATTTCTAGATAAGTTTCAAGATGGCAGCTGTTAATCCTGGTTTGGTTTTGATGTATTTTTTTCACCCAGAGGGTGGTGAGGCACTGGAACAGGTTGCCCAAGGAGGCTGTGGATGCCCCATCCCTGCAGGCATTCAAGGCCAGGCTGGATGTGGCTCTGGGCAGCCTGGTCTGCTGGTTGGTGATGCTGCACGTAGCAGGAGGTTGCAACTAGATGATCACTGTGGTCTTTTCAACCCAGGCCATTCTATGATTCTATGATATGCATTTCTGGAATGGTGGACTGGAAACTGAAGATTCGTTTAAAAAAAAATAAAAAAATAATAATTAAAAAAAAAGAAATGATTTATTGTGGAATTCTGCATCACAATTGCTTCTCCAACTTTTCCTTTTTCATATGAAGAACATCAGTCAACAAGTGATACTTTGCTCAGAGAGATAGTGAGGGTAAATTACCCCTTTATAAGCTGGACGTATTTACGAATGGGAAGGAACACTGATGTGGCCTAGAAACTAAAAACAGCCACCAAATCTTAATGAAAAATGGGCCATGTGTATCAGTTTTAAAAGCCTGTTTTAAACTAGGTCCCAGTAAAATATCTGTGCCACGTTGCCAGGTTTTCCTGTCTCTGTGCTGGTGGATGTTTTGGAGGTGCTGGCTTAGCAACCTGCAATCTGTAGAGAGCGGTTGGGTTTCATGTTTTCTGCCTTGCCTCCTGCTTCAGCTGCTTCAGGTGCTGCAGGTTAATGAGCTGTAAGGAGAGGGAATATTCAGATTAATTTTGAGAATAAGGTTTTATTCATCGAAGTGTTGAAGGTTGCTGAAAGGCTCCTTTTTTTTTTTTTTTTCTGTCCTCAAATCCAAGGTGAGAAAATCTATTGCTCTACACTGTCTTTAAAGTATAGCAGATCTAAATGCCTTTCAGTTGTGCATAAAGAAAAACAGTTAACCAAAGGATTACTACATCTTTTCATCAATTTGAAATGATTATTAGGCTTAACATTGAAATAGTTTTCCGTCATTCATAGTGCATATCAAAACAAACAAAAAACTCAGTCTTGAAACAGTTAATTTGCCATGATGACCAGCTTGGAAATTAGCTACTTTCCTGAGGCTTGAAAGTTCAAAGTGAAATGCATTCAACTAAGTAAAGGGTTTTTTTTTTCTTCTTCTTCTTCTTTCTTTTTCTGTGTAACATTCAAAAGTACATTAACTGCCCTTATGAAATCCTAATAGGAAAACAAACTCTCACCTTCCTTTTCCTCTCTCCAGCCCCCCCCCCCCCCCCCCCCCCTTTTTTTTTTTTTTGCTTACTTCTGTGCCGTGCTGTGCTTATGTTTAATTTTTCCCACCTCCTAGTGGGCCAAAGCCACAGAGAAATGAGAAAAATGATCCCAGAACTCCGTGTAAAATTATTCTTTTTTTTTTTTTTTTTTTTTTTTCCCCAAGTTGACTTCTCTTCAAGCCTGGTCAGACCCAGAGGTGCTCTTACATTTCATACACTGTTTGGAGGAACCCCCACTATTTGTTGACCTTTGCACCTAAATACTTTTTCCAGGTCTATTTCAATTTGTTGTTGTTGTATTTGTTTGTTTGATGAGGCAAGTGGTACACATTCACTTCTGGTAGCACTGCTCAAAGTTGAAGATGCCTTCTGCAAACCAAACATCTCCACAATGACCTTCATGTGTTTTCCTCTGCTTGCTCATTTTTTATCCTCACTTCTATTGATTTTATTTTATTTTTTAACTCCTTGCCTTTCTTACTGTCACTTCAGTCCACAATTTCTAATAATCTGTCTGAGCTGCCCTTTTCTGCTGCTCCTTCATATTCTTGCACAGAAATCTGTAAGCCTTTGATGAATTTAAAAGCTTCAGAATTGGTGCAAACAACTTAGAAACTTAAACAATTAAAAGTTAGAGTATGGAACAGTCTGATGTGTTGGTCAGCATGTGCATGCTAGCAAGTTACAGGTTTTTGCCTCTGACAAGCTGTTGTTTTTTAAGGGATTATTAATAATGTAAATGATTGCACTTGCTTCTCACTCTTTGTATGTATTTACTCTTCTTTGTGCACTCTGCTAGCTTTTGTGTATCTTGTCTGCTTTCTCTCAATATTTAGTAAGCCATACTCCATGCTCTGAAGGGAACTTCAGTTGGGAGGGTTTAACAGTATGTTTCTAGTTGATTGTGGCCAGGTTAAATGTGAGAATCTGCACTTACCTCTAGTCTGTATCTGATAATTTCTCAATCTGCCTATGCCCAGGTAATTCAAGCATTTTATTGTGTACTTCATCCCTAACCCTTGGGAAGGAGAGTTTGTATCTTGGTTAACTTGAGTGGATTACATACGATAGGAGTCCTGTGGATTTGACCTTTCCTGAAGGAAAAATCAATATACAAAAGTAGATGAGTTCCCAATTGACAGATCTGGGGTTGAATCCCAACAAATAACACTGAATTGAAAGTATTTGAGTTTGCAAACTGACTTGAGCAGTGCAGCTGGTACCAGTCCTATGTTGGCATGTAAGCATGTCTTCACCCTGCTGTCAGAACAAGGGTGAAGATGTTATAGAGAGGTTGGCAGAGCTGCATTTGCTTTTTGAGAGCTGCAAATATTTCAAAGTGAGAGTCATTCATCAGAGTGTCCACAACAGTATTAGCATGCTGCTAAAAAATAAGTGGAAAGAGAGGGGCAGGTGCCTGAGTTCTGATTTCTACTCACATTTACAGTTCTCTCTGCTATTGGTGTATTCTTTCCTTTGTAACAAAAAAGTATGCCAGAATTAAACATGGTGTTTCTTATTTACTGTAACAATTTATAGGTACTATCTTCAGCAAGAGTATTTATAGGTGTGTTTTTGAGAGAGACTGTCTTCTCTGTATAGTTACAAGGAAACAGCAAAATTCACAGTGGATTGCTGTTAGATTTGTAATCTATATTTATTTAAAGATCAGAAGGCATTGCAACTTACTCTCTAGCCGTGCATACTAGGACATTAACTTCAAGTTATGGCTTTCAAATAAATATTTACAGATAAGTAATCTGATTGCTTTACATCCTGCCATTGAGACAAGGGTGGTTGCCCCTGCCTCTTAGTTTCTGTACTAGTGCCATCTGCTGACTAAAGGTGGATATGGAGCTAGAAGGATCCAGGATGACTCAGAATTTCAGAATCAAGAGAAATTCCTATAATAAAAAAGTACACGTTGATATTTTGTTTAAAAAATAGCATCCCCCAAAGCCTTTTTGGCCTGGAAGCGGAGTTTAGGAGCAGTAGAATCATAGAATCATAGAATTGCTCAGGTTGGAAAAGACATTCAAGATCATAGAGTCCAACCAATACCTAACCATCCTACCCTCAGTCTAACAACTCTCTGCTAAATCATGTCCCTGAGCACCACATCCAAACGGTTTTTAAACACATCCAGAGATGGTGACTCAACCACCTCCCTGGGCAGCCTATTGCAGTGCTTCACAACCCTTGCTGTAAGAAGTGCTTCCTGATATCCAACCTACACTTACCCTGGCACAATTTAAGGCCATTTCCCCTCATCCTGTCACCTATCACTAATGAGAAGAGACCAACCCTGCTCTCACTGTAAGCACCTTTCAGATATTTGAAGAGAGCAATAAGGCCTCCCCTCATCCTCATTTTCCCCCGACTAAAAAGTCCCAGTTCCTTCAGTCACTCCCCATAGCACATATTCTCCAAGCCCTTCACAAGGCTTGTTGCCCTGTACAGCCTGTAAAGCCTGTTGTACAGCCTGATGAGAGATTATAGACCCTTTGACTATGTCCCCATGTCTTTCCCCAGAGAAAATAGGAGCGTGACTGGGCGAATAGCCTGTGCTGCTCAGGTAATTAATCTCAGCGTCTTTCCAGGTCAGCTCCATTGAGAGGCAAAGAAAGCATTGAAGTGTGGGGGAGAAAGTGTGCTGGTCCTCTAGAGGTGTAAGCTCCCCCAGCCCCTGACCGTAGTAGCATGTGGACTGTGGAGGCTTAAAATTAACTTAGTAAATGAAGCACAGGGTGTAAAGCAGAAGTTTGAATTTGGACTTTTGTGTGTCTGTTGCCTTTGAGAAAATAGGAACTTCTTGAGTGGAAAAGATTTGGAGTAAAGATGCCCCACAGAGTGGTACTGTGATGCAAACAATGTCTAGTACCTGTAATATTTTTGACTCAGATGTGAGAAATTCATACCTTTGGATAGTGATTGGTGGAAATGCTACAGAAGTCCACAGCAAGTTCATTCCTTGACATTTTCAGCAAGGCCATGGCATGCCTGATCATAGAATCATAGAGTGAATCATAGAATGGCCTGGGTTGAAAAGGAGCACAGTGCTCATCCAGTTCCAACCCCCTGCTGTGTGCAGGTCACCAACCAACAGACCAGGCTGCCCAGAGCCACATCCAGCCTGGCCTTGAATGCCTGCAGGGATGGGGCATCCACAGCCTCCTTGGGCAACCTGTGCCAGTGTCTCACCACCCTCTGGGTGAAAAACTTCCTCCTAATATCCAACCTAAACCTCTCTGTCTTAGTCTGGAGCCGTTCCCCCTTTTCTTTCCACTATCCACCCAGGTAAACAGTCATGCCCCCTCTGTTTATACTCTTTATTAATATCTAAATATCTTTATATTATATTATTATAGATATCTTTATTAATTACTAAAGATGACAGTAGGGAAAAAGACTGTGTGCTACAAGCACGAACCTTTCTTATTTGGAAGATGTAATGAGGGGGAAATCTTTTTCATGAAGTTTGCCTAGTGGTTTATAATGCATTTTCTGTGACCTGTAGGTGCCATGGGGACTTCTGCTGTAGAAAGCCTTTTGTGGACAATTTTATTTGAATGGCGTGTATACCTTTTGCTTGCAAATTTTCACTGGGAGGAGATGAAAGAGTTTAGAGATAATAATATGTTGGTAGAGCTGAGCCTCGTATTTTGATCCAGTGCTGCAGCAAATTAGAAGACAAGATGTGATTTCAGATCACACATAAAAAGATTTTGTGTGTTGAAACGATCATTCTCCTGACAGTCGTCATAGACGTAAGGAACAGATTTCCATCTTTTGAAGACTGAAGAACATGGCTCTCACATCAAGTTTCCTCTTCCTATACATCAGTTCTGCCCCTGCCTAAAAACAGACGGAGCACAGAATTGTTGTTTACATTTAAAGTGCTGAGTTGTTTGTGAGGCCGAATGGGCTGAGAATATACAGAAAGCTGTATTTGGCTACTGGCAGAAGCTAACTGCATTTCTCTTCCTTTTTCCTTTCTCCCTCCCACCTTTTTCTCTGCAGCACCTACAGTCCGTCAAATATCATGTCTTCTGAGTGACCATAAATGGATGCAGAGATGCCCCTTCCGTGTGCTTCTTTCAGTCTCTACATTCAGCTACTTGCTTTCATTACACTTCCTTTGATGTGGAAATGTGAGAAGGAGACTGTGTCTGTCAGATTAATTTCTCTTGTGGTTCCCATAGGAATCAACTGGTCAGCAAGAGTTCATAACAGGCTGCTGTCCCTGCTCACTGACGCACCCTTGCTGATTATCAGTGGAGAATTTCAATCGCAGTCATGGACTGTAAGAAGCTGTTGCTATTTTCTAAATATTTACAGTACAGTATAATTTAAATACATGTCAGAATCAATATTTATGCAAAAACAAACATAATAATAACAAC
Source organism: Tympanuchus pallidicinctus (assembly GCF_026119805.1). Classification (NCBI taxonomy): domain Eukaryota; kingdom Metazoa; phylum Chordata; class Aves; order Galliformes; family Phasianidae; genus Tympanuchus; species Tympanuchus pallidicinctus. The sequence goes on along the minus strand of NW_026294749.1, from coordinate 11,564,498 downwards.
AACAACCAAACGAACAAACAAAAAAAACCCACAATTAAGAATAAGTGTTTTAATCCCAGTCTTTCGAATATACGTCCAAATCTGGTATTATTTTCCCTTGGGGAAAAGCTCTAGCAGAGAAGAATGAGGGACATTTTCTGCCTGGCTGTAAGGCAGTGTGGGGAGCAGTCCTCTGTGGTGGAAGTTCTCAGGTTCAATCCCATTGTCTTCATGTTTCAGGCCATGGTGTGGCAAATGCCTGAATTGTCAATGCTGGAGGTGTTCCTTCTCTGTCTTGCTAAGTGTCTCATGCCTTTTAGAGTATTTTGACCCAAAAATCACTTAAAGCCAAAAGACCTTTATTGTATGAAATTGTGAGTTTTGGCAAAACGTATAATGGGATCAATTCCTCTAAGTTTGAATTGATCTGTTTGCTGGATAACCCGATCTCTGTTTGAAAGTCTACAAGCAAATAAGAAAAACAGTTTCAGTTCAAATTAAGACTCACATTGCTTGAAAAGGCTGTATTTCCTAAGTGTGAAAGATACAGTTTTATGACAATTAGCTCCTAATCTACTTGAGAGCAATTTTAAGAGGCAAAATGTGGGCAGGTACCAATTACTTGTCACAATTAGCATGCATCTTTTGTACATATTTAAGAAATTAATGACAGTAGATGGTTAGAACTGTCTCATTACTACTAATTAATATGAGAAGTCTTTAGTAGACCATTGGCAAAAAAAGAATACCAATTAAATGTGATGTCAATAGAAAGTCATGAATTCTAAAAGGATAGATACACATGAAGTCCAGAAGCAGTGGTGGGGAAGAATCTGTGCTTTTTTTCAGACATTGCAGTGCAGCTCCTACTTGAAAAACAAGTGTATATTCTATCTTAGATATATGTCATATGGAAATCATGCATCAGGAGTACTCGTCCCAGTGCTACAAAGATGGTAAAAGTGGCTGATACTCCAGAGCTCTGTGCTGGCATTCAATGAGACCTGGACAGGCAGGAGAGTTGGGTGGAGAGAAACCTTACAAGGTTCCGCAAGAGCAAGTGCAGAGTCCTGCACATGGGAAGGAAAAATCACATACATCAGTACAGCTTAGGAGCTGATCATCTGGCTGACTTGACTATTCAAATATCATGGAGAGTGGCTTGGTGATTACTTTAGCCAGTTCCCTCAGGACACTGATGTGCATCTTATAGACTTATGGACATTCAGGATGCTCAGGTGATCTTTGCTTAGAGCAGGAGGAGCAACACTTCCCCAGTACCCACCTTCTGAACCTTCCAACTTGTTCAGCCTCAGGAGGTGATCTCAAACTTGCTCTGCTTTTACATTGAGAGGTATTTTGCTCTCCCGACCCCCACTTGGAAGTTCAGGGACTGAAGAGAACACTACCTGTATTCTCAATTACTTCAGCACATTGCTAAGGAATGTGAAGTTGTTTTCAATATTTTTTTAATTCCTTAGTCACAGCTTCATGTGACCCAGCTTCAAAGACCAGGAGTGAATAGCAGTCCTCTGGCTTTATCATACCTGGTACCCAATCTCCTGGCAGGCAGCAACCTTTCTAGAGAAATTATCTGGGCAGCAGATGGGTGCCTCAGTGCCCCTCAGCACTGAGTCCCCAGTTATTAAGGCATTTCACCTTTATTTTAATGGCTCTGGTTGTGACTCTAGTTCTCAGTTGGACCTTCTTAGTGCAGTTGCCCGTTTCTGGTTATGAATCCATAGCTTCTTCTCCTCCTGTTCCCATATCTGTTGGCTAAGAGAACTTCTGGGACAAGGGGAGGCTTCTCCTTCTGCTCTGAGTTGAGATGATATTTGTCTCTCTCATCTTGTACATGTTTTCCCTCCACCAGACTGGAAGTCTTATCTTCTTCCCCTTGCTAAGACTTAAGACTGGGCTGTCAGTCTGTCTCTGCCACTGCATAATACTTGAGATTGCACTATTAATTTGCTGGATGCAAATGATATGACATTAGAGAAATAACTGAAGAACAAGCAGTATAGAACAAAACACAGCTGTAAAGCTGTGCTCCAGCCAACCTTCCTGATTTTGTGAGGTTGTCATTTCATGCATTAGGGGGACTCATGGTTTTTATCAGCTTATCTCAAAATTTTGTTTCCTTCCATAAGCCTTGCATTTGACTTGGTAGCAGAGTAACAACCTCTCCTCTCAGCTTACATACTGCACATGGTTTGAATGCTGTTGCACAAGTATTGATGCCTCTTGCATTAATAAAGTTTCTACTGTGAGGTCAGACACCTCTGCCAAGGTGCTTTTAAGAATTTGATTAATAACCAAACAGGACAAAAGTCGCACTTTTCCAGGGTTTCAAAGCATAAATCATCATTCCTTCTCTGTGTTAAATTATAGCAATGCCATTACTATTGGAAGCAGCCTCAGCAGCCTTCTCTCAACATCTTGGACGTTTTCTTTACTGCTTTGACCCCAGCAACCACCCCCAATCTGTCAGTTTTGAAATGATCAAGTGTTGCACTACTTTAACTTCTGCTATTCTGTACTGCCTTCAATCTTATGGCTGAAGTATTCCTGAACATTTGTAAAATAACTGACTACAGCCACGCTAGGGGTGTGAAACAAAAGACATCAAAACAAATCGTGATTAATACAGAGGAGCATCCATGGCATGGATAAGCAAAGAAGACAGACCTTTTTCTATTTCAGTGACTGAAAGGCTTTCAGACTGTCAGAGGCTTTAAACGCATCTCAAGAAAATTAATTGAAGATGGAAAACTGACATAGCAATTGTAGGTTTTTTGACCACTAGGAAACATCAGATATGCTTTTTAAGGATGAAGACGCATGCAGGCACACATATCATGTGCTGCCTCGAGTAGGCAACAATAATTATCTCTTGTGACTAATTGTTTCAACAGTCTCTCATTTCATCTGAAGTGTTTGGGTTTTTTTTACTTAACTTTACAAAGTTTTTTGTTGTTTTTTTTTTCAGAACTTGTATATCTCTGAACTGTTATGTCCTATAGGAATAACCTGCTTTGTTTAACGTATGTTCTTATACAATGCCTACCTTATGTCTTGAATATGAAAAAGTAGCTCTTCCCAGTGTTTTTCAATTAATTCCTCCTCTTTTTATTTCTCTTATCTCAGTCTGCTTTCCAGTACAACTAGTCACTTCAGGAGACAAAAATACAGTTGTGAAAGGGCATTTCTGTCTCAAGATTGTCAAACACAGCCACAATGACAACATAAAAGCTGTAAGGGGAATATTTTGGACTGGCAGCATAATTAATGTTTTATTGAAAAATGTCTAAAGGATCGCAGAAAATACACAGCTTTATGTATTTTTTTTTAGGAGTACTAATTAAAGTGATAGACTAATGGAACATCGCTGCAAAGAGCATATTGCCAAGCTCTGTGTTTACAGTGTTCTTCAGCCTCCTGGTCTCATTCTATTTACCATGCAAATCTGCTCACTTTGAGCTATTTCCAATACTTGAAAAGAACTCATCTATTCTCTCTATGGAGACAACGTGTCCAGTCCAATATCTCACTGCTTAAATGTCGAAAGCAGTTTGATACTTGAATATAAGTTGGGAGTTTTAACTTTAAGGGTGATTTGGTAGAATTTTTTATATGCATTTTTTCAGAACAATGAGCATAATGCTTTTAATAAGGTTTGTGTATTTAATATTTAGATATTGTTATAAACAGCTTGTATTAATTCATTGAATTGTAGAATGTTTCAGGAGTAAACATTTGATGGATCAGGTCAGAGTACGTTCAATCAAACTGGATGTTTGTAAATCTATGGGATCTGATATGATGGCACCCATAAGAGCTAAGGGAGTTGGTAGATGAAGTTGTGAGGCCTAGAATTGCTGCTCTGTTGTGTCAAATGGGAATGCTGGAGGAAAGCATTTGTCACTTCGGTCTTCAAGATGTGCAAAAAAGAGGGCTTGAGAAGTTACAAGTTGGTCGGCCTCACCTCCTTCCCTAGGCAGCCTGATCTAATGGGTAGCAACTCTGCCTACAGCAGAGAGGTTAAAACTAGATGATATTTAAGGTCCCTTCCAAAGCAAACAATTGTTTGTTTATTTATTTATTTGTTTGTTTGTTTGTATATATGTGGAATATGTGCTCCATTAGCTGTTATTTTGGCCAATACCTTCCTAAATATTTTAACTACGAAGAAAAATATATTGCTCTGAAAGACTGCTGTGAGTGATATTTCCTTCCATATCTAGGAACTCATTTCTGGACGAGGTTAAGGGGCTTTATCTTAAGATTTAAGGGAAATAGCAGATATATTGTGATGTTACAGCATCATGCCTTCTGTTACTTGTTCTTTTGTTTTGTTCTTGTGGAGGCAGAGGATCAGAGCTGCATTGACTATTGCAGAGGTTAAGGAATTGTTTAATTTAATAAAACAGAGCTGGCTTTGTTCATGATAATACCAGTTTACTGGGGAATAAAAAATTAAAAAATTAAAAGCTGAAGGATTATATATTCTTTTCCCAAAGCTGTAAACCTTATCTTGGTTGCAAATGTGTACTGAGCTTGCTCCACTTTACAGAAAGGATTTCTGACTTATTCTTTTACGCTTCCTGGCTTTCGTTTCATAATTTCTCTGTTTCACCTTGCTTCTTCCCTCCACTTCCACCACTGAATCTTTCTAAGGTCAGTGGGATGTAAACCCCTCAAAGCAACATAAAGGAGTCTTACTTGCTGACTTCCTTCAGTAGCACAAAATGGCTGGAATAGCTCCAGAGTGAAAGAATAGAAAAGAGATACTGTTTTCTCGTTCAGCTGCAAGCACTCATCCTCCTCAAGATACCTTGATCTCTCTGCTGTAAACTCTTCTAAAATTCATTAAGCACTACTCGATTACGTCAGCATGCTCTTGAATAAAGATTGGATGACATTCTCTGAATAGTGATATTTCCCTGTAGAAAGGACACATTATGAATAGCTAGTATTGGCAAGAGGAAAACATCTTGTGGTGCACATGGGATGCAGGCATCCTTACCTGTTACACAACATTCAGTGGATTCCTTCAATGTTTTGTATTAAGTTAGTTCACAGGAGCTGCAGGAAGATGTATCAAGCAGTGGCTTTAGAAGGTGCATACAGCAGACTGCAACAATGATGGAGACTTGTGTAGGTCAAGAGAGCATGCTGTGAAAAGTTTTAATCACTTTCATGCTGAGTTTGTCTTCATCAATCAGGATCATTTCAAGATGATCTGTTTTCAAAAACTGCAAGTTTTGGGTTGTGATACCGAAGTGTGAGCAATGATGCCTGAAATGCTGAAGGCATGACTGTCAGTGTAGACACTATGGCCTTTTCAGTCACCTGTAGATGGGAAGGGTTTTTATATGTGCTCTAGGCTAATTTTTTGCAGAAAACACTATAGTGGTTAGATGAATGCAGTGGTGAAATTATAAAGGGAGAGTTTTTTGAATATTGCTGTTACAAATAGATTGAGGTAATCATTCTGTAATCGAGGTGAATTCAGGGAGATGTGGAGTATGAAGCACATTTTGATAGATGTCTCAGTTCCCCCTTGGCTTATATCTTTCTGTACCAAATATAAATTCTCATATCTCTCTTTCAAATTTTTATTTGGGAACTGAGCACCAAGGGCAGTTACAACAATCTTGCAATTGTTTGGGCTGGCATTAGCTCATTATCAAGGGAAGGAGGGGCAGTTGCTCTCATCTTTTTCATATATCAGACTTTCTCAAGTAATTGGAAGAGTGAAAGTGACAGTCAAGCAGAAGGGAAGTAGATGCCCTGAATTTGAAGGGAATACACACATCACCCATAAACATGCACCAGGCACACTTGCATGGTGGCTACCTATTTTGTGTGTACCTTTCCCTGGGTTAGGAAAAGACTAGGAAAATTTGCACTGGAGCAAAAAGTGAGAGGGGTTCGATATGTGATGGTCAAACTTGTGCTATAATAGTTCCAGGGATGCTGTTCTACTTTGCTACGTAGAGCAGGTTTAAACCAGCACGATCTGTTTGCCAGAGAGGAAGAAGGGGGGATCTTAAAGAAGATGGTTTCTTAGCCAGAAAGCTGAACATATGGGATGTAATCCTATGTTTTTTAGAAAGTAAAGGTGGCTCTCACTGTCCTCTTCGCAGCTAGTTTTGACATCTTGAACAGTTATGAGAGATAAATCAGGTGTTCTTGGGGAAAAAAACCCACAAGAGAACAGTTTGCATATTGATGTTCTTACTAACTCCATCCCAATTCACTGTATAATTTTCAGACTTGAAACTTTTTGTGTTTTTCTCCTTCTGTGTAGTTTTAGCAAACTACAGCTCTTAGCTCAGAGTGGACTTGAAGGGTAGTTACTTTAAGTAGAACTGTTTCTTACTTGTTTCTGCTCAAAGTGTATGAATGTTACTGTGGCTCATAAAGAGACTGCTTCATGATGTGTGACAAATATACCAGAAAAGCATAGGCACCACCAAATTAATCTAGGAAATTTTGTTCTTATCACTCTGCTTTGTAGAGCATGTAGGTTTTGTATCCCTGCAGTTTCCACAGCTTTCAGCTTTCATTCTATTTCTCAAACAGACGCAGAGACTGTGGACTCTGCAGTGGTAGGGGCTGGTGAGTCCTTGCATCTGGCTGCAGCACTAGGATTTTCCCATTGCAGATTTAGGAAACAAATCAACATATGCGTGTGCGTGTGTTCGTATACAACTTACACTCTTGATTTCCAGTGCTGGCAGATCCACCAGTAGCTTTGAGCAGTTGAACTGCTGTCAGACCATCTGGGTGAAATCTCCGGGTCTGCTGTAGGCCCCTCCTGTTATAAGTGAGGATTTAAAGCCTCAGTTAAAGTGATTTTAAAGTCAACCTGCTCTGTTCTGTATTCTCAGAGGCTGCAACCAAGTCACTGAAGGGACACCATGACATTTTTTTTCCTCTTCCCTTGTATGTAGCAAGACCTCTTTATCTTCTGATGTTTAGAGTTTTGCCAGCTTTTTTCTACTCTAAAATGAATGGTTTTTGTGATATTTTTTTTCTTCTTTCTTCAGCAACCAGAAAATGAATCATAAGATAAAATATTGTTGACTAATCACCTCTTCTAATGGATGTTTAGTAAACAATTTAAAATGGTGTAGGGTTTTATTTAATTCCTATGCCTAATTTACCTAGTTTCTATATCTGCAGCTAATCACTTACTTTCTGGACAAAAGGAAAAATTACTAACTTTTCCCTTATGTTCTGTCTTTAATAAACGTTATTTCTCCTGAATATGTATTCTCTTGCTGCTGCCATTTTTCCTCTAAGTTATATCATGAAATTAACATAAAAATGGGTTCATTACTCTATGTTAGTAATGAAAAAATCAGTTTCTAAACAGCTTCAGGATAGCTCATTAGTTCAATTGCAGAAATGTGATGTGATTAGCTAAAACTTAAAAGGCCTCAACTTTAGTTTGTCTATCCTGGAATTTCTGCATACCTAATGTCACAAAGAGGCAAAGTCCACTAAGATCTGTTTTCAAAAGAGATGTACTCCAAATATTGGAATAAAACTGAAGATTAAGCTAAAAGGCAGCTAGTATTCTAGATAATATTAGCTAGCTAGTGTCATCAGGTCCTTCTGTTTCACTTCATAGTTTGTTCTTTTGGCATTGTTTTATTTACAAAAGTTTTTTTAGACTCACCTTACACTGTTTTGTAAGGAGTAAAACCTCCTGGGCTCAACGCTCTCCTAGGCAATTAGCCACTGCTAGCTTTTGTAATAGAGCTCCAAGTTAGAAAAGTACCTAAACATTGCCCATGTGTTCATTGTTCTCCTCTGAACTGAGAATATAATCTCTGGTCTGTGCATGAACAGTCATGTCTTCACCAGTGCTGCACTTTTGAGCAATGTGTTGGATGTACATAGTACAGTGACTGTCTGCAGTCGTTCCACTCACTGGTCTCACAAATATTTCTTGATGCTAACTGGAATGATTGCAGACATGATAGGTTGGCCCTCAGTTTGCTATTGAGAATTCACTCAGACAAATTTCAGTTCAGTTGTGATTGAATCCTACTGAGCTGGAGGGAATCACAGAATCACAGAATGGCCAGGGTTGGAAGAGACCTCATGGATCATGAATTTCCAACCCCCCTGCCACATGCAGGGCCACCAACTTCCCCATTTAATACTAGACCATTTAACTAGTTTCATATGGGTGCTGAATACAGTGCTTGATGAGCTTAAAATGCTCTATTTCTGAAAGACAGTTGCTCTTAAAGCAGTTGCAAGAATCAGTCAATTTAACCTTTTCTAAGGGAGAAAGACCTGCAAACATGGAGAAATTGTCTAGGACTACAGAAGAATACATTACTATCAATGGCATTTAACATACTCTGTATCTGTCATTGCATATCCTTGGTCTTCCTGGCTTGATGAAAAGACGAAGAACTGCTAGAGTCACTGCATCACTGCCAGCTGCTTTTAGGAAATCTTACAATATATATGTTCTACTATATATCTATATCATCTGCATCTCTCTTTTCAGTCTCAGAAAATTAAAATGAGATCTGGGAACTGAGCTAGGTAACTTCAGTGTATGTCATTCACTTCCACATAGTTTATCTTTTTAATACTGTCATTAATAAGTATTATAGTTTTCTTGATTTTCCTAGCTGTACTTTGTGCACAGTGTTTCCAGTCTGCAAATGATTAACAGGCAAAGAACACATTCTGCATACACACCATTGACTTATGTCTGAGGTTAATTAAAACTGGTGATGGATCTATAGAAGTACTTACAATACAGTATAGAATTACGCTTAATCCATTTAGAGTAGTAATAGCTTTGATTTCTCTGCCCATAAAAGGGCAGCAACAATTATACCTTCGCACAAACATTAACAATTTTTACATAAGTACATATGAAGATGGAACAGTAGAAGTTGCAATACCTGTGTGCTTTAAAAAATGTTTCTGATTTTGTAATGTTTGACAAACTTTTATGGCTCCCTTCTGCATCTTTACTTTCATAAAGCTTTTACCTTCATGTATTATGACTAGAACCCAACAAGCAGGCTATAACATGCAAGCTTCTGTGATAAAATTTTATCAGATCAGAAGAAATGCATGGTGAGGGTGGGAACTAAACTTTCAATTGTTCATTATTTACTGGAGACTCAACTACTCCAGAAGCCAAAGCTGAAAAACCAACTGGTTGTAGTGGTGCCTAAATCCAAGATAGGCGTTTTTTTCTCACTGAACTTCTTGTTACTTTCCTTTCTTTAAACTGCACCTTTCCTTGTATTTTACTTTCATTCTGCAATTGTTCCTTCTATTCTTTCCCTATGTCTCTTCCTTACTCAGCTAATCTTAGTATTAGGGAGAAGCTGTGTTTGGGTGTATTTGGACATGGAACACTGTTTCATCTAAACTTCCATGCAGAGATACACCTCTTCATTAATTTGAATATATGAGACCTCCTTTTAAGCACCATTCCTCATAGACTCAGTTTCCAAATTTTGGTGCCTAAACCTCCTGCTTCAGAGCTCCCCTGGGTTGGCCCTGCCTTCCCACCAGGTGCTCAATCATTGTTTCAGGCTTTGACTTAGCATTTCCTACATTAGCTACTCCATGCAAAATAACTGAGGCAACATAAAATCACAAAATGATAGAAGGAGGAGACCCACAGGCTTAGCCTTCCTCTTCCTTTCTTGCACCAGGTATTGTATAAGCTTGTTTTACTTTTCTAATCATGCCCAGGTTTTGATGGATAGCAGTTCTGAGTTGCCTTTTTCTAAGTCTGTCTGTTTTGTTCTTATTTTCCTTGTGTCTCCTTGAAAATGATTTGTTTTCAGGTAGCATGTAGCACTCTAATTACTGTAATTTCATTGCATTGCTTTGCCTTTTGTCTGTGTTTTTTAAAAAAAAATGTTAAGGAAAAGAAAAGAAGATCAATCTCTTGTGCACCAGCTATTATTTGGAACTAAGTTATCTGTTTTGTAGTGTTTTTTTGTTTGTTTTGTTTTCTTACTGCTTTAGGGTACAACACTATTCACAAGCTGTTTTTGCTGTCCTTTGTAATTTCAGAGACCTTCAGCTCCTGGTGAAGCTTTTCACTATTCTATTATCTTAAGCAAAGTGTTTTCCATAGTAATCACAGAAGCATATAGGATGGAATTGTCAGGGTTGAAAGGAACCTCTTAAGATCACTTAGTCCAACACCCTAAAAGCAGGTTCCCTGCAGTGGGTTGCACAGGAAAGCATTCAAGCTAGAGAAGTACCTCCACTTATTCTATAAAATTTTGGGTGAGACTTGCACTTATTTCTTTCCTTCTGGCACTTGTGTTCGCAGTACTGATTGTGATGACCTGTTTTTCTCCAAGAAGCTATACCCAAGTAGAAGTCCATGCTAGCATGAGCTCATGACTGTCACTGGAAAGAGTCTCACTAGGCTTTTCCTCCTCTTTCACACCAGAAATGTATTCTCCCACATTTGCTGCCCCTCCTCTGACTCCTCAGAAGAAATGTCTGCTCTTGGTCAAATCACATGCTGCTGTGCAGAACCACATGCGCAGTGTGCCAACACTGTTGATGAATCATGATTAGTGGTATTGTTTTGTTTGTTTGTTTTTGTTATACCTGATTACTGTTCTGCTTCAGATCGAACACTGTACAGCAGCTTGTTGATGCTGAAAAGGAAGACTCAGTTTTTCCAAGAAGAAATTAACTGTCGTCCCTTCTGCAGCAGTCCTGATGCTCACTGAATCTTTTACTGAGCTAATTTAAGGTAGATCAGGCTAAATTAAAAATAAGAATCTCCTTATGCATAGGTAGAGTCAAGATACATGGTCGCTTACTAGAATCATAGAATCATAGAATTGCTCAGGTTGGAAAAGACATTCAAGATCATCGAGTCCAACCACAACCTAACCATCCTACCCTCACTCTAGCAACCCTCTGCTAAATCAGGTCCCTGAGGACCACATCCAAATGGTTTTTAAGCACATCCAGGGATGGTGACTCAACCACCTCCCTGGGCAGCCTATTGCAGTGCTTCACAACCCTTGCTGTAAGAAGTGTTTCCTGATATCCAACCTAAACTTACCCTGGTACAACTTGAGGTCATTTCCCCTCATCCTGCCACCAGTGAGAAGAGATCAGCCCCACTCTGCTGTAAGCACCTTTCAGATATTTGAAGAGAGCAATGAGGTCTCCCCTCAGCCTTCTCTTCCCCAGACTAAACAGCCCCAGTTTCTTCAGTTGCTCCTTGTAGGGAATGGGAGTATTATGAATTCTGTATGCTTTCCTACCTACTCCTCCAATATTTTTTTTTAATAAAATAATGAAAAAATCTGAAGTTGCTTGCTCACCAAGTTTACTGGTAAAGTGTGCTTACCTTCATCTTATTTTTTACTAAATGAAAGCTAGTAAAGGCGTTGCTCTACTGACTGTTCATTACAATATTACACACTGTTAATGGAGGGAAAGTGCTTCGTAATGTAAAAATTCTATTACCTACAGTGTGTCATAAAGTGAACTTCTAGGGAATTCTCAACTGTAAACCCATTCGTGTCCAGAAAATATGCATGCATTTGAACACACTGAATGGTTATTGAGTGCAAGTGTGCACAGATGGAAAATGTTACTAATTCTTACTTACATGTATACTACGTGTATTGTGTCAATAAATTAATTGTGTGTTGGAAATAATCAGAAACAGACATGGCTGTCAAGTGATAAAGACATTTTACATTTTAAAGTGATAAAGACATTTTACTTTGCTCCTCCTATTTTACTTAAGAGCACTTTGATATGGAAGTGGCATATGGAAATATCTCAAAATGGTAAGTCAGTGTTCAGATGGCTCTGCTGTTGTTTTTCATCTGGCATTTCAACAATGAATGCATTAATTGGTGGGGTTATCATATATTTCAGGCTTCATTCTCCAGCTGTTCATTTTTCCTTACTGTAGCTTCTCGGTGTCTGCCTTAAGAAAATATGACACAATGCACTGTATCTATTCCATTTCCTATCACTTTTCTCCCACAGACACTTTTGCTGGCAGCAGCAGCAGCACCAGCCAGAGATCCCCTCACAGTTTCCTGCTCTGGCATTCTGCACTGAGGGCCTGGTGATTTTCACTTTTATATGGATATTTCCAGCTTGGGACCTGCACCAGTCGCTGCTGCTTTACAGTGATGCCTAAAACAGTTGCTGATTTTACTGCGATGAACCATTAAATGTAGATTGAGAAGCCCTCTGGGTTGAAAAGGCAGGAAAGAGACAGATCAGATCCTGTCTTCCTTCTGAACTCTGGCATGTCTATGATTTTTCCCAGTCAATGCTGGGCTACTGCTATCCCTGCCCTTCCTGTAATGCAGGCAGCAGAAGGCCAAGAGGAGGACAACGAGCTGCCAAAAGCACATCTGCTCTTTCCCATCCCTGTTCTCCCACCAAAGTGCTGTCACTGTGCCTGGAACACCAGCAATGCTGCAATCTGCTGTTTTAATTGAGTCAGAAATGGCATGTAAAAAATCATCAGCTACTGATTCAAAACCATGGGGAAGCACTGCAGGGTTTATTGCTTGCTTTTGCTAAGCAGAGGCTCTTGATGCCAGAGACTCCATGGGCACCTCACCTGTCTCTTGCGATGCATCCATGGATGCTGCATGCTGCTATTTGAATTGGGCAGCAGGTGGTGAATTAAGAATTCAGCTGCCAAGAAGAAAAAGCTGTTTTCTTCCTTTTTTTTTTTTTAATTTTTTTTTTTCCTCCTACTGCTTTATGGCTGGTAAGGACAGTTGCCAGTAAGCTGGTAAGCAGTAGCTAAAGCCACTGCTGCTGCCCTGGGGGCTCTTGTCCTGTTTCTGTTACTGCCATTACTGTCTGTTTTGCTGTTACCTTGCTTCTGCTGCTTGCACAGCTGATTTCTGTGCTTTTCTAGGAATTCTAACATATTTTGTGAGGTGGAGATGGTGAATTGGAACTGACTAAAAGGCAAGAAAAGTAGCAGTAGCCTTTTCCTCTTATCTCTCTCTTCTTGTTTTTTTTTTCTCCCATGTTTTCTTTGATTGTTGCTTTTGTCACCAGTCTATCTCACTCTGACCCCAGCCAAATTCATGTTCCCTTAAAGTTTATTCCTTCAGGCAAAATAAAGCAGCTGATAAAGGCTTCCTTTAGTATAAAATCTGATGTTTTCACTCCCCTTTCAGTATATGTTTCTGATGTGTTCCTTTGATGTCCTAAACAGACTCTACCTCTCCTTGTCTTCCTCTTCTCTATTCAGGCTAATGGCTAAGTTTCTGAATCCTTTCCTATTAGAATATCTCACGTCGAGTAAGAAGTCTAATTTTTAAAACAGCTGTCCAATTATTTTGGCTGATAATAGCTATAATTAAGTTCTGTGGTCACAGTTACAAGCAAGTGTAATTAAATTTCCAGCATCATTGTATAAGTTCATCACATGAGGCATGAGGCAAGATTTCCTATGTGTAGCATGTAGGAATGCTGATTAGAGAAGCACTGATTATATTTAAATGTGGTAATGCCTATCCTGTTGTTATAGCTGGTATGTGTATTTATCTTACAGAATCAGACATTATGTATGCTTGTGGTGGTAGATTTTCTAGCACCCCTCTTGAACCTGTTTAATTGCTAGTGATCACCTTGGATTGGTATTTCAGGCTTTGCATGAATTGATGTCTTTCTAACATTATGTTCCACAGGAAATTACCTCTGATTAGCAGTTGATTTAACTCAGTGGAAGAAAAAGATAAATATCTGGAGAACGGGAATAGAAGGATGGAAGATCACAGGAACTGACATTTCCTCTGTACTGTACAAGTGTGCCTTTCCCCTTGTGTAAAGGAAGTCTGGACTCGACAGCCTTGCAGGCCTCAAGAACATAGTGCAGAATTAAATCAGACCCTCCAGTGATCCACAGTAAAAGTTCTGAGATTGGTCTGAATTTGAATACTTGAATAACAGTGATATTCAGATGAGGGACTCAGCCCTTTCTGTCCTTGGAAAGCATTCAAAAATACTTTGTCCAAGATTTTCAAACCAAAAAGTAATAATTTTATAATGATACTTAATTTTTCTCAAGATTCATTGTGAATGTGCCATTGCACAAGTCAGCCTTTCTAACGGTCTGTTAAAAATATGCTTGAGACTTTCCCTTGAAACGTGAGGGAAACTTTATATTTTCAGAATGTTATGATGGGGGACAAAAGCCCCAAGAAAGATGTTCATCCCATCTTTGTTGTTATGTGATGGTAAAATGAGGAACCTGAAGTACTTGCTGCCTGGTCTCCAGAGCAGAGGACTCAGGGAAGTTTCCTCCTTTTGTAGTGAGATGCTTTCTCATGTATCCAAGTACGAATCTTTGGAGCTTTGTCACGGTGATGGTGGTTGTATGGGAACTGCTGAGCCACGGCCTGAACCTCTGATTGATCACCTGAGGTGAGCACTGAGTCAGCCACAGGAGCACAGGTGAAGGCAATTCAGCTGTGCTGCTCCTACACCTATTTAAGAGCTGGCTGCCAGTAGGGAAGGATCTCTTCTGAAGATCTGCTTTGCTGGAGTTTTGTAAGTGAGCCCAGGATAGGGGTAAGCCTTCAGTTTATCTTTTTTTTTTTTTTTTTTTTTTTTTTTGCTATCATAGTCTGCTTTGTCAAACTCTCTTGTTTATTTCATAATTATAACATCTTAATATTTATTGATTATACAGTGGTGAAGTATGTACAAAAAATTGCATGCATAGAGGATTTGTGAAGCCATGGGGCGTAACTGGCTATGTTGTTAATTTTAGTACTGCATAGTGATTACTTGACGTAAACTTACTTCCAGCCACGAGTATCGATGAAAGTAAAATTTGTTTGGACACAACTTAATCTGTTTAACAGTGAGGAAACAAAAAATAAAAACGTATTGTGCTATCCCTGTGGATTTATGGTTGTATGCCTGGATGTGCTTCAGTATTACTTCATTTATTTATGAATTGGTGGCTGCTGAGTGAGAGGAAAGGTGACAAGGATTGTCCTTCCTCTCTCTTACTCCAAAGTACTCTGGCTTTGCATCAGTGCTCTCTTTAGTAGGGGTGCAAATCATCCTAAATATTCCCAGAGAGCTGCAGCTGTGCTTTATGTGATTATCAAGATCCACATCAGTCGTGCGTCACCTGTTTTATTACACAAAGATATGCAGAAAATCACATTTTCTCTCTTGCTTTACTGTTGTGTTGACCTGTGTCAAGACAACTGTGCCAGTTGTGGCACATGGGCTTGTGTCTTTCTGTTTTCTATGGGTTTAGCATCCCCATCATGCCTGCTACATTTGCACGGTGGCTTCTTCAGTGGCATGTGGCTTTCACATTTATACTTATAACCAGTAGGTTGTAATGATAACCTTGCTCCTGTAGGCCTGGAGAGGCAGCTTTGTTTTTGCATGGATGATAGGACTTTCTCAGGCAATGATTCTCAGGTGATGCATGATTTAGTGTTCCAGCCCATGTCATACCATGCTACCAGTATGATGTGAAATAGTGTCTGTATATGATAGGTGTTAACTTGTATAAGTCAGATTTGCTTCCCTAGTAAGAGGAAAATTGTGCTCTGTGGATTGATGTGAATGTGCTTGGATGAATGAGATTATGCATTGCTCTCTGAAGATGGCAGCAGCTGAGCACAAAATATTTTTACTAACTAAATAAATAAAAAAAAAATAGAAGTGCTCCTTCAGCACAAACTCTGACGTATCTTTTCCATTTGATGTTTTGTCCTTTATCGAGGCCTCCTCTCACATTCAATCAGGTTGGTATGAGATCTTTCATGGCTAGACTTCACAGCAGAGACTAAGCTAGAAGCCAATACCAAACATGCTCCCTCCAGGTGGAGAGGTTGCTCTGTGGTGTTTTGCTTGGCCGCTGTGCTACAGCTCACATATCAGGATGTATTTGGGCATCGTCCCTCAGCCACAGCTCTGCCTGCTGAGGAGGAAACCCGCTTGTCAGTGCCCTGAGCTGAAGATGATCTCTTGGTGAGGTTTATAGTCAGGTCCGTTTGTGTTGCTGTTCCCTTATTTACTTCTCTTGGTGTTAAACTATTTTATGGCTCATCTAGACTGGAGCAAGTGAGGTGGTTCTGTCATGAGAGGTGTGAGGGGCAATGGCAAGCAGGATGACTTGGGTCAGTCCTTCCTAGCTGGTGGTAGTCTGTGTCCAGGATACCTTTGGCTTTTTGACAAGCAAGCAGATTTCCACTGGTATCAATTCAGGCGCAGCCATCACTATGGAAGGTCCTTGGCTCCAAATGCTCAATTGTGATAATTAGAGCAGGGTAGTACTTCACTCTGGAGTGTTTTGGAAGTGAGAGACCTCAGCACAGCATAAAGGAGCCTCAGAGTGCAAGAAACACTGACAATGTTAACATTAAAAGCTAAACCCAAATGAATTTATTCAAGATAATACCATAGCTCCACTACACCTCCATAGTGGCGATCTACTTTATTTTGAACCTTTTGATCCTTGAGTCTGTCGGCTTTCAGCAGCAGTTGTTTTCCTCTGTTCTCTGTCACCACGTCTCTGATATATCTTGCTTGTTGCAGTAAGAAATTTTAGCAATATATTAAATGCATCAAGTTCACAAAACGTATCATCTCTTACCCAGTAGAATTTGTGCCAAGGATTACTTGTAAAGATATATATATATTTTTTTTTCTCATAGGGCTGTAAGTTGATTTTAATTAAGACTGATTAGAAATTGGAAAAATATCAAAAGCATCACCAATGCCTGATCCCTGGAGGCATTCAAGGCCAGGCTGGATGTGGCTCTGGGCAGCCTGATCTGCTGGTTGGTGACCCTTGCACACAGCAGGGGGTTGAAACTGGGTGATCATTGTGGTCCTTTTCAACCCAGGCCATTCTATGACTCTGTGAATCTATGATGCTATGAATGCTACTAGTTGAGGACCAAATTAGGCCTTCAGCATAGCTCTGAAATTTTCAAAAAAAAGGAATAGAGCTAGCTTTTCTTTTATGGGAAACACAGAAATGTGCAATATTATTAGCAACATAAAACAAAACAAATTTAAGGATGATATTTTCATTAAAAAGTTTCCAATAGAATGCAAAAAAAAAAAAAAAAAAAAAAAAAAAAAAAAAAAGACAACGTTGGGCCCATTCTCATGTGCTGAGAATAGCATATATCCATACAGGGGAATTTCTTTGGCAAAACCTTAAAAAGTGGGTGACTCTTAACAGATGTAGGGAAGAGTATCTGTTCGCTGGTTCATAGTTATGCTATCACTTGTGTAGGCTTATGCTTGTTAGGCTGTTTCTATGAAGACTTTTTTTTTTTTTTTCTGGTTATTGATAGTAAAAAGGTCTCTTTTCAGTAAAGGGTTATCTAGAAAACCCATTCAAACACAGTGGTTGTGGGAATGAATAAACAGAAGAATTTCTCCACTGCAGGTAGGTTTTGTAGTAAATAATCTGTACTTATTCCTAATTAAATATATGGTTTTTTCCTGATGTAATTTAATGCAGAAAAAGTGAGCCAGAGTCAGCTCTATTTTAAATAAATACAACTATAGCATGTAAGTGAAATAAACTTGAGTGATTGTTTTATCACATGTAAATGTTACTTAAACAAAAATTTAGCCATTTCTTCAGTAAAGGTAGGACTTAGATCATGTAATACAATTCCTGGAGAATTCAGGTTTGATTGATACTAGACTCTGGCAATTTGAAATCCCAGTACAGAAGAACTTGAAGTCCCAGTACACTGCAGAAGTACAGTGGGTTGTAACAGATGGCTGTTTGTCTTGCTTGAAGTTCTGAGGGGAAAAAAAGAAAAAAGGACAGAAAAAGCATTTCAGAAATGAACTTTTTGAGAACACTGCAAGGTCCGTTTTTCAGGTTGGTCAGCACTTTTGATCGTTTGAACTTGCACAGATTCATGGATTCTGATTTCCTCTGGTATATTAAAAAAAAAAAAGTTATCTATTTGATTTATTGCTGACTGCTTAAATATTTTGTAATTGTTTAATATGGATGCTTGAACAAAATGATTGAGCTCTTCATATTGTTTTAATGCATTCTCTACTCGCTTCTGTGAAGGAAGAAAGTGAAGTCAAATAAGAGCAGCTCAGTGGTGCTTCACAGCAAGTTTTTGTGGAGGATTAAGTTTTTCTGTACTGGCTATGTCAAAGACAAAGAGAAAACATTAGTTAGAGGAAAAAATGTTGATAGTATTCCCTGTGTTAAGCTACTAGTGACTGCCTTGTTACTCCACATCAATCTGGCTCCTCAAGGACTTCTGGCAGGAGAAAGTCAGCATCCAGAATGTCAACAGAATAGGAGAAATTGATGACTATTATGGTCTTCCCCCAAAAAGATGCCAGTATTGCACCAGAAGCCTGAGTATGTTTATACACATGCATATGTTTATATTTTGTTTAAAAATACACTTAAGTTTATTTATCCCTGTTAGACGGGTTTTGGCAACGCTTTAAACAGGCTAATTTAGAACTGTATTTGTACTTCACGATACGTAAGCTGTGTCAAACAGAAAGCAAAGAGAGTATTAGGGTATGTCAGTGTCCCCAATAATGAATCATTTCTTCAAAAGGCCTGTGCTTTCAGGAGAAGCTAGGAGTGATAGAAAGGGAGGAATCTTTTAGGGTGATTCTAAGGACAGTCACATACAACAGCTTCGGGAAAAGAGAAAAAGTCATCCCATTGAGTCTCTCACTACCTTTCATTAAATGTACCTGCAGTTCCTTAATCGTTATGTGTCGCTTTAAAATATGTAATTTCTGTACTGAAGACTGTTTTTTCTCAACTGTGTTCCGTGATGTTTAATTTAAAAAGAATTAGGGCGTAATTATTACAGATGTTTAAAATATATCCCTTGTAAAATTGAGAACAGATACAGGAAAATGAAGTTAAGGGCTGCTATTGCATTTTCTGTTTGTTTGAAACTTTGCTGCATGCTTTACTCCTGTGGGAATGCACTAAATGGAGTGGAATTTTCATTTCATTTGTTATGATAGACAGCTGGTTCCTTAGATATTTCTCATATGCTTCGTTTTACTAGTGAGAGCTACTGCATTGCTAGAAACAATGTATTTTACTTGAACTGTACAATGGAAAAATCACATGAGGCCAAAATCACCAGTAATTAATTGATTCCTCTCTCCAAACCATTGTCAATAATGGAACCTTTTCTCGTGCAGGATTTTAAACAAAGGCTCAAGTTCTTTAAGACTGAATGGGAAACTCTATCATGTCCTTTTAACAGAACAGAGGATTTTAATCTCTTCAGTGGAATGGCTCCAAAGATCACAAAAAGTAAGCCATTTTGCATGACATTCAAGCCTTGATTAATGCTTCTCTCTCACAGGGTCTTTATTGTCTTCAGTGGAGTTATCTATACTTAAGTTGCAATGACAGGGATAACTTCTTCAGAAATCTCTTTCACTCCTATGCAATGTTATTTATTTTCTAGCTTGGCTTCAGCAAGACTTTTGACACTGTCCCCCATAGCATCCTTGTAGGTAAACAAAGGAAGTGTGGGATAGATAAATGGACAGTGAGGTGAACTTAAAATTGGCTGACTGGTGGAGTTGAGGGTTGTTATCAGTGGTACAGAGTTTATTTGGAGCCCTCTAACTATTGGTGCTCCCCAGAGGGGCACCTGGGGGCATCCTCTGGATGAAGAGAGAGCATCCACCCTCAGGAAGTTTGCTGATGTGTGGCTGACACACCTGAAGGCTGTGCTGCCATTCAGCAGGACCTGGACAGACTGAAGAGTTGAATGGAGAGGAATCTGATGAGGTTCAACAAAGGCAAGAGTAGGGTCCTCCAGCTGGGGGAGAAAAAAAACACAAGCATCAGTACAGGTTAGAGGCTGACCAGCTGAAAAAGAAATTCTGCAGAGAAGGACCTGGGTGTCCTGATGGACAACGAGTCGACCACGAGACAACAGGAACGAGTCGACCGCGAGACAACAGGATGGACTTTGGCTAACATAAGATACTGTGAGTGTGAAGCTGTGAAATCATTCAAAAATAATATATTTTGTTCTAATTTTAGAACCCAAAGAAAACTAACTGGAACACCTCAAAATATCCCGCAGAAAGTCTCTTAGTTGTGAATGTACATGCCTGAATAAGAACACGGCCCACTCCCTTCTCATGGCAACATGGGTTGTTGTAGAAGAAATATCTTGGGATATGGTACTACAAAAACTGTTGGAAGAAATTAGTAGAGCAGAAAAAGAGCTCCCAAGCCCCACAACAGTGACAAGATAGCAGTGGTGGAAGCAGATCCTGCATGGGAGCAAGAAGATGGTTTAATTCCATTGTTCTTGCAGTGTCTCTTGTTTACTGTCTTTGAATATTCAAATGTGTGCATTGATGGGGACTTTCAGTTGATATGGAGATCAAGTAATTTTGTTTGCTGGGAATACTAGCAGCTCTCATAATAGTCAGCAGGGCAAACCCAAGGAGATGGTCATAGTGATGGACTGCAAGCTGAAGCTAAAAGGCTGTGGGGTAGGAATCGTATTACCTCAAGAAAATGGAGCAGAATGGATGGAGGGACGCTGATTGCCAAGGTGTTCTGGAAAGCATTATGTACAATTTCAAACATTTGGCTAGTAGATTTCTGTCTAGAAAATCTTATTACTGTGTAACCTTGTTTGTGGAGAATGAAAGGAATCTGAGATAATGTAGATCTAGTGCCTTAGTTAGTATCTATATTTGCTACTGCCAGTCAAAGGGACGTCTTACTAGGCTTCTCCTTCTCACAGTGTATTAGACACTTCAGTCTTCCCACAGAACCATTCATTTTTGAGCCAGCAGCTTGAGGATGTTTTTGTAACAGATGCAGCAGTTAGAGCTGAATAAAAGCAAATGTGATAATTAGTGTGGGAAGATTCTCTTAATTTATGACAGAATAGAGTGTCTTAGTCTTTTTGCAGCCCAAAGGCCTACATATTGTAGGTTATTTATTGGTTTTCGTGCCGTCACTTTTCTTTTGCTGACCCTTTGTGGTTTTAAAAATACTGCCTAGGGCAAACATTAAGAATTTAAACTTCTGTTACCCTAGCAGAACAGTGTCTCGGCATCAGTGGCTAAAAAAGCACCTGATTTCCAAGGGCTTAATGGATTTTCTGGTTTTTTTCAATCATTCCAGGATTGGTATGGTTAACCATCAGTGGAGTAACAATCATCATTTCATTTTACTCAGGTGCAGATGAGATGCATGTACTTGCCTCTCACAGCTGAAATAGGAGGCTGTCAGCTTAGACAGAACTCATTTTAAATGATCCAAAATGCCAGTGGCTGAGTGCCTTACCATGTTTATACTATGCTTTCAGCATCCAGAGTTTCATAAATTTCCTTCACTGAGATGAAATTGAAATAGCAGGATAAGTAAAGTACAAATATAGCTGCCTCTTGGCCTTTTCAGTACACTTTAGTGTTGGAAAAAAAACAAACTGGGCAGACATAGTCCTTTTGCTTTGTCACATGTCTGTCCTGAGTCATGTTATCAGTCAGGGGAGTACGTAGGTGGTCCTGTCTTAATGTTCTAATCCTGAAATAAGAATTGCAATATGCTGTTTTTCCTATAAATATCAACCATTCAAAAATGTGAGGCCTATTTTCCTTTGTGTATCACTCACAAAGCCTACTGCTGGCTCAGATGATGTTTGTATCTAGCCCATTAGAGAACCGATGTCCTTATCTTAGTCAAAATGTTGCAACACATTTTGAGATCACATTTGCAAATAAGTTCCCTTATTACGGAAGGATATTGACTGTTTTTCAGTGCGTGTAGCCTGTATAGTACTGCTTCAGGGGAACTTGGCTATAAAGAATTTCTTGAGGTAATTTAACTACTACAAGTTGAGCTACAAATGTAAATTTTCTACTTTGCAACACCAAGTCCTGATTTCTCTTCTGTAAAACGGTGCCACAGAGATGCTGAATCTCTAGATGAGCCCTTCCATGGTCTCTGATATAATGGAAGAATTCTCTGGAAAGCCGAGATTTTGCAGGGAGGCCCTGTAATAAACATTTTCAATTACAGCTATCAAGATCTGGGATTTTTTTTCGTTGTTGAGGAGTATGGGACTGAAGTTAAAGACAAAATTCAAGTGTACAGCATCCTTGTAATTGAAGCTAGATATCAGGTCACTGCCTGTGCTCAAACTCTCACACTTGCGATTAAGTCATTAGCAGCCTGGGTGGTCCAGGAACTCCCTTGCTTGACTATCATGATGAGATAATGCCTGGTTTGAGACTGTGAATTGATTTGAAACTTGGCTATCAGCTGTACTCCTAGACATTCTTACAGCAAAGCATTTGAGTGGTGTTTAGTGTAATATTTCACCAAGTATTTGGCGCAAGGGTCTCCGCATGGAAATTTCAGGCTGCCCTGAAGATTGACCCTACACAGCTTTTCCTGTGTTTAAACCAACTCTTTTGCTTAGATATGGTGATTAACATGCTGGCTGGAGAAGCTGACTGCCCCAGTGACACCTTTGGACATGATCCTGGATCTATGCTGCAAAAACTTACTGCATACATGTTTGCAAATAATGAGTAGAAACTACAGTTGTGAAGTGAAGGCTTTTACTTGTAGCTCAGATGGATAGAGGATGTTTTGTACGTCGGTTAACATAATGGATCATGTGTAGTCTTTTTTGCACCACGGGCCAGCTGGTACAAGGAATCTGTTGAGGAGCAGTTTGGGAAATCTAACCCAATCCAGCTGAAGACATTACCACCAGGGCCTTTGCAAGACACCCATTGCCATCTGGGCAGTGAACAAACTGCCCCTTTGACAGATGTAATTCCCCATGTGCAAGTTAGCCTTTGTCAAGATTCTAGTACTAGACTAGACATTTAATTTATTTATTGCAAACTCTGTGAATGTCTGAGAAATACGTTTTTCTTATGAGTCGTCTTAAATTTCTCATCTGCACACTAAAACTGCCATTGACAAAGGTTTTTGTTTGCTTTCTCCACTTGTCTTGAAGAGTTTGAGAGTTTAATCAATTGAAGTTCCAGAGAGGATTTTTTTTAAAGGATTTTTAAAATCTTCAAAGCAGTAATGAATTATTTTGAACTCCACGCTTTGAGTAAATATGTTGCAGTTTTGAACATGTGAAGGAAGAGACTCGAACAGTAGAAATACTCACACCTACATGGATCTGTGGTATTATGCCATTGTTTGTAATTGAAATGCATAAGTATTCAGATATGTCCATGGCCTAGGGAAAATCATGAGGGATATGTATCTACTTGGTGAGTTGGGTTATTGTTTTGCTATTGGGAAGATAGGTATGACTGATTAAATACAAAAGTTGAATTCCCATATCTCCAATGAATTTTAGGGTTTCAAAAACAGCTGCCCCTCTCGAGTTTCTTGCAATAGTACTTTTTTTTTCCAATTGCTAACTAGTATCTTCTACCTTTTTCTCACGTCCTCAGGGTCTAATAAAAAGACAGATGGAACGTTTTAACCAAAGGTCTGGCACTGAAGTGAGTGAGGTTTAGCGTATGTTTTTATTTTGGTTTAAATCTGGTTTGTGTCTGCCCCAGATAATGCTTTTTAAAATTATAGCTACCAAACATTAATTATTTCTAATAGTTCTAAACATGACAGAGTTCGTCATGGTAGTGGAGCTGGGCAATGCTTTATAAGCAACAACGTTGGAAGTTCATCATCCAAGTTTTAGATAATGAAAGCCTGGAGCATATAGAATCCCAAGGTACTACTCTTCCCACTGTTTTTGGAGCAAAAAAAAAAAAAAAAAAGGGGGGGGGGGGGGGTTGGATCTGTATAGTTTCTGCTTTTGCTATAACAGGAGATGAATTCACAGGGACAAAGGGAGATATTTTCAGATAAGAGACTGTGTTGTGATTTTCAAAGGTGTGAACTCCTCTGGATTACAGTACCTTCAGCTAGAGTGGGCAAGGACATTTTGTAGGAGCAGGTGGTAAGGACAAAGCAGGGCTGGGAACAGTAAGGCCCCTTTCTTAATCCTTCCTTACTGCCTTTCTGTCAAACAGTCACTTACTGAGACACTTTCAGTACCATTCAGACAATGCTTTTCTCCAAATTGCACACTTATCTCGTTCCGTTAACCAGACTCTTTGTAACAAAAGCAATTGAAATAAGTTGCAAACAGATTAAGGTATTTTTAGAATGTTTTTCTATGTGAATTATCTGTAGACAGACTCACAGCATTCCTGCACAACAATTGATCAAATGTGCATGAGATTGTATAGGGATATCCTATTCACTTTTTCCTTTTTTTTTTTTTTTTTTTTTTTTTTAAATCTTTTTAGACATTACATACTGAAACAAATTACTCTTCACGCTTACAGCCTAATCCCTACTTACACAGTTGCATCAGGAAGGTTTTTCTCCCCAGTATGAAAAACATAACGTCTGAAATGGGGAAAAAAAATCACAAACAAAGCAGTATCCCAGAGGTTTATGCATAAGAAATGGATGTTTTGTTCCATTTATGAATTTGTTGTGTAGATGTGTTGTTAATGAAGGGACATGCAAGTTCTCAACCAGAACATTTTTTAATAACATCACAGAAATTAAATATTCTCACAAGAAATACTAGTATTGAAGCTACATCAATGTTGGTAGCTGTCAAAAAGAAATAAATAGTAACAAATTATTTCCTGTCTTTCAAAAATATCATCTTACCAAATAAACCAGAAACATATCACCATCTGTTTTTCACATTCATTCAACCTGAGATTGGGATCAAAAATCTATGCAACCCCTCCCTTTTTGACAGGGACTATTGCTTAGATCAAATCTGGTCTGCCTAGGCCAGTGTTCTGTTTCTAATAGGAATTAATGCTGGGAGCCTTAGAGTCTATGAACCAGATCAGTATAGAATAATAACTCCCAGCCTCAGTGTGATTCCAATTTCAGATTTATTTCTACTCCTTAGGTACTACGTACCTGTATTCTATACTCCTCTATCTCTATACTATATACTTCTAGCATCATCTATTAGGACTTAAAGTTCAAATTTCATTATAAGTTAATTTTTCTGCTAATCTGTTTTCAGTACATCTGTTTTCTTTACTTCCTAACAATTAGTTTCATAAATACTTTATTCTCCCTGGAGATGTGTTTTGTGTGAAATTGTGTGATTCGGTTTACACTTATAATGTAGTCTTCTTCCTTCTGTGATCTCAAGGGGCTCTACTTCTTGCAGAGGTGCTCACTGGGAATAGGCAGTCCATGAGTATGAGACTGCATGCGTTAGAGAGAAACTTTGTAGATCATCTTGATAATCGAGACAAGACATATATGAAATAAATTGGAAGGCTTGCAGAGAACAAGCAAAACAAGACACTTGCTTGTCATGGTATCACTTGAAGTGAATAAGGAGCAAGCATGAGTGGGCCAGCACA
The DNA here is from genome assembly GCF_026119805.1 of Tympanuchus pallidicinctus. Classification (NCBI taxonomy): domain Eukaryota; kingdom Metazoa; phylum Chordata; class Aves; order Galliformes; family Phasianidae; genus Tympanuchus; species Tympanuchus pallidicinctus. The sequence continues at coordinate 11,539,070 of NW_026294749.1, read as the reverse complement.
GCAGTCTGCTGAAAGCTCAGAGGAGGACTTGCAGGTGATTAGTGACAGTTCAAACTTAACATGGCAAATCCAGGCTAAATGTGCCTTTACATATAGCCGTTGATTGATTTGTGGGATCATCCCTCTGTGGTGCCATCTCAGATGCTGAGGTGCTTTTTGTGTCTGTGTTAAGATAACTTTGTAATGCGTTCATTTACTGCTTGTAGCCTGGGGCAAAACAGTCCACTGGTATTTCTCTTCATTATATTATGCCAATTCCAGTTGTTTGTTTATTCATTTAAAAATTGTTAATCTTTGCAAAATGCTTAGAAGATGACATCAATGATGAGTGAAGAGCTATGAACCGAAAGCTGAGAGGCAAGGAGGAGTTCTACTAGGGGCATATAAATGCTGAGCACTGATTCATGTGGCAGGAATCCTACTTAGCTGTGAAAGAGTAGGATTTAGTGATGGCAATACTAGTTCACCAGTTGGATAGAGAACTACCTTTGCATGCTTTTTCATCCTGTAAATCTGGAAGCCCACACCATTTTGACTCCATCAGTGGAAGACTGAACAATGCTGAACCGTTTATCTTGGAACTTTGTCCACAGGTGGGTTATTCTTACAAAGCTTGCTTATTTACTTGCAATGGAAAATGTGGCAAGAGTGAAGGAGGTTTTGATCTTTTGATTGATAAACTGCTCCTTTTTTTTTTTTCTACCTTGTTTATGTTTTTGGCATTCACATCAAAAGTTTTTAAGGCAGTGTGACAGCTGTTGGAATGCATCACCATGGTAGCTTTCCCTACTTATTTGATGCAACAATTGCTTTTTCCTTCATTACTTTTTATAAAGTATTTTAGTAAACAACAATTATAAACTCATTAGTCTCATTTTTCTAAATGGAGCAGATAAATGGATATTACTTCTGACAAAGATGCATGTAATAAATGACAGATAGAGGGAGTTTAGAGAGGTTTTGGTTGAGATATTTTTTAGTGATTAGACTACTCCAGAAAATAATTTACTCAGTCTTATTGATGGGAAATTGGAAGTTTCCATTCCACTAATCTATTATCTAACACACTTAGACATGTTGACTGTGAGATTTTTTTGCTTTGAGTGTTTTGTCTAAGCATCTATGATTAAATCGTGCAGTAATGAGCTTAATGACAGTCATCAAAAGAGATGACCCTTTCCAGTCCAGACAGAATAAGCAGAGTAGTTTAACAGTCTGAGTCTTTTAACTCTTACAAAACTGACAAAACCAGATGCATGCAACTATCTGTAATTAAAAGGAGGGAAAATGGTTCCTTGTGGAATGTGAATTTGTCTTTTCTTGCACTCTAGGAAATTTAATGGCTCTGGATAGGTAGAAAGAAGATTATTCCCATACTGTGATAATTCTTCATCCTTTTAAAGCCTACTATGGCTATTTGTATGGAAAGCGAGAAGTCCTGTTTATTCATAGAGCTAGATGTGCTGCAAATGTGATAGAGGATACCAGCCAGTTACTAACGTGGAGGGAAAACATTTAGTGGGAGAAAACACCGAAGAAACTATTTGAATGAACAAATATAAGAGACGGTTAGCAATATATTTCAATGGCTCCCTTTAGCATTGTCTTGTGAGGAATATAAATTCCTTTACTCTACATTTTGTGGACATGCCTTGGAAGGTCCTGTATCAAGATGTACTGAGCTTGCCTTTGAGGCTGAGCCTTTTGATTGATGATTCAGTTGATTTAAAATTGAACTATTTATATGTGCTTTGCATGGATCGAACACTTAACCTTCAGAACGGAAATAGGCTTTCTTGAATTCAGATACAGACCTGTGCTTTATGGCTTCAGTTAAGGATAATAAAAAAGATGGGCATACGTTAGTGAGATGTTACCACCTGAAAATGATTTATACTGGGTGTGAAGGACATGGAATCAAGACCAAGTTCCTTATATACACTGCAACAAGGAATTACCTGATCCATTAACTTTTCTTCATGAGTGCATGCAGTGGTAGATGTCTTCCTTAAGTTCTGTTTCCTGCTTGTGGACTTTGGTATGGTATGAAAGATGGAATCCTGTCATGTATGACTTTACAATATGTATGTCAGCACTTGTGTAGCATCTGATAGGTAGAAGGGTTTCTTTTCCAATCTTTTAACAGCCAGGAAATTCACAAGCCTGGTGTTTTGCCCCTCAACTGTCAGTCTGAGAGATATACAGCCAGCCCCAAGCCTGTCTCTATCCACTCACACTGGAGAATCCTAGGCAGCCCTTTTGCTTCGTTTTATGAGGCCATTATCCATTAGTGCAGGACTAGGGCTGGGCAACGGTCAATCACGTGCCGTGTCTCTGAAGTGACTGAAAAGTGGAAAGTGTGCATACTTTTTGTGAATTGGGTATAAACTTGATTGCATCTAAATCACAGGATCAATTTTATTTCTGCCAGACGTCCTGAAAAAACAGCAAGGCTTCAAGTTTTTAATTTCCTTATATATGAGGACTGTTCTGAAAGTAATATCTCCTATTATGTTGGCCCACAAAATCAGATGTGGATATTGGTGGTATGGCACTAGAGATTGAACTTTCCTGTTGATATTCCTTTTTTTCTTTTTTGCTGTGCAACAGATGACAACAGAGAGGCAATCTGACAAAATGGCATGCAACATGCTTAAGAAGCAAAGGTGTGTCACTGGATTCCTCCATGAGGAAATAATTGCAACCATTAACATTCATGGGCGCTTGTTAGTTTATGAAGACCAAACAGTGGATGTGAGCACAGTGAGATGGTGGGTGGTGTGTTTCACCAGTGGTGACAGCAGGTCACTTTCCCTGGTGCAGATTTCTTTGAGCACAAGAAGCAGCTGAAAATGACTGGTGAAAATGTACAGCTAACGGTAGCGACTATGCTGAAAAATAGTGTTTTGTAGCTGAATGTTCTCTATCAGATAGTGTTATTGTGCTCTTTTTATCTGTTGAAATTTCTGTGAAAATAAATAGGAGGCATTGCTTTCAGAGCTACCTATGTATTTTCCAAGGTAATGCTTGTGGACCGTACTAAACTTGGAGAGAGCTTAGAAGAGCAGACTGAATAATTCATAAATAAATTGATAAAATAAGGGACTGCTCAGTAATTAGTTCAGGTTTTGTGTGAGACAGATGGTGGTAGATATGAAAAGTCACAGTTGATTCATGGGGTGTGTTGGTGACCATGCAGATCACCCACAGCTCTATTTTCTCTCTGATATCTTCATTTAATGATTGGTAGAAAAAAATATGTCCTTATGAGTATGGCAACCCGGGTGGATATCCCAGGTAAGTCTTGTGCTAAAAATGCTACGTGTTCCTAAATGTGTCAGAGACACATTTAATACATGATCGTTGTCATGACAAGTGAAAGCTGCAAACGTTTCCTGAGCCTGTAAAACAGAGGCACTCTATTATACGAACTTCAATTTCCAGCCCTACTATCCTGGGTGGAGTTAGAAATAGGAATAATTTAATTCTAGTTCAATAGGAGCTTGAATGCTCTACCAGTTCTGAGGGCTTAGGTCCACTTATCCTCCTTGCAGAGCATTCCTAGCTCTCTTGTTTTAAGACATGCTTTGCAGCCAGGATTCCAGTATTTCTCACGTCCCTGAGCCCTGCATCCCTAAACCTCTAGGTGGAGACTGGAGTGGTAAATCTCCACCACTGTAAGGGCAGAGCAAGTCCGAGACTCATGAGGCTGAGTGTGTACAAGTCTAGGGGGCTGGATGGCATGCATCCCAGGGTTCTGAAGGAGCTGGCTGAGGTGGTTGCTGAGCTCTCCATCATATTTGAGAAGTTGTGGCTGTCAGGTGAGGTCCCGGATGTCTGGAGGAAGGGTCACATCACTGCCATGAATAAGAAAGGGAGCAAGGAGGACCTGGGGAACTACACGCCAGTGAGTCTCACCTCTGTGTCTGGGAAGATCATGGAACAGATCCTCCTGGACGACATGCTTGATCATTTGAGGAATGAGCGTGTGATCCGAGACAGCGAGCATGGCTTCACCAGGGGAAGGTCATGCTTGACCAATCTGGTGGCCTTCTAGGATGGAGTGACGGCATCGGTGGACAAGGGAAGGTGACTGATGTCATTTACGTGGACTTGAGCAAGGCCTTTGACATGGTCCCCCACCACATCCTTATCTCCAAATTGGAGGGATGTGGATTTGATGGGTGGACCACTCAGTGGATAAGAAACTGGTTGGAAGGTTGCAGACAGGGTGGTCATCAATGGCTCTGTGTCCAGGTGGAGGCTGGTAATGAGCAGCGTCTCCCAGGGGTCTGTCTTGGGACCAGTGCTCTTTTACATCTTCATCAATGGCATCGATGGGGGAATTGAGAGCACCCTCAGCAAGTTTGCTGATGACACAAAGCTGACTGGTGTGGTTGACATCATGGAAGGAAGGGATGCCATTCAGAGGGACCTCAACAGACTTGAAAGGTGGGCCTGGGTGAACCTAAGGAGGTTCAACATGGCAAAGTGCAGAGTTTTGCACTTGGGCCGGAGGAATTCCAGGCATTTATACAGACTGGGAGGAGCAGTTCTTGAGAGCAGCCCTGCTGAGAAGGACCTGAGGGTCCTGATGGATGAAAAGCTTAAGAAGAGCCAGGAGTGTGCCTTTGCAGCTTGGAAAGCAAATGGTGTTCTGGGCTCCATCAGAAGAGGGGTGGCCAGCAGGGACAGGGAGGTGATTGTCACCCTCTACTGTGCCCTTGTGAGGCCCCGTCTGGAGTACTGTGTCCAGATTTGGAGCCCCCAGTACAAGAAAGACAGAGAGAGGGTCCAGAGGAGAGCCATGAAGATGATCAGGGGGCTGGAGCACCTCCCCTATGAAGACAGGCTGAGGGAGCTGGGCTTGTTCAGCCTGGAGAAAAGAAGGCTGTGGCTTCATTGCAGCCTTTCAGTAGCTAAAGGGAGCCTACAAACAGGAGGGGAGTCAACTCTTGGAAAGGGTAGATAGCAGCAGGACAAGGGGAAATGGTTTTAAGTTGAAGGAGGGAAGATTTTAGGTTAAATGTCAGGGGGAAATTCTTTACAGAGAGAGTGGTGAGGTGCTGGAACAGCAGCTCAGAGAGGTTGTGGATGCCCCATCTCTAGAGTTATTCAAGACCAGGTTGGTTGGGGCCCTGGACAGCCTGGTCTAGTATTAAATGTGGAGGTCAATGGCCCTGCATGTGGCAGGAGGGTTGGAGATTCATGTTCCTTGATGTTCCTTCCAACCCGGGCCATTCTGTGATTCTGTAACATGGAAGTAGACTGCAATTCTTAGCTTGAGAAACTGTGAATTTCTCGGCACTGGGAGACAAACAAACAAAAAAGAACCCTAAGTGAGGAAAACTTGAAGTATTTTGCATGCAGAATAATGTATTTTCATACTTTTCAAACAACATTTTAGGATTAGCCATTTGTTTCAATTTCTGTGCAGTTTGGTTTAAGTACTAAAAAAAAGAAAAAGAAAGAAAATAAGAACATCAGGACTTCTCAATCCTCTAAGTCACACATGAGCCTGTTTATGAGCTGGATTCAGCTGATGTACCACCAGTTTGCTTTGCAGGATGCTTGGAGTTGCCGTACCATCGGTGTGAGAAAATCGTGGCTGACAACAGAGTGCAGGAAGCCAGCAGCCCTTAGAACTTGAGCTCCTGAGCCCCTTTTTCTTCTCTCTGCTCAAGGCTGGGAAGAACGCCCGGCCCTCCGCTCCCCCCACCTCCCCATCCCGCAGGCACTAAGAATGCCGCTGGATGGCAGCATTTTCCCGTACAGCTCTGCAGAGAGACCGAGGTGATTAAAATTAAGGGAAGAGCTCGTTAAAAGAGAAGAGAGAAGCATCGTGAAAGAGAGAAGAACTCGTGTTGGAGGTTGCCGCTTTGAAGAGCAGCATGTATTCACACCTCAGCGTAACTCATTCAAATCTTTGTGGTATTGCTGCTCTTCTTTTAATTCTTTGCAGGTAAGATTGAAATTAGGAAATCAAAAGCAGGATCTGGCTTCGTGTTTCTTTCCAATGCTTTTTCTAATTAGGAGATCTGTTCCAAAAGTTGGAAGCTGGGCAGTGTTTGTGGGTTTTCCCCAGCCTCTTTCTTTACCTCTGTAACCCATATTTTTTGGTTCTTTTGGCTTCTGCCTCAGCAAGCACCTTCCAACTCTTGTCTTGCTTGCCTTGTGGTTTGCTTGTATGCATGAACAATAATGCAAGCAACATTATTCTTCTCCATCAGCATATTGAGATTACTGTGTGGATGACATAACGTCTTTTCCCACTCTTGGCAAATATAACCTTAACCCTGTATCCCTCTGCTTTGGGAACAAACACCTCTACCACGTCCTGTTTCCACTGTTCCCTCAGATATATTGCAGGTATCAAGCTTAGCACAAAAATCAGCAAAATAGGTTCTTATAAATTATTCAGTGTGGTATTTCACTGAAGATTTATGGAGAAAGATGTACGTAACCACTGTCAGTTAATGATTTGAACTGATTAGATAAGATGAATGCATTAGATAAAAAGTATTATATATACATGCATAACTAAAAAACCATGGATCATGCATGCTGAATCAGATGGTGTAGCCTCATGAGGAGGAGTTAGCAAAGTCTCATCCCTTAGAGGCTCTCCTTTTTTTTTCTTTTTTTAACTATTATCTTCTCTGCAGCTTCCTGTAGGAAGGGAGATGTAATTTGATTTAGTCCAGCATGGGGGAAAAAAAAAAGCCACATTCAATCAGATGAGCTCTGCTGGCTGCGGCTTAAGGTGGGAATGGTCTCTTGTTAAACTTGTTAACAGGAGCAAAATTCTTCTCTTAAAAGATTTAGAGCTCATGGTTTGTTTTGGGATTACACAAAATCTTTCATATGCATTTTTTTAAAGGTTGTTGTTTTGCTTTATACTTTTCTCAACTCTCCTCTCTCCCAGCCCTCACCATGGCCTTCTAATGCTTAAAAATATTTGAGATTAGGCAACGTGGCTTGACTTGAAAAAGTGGTTTAAAGCACCGTTTCATTCTTCAGTGGGAATTAGAAGGTCAGAGAGGTGAAACAAAATTTGCCTCCTTGCAACCATTTTGGTTTGATTTTGATCAGTCCATCTGAGTTCCTGGAAGCTAAACTTTGCATAACCACAAAGTGTACTCAGCTAATAGTTGTCTGCCAAACAGACATTCACTCCACTATCTTAGAAATACTTTGTTTCTTCATCATGAACATCTACCATGATTTTTAAGCAAGTTCTGCACGTTTTGCTGGCTTCCAGATTGTGTTATCTTTCCTGGCATAGAGAACGCTCTTATTACTATTGCTAAGTGTTCAACACTGTAAGCTTATACATCTTAAGCTCCTTTAATCCTCTGGCATATATTGGACTCATTTCTTTTCTGCTCTCCTTCACCTTCCTTCCAGAGATACGTATGTTGAACTGACCCAAAGTTATTCCTCCTGACCTTAGTTGGGAGCCACTGAATCACAACACAGAGAGAGCTGCCAATGGCTACAACAGGGTGCCTGCTGGCCATTAGGCTGAAAAGAGAAATGAGTAATGTGATGGTGCAGGTACCTGCTTTAAAAGGAAGGAGACTGCAATGCTCATCAGACCTTTTAAAGGTAAAGAGCAGCCCAGAATTTTTTCCTACAGAAATGTCACTTGGAAAAAGAGAATTCTTTGAATGATGTGTCTATCTGTCTGTTCAGAGCTGAGTGGCTCTGTTGGTGGGCATCAATTCTTTAAGCACTACTGACCAAATGCCTTGTAAAAGAGATCTCACATGGCACTATAGACACTGGTAATTGTAGGGCTAGGCTTGCCTTCCTAGAGATCAAGCAGCTGATTTTTGAGGAAAAAATAAAACTTGAAACTTCCAAATCTCTGACATTAATGGAGCTTGTTGGATATTGTACCCTCAGAATGTGGTGAGTTAGTAGAGGGAAAATTAATGATGTTTTGACTGGTTCATTTACAGAAGTGTGGTGAATAGAAAGCACTAAAAAAAGCTTTAAGAAATGTACAACTGTGGAGTCAAAAGCATCTGCTGGTGTCTGCATAGTGAAAATCCAGTCTGTGAGGAGGTAAGATTTTGATGATGTACAGGCATTTGGAACAGGAGAAAACTGGGTGCATGCCCAGAGCAAGTGGACTCTGAGCAGTTTGATTATGTAAAGCCTGGGCAGGTTTAGATTGCGGGCACTGCGTAACTGCGAGCCTGGTTTATGGGCCAGGTAATCATGCACATGATGACAGCCCTTGTTACAAGGCAGCATGGACTAGCTCCCTTGCTTCATCCAAGGGAATTTTCAGCCAAGGTGTGGGTGTGATGGTAGGCAGGCAAAGACTGCTTGCAGAGATTTTGTGGCCTCTTTGAATGTTATGAGTGGAAGGAACTGTTCCCTCTGCCTGACGGTTGGATCTTTGCTGTAATCCTTGCACTAAAAAAAGCACTTGCATTTATTGTATTCATACAATGTGCCAGTTCTCTATGTTTTGTTTTTCTTAATTGTGTGCCGGATGGAAGCAGAAGCAATAGGTAATCTTAAATGGCAAAAAAAAAAATGGAAAGGAGAAAGCCACCCAGAATCACCATAGTTATACTCTCTTGGCACTGCCTTTTATAGCCACGTCTAATTGTCTAAGCCTAAACATATATAATCTTGTAAATATTCCCTAGACCAAAGATCCTACTTATTGATCTTGGATGTGATTGACTCTATGATTCTGTATCTCCACTCCTGTTTTAATAGATAGTGTTAGCAGACTTCATAACATTCAGATTCTGTTATCAATATTTGCATCTTTGTTAGCAGAATCAAGACAAGAATTATAAAGCCTGAACAAGAAGGCAGTGCCTCAGTATTTATAACTTGCTTCCTCTCAGCTCCACTGCCTTTAAAAAACAAAAATAAATAAACAACAACAACAAACCACCTCATAAATTGTATAGTGCCTGACTTGTGACCTTAACCAAGCAAATAAATGGTACAGGGAGGAGCTTTTCCCATAGCATCCCGGTCCCTGGCACCCAAGCATCCTTGTGTGCCAAGGACACTTGCTGCTTTCCCCTTGCAGCCACCTTGAGCCTGACTCCATTGCTTGGTGGCTCCCAGAAGCATTCACAGCACAGAGAGAAGAGATGATGCAAAAGCAACGCCTTGTATTTCCGTTCCTGTTGCTAGGTAGTGCTCCGTTTGCATCTCGCACAGGATCTCTGGCCTTTCTGAAAGCATGAACTCAAAGAGTATAAGCACTGAAGTGACATCTGACCTGTGAACTCGCGTGTGAAGGCTGCGAGGTCTTTGCAGTCTCTTTACAGCACAGCTGTGGTCTGTGCCCAAGAATAAATCCATACATGCACAGATGTAGTAGCAGGCACAAATATTCTAACCGACTTGCAACACCTGTCTGCAGCCTTGGCAAAACCCTGTAATGGCCATTTTCCTAACTCTGTCTTACTCCTCTTGTGAAGGGGAGGGGATGGAGCTTGACAGGCAGGTTTTTTTTTTTTTTTTTGGAGGGAATTGCACCTGCATCCAGCATCTGGGAAGCAGCTACAGGTGTGGGCTGCTCCTGGTACTGCTGCCTTTGTGCAGAGATGCAGCAGCCAGACACCTTGCAGCTCCCCAGAAGCTGTCAAAGAGGCAACGGTGTATCTTTTAGCCTCACTTGGACTCATAAGACTGCAGTAGCAGCACTGTCAATGACTAGTGAGGGATAAATTACATGTTTTTCTAGTGCTGTCCTTTGTAACAACTGTGCCCCAACAGCGGGAGGAAAGGGGATAGTTAAAAGCAGGTTTAATCCCACAGGGATGGTTTATTTCCTCTAACTGCTGCACTCACCGGTAGCTCTATTCCTCACACAGCCTCCCTCCCTCCCTTCTTCTTCTCCTTCACCTCATTCCATCCCTCAGCAAAGTTACCTTTGCAGTAATGGCCTGCTCCTAGCAAGGATTAATGGGTTATTGGAATTTGTGCACCTTACAGGAGTCTGGCATATATTCTTATGAGTTTTATTGTAATGCACCACAGTCTATCATTTCATTAAACTGTGCATGTCATGGTTATTTGCTGTTATTCCCTAGACCTCTACGTGCAGTTATATCAGTCTCAAATGGCAATAAAATGAAAAATAAAATATAAAGGAATAATGTCTAAACACATGCAGAGGGTCAAGGGAGACTGTATGCTGACCACAACAACAAATTTATCGCCTCATTTATGTGTGGGTTGGGGAGAGAACAATTTCTTTGCTGTATTTTAATTAACTGTGTTTCACTGCATGGTAGTAAAGATAATAACCACAACATTAGTGTGACTACTATGCTATCAAATGCCTGTCACAGCCTAATACTCTCCAACAATATAGCTTCACAATGGAAACACGTACAACAAAAGAGCAGCTTGTTTCATTAATTTATGGGCATTTTCTCTCTTTTTTTTTTTTTTTTTGAAAGGCCAGTATGTATTTCTGGGAGACTGATTAAAATAGAAAGATGTAAACCTGGTAGAGAATAATATTTTTACCGGTGTGGGATTCTTTAACAAAAGCATTCCTTCAGGAAAACAGAACCAAGATGCTAATGTTATATCTCATTTATTGCCAGCATATTCAGTGACATTTCATAATGTACATCTGTCAGCCAGAGATATAAATGAATGAGGTGAACCGTGCAATTTACCCTCAGGAAGTTCCATTAGAGCCCCCAAAGTATAATATTTATGAGGTCAGAATCAATTAATCAGATAGCTGTATTTGCTTTTCAGCTCAGCATACTCTTCTGCAGCAAGCTGTTGCATTCAGAAAGACATTTCTGTTTGGTAAGAGGAATCAGTTTGTATGTACTGCATGCAGTCTGTTTTGTAAATCAATTGCTATCCTCGTGCAGCTTATACTCAGTACAAATGCAAACTATAAGAGAATGCAAAAATGGATCTCTATCAAAATGTACATCAGGGTAGAATTCTTCTGTATCTCCTACTGATTGCTGCAGCCTGACTCTATTGAAAATGAGAGAAATGTGTGAGAAAATCATATATCTCAACCAAAGATAACTCCAGTAAATGGAAAATCTTTTGGAGAAGGAAGAAAGAAGCAGTTCACTTTAAAATGAAAACTATTGAATTAATCAAGTTCAATCAACCTATCTGAACTTGGCAAGAAAATCTTTAATACATTTTGAGAGGTCACCAGAATAATTTCCCTTTACAACCATGTTCTGAATGCTTGCGACTTGAATTCTCCCATTCTCTGTTGTATTGATTGTTGGCATACATAAAAATGCACACGGTATTATTTTTGTTCTCAGAGGTCATTTCCTGCTCTGTTTTCAGCTGCTGACAGAGAAGTGTTCTGGTCTGAAACTGACCACCACTGGAGAAGGTTCTTGGTTCTGCCATACAGTTCTGCCATACGTTTCTTGGTTCTGCTATACAGTTCAGCATACCTGGGCTCCTGGGAAGGGAAGGTCACGGTGTTCAAGGTGTGTGCTCTTGGTTCTTAAAAAGTGGAGAGTGTTTCTAGCAAAGAGATCTTCAAAAGCTTAACTGCAATATAGACTGGTTTTGCTGTGCATACGGAATGAATGTTGATCATGCTGTGATTTCTTTTTTGTTAGACAGCAGATGCGAAAGAAAAATTTTGGTTGTGAAATCTGTGTCAGTATGATTAAGCTGTCATAACTGACGCCAAGATGTGATCCAGCATTTCTTAGTTTCTATGAAAATTAGTTCGTTTGAGACGGTTCGAAATTTACCTCTTATGCAGTAATTTGACCTTTCTCTTTTCAGAACATTTACTGAGGAAGAAAGAAACAGCGTATCTGAAACTACTGATAGAATATTTGTAGCAAAGCATTAATTGGGAAAAAATACCACATCAACGCCATTCTTTTATGTTTGAGTAGAATTTACAACCAACGTATGTTGTGTACAGAATTTCCCATATTATCAGAAGATGAACCTTCTCATAATTCTTCAGTTTAGTTCTTGTGTTCTTGCAGAATGAGAAACAGTTGGGTTTGTTTGTTTGTTTGTTTTTCAATAAAATCTTATCTCAGAAAATGCTGATCCACCTAAAAAGCAGTATATCCTAGGAAGAGAATTGCAAAGATTCTGTTTATTCATTTTACTTGAACACATCTCCCCCAGGAAGGAGATTGAGATGCCCATGTATCACTTAGCCCTGTAAGTGATTACTTCAGTACTGTGGAAACTGCTCAACATATGTTCAAAAGCTCAGGGTAGGCCCAGTGTGGAAGAGGAATTTGAGTCTGAATCATATATATGAATCATATATATGTAAGGCAAGTGCACTCAGCTCACCAGGCGTTTGCTGGTAAAATTAAAAAGCAAGCAAAAAAGAAAAAAAGAAAAAAAAAATTGTAGAGTTAAAAGAGTTTTAGTTGCTGAATATGACAAAATGTTAACATCTCTAGAAGATACTGGTGTTCCAATTTACTAGGGACAGAGAAAAGCAAGTTCAAGTACTTGTTTTATCTGAGTCAGCGCTGAGAAGCTGAATTATGTTCCCAGGTGAGCATCCCTAACATCTCTTAGGGAGATTTTCTTTTCTTTCTGTGGATTGCTTTGCTCCTGGACGTCGGAATGAAGCAAATGATAAAACACTGAAACAGGGGTTTCCTTATGTGGCAGCAAAAAGCAGAGGTAGGTGCTAAGGCATTCTCCGCTGTAGTAGATGCGCCTCTTTATCAGGCAACTAGCTTATCAGCAAATGCAGTGTTTTCTGAATCACTGTGTGCAGAGTCTGATTTGTGTATGTTTATTCTCAGTAGGTCGTTGGATCAAGATGCCATCCGTGTCAGTATTTTTCTGCCTGCTTCTTTGATTTTATCTTTGGGACAATTAATGTTATTGATGGTATATCACTGACCAGCTGGAATTCATGATGGTTTTTTTTTCTACTTTGTGGTTTAGCTACTGAAGCCTTGTAAACAGAGGGCAAACACTTTTGGAACAAGAGTGAATAGCCTTGTTTGCATATGAATAAGTACTTTTAAGGGCCCTTATTCCCAGCACTTATGCAAATACTAACTCATACATGTGAATGGGTGTGGAAAACAGAATTAAAAAAAAAAAAAAAAATCAGAATAAAAATGAGGGGCTGGCTTCATGGAATTGTTTATATTCCACTATTTGTCCCGCTCTCCTCTTCTGCTTGTCAAGGGTTTCAAAAAGTGCACACCCCAAGTGGGAGACCATTTTTTGTAATGAGGCTTTCTGACGTGACTAGCAAGCAGAAGGAAAGAAGAAAGGGAATCGTTCAGCTGCATGGAGGCAATGGTGCGTATCTGGTTTTCAGTCATTACTCCAAGTTTTCCTGCACCATCTCCAATTGTGGGGCAACTTGGGCAATCAAAATCAGCGATGATTTTAGAAGAGGGTGAGGAAGTAATTGCATTCTTGTCAGCAGAATTATTAGAGTCTTATGTTGTGCTAGTAGATAAGACAGGTTATTCTCTGCTGTCTTGTGCTGAAAGTAGCAAAGTACATTTCTTATCTGTGCAGGTGATGTCTCTGTGAAACTATCTAGAACTGTCTCATCTTCCTGTACATTGGTACACTCCCTGCCATGCACTACCCTGCATCACATTCTGGGAGATGCTGGGGGTACCACTAGCAGTCCAGGACTCAGGATGCAGAGTCCTTGAAAACACATTTTTACTAGTACTGTTCTTCCAGTGTTGAACAAAAGGAACAGTTATGAATGAGCAAAGGAATAAGAGATGCTATAAATGACTGCAGCTGGTACATGCATAGTGTTTTGTGTCAAAATTTGAAGCAAGTGATTCAAGGTGTTGCCTCTTGATTTACAGTCCCATCCTTTGTCTCCCAGTGGATCACTTCCTGGAGACCTCTTCTAGACCAATTTATTTGTGCCCACTTCGTTTACATGCACATTATTCTGAAAACATTTCCTTCTACTTATCTAGGCCTGTCTTTTAGAATCCTATTTTTGTAGTTTTAAGTTTTCATACTAGCATTTACAGCAACTAATTACTGAGAGACCACCATAGGACTCCACCCAGTAAAGGAAGGTAATGTAACGTTTTCTCTGTTTAGATCTTAGAGTCATAGTATAGCTCAGGTTGGAAAAGACCTTCAAGATCATGGAGTCCAACCAGAACCTAACGATAATACCTTGACTCTAACAACCCTCTGCTAAATCGTGGCCCTGAGCACCAGGGATGGTGACTCAACCACCTCCCTGAGCAGTCTATTCCAGTGCTTAGCAACCCTTTCTGTAAAGAAGTGTTTCCTGATATCCAATCTAAACTTACCCTGGTGCAATTTGGACTCAATGCTCCCTAGAGGTCCTTTCCAGCCCCTACAATTCTGTCATTCAGCAATACTGTGATTTTCTAATGGTTAGCTGCTTGCATTACAGCAAAGGCTGATGTCTCTCAAATGTCTTTCAGAATTCCTCTTTCATATTGCAAGTAGCTCTTAGTGGCACATAGAGAATTCCTCAAGCTGAATCTTAAACTGATATTTGGCTAATAAATGTTAAAGACTGATAAAAATAAAACCCTTGTAAAGAGGAAGATATGAAAATCTGATCGTGGCCCATTCTTCGAACAAGTTACTAGAAAAATCAAATGATTGTATTTTACTTGACTGAGAAAACTTAAGAACTTCTTGTAAAATGACTTCTTTAACAAGACCTTGTAAGTTAGGTCAAAATAGTGTTTCTGATCATCATTTTTGTTCTCAGCAAGAATTGCGCTGTGAGAAAGTTTCCAAAGGTAAGGAAAAAAATATGAGGAAAACCATGAAGTAATTTGAAATTAACATATTTTCAACCATCTGGGAGATGGGTTGGTATCACAGAAAGAGAGGATCTGAACGTTGAAATCCAAATAATATGTGACAGCAAGCTGAAAGAGGAGACAGATTTGTTAAGAACAGTCAAACAAAACCAGGAAAACTCGCTGCTACATGCAGAAGAAGATGCTGAACAAAAGATGTTTATATTACTTAGCAGTTCTTTTAAATGAGGATGATAAAAAGAAACTTTCTACGTCTAAGATAGTGAACAGAAAAAAAAGTAGAGAAGTCCAGAGAAAATACTGCAAGGAGTAAATATCTCAGGGTAAGCTCTAGAACAGAAACGCTCTGATCATTATGAGAAGATAATTTATCTGGCTGGTCAAAGCTGGAGGCATTAATACTGTGAGTGTGGTCTGAGGGTTCTACAAGTGAAAAAAAGAAAAAGAATAAAAAAAAAAGCCATATGTTTGGGAAAGAACATATGTTGTATCCAAGTGATGAAGTTAGGAGAAGATGCCTGTGGTTTTAATGCTCTTCAAGTGATTCAGTAACAAAGTAGAAAATGAACAGAGTCCCATCCATTCCAGCAATTCTACAAGAAGGAACTGAGGCTGCAGAAAACTGGAATGAAAATTTTGTGAAAGCAACTCTGTATAAGCTTATGATTGTGCTGAGGACTGACAGAAGGTAACTAGAAAACATTGTACTAACACAGATATGTGGCTTTTGTATTGGAGCCAATGCATAATTAACACAGAGTAAGCTGAGTCTGTATTCTGCAGAAGACTATGGGCATAAATATACCTTTCCTTATCCAAAGTAGTTCAGAAACTAAAAAGGGGAAGGGAAGTTCTAAGGAAGACATGCAGAAAGTCTTGATCTGCTTTCAGAGCAAACTCATATATCTTAGGAAAGACTGTCAAAAATCTACTGTAATGCTATTAGCATATGATACTGTTAAAATGAAGTAAGTAGGTCCCCCTTATGCTAATTTATTTAAATTTAAAATGTAAATACAACTCTGCAGTTTCTGTGTAGGGACGTGAGGCCAGATTATCCCGTAGTTTGAATTAATTTCATATTCTTTAATAATTTACTAAGAAAATGTTCTTATTCCAAATTACCTTAATTCTCTGTGAGATAATTCCGCGGGTGAAATAGCCTCTCTTTCAATCATTATTTACTTATTTTTTCATTAAATTAGATTATACATGAGAATTTTATTTGTCAGGATTCTGAGCAGGGTCAGGAACAATGACCTGATTTATTCTAGTTCAAGATAATTGGCAGGATCTTAGTATGATCCTAATGAAGGATTTTATAAAGACAGCTTAAAAAATGCCATCCAAAAAATGTCCTTATTTGATAGTTAGCTGAATGCATTTTAGCTCCTGTAAATAAAATTGTACATTGAGCAGCTGGATTTTCCAAATACTATTATCAGCACCCACGTTTCATGGAAATTAAACTATTTTCAATAAATATTCTCATTCCAGGATTCTCTCTCCTCTTGCTTTTTGTTTATATTAGCAGAAACTTCATTGAAATTGTCACAGTCTGATAGTCTGATAAAACTAGGAGGATATAACTTTTCTTGGCCTCTTGATCCCTGCATCATCTGGGTCCTAAGCATCTTCTACTGTTTCGTAATGCATCAAAATTTGTCCAGGCAGGTAAATGGCAGAAGAAATTGACAACAGATCTAATTTTTCCACCTATTCAAATACAGAATAGGGCTGGCGCACCTCCCTTCCTGCCCAGTATTTTAAAAGAGAAGTTGCTAACAGTGATTTCAGCGATGTTTTAACGAAAGGAGCAGTTAATTATCTGTGACAAAAGGGCAAGAAAAAGCTTTCATGTGGGTTTTGTTTGATTGTGTGTTTTTTTTTTTTTTAATCTCGTTTTTGTTCTGCCACAACAGTAAGCACTTAAAATGCTTGCATAACTTTCCTGATTGAATGCTGCAGCTAATAAGTATCTAATGTTATTGGATTCTAAAACCCTTTTTTAAATGTAATAATATTGCCAAATTTTATTTATTCTTTGTCAATTGGTGTAAAAATTAAAACAAAACCATTTTTCAGTATTTTAATCACTTTCTAAATACACCTGACGTCCTGTACGACCTACTTATCCTTAAATGTGACTTGTAATATATACTTCAATATGCTTTTTATGTGCATTTATTCCTTTCACAAATAGAAATATTTCCTTTGCCTTTTGAGTAACAGTGTTTTCTAATGCCCTAATAACATTAAAGTTTTCAAGTAGATAAGCTTGAATTCAATATGTCTCTAGATGTGAATTTTGCCAAGGTGAATCTCAGAAGGTTGATTTAAAGTGTTCTAAGATCTCTGCTCCAGCTTTAAAGTGACCTATAATATTTATACTCCCAGCCTCCAACCTATGAATAGAACCTGGTTCTCTGTCTTTTAACTTATGCTTAGTAATGGCTCCCCTGATTTTCAAAGTGATTACAGGTATTTTGAAAAGCATGAAGCCAGCAGGGCCAGACCCTTGGTGATTTGAGTTTTGTGCAGCCTCCGAGCACAACACATGCTTCTCAAGCTCTGGAGCCTTGTGTGCTACAGGGTCACACAAGTAAGGTGGAAGTGGGCCAGGGTTGGACATATCCTCCAGATGCTGTTCCACTGGTACCCTGCCCCAAACCACTGCAAATAACTTTGTTGTCTCTGTACTTCCCCACATGCTGTGTGAGGAGGAGGGTAACATAGGAGCTGGGAAGCAATGGGTCTAGGAAGCATTTCCTGCAAGTGTTTTAATCTGGGCTGTGTGCTGCAGCACACAGGAGAAGAGAGAATTGCCAGATGGTGCGCTTGTCACCATCTTGTCCTCCTTACCCATCTGACAGGAAGTCTTTGCAGCTCCTTGCTTTTCCGATGACAGCCTCTTTTGATTTGATCTAGCCCATTTCAGGGAGTAGGATGTGTACAGAGGGCCATATGTGTGCAAGCTGGACTTTGGTGAATGGTATTCAGCATTGTAGGGGCATGGGTGTACAGTACCTCTGCTCCCAGAATAGCAGCAGCTTGTTTCTGAATCAAAATGATGGAGCCTTGCTTGTTAATGTATTGTTTTTGTCACCTTGGTATGATCATTTGTAAACATCAATATTACAACAGCTTTTCAGACTCTGGTTTCAGAAGCTTTGTCTGTGGAAATCTTCTTTTCCCTCTGAGATGCTCTGTAATTTTAAGAGGAAAGTTATTTCAATTGGATTCACGTTCAGAGAATTCTGGAGATCTGTGCTGGGAGATGAGGAAGGAAAGATTTCTTTTGAGACTTCATTCTTTTAACCTCACCACAGATAAAACTGTGTGTGAGGGCTGGGGTGTGATACCTGTTACAGCAGACTGTACAGCAAAAAGGCCAACCTTTTTTCATGCCTTATCCCAAGGCTGTGTATGGACATGCTGCTGCTGTTGCTATAGAAATGGCTTTTAAATTTGTGGTCAAGAGCTACAGTCATTTAGAGCAGGTGCTGAGGTAGGCTCAGGGGCTGCTTCAACCCACAGCCTGAGGCAGGTGGACCCTCTGCTCCCCCCCCTCAGGGAGTTGTGGAGAGTATCAAGGTCACCTCTGAGCCTCCTCTCCTCCAGACTGTACAGCCCAAGTGTCCTCAGTCTTTCCTCACAGGACATACCTGGCAGCTCTGTTACCTGCTTCGGTGCTTCCTCTGGAAGCTTTCAAGGATTTTAACACCCTTTTTATACCATGGAGCTCAGAAATGCACACAATATTCAAAATGGGGCTGCATCATCACTAAATACAGTGGGATAACCACACTTTTCGATCAGCTGGCTGAACTGTGTTTAATGCACCCCAAACGTGATTTGCCCCTTGGCTGCCAGGCAGACCAATGGCTCCTGCTGAGCTGCTGTCACTTGCACCCCCAGGTCCCTCTCTGCTGAGCTGCTCTCCAACCACTCATCCCCCAGCCTCTGCCTGTGTTCAGCATGGCTCCATCCCAGGTGTAGCATCAACATTTTGCTTTGTTGCACTTCATGGTACTGATAATGGCCCAATGCTCCCATGCATCTAAATCCCTCTGCAAGGCCTCTCATCCCTCCAGGAAGCAATAAGCACCTCCCAGTTCCCATTGGCTTAGGCAAACTGTTAAGAGTTGGCCAGATATAAGGCCTACTTCCTTCAGAGCTCTGGGATGAATCCCATCAATTCCCATGGACTTAACGAATGTTCAAATTTGTTGCCTTACAATGTTAGGAAGTCACTGCTTCCCAAGTCATGATCCTCCAAATCTGAGGTCTGAGCATCTCAGGATCTGTCATTACTATTAAACACCGAGGCAAGAAAAAAGGCATTAAATGTGTTGACCTTTTTTTCTGAATTTGGTTGAATTGAGCAGGCTCCATGTCATAGAATGTTCAGAAGGAAATTCAGGTCAGCTGAACAGTGATTAACCCTTGCTGTCATGATTCAAGGAATCTTAACACTTAAAAAAATATTGCAGACGACACAAGAGTCTTCAGCCAGTCAGACTTATAGGAATGAAGGCTTGTTTGTGCAATTGCTAGAGCAGAGAGATCCAGGCTCTTGTTTGCATTGTAGCACAGCCTGATGTAATCCAAACGGTATTAATCACCAACAAGGTAGAGTGGAAGTGTTTCAGGCACTCAATTAGCCCATCCCTCGCCAACCAGTTCATAAAAGCTCTCTAAATATAGGGGTTCCATTTGTTACAGAGGAGTTTATCATCAGATCCTTCCAGTATTCTCCTCCTTCTTTAGTCATACCTATGAATTCTTCTATGTTGGTACTTCGTGCAGACATTGTTGATTTTCTCAGTCTCTTGCAGGTGCATCTCATCTGTTTTTGATCAGAGTAGAATAGATCCTAGTGCACATCTTTCATACAGAGGAAGCAGTTCAGTGTACTTAGTGTACTGAGATCAAGATTACAGAACACTTTTTCAAAAGAGGAGGAAAAAAGAAATAAAATAATCTCATTTCTTTTTTATTTCCTTGAAATGCACTGTCAGAGTAATAGTGGTCTCTTTTAAAGCTGCCTTTACAAAAAAAGAAAAAGAAACAACACATTATTTCTAGTTCTTACTGTACCCTTGGAGTTAGATGATGAATATTTCAAAGCGTGTTCTGTCAAAGCTTTTCTGGCAAGCAATGATATTTGCTGTGAATCTTTTAAACTTCAAGTGATAGGAGAATTTATTAAATTAAATCATTTCAAAGGATTTGACTTTCAGTGCAGATTTCTTTATGCCTTATTTTCCTTGAATCTTATAATTGCATCTTTCTCCTTTACCTGAAACACATTAATAATCTTCCTTGGTTTTCATCATACTCCAATGGCTTTGGTTTGGTTTTGTCAGCTGCTCTTAATCCGTTTGACTTGCTTGGCTTAAATCAGGAAAGGAAGCTTCAGTGGTGAGTTACGATAGTAAGTAATATAGTAAGCAATAATAATATGTAATGATGCATTCATTCTCCTTTTTCCCTGCCTCCCTCCAGCTACTGCAGTGAATATTGATGTCTGACAGTCACATGAGAAGAAATGTAAATAAAGAACATATGCATACAAATAAGGGAAAGGGCTTTATATTTTGCTGAGTTCTCATAGTGCTGATAAATGCTAGATAAATGCTAGATAAATGCTGAACTCTGCATATATGCTCAAAGGGTGAGACAGGACCTTATGATTTAAGGGCTGCAGTATTATGCTCATAGTCACATGAGCTGAGATTATACTGATGTTCTTGTGGCAGCCCTGAGAATGTGGCAAATTGGAGCATGTGCTATGTTTTTATGAGCATTCTTTGCTTGATTCCCCCCCTCAAGAGGCCAATTATACTCACCAGCAGGGCATTCACAGTATCTCTCAGGATCAAACACTGCAGCTGGAGAGGTAAACATCACCCAAAGTGAGGTTTGTTTTGGTGCCAGAATAACTGCCAAATCTGCCCATGACAGAAAGAGCAATGGTACCCTTTACCAGCAAGAATCTTGGAGGGAATGCAGATCCTGCTTTTGCTCTATGGCTCCAGATAGCTGCTGGGACACAGGTAGAACCAGGTATTCTTTACTGCTTTTGCTTCACTTTTCTTCATAATTTCTTTCAATTCTTCTGTTGTGAGTTCTTCTAAGATTCTAGTGGATGAGTGGATTGACTGCTTTTCCTTGAGGGAAGTGAATTGGCTTTTTCCTGCTGGTTACACTCCTTTGTAATAGAAAAGATTGTTCCCATTCCCAAGCCACTGGGATATACAAGGACAATTAGATAGGAATACTGTATAACCTATTTATGACAATCTGGGATTAGGTATAGGCAAGATTGTTACAACACCTGATCTGTTCTGTGGCTTTGATGGAACTGCCCTGGTCCTGCTAGCTCATTTTTCTGTGTCAAAGCCCTGATTGATGCTACAGAGGCAGACATTAAGTTGTGAGGAGAATGAATTATTTCTCAGAGAGCTGACCTCTTCCAAGAGCAACATCATGCAAGCAGCGTTGCAAGTCAGACCAACAAGAGTTGTCCCTCTCTTTCCTCCTCTCCTGTATGTGAGTGGAGGAAGCACATCTCAGCTTTTTTCTTTCTGCAGGATCTACAATGTTTTCATTTTACCTGTGTTGCTGAAAGGCAGTGAATCAGCCTTGGCAATAATCATATTATACATCTGCAACCGGTTTCTGGCTGAAAATGAGAAACAAAGGGAAAATCTTTTTTCTCCCTCTGCAAAGTTCATGTTGACATAAGAGACTATTTAGGACTAAAACATGTTCAAGCCAGCTGAGTACCTGCTCTAAAAACTGCTAATCCTTTGAAAGGTATGTCCTGCTGTGCTCCAGGATGTTCTTTGCAGCTTTAGCAAAAGCTATTCACTAGTAGAAGGAAAGAAGAAACAAAGAGAGACTTCCTCCTGGAAACAAGCTCAGCAACGTTATTTATAAATGGCCCCATTGATTATTGCTTCTGTACTTATTCCTGCAGTACCTAGAAGGCACAGATCATTCAGAATAACCTTGATTTCAAAGAAAATATATTCAGCATCTAGTTCTAGCTGAACAGAAATCAGTGTAAAAGATGCTAGTGATTTAAATGGGACTGGGTCTGGACTTTTTCCACTCTCAATGTGCACCTAGCTGACAATGCACATGATTTACTTACCCAGCATCTGTCTTGGTGTCTAAAACAACAGACATGTGAAACATTTTCAGTTTTCAAGCTTCATTGGAGATTCATTGGATGATTTGTAAATAGCAGAATATTATAATCATGACTTAGTGCTCTGATGGTGTTTTGTAAGAAATTTCTGACCAGTGTCAAATTTAGTCATTCCTGTTTCAGCATTCTGCAATATTCTGTTCCTGAATGAGTCCACGCTCTGTTGTTTGGCCAGGTACATATGTTTTAACCTGTGAATACACTCAGCTTATATTATGTGAACAACTTTCTTGGTGCTTAATTACAATAGTTAGTGTAAACTATAATGAAGATTTTTGGATGGTTTTTCAGAGATTTTCATTAAGAAAACACTTTCTTACTTAAGATATAGAGTGTATATAACATTGTCAAAGAGTAACTTAGAAGTCAGTGCATTATGTCTGCTTTTTTTTTTTACTTTACTAATTTTACTAATTATTTTACTTTTTAGAAAGTGACCTTTTATCCAATATTCCATTACATTTTGTTGCCATTTGGCAGGTGGCAGCAGAGGGGCGGTCTGACAAAACGGCTTCTGACATGGAAGTGAATATGAAGCGGAGATGCGTCGCTGGATTCCTCAGTGTGGGAATAATTACAACCATTGACACTCATCAGTGCTTGCTGGATGTTGATGGAGACCAAAGAGTGTATGTGAGCACAGTGAGTCAATGGCAACAGTATGTCACGTCCATTGGTGCAGATTTTTATAAGCACATAATGCAAGGTCTTGTTTATTGCATAGCTAATGTTGGTGACTATGTTGAAAAATAGTGTTTCGTAGCTGAGAATTTGCTCTATCAAATAATGTTATTGTGATCTTTGTATCTGCTGTAGTTTCCACAGAAATAGACAGGGGCATTACTTTCAGAGTGAGCTAAATGGCGTTAAGCTGTTCTTTAAAGCATAACAGAAGAACAATATCAATTTTATTTTATTCTTATTATTTTAAAAGGATGATCATATTGCTTTTATTCATTTACTCTTCTTGTGTCCAGACCCAAAGACTTCAATTTTCAAGGTAATGAACAGGAAAGCTTCAGAAACAATAAGTTAAAATTGAAACATATAAGCTCAGAACAAAATGCTTACAAGTGAAATTTCAAAAGATAAACAAGCAGATCAGATCGGTTCATGTCGTACTGCTGATGCATTATTGTCTTGCATTTGAGAAACTGGGTCCAGTCCAAGGTAGGGCCCATACATGGCATTTGAGCAACCGCTGCTCATACCAAGAGGCAGAGTAACTGGGTGCAACCTGGTGGTGTGCCAATGTTGGGCTCAGAAGACTGTGGCAGGTCTCTGCTGTTTTTACCTTCTGGGTACAGATAGAAAAAGGAAAAAAACAAGTGGATATATTTGGTATATAAATATCTATCTATATACTGTCTATGGGCAGCAGTCCACCATGTTCTAGCAATGTGCTTTGAAAGTCTGATGCTGCATTGTTTGTAAATGAAGCCTTTTGTTCTCTCGGATTAACAGACATGTTTGAGCAAACAAAACATCTAATTTGAGTGATCTAATTGCTGCCTCTAAAATGCTCTTTGCACATTATAATGTTTAATTACTTCATTCTAGTAGTTGTCTAGTGATGTCTCAATCTGTTGTATCTGCCAGAATTAGGGGGAAAAGGGTCTTTATTTAAGTGCCTTTCAACAGTTGTTCGAGGCCACAAATGAAAAAGCAGTTTGTCACTTTAAATATTTTTCATTCCTGCCACAATAGCAAAAAATGAGGAAAAAATCAGAGGAGCTTTTCTGTAAACTTTATGGTTCTTGATGACAATAATATGT
Organism: Tympanuchus pallidicinctus; assembly: GCF_026119805.1. Classification (NCBI taxonomy): domain Eukaryota; kingdom Metazoa; phylum Chordata; class Aves; order Galliformes; family Phasianidae; genus Tympanuchus; species Tympanuchus pallidicinctus. The sequence continues at coordinate 11,515,296 of NW_026294749.1, read as the reverse complement.
AGTCTGAGACAAGAATTTACAAAACTCTACGCTTGTATTTTGTTAGCATTTCTCTTCATTGCTTCCATGCATCACTAAGAATAAAAGGAAATGGTATGTGAGTGTAAAGAGAAGGATGTATGAGTTAGCTACATTATGTGCTTTTTTCTACGTTCAAATTGTGAGATGACTACACTTATTAGGCTTATATATAGACCCATATAGCTCATAGCTCTCAATAACTCTGCTGCGGTCATATGCATCTTGTCGAAGAGATTAAGAGAAAAGGAGGTTTGCTATCTTTTCAGACCATCACAATCCCTTATGGGCATGTATGTATGTATAATTTGTTGTCTAAGAAAAGAGCTGGAATGGAAAGAGAGAGTCTGTATAAAGCTATGCATCTCAGTCTTCTTAAATTGAAGGCTACCTAATTGTGTGAGGAAAACTGCAGACCATTGCCATGATATTTCTCCCTTGCTGAATTCTATTGATTGTGAAAATCAGGTGTTCATTTATTACTTTGATCCTTTTCAGTATCACTTTGCACTCATGGAACGTAGGACATAGTGCAGTATCTCAGAGGCTACTAGATTTAACAGGAGGGGGAATAGTGATTGTTTAGCTTTCTTAAAGAACAGTGTCTCACACAAGCCATGCAGCTACAAAATGTGATATTCTTGCAATGCTCCTTAGTTGTCTTTTCCCATTTAATTTAATCACCACTCTGACAGACATGGAAAAAGCTAAAGGGAAGCGTTTTTCTTCACACTGTGTATGACCTTGAAATCTCCCAGGCACTTTAGGGATCTGTACGACTGTCTTCTGCTACTGCTGGGGAATTTTGGATATGAAATTACAAATGCTGCAGGAACAATGTTTTATATATAATTTAAGAGTGCCGTGTGGTTTGTTCTCAAAGAGCTGCATGTTTAAGGGAAATGTCTGACCTTTCTCTAGGTTCTTAGATCTTGACACCTCTCCTCCCCTCCCTTCCAAACCCTCATCTGTTCGCAGCTGAAAACCTACTTTGCACTACAAGTCACAGACTGTGTTTGTTTCTGAGGGATCTTTCCTCTGTTGCAAGACAAGAACTAGCAGAAATGTACACACTGAAGTGTATTCCCTGAAGCATCTCTAAAATGTTTATGCCAATGGCAAAGATCCTGCTTGACATTTTAACACAACTGAATTGAATGCAAGAGCTGCAGGCAACTGCTGCACATGCTGGTGACATTCATTTGCCTGCACAGGCTGGGGGAGGAGAAAACTCTCCCTGTGCTTAGTATCTGCTCCTAACTTTCCAGACACAAGGCTCCTGCCTTTGTTAGGCTGTGCTGCCAATTTCAGGCTGCTGCTTCTTTGCATCACTTGGGCTGCACTCCAAGCAGCAGGCATAGAGGCATTCCTCAAGTCCATGCCAGGCTGCATGGCACCTACCCACCATGGTCTAGGTGTGATGTACTCTTACTTTCTGCACAAGGAAATTTGGAATGTGGCCTAGAGAAAAAACATGGTATTTTTTACTAGATCCCCTGTCTAAGATGGAGACAAAACAAAAAATAAACAAACAGAAACAGGTTGGTTTTCTGTGCACAGAGTAACCTTAGGATAGCTAGACAGAAATTCTTTAAATAGGAAGAATTTTTTTACTCAGAAGATGGTGAGGCACTGGCAGAGGTTCCCAGAGAAGTTATAGATATCCCATCCATGGAGGCAGTTGAGGCTAGGTTGGAAGGAGCCCTGAGGAGCCTGATCGAGTGGTTGGCAACCTTGCCAAAGGCAGGGGGTTGAAGCTGGATGGGCTTAAAGATCTCTTCCAGTCCATTCTATGAACTTCACCCACACTCCTTTGTTATAGCATGTAAACAGTGTAACTAGATTCAGCCTTAGCTGTTGTTGCCCATCTCTTAGATCCTGACTCTTTCATCTAAGTCCCTTTCATATCCCTCCATAAGTAAATAATCTCTTATTTGAGGTATTTGAGTTGCCTGGTCTATCCATGGGAACAGACTAATGTTTGAGCTGGTGCTGTTGCCAGTTACATGTGACTGTTCCACAGAATATTTTATCTATGATCTTTTGAGCTACTTCATTTTTTCTGGACAGTTGTGGATGTCCTTTAACCTAAAAGTAACACGTTCAGCATATTGTCTCTTAATCTCACCTCTTATTTGGATATGATTTTTGACAGCTGCCAGGATTTTTAAGTTACTAGTAGAGATGAACAAATTAAAATCTCAAATCAGATAGGGATTTTCAGACCTACAAATAGTGAAGAGGAAAATATGGCAAGCAATAATGGTAATGTCTTGGTTTTGAACATATTCTAGTCTTGGAGACACTTTTCATTTTTAATTCTGATATAAAATTTCTCTAGTGATGGCTCTGGATTTTATTATTTTTCTTGTACGTAATAGAAGAATACTATTAATAGGGAATCATGCACAGAATCATAGAATCACTAAGGTTGGAAATGACCTCTACAGTGAAATCCAACTGTTATCACCACCATCCCTACTAAATGATGACACCCAGTGCCCCAGTGCCATAACTACCTTTTTCTTGAACACCACCAGGGATGATGACTATACCATCCCTGGGCAGCCTATTCCAATACCTCACCACTCTTCTGAGAGGAAATTTTCCCTAACGTTCAACCTGAATCTGCCTGGATGCAACTTGAGGCCATTAATTCTCATCACAAGTTACCTGAGAGAAGAGGACAACAATCACACCAAGCCACAACCTCCTTTCAAGTTGTAGTTGAGCTATAAGGTTGCAGAGGGCTATAAGGTCTCCCCTGACCCTCCTTCAGACTAAACAATACCTGTTCCCTCAACTGCTCCTCATAAGACTTGTGCTCAAGACCCCACACCAGCTTTATTGCCCTTCTCTGGACATGCTCCGGAGCCTCAATATCTTTCTTGTAGTGAGAGGCCAAAAACTAACACACTATTTGAGGTGTGGCCTCACCAGTGCCAAGTAGAGAGGGAAGGACCCCTTCTCACATCCTGCTGACTGTATTATTTCTGATACCAGCCAGGATGCCATTGACCTACTTGGCCACATGGGCACACTGCTGGCTCATGTGCAGCTGGCTGTTGACTTAACACCCTCAGATCCTTTTCCTCTGTGCAGCTTGCCAGACAATCTGACCCAAGCCTGCAGCAATGTATGGGATTGTTGTGAACGAAGTGCAGGACTTGGTCTTGTGATACGAATCACATTTGTCTATTCTTGCTGCTGTAGGGAAGATCTTTTTCTTTTTTACTCTTCTTTCCATCTCCAAAAAAAGTGAAGTAGTTCTCAGTCATTTGCATTTTGGTCAGTTCTTTTATTTTTATCACAGTACGGTATTGTTCTTTAAGCAAGAATTATTTTAAAGATCTACTGCTCTTTATAGGATTCTTTTGCTTTTAAAAATTGTAATACAGCTCTTCTAACTTTCTTTCTTGGGATTTTTGTAATGTATTAAGATATTTCCCAGTCTGTCCCTGACTAACTTAGAGGTCTTGTATCTACTATTACTTCTTTTCTATTGCACTGGAGTTGTACAGTGAATCCAGATATTAGAAGAGTTATTTCTTTAAATATTTACTTTAAGATATACAGGCAATATTGAGTAAAACAGTCTGAACAAAATAGAAATGATTTTATCTTTAAAGTTAGTAATACTGAACAGATACAGATAGTGATCAATAAAGAACAGTTCACATGGGGTATGTTCATCCACCTCATTCATTAAGCAATTTCAACTGAAAGATTCTGTGAAAAAAATTGATCAGCTTGGTGGGAGCATATGGTAAAACATGCTAAATTCTATGACCACATTGACTAACAGAAGTGGTTTGCTTGGATTTCTTCATTAGCCAAAGCAATATTGTTTAAACATACAGGATTTTGAGATACAGGACTTCTTACGACTGTTAGTTCACGATTTTTTAGTTTCATAGACATTTTGAAATTTGCTTTTCTGAATTTAATTTAAACAATATTAACTGCTGCTTGGCATAAAGGCAATAAGTAATAGACAGATTGGAATAAATTGAATGCCTCTCCCAGTTGCTGACTGAAACTGTGTAACTATTGAGATTATATATTCCACTGTATAACTACCATTTAAATAAAATTTGTATTTCATTAATTATGCTACTAAAGGGTAAAACCAGTACTTCTCAAGAACTGGCACTCCATTTTAGGACAGAAATTAAGCTTATATCTAATTCTTCTCAGATTTAGAGTTCTGTGAATTGAATCTTGTACTGTTGAAATCTGTTATCTTTTTCTTATCAGCTCATTACAAACAGGCCTCAGGTTTTCCTTGGCTAAATTATTAAGCATAGATATTAGTTATGCACAACATAGACTTCTTTTCTGTGAAAAAGGAGCCCTGTTACAAATAATTGGGTACTTTATAAACTATTCCAAATAAACAAGTCCAAAACTGGAATGTGTATAAAAGATTTTACTTTTGACAACTTGACATTGCATTCTCTGAATGCATTTAAAATGTGGGAGAAGAGAAATTAATCACAGAATATTAGAATTCTAGGATGGTTTGGGTTGGAAGAGACCCTTAAGATCATCTATTTTTAATCCCCTGCCATGGGCAGGGACAACTTCTACTAGGCCTGTATGAGCAAAGCCCCATCCAACCTGGTCTTGGTCCACCTCTTCAGAGCATCCAGGGCCCTCTTGATAGTATCCCTTCCCTCCTGCATATCAGTCACCTCACACACCTCTTATCATTCACAAATCTGTTGTGGGTTTACTCAATCCTATTGTCCACATCACTGACAAGGGTGTTAAATAGTGCCAATCCCAATACCCCGAGAAACACCACTTGTAACTCTTCTCTACCTGAACACTGAGCTACTGCAACTCTTTGTGTGCGACCATCCAGCCAATTTCTTTTTCCATTGAGAGGTCAACCTTCATCTCTTCAATTTAGAGACCAAAAAGTCATGCAAGACAGAGTCATGCTTTGCATGAGGTTGCTGGCTTTCTTCTTGCAAAGCTTGCCAGTGCTGCTCCCTATTTTGCCAGTTTTGCTGGTATGAGCAATTTTTTGGGAGCTTGAGGCTACATTGGAGATATACTGGTGGTGCTGCACATTGTTTCTAAGCAAACAAGTCAACAGATTTGCCTGACTCTGGAGTTTTCTTACTGAAACTATGGTATTTGACAGTACATAAGAAGCTTCTTGAAACGAAAGATCACAACTGAATCATAGTATCCTAGAAAGGCTTGGGTTGGAATGGATCTTGAAGATCACAGTACTGTGTATCGCAGTATATCCCCAGTTGGAATAAAGACCCAAGGACCATCGAGTCCAAATCCCAGCTCCATACATCACTACCCGAATTCAAGCTCTATGTCTGAGACCACTATCCAAATGCTTCTGGAATTCTAGCAAGCTTGATGCTGTGACCACTGCTCTGGGGAGTCTTCCCAGGGCCCAGGACTCCAATAATTGTAGCTAACACTGTTTAGAAATCTTCCTATTTTCAGTTCAGAAATTTCATGAGGGTAGTGGGACCTGAACAGAAGTGAAAAATCCTAAAGGAGAGATTCGTCTATTTTCAACCTTGTAATTAGCCCAAGAGAAAATAGGTTCGAGTTTAAAAATATACACAGCTACTGAAATCCCTATATTGAATCATAGTTGATATTTAGAATGGAAATAATCATTAGGGGTTTTAGGAGTGAATTAGAGTGGAAAAAAATAAAAGAAGGGAAGGAAGGAACAGTTTATAATATGAAATTAAAAGAATTGTTTTTCAGACCAATAAAGATAATTCATTTTACAATCTCAAAACTAATAACAGAGAAATAAATCCCAGCTGATATCAATCAAAAATTGATAAATTGGGTGTATGGGGAGGGGACTACAAACATATGATTCGGGTAATGTCATATTTTTTCTTTTATCTGAACAAGACCTTTTCACTTTCTCATTGAATAATATGTATTTTAAACATCTTCTTTTATTTTTTTTTTAATAGAGATCCCACAGATATCAACCAAAACCAAAATAAATTCTCATAACATTCTGCTCTCCAGAATATCATTTAATGTTTAAACTATTATTTAAATGGCTTCTCTAACTATTCCTTATTTTAAATTTCTTTCTTTTAACTATAAATATATCCACAATTTCTATCTGCCAGGGGCACTTCATCATTCTTTGTAAAAGTATGTATTGTAAAGAGGTATATACAGGCATGATCCTCTTTTTTTTTCCCCCAGACTTTGATTCTGAAACCCTAGGTTTCTTCTCTATCAGTGTTTGGAGTCTGTTCAGATAATATTGTCTCTATGGATAAGTCACGAGCAAGGACTCTAGGGATAAAAGTTCCTTAAAGCTGATAAATTAACAATGCAACTGTTGTCTGTATCCAACATTTTCATTTTTGTACTCATTTTAAGTCTAGAGACAAAGTCAATACTTAGATCTTGAGTGTGCAGCATTATGATTTCTTGCATATTTTACCATAAAAAAGAAATTACTTGTTTATATTCTAAACATACCTACAATGTATAGCACATTCTAATAAATCTGTACACCTTATGTTGCTTATTTTTTTCTTTTCTTGATGTCATTTTAATAATTGACTACTACTTTGATTTTCCTCTTTTGGAGGGAAAATACTCATCAGATATTTTGTTTATTTGTTTTCAAAGTTACTGGAAATCATTTTCTCTGAGAATGGAAGGCAATATTTTAGAGATTGCTTGAGGATTCTGGAAAACTTAGGTAAGTAGGTGGTAGCAGAATGCTAAGAAAAATAAAACTGCTGAAAATGTCTGATGTCTTGTGTGACATGACCTACTTCTAAGTCATTTTATGCTTCTGGGACATAATTTTAGAGGGACAGACTTGCATTGTACTGCTGTAGGTGAGAAGTATCCCTTATCTCCCTAGTGAATTGGGGGATGAAAGAGGAGCATTTGACACACAGATCATTCTGGAGGAGTTTTTATTGGTTGTCGAGCCCCTTAGGAGCTTGTCACTAGAATCACAGAATCACCGATGAACTAGAAGGTACACGTGGTTACTGTCTGTTCTTGATACAATATCTGGTACCATTGCTCCTTGAATCCATCTTGGCTTTCACTTGGTAAAACGAGTGAGCAAGATGGTTTAAAATGAGAACTAAGGTGAACTGTATCTCCCAGTGACTGAGATTGGTTTTGACAAAGCTGGTTTGGATACCAGTTAGTTTATACTGTAGAGCTGAGGGAGGGATTCAGCCTTGCTATCTTTAGCCTTCCACAGGTTAGCTGACTCAAGTGCTTCTATATTAAGTGCAGAGACAGAGATGCACTTCCAGTCCCATGCTAAAATAAGAGGAGTGAATCACCTTTTGGCATGTCAGCTTGATATACAGTCAACCTTAAGATGTGACGCTAGGTGTTTAGCTTCAAATGAATTAAGCTGAGTAGGACAGTCTTTATCCTCATTCAGTCTTTATACACGCTTGTGAAGAAGGCTGTGTCTGCAGAAATACATATCAAAGTCAGCTTGCCATTTAGATCTGGTTTTCTTTTATTCTCCATGCAACTGTTCGTATTTGAGGGAAGAAGTAGCATGAAAACAGTGCAAGTAAACATTAGCATATGCTTCCCATCAAATGATGTAAATGTGTGCCCCCTCATCTTTCATTGGTTGATGTATAAACAGAAAGAGCAGGGTCTGAAAGTTAACAATTAGCCAATTATGAACAATTTGTGATGAATGATGGCTGATACTTCACCAGGTAAGGAGCCTTGTGGTGGTGGTTGTGCAGAAGCAGGTGTTTTGAGCCAGTCATTAATATCTTTATTAAATAAACTCATCCATCATGGACATTAATGTTTGGGCAGCAGTTTCCCAGTTGTGCTTAGACTGTGGTTTGGGTCACTTTGCACAAACAAGTCTAGGAGAAAGTTAACATCCTACTGCAAGTGATGTGGGAGGTGGGGTAAATGTATTGCGTTAGCTCATATGAATTCAGGCTATTCAAAAATCCCTGTGGGCTCCAAGGAAGAACCAGTGTTTGAGGTGTCTCTGAAATGTCACTGCTGGCTAATGTCCAACTTTTCATCCATCAGGACTCCTAAGTTCTTCTTCACAGGACTGTTCCCAGTGAGTTATTTTCCCAGTTTGCACTCATATTGCCTCAACCCAAGTGCAACACCTTGCTTTTGGCCTTGCTAAGCATCATTATATTCTTATTTCTCTTTTCAAGCATGTCCAGATCTCTCTGGTATCCTTCCTTCTATTGTATCAGCCGCATCACTCAGCTTGGTATCATCAGCCAATCTGCTGAGGGTACACTCAATCCCACTGTGTCACTGATAAAGTTGCTAAAGAGCACTGGTGCACTGGTCCCTGAATGCATCCACAGGGGAGAGCTCTCGTGAATGACCTCCACCTGGACACAGAGCCATTGGCACCATTGGCAACAATCCTCTGGCTATGGCCATCCAGTCAGTTCTTTATTCACTGAATAGTCTAGCCTTCAAATTCTCTTCAATTTAGATATAATTGTGCTATGGGATCGTGTCAAAGGCCATACAGAAGTTTGGGTAGATGACATCAGTTGCTCTTTCTTTGTCCATGGATGTCATCATTCCATCATAGAAGACACCAGATTAGTCAGGCATAATTTACCCTTGGTGAAGCCATGATGGCTGTCTAAGATCACCTCCACATCTCCCATGTGTCTTAACATCTCTTTCAGGAGGATCCACTTATGATCTTTCCAGGAACTTATGTAAGGCTCACTAGCCTGTAGTTCCCTGAGTTGTCCTTTCTCCTCTTCTTGAATATGGGAGCAATGTTTTCCTTTTTCTGTTCACCTGGGACGTCACCTGCCAGTCATGATTTTCCAAATACAGCATAGAGCATCTTGGCAACCACATCAGCCAATTCCTTCAAAACCCTTGATGCACATCATCTGGCCCCACAGCCTTGTGTGGATTCAGCTTTATGAGGTGGTCTTGGACTTGCTCTGCTCTTACACGAGGAAGAATTTTGTTCCCCTGACCCTTACTTAAAAGTTTAAGGACATGAGAGGCATGAGAAGCCTGAATAGCTGTTAAGACTGAGGCAGAGAACTCAGTAAATACCTCAGCCTTCTCCAAGTCTGAGGAGGCGAGCTCTCCCTTTTCATTTGTTGGGGGAGGTACACTCTCCTTCGCCAGCCTCAGTGTTCTAAAGAAACCCTTCTGGTAGTTTTTTACATCCGTCACCAAGTTCAATTCCATCTACACCTTGGCTTTCCTAATCCTATCCCACACATCTGGATAGTATCCCTATATCCTTCCCAAGTCACCCATCCAAGCTTCCACTACTTTTCCATTTTTTCCCTCTGACCAGCAGGTCTTATCTTAGTCATGCTACTTTCCTGCTTCACCTGCCTGATTTTGTATTCTAGGGGATGGAAAGCTTCTGTGCTCACAGAAAAGCATCCTAAAAGTGCTACCAGCTCTGTTCTGTTCCTTTGTAGCTAAGACAGTCCCTAAGGATTGCAGGTGGTCTCTTGGTGATGGAGGATGAGAGGGATGAGATCTGACCAGGTATAAAGGGTTTAGCTGATCAAATGCTTTACTTCTGCCAAACAAAATCCAAAAAGGGCTTTTAATTAACAAACTACTTAATGAAGAAGCACAAAGAACAGAAATATTAACATTGAACCTCTTCCCCCTCATGAGAGCTTTTGAATCTGTGTGTGTTCTTGCTTTATCTCTGCAGAACAGACACAGTTTTTCATAGGGAAAGAACTCAGGAGGTGAGAACTGACTACATAAAAATGTCATCTCTCAAGCATGGGATTTAAAATGGGATTTTAACACAATATTGCCCAGGCAGGCCATGAATAATAAGCAGAAAAATAATGCAAAAGGAGACAAACTTGCCTAAATGAAATGGGTTTCATTAGCCAACCTTTAAACACACTAGTTACAGACAGACTTAATGTTATGTAGCATTCTTGAGCTTGTTTTCTAAGGGGTCACCCTGCTTTTTCTGCTGCGCATTTGCACTTACTGCAGATAATTTAGAACCTAAGTTTAGATGAATATGTATATTTGAGAAACTGATTGAGGTAACAGATAGTCTTTATAAGGGTAGTGTGTCTTGTAAGCACTAGAAAAACAATATTAAAAGTCTGAAATCTGTTAAAAGTGATATCAAGATGAATAAAACTGCATCTTCAGTCAAACGAATTCAAGCAGTCTGAATCTCAGTGATCCTACTTCACACTTCCACAGTTTTTGGTTTTGTTTTTTGTCTTTTTAATATTTACGAGGATTTCATTATTAATGAAGTACATCCTTATGGAGGCCTTACATTTTAGTTGTTTCATTTTCAGTCTTTAGGAGCAAACGATGGTACATTTGCATCCTCTGAGGGTGCTCAGAAGATGCATGAACTGAAATGTATGATTTAGAAGCTGCACAGATAGCACATAATTGAATACACACGGTATCATGATACATGGCAGTGGACGTGTGGATTTCTGGCAATGTCCACACATATATATGTATACAAATAAATACATATATATGAATCCATCTCTACTATAAGTGTATCTGCAGTTGCTGCAAGAGCAAATTTTACCTGTTTTGCACTAATTCCCATATCATTTTTTTCTTTATGGTCTATTTCATAGACTCTATGCATTCAGTTTTTGGAAGCATTTTACCTGCATTGAACATGTTGTGGAAAGAATAGGAACCAGAGGAAGTTAGAGAATCATTCCTTTACATCAAATTACAAAGGGCACTGAAATGTATGAAGGCAAATGTACTTAAACTGCTGTCAGAAGAAGTTTCCTCTTGATAAGTTTTAAGGGAAATCTGAAACTGCACTTCAAACTTATCCATCCCTAGCCCTCCTGTATATTAACTTGTTTGTTTTCCTTATGATTGTTCTTTCTATTTCTGTTTTGTTTAGGTTTTTTTTTCAGATTTGAGTATTAGATTTATATTTTTCTCACTTATGCCTTTACAAGACAAGAATACATCTATATCTCCAAAATAAATCAAAGCAGGCACTATTCAGGTCAAATTACAGCAGAGGTGTTCCCAGAATTCAAATCCAGATTTGACTTCAGATGACAAAAACTCCATCAGAACAAAACTCTCAAGACTTTAAAATTTATGCTAACATATTTGTACTAATTTGAATAGCAAGACCTATTTCTGACTTTGGATTGGGAGTCTTAAACTAGTAATGGAGATAGGGGATTATTGCTAGTTAAAGAAAAAAAGGATATTAGCTACTCTTCTGCAGGCTGCAGACAGTTTTTAAGACTAGAGGGAAAAGCTTAGTAGGAGTAGCAGTAAGAAGCAAATGAGAGGTAAGGAAAAGGATAAAACCTTAGCATCCTATCTACTCCGTTGGCTTCTTTAGGCTTTCATACCCCCTCCTGCTCTGCTCTGCTGCTGGTCAGATGCTGCCTACCTGAAACTGCCAGATGTGCTGATCTCACTCAATTCGTAACAGCTGAGGTTCTGGCTCTGCCTGCCTTTGCCTGAAGGTGTCTGTGAGAGGCACTCTTGACTTCTGTGAATTTTGGAGATGATCAGATCAAGACCTGCTGAAGTAATCCAGACAGTGGAGGTCCTACTTCTTACTTTGTGCTGGTGCAGGTGTGACCAAACTCCAATGAATTAGGTGAGTTAACTCTCTTCTGAAACTGCAAATAGAATGAGAAATAATAGTAGGTGATTAATAATAACCTAGATAATGGATAATTCTAAGTGTGACATAGGCAAATAAAGGGTAAATTTTAATTTTATGGTCACAATAAAGTAATAACTTTTTATGATAATTGCTCAAAGAACCTACAGTAAGCTAACAGTTGCTTGTGTGTCAGATTAGATAGCACGATCTGCTACTGAAAGCATAAACACTGTCTGTCTGTGTACACAGTGCTGTTTGCATAATTGAAACACCAGAGGGGACAAATTTGGTTTTAAAGAATTGGCAGTGATACTATATATTCAACCATCTATGTTTGAAACCTCTTGAGCTTGGCTCAAAAATGGGACTTGACGAGCTCAATTTCCTTACATTTGCCTTCTGAGCCATTAGATTTGGGTCACGTAGTGTTTTCATAATCCCAGTACTCTAGTCCTTGCAGCTTGAAGAATACCTGTTACAGTCTGCCTCGCAACGAAACAAGAGCTGGCAATGGCCTAAAAGTGACGCAGAGTCTTAAAAAGATAGAATCAGATTTTATGTCTCTTCAAAGGAAGCTATCATTCAAATCAATGGGACTTCAATGGAGCAGGTGATTACTGAAGGCCAGACTGGTTTCCCAGTGCCCTAGCTGCCATCCTGGGCTTGTCTTTGTCTTCACAGAGGCTGCACACTGCCATGCTAAGATGTGCGTTTTTCAGTCATAAAACAACCTGTTCACAAGTCCTCAGGTACATGTTATGCTCTCTCTGGACACATAACTTGATTTCTCAAGTTGTAATTTGTATTTGATCAAATTCTCCTAAATTTATCCCTCTGCCTATTTGGAACCACTTTGTTTTTCTGAGGGTTTTTTTTTTATTATTTTTTTATTTTTTTAAGGGTACACAGAATGACATGGAGGTGGTGGTTGTCAGTCAAGAATTGGCAATGAACGAGAAGTTGAGTAGAGAGGACTTTCATAAACTGCCTTGTGTGGTCCTCAGGGACAGTCAGCTTCATGGGGAGAAGCTAGCAGATGCTGAGAGGGGAAAAATGGGCGAGGAGGAGCTGGCAAACTGAGCAAAGCAAAGTGAGAAGTGCAGGCTTTGGAGAACCAACTAGTTTGATAGTAGGAAGATGTACAAGATCAAAATGAAAGTCCCTGCAAAGACATCAACAACCCTTCCAAACCTAAGTGCTCTATAGGACAGAAGGAACTTACATTTTTGTCTGAGCTTAGTAAGTAGCTGACTAATCCTCTGTTTCTTGTTTTTCTGTTTTAGGGCTAACAGTAGTAAAGCTTGAAAGAAGAAGATTTTGACCAAGTGACTTGTCCATTAATTGCACTGTAAGTTTAAGGCCCAGGAGGTGATGCTGGCTGCATGCAGTTGCAAAAATATAGAGTGCTGAGGAGAAAGTTACACTGAGAGGTAGATGCCTGACAAGCATGTAATTTTTTTTCTATCTTCTGCAGCACTGTGTAAATTATGTGTAGCAGCACGACATTATTCCTGGTAAAATATTTGTGTCAAGGTATTGCTCCTTGTAAATCATCCAATAAGGTGAGAAACAGATGTCTGTGTTGCTGTGCAAATTCCACCAGGAGAAAAAGTTCAGAAATATCTTGTCAGTTTTGGGAAGTTCCAAGTTGCATCATACCCTGTGCAGTAAAGGTATATAGTATTTTGGGCATTGGGCACCCTTGTTTAAAATCTTCAGCTGTCTCAGTTCATCCTAGTGGAAACCTGGTGCTGCAGTCAGTGTGCTGCAGCTGCTCCTTCGGCTCGGCTCTGGCAGGGGTTTGAGGCTCTGCTTGGATTCCTTCCAATCACTTTTGCTCTTTTCATTCTCTGGAGGAGAAGGTGTATGTGGAAACACCCTCCTGTTCATCCTTTCCCTAGTCAGAAGCATTGTAAAATCCATAAACAAAATGTTGCCTGCTGATTCCAGACCCGCAGTGTGCAGCAGACCAGCAGGCACCCTCGCTACAGGATGTTTTAACTCCAGCTGATAACTGCTTCATAGATTTTTTACATGTGATTTGGGAAGAGACAGAACCCCTGTGTGGGCTAGCTCCCTCTCCAGAGCAGTGAAAGTGATGATGCAGAAAAACGGTGGCTCTTCTACTGGTGATTTCATTAAATAATAATAAAGAACCCATTTTAAGGAAACAAAGGAAACCTGGTAGGGCCCTGTCAGTGGTCTTGCCGTGACTCTATAGAGCTGGGTGTCTGCTGTATTAATTCTCCCCACTGCAGCTTTTTCCAGCTCTTCCCCAGAGCGCTGGTAATTGCCTGCTTTGGGTGCCTGTGACATTCATAGCGCGAGGCCCAAGAGTTTCGACCACTGTCACAAGATTGGTCATCCAAGAACAATCGATTCCTAAATGGGCCTGAACTTTGTGTGACCTGAAATATAGCAGCAAGTATTACAAGCTGAGACATCTGGTGGACAATAAAACTTTTTTTTATTTGTTTTCTACATGAAGCAGCTGTACTTGAGCAGATGACTAGGGGCTGTGCAATCAAAGTGTGAATAGCTGAATAAGCAAATTATATTAGGCTTCTTAGGCTCTTATTTAAATGCTGCATGTTCCTTTTTAATTTTGCTTTATTAACATCTACCAAAAACACAGCAGTGTTGGCATTATGCTTATTAGTGACTTATTTGCTTCATTAAAATTTACAGCACGTTTCACATTCACCATCTGGGACAGCTTCTCCAATGTTTATGGTTAAAATGTAACTTAAAACTAGTCTATCAGTCTAAAATAAAGAATTTTATAGAGAAAACTCTTTTTTCAGATACCAGTGATAACTCTTTTCTGTAGTGTTCTTGTGGGCAAACAGTACACTAGTTTGCACAGTCACTGTGGTACAACTTAGTGCTAGGATACAGACAAGTATTTGTACTTTCAATAAAAGATGCTGTATGTAAAGAAGAGGTTGATCGTGCTACTGCTTGGAAAGCCACAGCTTATGGAGTATAGAGAAGGAATTAGAGGAACTTCAGACTAAGAGACCATCTGGGTCACTGAGTCAAAATCCCTGCTATTGCAAGTAACAACCTCAGATAATCTCTTTCCAAAGGGTCAGAGAGAGAATAAACGGTGCAAGAAAAAATGTGAATGTGCTGAAAGGCAGCATATATGAACAGAGCTCAGAACCTGAGCCTCTGCAGTTTCCAGAAGTGAGCTGCCTTGCTGCTAACCACTTCAGAGTGTGGGTAGAGCAGCTCATGACTGCCTTTGATTAACTCTGCACACATAGCTTTTCATTCTTCCCCCTTTTTTTCTGCTTTTCCTTACTGTTGAGTCATGAAGATGGGAAACCCACTTTCTTTTTATTCTGTGCGAACTTCAAAAAGTTGTTGTGTGCTGAGAGGATGGAGTGAAGGAAGGAGGAGACAAGCATGTGATATACTTGTATGAAGAACATAGGCCTTCCCTACCATTTCGAGTCTGAGAGAGAAGTCAATTCAAAACAGTATTTTTCCTGAAGTTGCCAGTAGGGATGTCAAACATTAAAATTTCATTCTCTCTTTGAGGTTTTTTTTTTCTTTTTTAATTCCCTAAGGGTAACATTCGTTCTCCACAAAACCACATGAAAAATGAATTAAAAATTGAGTGCATAGCAGCTCTGAATGTGCCCAGATCTTCCTCAGGTCCCTCCCTGAAAGTAAATTTCCTATGTAGGGCATAGAGAAATAGACTCAGAAAGTTTTGAGTTGGAAGGGACCGTTAGTGGCCATCTAGTCCACACCCCTGCAATGAACAGGGATGCCTACATTTAAATCAGGTTGCTCAGAGCCCCATCTACCCTGACCTTGAATGTCTTCAAGGACAGAGCATCCACCAGCTCTCTGGGCAACCTATTCCAGTGCCTCACCACCCTTACTGTAAAAAACTTCTTTTTTATATCCAATCTAAATCTCCCCTCTTTTAGTTTGACACCATTTCCCCCTGTCCTATCACAACAGACCCTGCTAAAAAGCCTGTCCCTTCCTTCTTATACCACCCCTGTAGGTAATTAAAGGCTGCTCTCAAGTTTCCCCAGAGCCTTCTCTTATCCAGGCTGTAGCTCTCTCAGCCTCCCCTTGTAGGGAAGACATTTCATCCCTTGGATTATTTTTGTGGCCCTAATCAAGACAGTTTGTTTGTTTGTTTGTTTATTTAGGCTGTAAGTCATGAATTCTGAAGTATTTCCATCACAAACCATCGATATGTTCCTCAGTGGCTGTGCCAGAACAGGACAAACCCAAGGCATGCACCTACAGGTAACAGACTCCAGCAGCTCTCACACGTTCGTGTATCTCAATGTCTTGCTGGTTTACATGCACATCTGTGAATTCTCCCTCCTGTCACTTGGTTTTTAGGTACATATTTCATGAGATAGAGGAGTGGCAATAACTTTATTGTAAGCTTATCTCTTTGTATGTATGACTTCCTACTGATACAGCATCACAGCAAATATTACAAGATCCTTTAGGTGTGAGCATGGCCATAGACCTACAGATACATGAGTATCCCTTTCTGCCATTGCTGCTTAAGCTCTCCCTTGGATTCAGTGTGAAGTACATCCCACTTCTTCAAAGCTGTTGTTTTGTCTAATGGATGCATATTGTTTCATCTTCCTTTTTATTTCACAGCGCAAAATGAAATATTTTTAAAAGATGGTTAAACATGATGGTTCATGTGTAAAGATGACTAGAATAAATTTAGAAGGGAGAAAACTATGTATATGGAAGGTTAGTAACAATCTGATCAAAATTGCTTAAATTCTTCTTTTTGATTCTTTGATCTCCTATTTTGCTGCCCTTGAAAATTCACATACAAGTGAATTATGAATAAACAAGAAAAAAAATGTGGAATACATGCAATATTAATTGTACTGCATAGATTCAAATGGAGAATAATATGCAAACCTGCAGTTTTCCCTCTACACCCATCTTAGCAAATATTTTTCGTATTTATGGACATAAAGCTGAAATTTTACAAGTATAAAACTGAGGGGATAGGTATTTTATAATTCTTCAATCTTATCTCAGTGTAGCAGGAATATGATATATGCTGATTTATGTTGTTACTATGAATAGTGTAATGCTTACCTGTGTAAAACACTCAAATTCCAAGTTCTCATATACATATATTTTGAGAGGTTGGGAAAGAGCAGTGGAGCAGTGGAGAGGAATGAATGTACAGAGGAAAACCAAACTAGAGCTGGCTTCTTCTCCTACAGATTTAGTGTAAAATAAGAGCCAGGAGCTTTCAAGTTCCCTCTGTGTCTTCCAGGTCTGTGATTCTGGACAAACCACTTTGCTGCTCTACTCTTCTCCTGTCTTGAACTCATTTGTGTGCTTCATTTGTTTGGATTGTGAATTCTCTGGTGAAGAAATGTTTCATATTTTATTTCAGAACTGTGTATGCACACAGAGGCAAAGCTTGCCCTGTATCAAAGTTGTTTGCTGGGTGTGCTTTTCTTCTGTTTTGCTTATGTAGAAAGTAAATATTGCGTCTTACTCCCGCCATGAGCTGCTGGCACGCTCCTTCAGCTGTGTCTGTTTTACTCCTTTTAGGAAGTTCTAATGTGTTTCTTAAATAGCAGATTTTAAGAACACTCTTCTTCTGATATATTACCTTATTTTCTTTGCTGAATGTTCCAGAGCTGTTCTGCCATTAAAGAAGTTAAAAAAGGAGTTATGAACTTCTACTGAATTCCCAGTACTGAAGAGCTCTATAAGAAGACCATATTTTTTGGCTGAAGAAAACAAGCCAAATCCCAGTGCTTTGAGGATCTTATTCTTTTGGAAGAACAACTTATTTCAGCAATTTATAGTGTTAGTCAGAATTCAAACGTTAAAGTACCAAGGCTCAGAGGCCTTTGTGATTACATAGAAAGAGATCTTGAGATAAAGACTGCTTAGTTTTCAGAAGTTTAGAGGAAAGCTAAGTGAGGTCAAAGATGAAATTCAAGTAGTGTCAATGGGAATTATGCAGCAAAGATGTGATAATTCAAAATCATTGCCATTATGAGCCAGATTTTTTCCTTGGAGCGATATTAGACAAACTAACAGAATGTATCGTCTGGTGCATAAGAAAACTGACTTGCCTATTACAGTGCATTTTTCCCTGCCCTCTCCTCATCATAAAATCCACACGTCTATTTCCACAGGACAATGTTTTCTCACCACTTTTACAGTAAAATGTGAATTTCTGAAATGAAGAGCAGAGCTACACAAGTATCTATTTGCCTGCTATATTTTTCAGAGGATTATACTCTCTCCTGATATCTCAAAATGAATAAGACAAAAAGGATACTTTTAGCCAGCATTTTATGCATTAAAAATGGTTCCATAACTAATGATGACTTGGAGACAAGTGCTACTTTTGCCTTTCCTGAACAGATAGCTTTTTTTTTTTTTTCATTCTCTTCCAAATTTAAGCCTTTGCTGTAGGGCATTTGAGATTGGATGGGGAAAAATAAATTGTGAGGTTCTTTGCCATTATTGTAAAATGAAATCTTGAAGAGCTTTATGGGGTCTACCAGCAGCTGTTAATGAGGCTTTATTAACCTCGGACAATATAGCATGAAATATTATGGAACAAATAAACGTAGTTTCAGGGCCAAGCTGCCTAATAAATGGCATGATACAGGGACTATATGCCTAGAGGGTTATGACATAGAAACTTTCCCCTCCAAGTCACTATTGTAAATTCACCATGGGTTGGCAGTGACTGATAGCCATTATTATCTGGTGGCTCTTAAATAGTTCATGTGAAATAAATTGGAGGTCTTGGCTCATTACTTTAGGGAGAGAGGTCTGTGCTCCGTCTGACAGTACTTGTCACCTAAGTTCAAGGCTCAGCTTAGGATCTACTCTCTGAATGGACGTGGTCACTGAATGGCTCTTTTTACTCTGCTCAGGGCTCTAGAGCACTGCTGTGCAGTGTTGTTAGAGTTAAGACCATAGGTTCAGAGAGGCTCATTTTCTGGATAAGCAATAAGCTTTATTGTAGATCATTGCCAATAATGTCCTCTAAGGGTTTCTTCCCATAATCTGCTCAGGTAAATTAATACTATATTTAATAGTACTCTTGATGCAAATAAAGAAGATAACTTATGAAACTATGTATAACTATGGTGAATATAATGAAGAACCAGGTCCTTTGTAATTCCTAAATTCAGTTATAAGTCATAGTGATTCGTTAGTAAGTAATTTTCTTATTAGTGAGGAAGAAAATAAGCAGTTTTTAAGTCTATTTCTAACTTTGAAGTGGATTCTCATCATCTAGTCTAATTAAATGACAAGTTATTAGTTTTTAATAACCTGAAAATGAAATCACAGCTGTATAAACCATCGACTAATGATTTCTACAACAATCCACCTTTCCCCTCCTCCCCCTCCACCAAGGGAATTATGAGGGCTGCTCCAAAAGTAATGCCTTCCATTTCATGATGTCAGCCCAGAGTGTCAGAAGCAGATGTTAGTGATATGGAAGCAGAGGTCGAACCTTCCTGCCAATATTCCGTTACATTTGGTTGCAGTATGGTAGAGGGCAGCAGAGGGGCAGTCTGACAAAATGGCACCTAACATGGAAGTGTGTATGATGCAAAGTTGTGGAACCGAATTCCCCCATGCAGAAAAAATTGCACCCACTGACGTTCATCGATGCTTGCTGAACATTTATGGAGACCAAACAGTGGATGTGAGCACAGTGAGGCAGTGGGTGGTGCGTTTCAGGTGTGGTAACAGTGATGTTAAAGAGAAGCCATGTTCCAGACAGCCGTCACGTGGCAAAACGGAACAGTGTCTTAAACCAGCTCATCCCTATCAGCTAACAGCTAACAGTAGTGACTGTATTGAAAAACAGCATTCTGTAGATGTGAATGTGCTCTATCTAATAGTGTTATTGTGTTCCTTATATCTGTTGTAGTTTCCATGGAAACAAAGAGGAGACGTTACTTTCAGAGTGACCTACGTAAATGTAAGCATTTATAAGAGATCTAGTTTAATTTCAAAAGGAAGCAAACGTCAAGGTAGATAGCCAATTGGACCATAGGATCAAGAAATCAGAAATGGAGTGAAAATAGCCCAAAAAAAAGGAGTCTCTCCCCAAATATTGTAGTTTTTTTTCAAATGTGACCACCTCTGCAATTTCATCTCCAACTTCTGTTTTTGAGTATTCTGTTGGCCAAGGGAAGAACAAAGATGAGTGGGATTGCCTACTTCTTTCCCTTGAAGTAAAATAATAAGAAACAGATTGAAGCTTTTATTTTTAAAAGCTAACCTGAAATTTCATTAAGGATGAAGACTTAAATCATAGATGTAAAAATTTCCCAGATTTGATATTGGAACCTCCTTTTTTCTTGTTTATACTGAATAAAGTTTTGTTAAAAATATAATGCAGAAGATGAAGAAGGAGAGCCAGAGAGAGAAACAGATACACAGAATTGCTTGTGAAACTATTGTATACCACTCTGGGATCTGGAGGTATAAATAGCCCTATAAGTTGCCATGATATCAAATCCTACTGTTGGGACTAGGTCATAAAATTACTTTGTTGAGTATTGGCCTATGGAGACATACAGCAATGTGATGGCTGGATTTTTCCTGTGCTCTTGTTGTTCTGCAAGTCTTGAATTATAATGTGCAAATTGCATCTAAAAAGCACCAAGTTCTGGCTGACTTAAGAGTCAGTTACATTCTACAGTATGAATGCTGTCCAGTTAATTTCAAAATAGGGCAGCAGATGATTCCTAGATAAAAAATCAACCAAACAATGCCCTCTAATGCCCTCGGTTCAAAACAAAAATATTCAAATCCCCCCAAATGTCTGGTCTTCCTTACTTGGATAAGACTTAAACTGTGTTTGTTTGCTTTCATTTTCATTCCTCCCCCTGTTGAAATTAAGACTCTATACCTGAACAGCAGACATCAGCAGGGATTTAATTAGAGGAGTTTGGACTGGGAAATGACAGTCTCAATACTATTATATTGCTGTGCCTCAGCCTTTGCTTCTGCTTCTGCTGTGAGTGTAATTAATGCCTTGCACCTAGTCTTAATAGTGGCAGTAACTCTGGCACAGAGACATTATTGCTTCGTCGCCCAAGGAGAACACTCGTGCATTTCTGACGTTAGTGCCATCCGTCACACAGATTGGCCTTGTCTCAGTGCAGGGGCCTTATACAGTCAGTTAAGGCAGTTGTCTCCATATGTCTTGTGGGAAAGTGATCATTTTCCAGTAACATATTAGATGCATGTGCTCTTTTTTCAGTGCTCCGTTGCACTTTTCTCTCTGCCCATATATTAACCAGCGTTATTCCCAGTTTCTACAGAGGCCACAGGGAATCTCTTGTTCTGTCACACAGGCTACATTTTCCTCATCTGGGACACAAAAGACAGAGTATTTGTTTCCTCATGTGGAGCAGCAGCAGCTGCAAAGCACCTGCCAAGCCACAGTAAATGGCACTGTGGCAAGATCTGGAATACTAATAAAAGTGCAGACTCTGGGAGCCACCTCAATCTCCCTGGCAGTAAATTAGCCATCAGCACTGAGCCTAATTCCCTGATTCATCATTTGCAGGAGGCGCAGAGAGTTCATAACTGTAAGCTGCTCTGATTCCCCCAGTCCAGCAGCAGCAGTTGGACTCATGATACAGGTCTTGCAGCAAAGAAACCCCAAATGAAGGGACTACTCACAGGCCTGGCACAGTTGTATACATGGTATTATTTTTTTTTTAACACACTGTTAAATGCAAGTTCATAAACTGTGCAGGAAATTACAGCATTTGTGTGCAAAGCTATCAGAACATCACGGATGTACGGGTGGTTTAACTGCTATAAGCTGGTGATAAGTACAATACATGTGCCTAGGCAGAAATTGATTTGAGTTGATAGACAAACTGAGATATTGCTTCTCTAAGCCTTAGATTGGTCAATTTTAAAATATTTTCCCATGTATTTCTTCATTGCTGCTGCACCAATAACCAGTCCTGAAAATACCTAGAAATTTCAGTAGAAATATATGTTCAACACGTGGAACTTTTTAAAAAGAGTCTTATTCTTCTTTCTGAATATCTAAAAATTTTTTTTTCTTTTTTTACAGATGTATTTTTTCATATTTTCTCTTGAAATGCCTGGAAAACAGGAACATATTTTAACTTTCTCATACATTAATGTGATGTCATCCTTTTCTGCTAATTTTTCAGGCAGTTCCTGATGGAAGTGCATAGAATATGACCTTTAGTTACTCATCAGAGAAGCACTGACAAACATCTAGCACACTTGCTTCATCTGCTATTATATTGCCTGGTTGCTGTAGACTATCAGAAGTGCTATTCAAAGCAATTATTATCTTTCTCCTAAAGAAACATAGTGTAGCACCAACTTGTGTTGCTCTCAGTCGGACCATATAAAACCTGAATTTTATTTTAGAGCTTGGTGTTTTTTTTCTTCAGACTCAATGCATGATGAAGAACTCCAAGATGACATTTGCAGTAAGAATGAAACCAAAGTTGTTTCTCCAAATCTCTTTGAACTAGAAATAAGTCGTGGCTCCCACAGGTTCACGCCTTAATGACTGGCACGTCAAAATGTGTTCAATCCAAAGAGATGACATTTTCCCTGAACAATCAAATTTGGGTCTGAGATACCCTCAGAAACCTTTACTTACCAGCCTCCAGAAGGTATTATGTTTGGCTGAGCTGAGGGAGTATGTTTCTCTGTTAGTCTGTATTCACCTCACCACACAAATGTAAACCAGGGTGAAAATAATTGTATCAGTGTTCTTCTATTGCATAGAATCATAGGATCATAGAATGTCTTAAGTTGGAAGGGACCTCAAGGATCATCAAGTTCCAATCTCCCTGCCACAGGTAGGGCTGCCAGCTGCTAGATCAAGTTCTAGATCACATTGTCCTGGGCCCTATCTAACGTGACCTTAAGCACCTCCAGGGATCGAGTATCCACAATCTCACTGGGCAACCCATTCCAGCACCTCACCACTCTCTCAGTAAAAAACTCCCCCTGACATCTAATCTAAATCTCCTTTCCTTTAGTTTCAAACAATTCCTCCTTGTCCTATCACTATCTACCTGTGTAAGAAATTGATTTCCCTCATGTTTATAAAATCCCTTTAAATATTGGAAGGCTGCAATGAGGTCTCCCCTTCTCTTTTCCAGGCTGAACAAGCCTATTTCCTACAGCTTGTCTTCATAGGAGAGGTGCTCCAACCCTTGGATCACCTTTATGGCCATCCTCTTGACCCTATTGAGAAGCTTCATCTTCTTTCTGTGTTGGGGACCCCAAACTCGGACACAAAATATTTAAATATTTCTACTTCTTATTCTTTTTAAAAATTGCTTGATATACTCATGATGATGATTAGTAGGTAGAGTTTATTTACATATTCTGTATAGTCTGTCCTCTGAGTGATTTTAACAGTACAGGGACTAAACCAACCTGAAAAATTGATTTTGAGATGGAAGAGACGAAAGGGACTGTAAATCAGTCTTCTGTGATTTCTGATCAAAACAGAATTTTGCCAAGTGACTTCAAAGAACAACTGGGCAAGGCAGAGGCCTTGACAACTGAGCTTTCCAAAACAATCCAGCCAATCCAGTCTCTCCTACTTCATTATTAATTTTCCAAGAGTACTTACTCAAGTGTTTTTCTTGATATAATCACAATTACATTCATCCTACCGTTAGGATTGGCTCAAAGGAAATTGTCAGAAAATGGCTAAATTATTACCTTTCATGTCTGTCAATATTTGGTTGAAAATATAGGCTGTTTGTGCTTTAGCATAGCCCAGGAAAGCACAAGGGTTGTTCTAAGCTGCAGCACATTTTAGAGGCCCTGTCAGGACTGCTCTCATTGATGAATGTCATTGTAATTGGGCTTTTTATTGGCTACTTTGGTACCTTATCAAAGAACTTGCTTGTTAGGATTGCTACCAGGGTGCTGGTTACCTGAAATAGCCTCCATTGCTAACAAAGTCTTCTACTTTGGGTGAAAATATCTAAATCATAAATCACCATGAACTTAAATGGGAATGAACATAATGATAGTTGCTACTTCCTATTCATAACTTATGAATAGTTGCTATAACCTATTCATAACATAACTCTGAGGTATAATTCTCTTTGTGATACAGGACTAAGAATCACAAAGTTTGGTGCATTGTCAGAAGTTTAACATGTGAATGCTGAATTTCTAGCTTGTTCTTCTGCAACTTGTGTATTGTAAGAAAGGCATATCTGCACCAGAATTTGCTGAATCAAATACATGCAAACTGCAAAATTATCCTTTAAATGAAAAGCATGCTGCCTTTTCTAACCAGGCATCTCCAATCCATTTTTGTTTAAATCACACGTCAATTTAGATTAACAAAATTAGCAGTTCTACAGTCTCACAAGTCACTGCAAAACTTTTTCAGGTTCCAAATATTCAGGCACTGCAATGGTAAAATTACTTACAGTTGTACGTTGGCCACACGACTACTATAAAATCAAACTATTTTTGAAATGACTGACCATAAAATATTAACTTAGACTTTTTGAACTGTAAATTAAGCAGATACCCATCTGGGCATTCTTTGTGCTGATAGAGCAACTTGTTACAAAGTGGAAGAAGGTGTAGTCATTAGTTAATGAGATTTTAAATGTTATTGTGACACCGCTCAGCTCTTCACCTTGGAAGAAGGACAGATTTTGTGCTAAATGAGAATAGAAGTATTGTATCCATTTCAATTAAACTTTACCTTCACATGAGGCAAAACTTCTGTCAGACAGCAAGCAGAGAGCTGTTGGAAAACCTACAGATTAAATGCAGGAAGTAATATAGCCAGTAACATGGTAGGTTCCAACCAGCACTACAGAGTTCATGCAGTGCTTCTACTATGGAGAAGAATGTAACTCTGAGATATCACTGTAATTTGGACATCCTTCCTCAGCTACTGCACCAAAAGGATGGAAGTACAGCTCCCTCTGCAGCCCAGCATCTTTTCTTCTGAAACCAATGGGGTCACAAAAAAGGATGCTTTTAGCTTCTGATGACTTTGTCATTGGAAGAGATTGCATCCAAGTCCTTCTTGCCACTGGGGAACTTTTATTTTTGTCAGTAAAAGACTTGGGGGTTGACATCACTGCTCTCAGTGCATTTGGGATTCTGATCTCAGCTGAGTGATTTTTTTTCCATTTCGGTAAGTGTGTCAAGCCAAAGCTGGCTCCGTGCCTGCTGCTTATTGGAGATCTTCCCAGGCAACCTCATGTTTTTCATAGAGGATTGTATTTGTTGATTTGAAATATATGTATAAA
Source organism: Tympanuchus pallidicinctus (assembly GCF_026119805.1). Classification (NCBI taxonomy): domain Eukaryota; kingdom Metazoa; phylum Chordata; class Aves; order Galliformes; family Phasianidae; genus Tympanuchus; species Tympanuchus pallidicinctus. The sequence continues at coordinate 11,490,324 of NW_026294749.1, read as the reverse complement.
GATAACTTACATTTCTCCTCTATCTCCTGTCTTCCTTCACTTTCACGTTGTACCCTCTGGCCATCCATTGATTTTTCAGGGTCCGCATGCTAACTAAAATAACACAGAGAAGATCCCTCTCTCTTTACTTTTTATTGAAATGACAGGGTGTTTTGTTACCTCCGGGTACTTTCTAGCTGTATTCCATTCCTTTAAATTATGCAGTTTTCTCCCCTCGCATTGAAAGCTTGTTTGTTTTGATTTATTTTTTACCAGGAGAAGAGGGTCTCAGAAGGTGAAGGTTGAAGACAGGCATTTAGAATTTGGAAACTCGGTTCCTGGTATAGCAGTACAGAGAATACAACTGCACAGAATAGCCAGGGAGAAGCATGTGGATGTAAAATAGGGAATATTACTTTGACTGTGCTGGTAGGTTTCATCAGGCAATCCACTTTATTCTCAAAGTTGCATGTATACCAGAATTGTCTTGAACATTAATTCTCGGACTTTAAAGATCTACCTCTGCAAGATAATATACATATGTACTTAAAGTACATTAGATAAAACATATTAGAGCTCTCCAAAGTCACATATTTGAAGTAAAAGGAGCCTAATTTAATTTTGCTTAATTAAAAAAAAAAAAGAAAAATTCAACTGAACCAAATTCAGGTCACATTTGTTCTGGACTTTTAATGTGGTTCAACTAATCCACTTAAGAGAATAATTCAGATGAATCTTCCTGAGTGTTCCATGTGGATGAGCCGTGATGCATAGCACCATGCTGTCAAGTTATCTTCCCTCAGGAGGCTGAACCATACAGTTATGATAATGAACAAGTGACTACGTGGAGAAAAAAGAGGAGTTAATCAGCAGTAGGAGCGTTGGTTGCAAATCAGAACCAGATGAAACAGGAAGGGTTGTGGAGAATGAACATGGTTTGCTGGGCAAATCTCCTATGCTATGGCCTTTCTCACAACTTACAAGACCTTGCCTCTTGACCCTTGACAATTTTGCTTGCTGGAGTGTGGCTAAGCTAAGAAATAGGCAATAAAGGAAATAAGGATTTGGAGGCAGATGATGGAATCTTTGTTGTGATCAGGGAAAATTACTTTGTGCAGGAGATGTAGTTAAAATTCAGAGTCTGATCCAGAGTCTGGTTGTGGGGGTAGCACCATGTTTTTGAAACACAGTTCTTGTGCTTCAGCTAAATATGTTGACAATGTTTATCCTGATAGTGGATTTTATTTTATAGGTTATGTTTTGCTGTTCATTAGCAGAGGAAATGGAAAAGAATACATTGAAATTTTGGTTCAGTTCTGATCTTACTCCTTCCCTAAAGTACTGTCTTACTAATTAGTCCAACATTTTAAGTGCTTAACTCTGATCTGGAATGCAAGCACTCTTAAAAGAGGCATCTGCCATTTTGTGAGAAGCTACCAATACAGCCTATCAAAGAACTATGATATTCACAATCAGGGAACTATGATATTCACCTTGTTGACTTCCTCATATTTCTGCTAAGTTTTCCACTGACCTGACATTTGAGGTACCCTGAGAGATAAAGAAAAGGATCATCAGAAATTCAACAGAAGTACAAATTGCTGATTTTCTTTTAGAGCTCACCCTATTCTCACAAAGAACAAGCAATATAGAATTAGAAAGTTTGCCAAGCCTGATATGACAGCATCATTGGAAGTTGCCTGGTGGGAGCCTGGGGTATGGGAGATATATCTGACTGTGGGATTTTTTGTTAAAGGTCAGCAGAAGTCCATTTCTTAGAGTAAATATCTATTTGCCTAATGCTGTTTTCTAGATTGAAAGGGCTTTTACTTTGCACAGTTTTTCTGAGTGGATGTAGAAGTCCACTTCCAAATATCTCAGGGCAATAAATAAAAATGGAAGGGAAAGAGTTAAGCCTGCTTTCAAATACTGTGCAGCTGTGGGTGCATCTCAGTATCTGGGTAATAAGCAGAGTATGCTTTCCCTTGGAGCCATGTATGACAAAATAAGAAGACAAGACAAAGCTACATGCATGTGTAATGCTAAAAATAACAGCTAAGTTTCCTCAGGCTTTAGGTCAGTTGTTCTACGATGGCTACAAGGAAATATCTCCCCTCTGCCTTGTCGTTTCTCCCTTCCCGTTGTGCTCAGTGTAGATGGGCTCTTGCACAGAAAAGTGTGATGCTACACTTAATGGTTAGGGCTTATTAATCAAAAACAATTGCCTTTCTGAAAATAGGTAAACTATTGTCAGTAAGGAATCCACGCACACAGAAAGCAATTACATATACCTCCTCCATAACAGCAAAAAGAGTAACAAAGGAATGAAATGATGAATGGACGAGTTAGTATGTCCCCCTCTTTGATGCTAACACATTTTTGTTTTTCAAAACAGTTGGAATAAATTCAAAGAAAGAAAAACCTCAAGAACTAGGCTAATGGCATTAGGCACACTCCCACCCTTTGCTTTTTACATTTTTTTTTTCCATACAACAAAAATCTTTTCTTCCCATTGGAGCAAAGAGCTGCACTTTTTTTCTATAGCCTGTATCTGGTGAATTAAAGCAGTCTTAATGAGAGTGGCTGCCAAAAACAAGGGCATTTACAAAGGATAATTATTGCTTAGGTTATGAATATCAACTTTCTATTGACTTGAAAAAAATGACATCTTACAAAGATATCATAAGCATTGTTACTCACAATGAAGCATGACAGAACAGATTTTACTTTCAGCTGCCTGTAGAATCAAATCATGTAAGCTATCATTTCTTCACAGGGAAATGTGAAATTAAAAGTTAGAAGACAGCAGATTTCTATTCATCATTCTCCTTCCCAGGATGTATTGGAACACTAGCATGGAGAGCTGCAATATAGGATCCAGAGTTGAGAAATGTAAAGTTCTCTGCATGCTGTAGGAATTTACAATTTCCCAAACACTCAGTGTTATAGAATCATAGATTGGCTTAAGTTGGAGAGGATCTTTAGGATCATCCACTTCCAGTTGCAATGCTATGAGTAGGATTGCAACCCCCTAGATCAAGCTGCCCAGGATCTCTTCCAACCTGACCTTGAACTTTAGGGCTGCTGGTTCATGTCTGGCTTTTCATCAATCAGAACCTCCAGCTCCTTCTCATCATGGCAGCTCTCAGTGAGTTGTTCTCCCAGTCTGTGCACATATCTGAGATTGCTCTGATCTTGGCCTTGTTGAGTCTTGACCTTGTTGGTTGCACTTCTGAAGCTTGTCCAGGTCTCCCTGGATGGCATGTCTTCCTTCTATTGTACCAGCTACACCACTCAGCTTGTTTTTTTCTTTGTTCAACACTGAGGGGAAAAAATAGTTACTGAGTTGCTGGAATTCTGAAGTGTGTGAAAAACAGCATAAATTACCTGCTTGAAAAATATCAGTGAGACAAGGCGATTATAGGGAGTTAAAGTGTCTACTCTGATATATTAATGTTGAACAATTTCAGAGGAGAATTGGTTATCTAAGTCTGTTCTGAACTATATGCATAAATCTAGAATGCTTCAGTAACATCAGTGGTATTAATTCACATTTCCAGTGCAAGATTAAGGACAACAGCAACTGAACCCACAGGAAATGTCCTGTCTAACAGGCTGTAACTTTAGTCTTTGATTGGTTGATAATAGAAATACTGAAGCTCTGAAAACAGGTGGGGTTTTTTTCTGCTAAGGTGGTATTTTCAATTGTAGAAGAAATGAGGTCAAGTCAAAGAAAACAAGTAAACTGCATCAAAAATTGTGCAGTTTCTTGAATAAGAAAGGCAAAGCGTGTATTTAGAGCACCCTTAAATGCAAGATTTGGAAGGAATTAAGAGGAGGGTTGTTGTAAGTGGATGTTTTGTTTCTGCAAGAGTTATATCTGGACTTTTAGCTATTGTAAATAAGTGAACCTCAGTTGGAATAAATGTGTGTGGAGTTATGCTGATGTACAGCAGCTGATGATCTGACCCAGTACACCACAGTGACCTAGCTAAGTGTTAAACTTCCCTTTATTGAATATCAACATTAAAGGGCTATCTAACTCTACCATAAAAATCATATCCTGGAAAAAAAGTTGAAAGGAAAAATCTCTCCATGAGCCATTTCCTTCTGCCCTTTGGGAACTATTTTGCTACTTGTATCCCAAAAGTCTTCCGCAAAAGAAGAAAAATACCCCCACAGACCTAACAGAAAAAAAACCCACCTTGGTCTTTCTTCTCCCATTTTCTTAGAAAACACACATGCACAAAATCGCTCTGGGTTGAGCTTCTTTAAAAAAAGGCTACATGAGTGCTACCAGCACTTAGCAATACCAGAGGAGAATTTTAAATTGCAGTCCTTCTGATAATAAAAAGTGTGATGCACATGTATGTATCTGAAGTTGGTCCCCTGACATGTTTTTGCAGTATTTCGTTTAATCTTGTTCTCCTTTCTCAGGGAGGGGGGTTTAATCCCCTGCTGTGTAAATACTTAGGGTCTGATGTAATTTGGGAAGTCTTATGCCTAATGTGCGTTGGATAAACAAGGTTGCTGAGTGTAGCCGCCAACCTGGGAATGTTTAGTTTTGCATCTGTGCTTTAGGTTTTTGTTCCAGAATGTAATGCTAAAATCAATGCCACAGCATCCAAGGTAGTTTGCAAACCAAATGGTTGTCTTCTGCTTATAGTCTTTCATCACCTCCTTTCAGAACTGTGAGCAGCAATGAAACTAGTGAAAGAAGTGAACCATTTCCTCAGAACTCCAATAATGTGGAGAAAACTTGATGTAACTAATGGATCTTATTTTCTTCCGTCGTTTTACTTTTTATTAGTTGCCTTTTTGACTTGTCATCATCTGCTGTAAGTGTAGTAGAGCATGAGCAAGTGACTTAAATTTGTCTGATTTTTGACTTGCAGTATTTCAGTGTTAAATGTTTATAAGGATGACTACTGAATTAAAAGGAAAATTTATTTCAGAATGTTCAAAGCCTCAACATTTCACCTATTTGCTTATTGATGTTTTAACTTTTTTAAGAAGTGGAAAATGGTACTAAATTTTATGGAACACGGTTAAAATACAGTTTTGGACATAGAAATGTTGAAATGTAGAAATTTTTGGCCCACCTATTACGTATTTTGTCTATGTATTTTTCTGATATGCAGGAATGAGATCAAGTTTTGAAGTATGTATTACAGTAGTCAGGTAGAATTATATGATCTGCCAACTGGTGTGATAAAAGGTGACATTTCTTTACATTCTTTAGTAGCAATCTATGGAGTCAGAAAGGTCTTTTTGGTGAGAATGTTATTTAGAAACAATCCTAATTCACTAATAAGGACTACAGCTTTGTAACACCATCGGTAATACTTATGGTTACTTTAATCCTTTCTTCAAAGAGCTTTGTAATTGCTGGCTATATAATTCCCATTACATTCCTGGTAATTATTATTCCTGTTTTACAGATGGCAGCAACGAAACATTGCCAAAAAATATATCCCATTTTTGGACCCTCAAAACAGGGGTCTGTGTTTGCTCCAATGTGGGAATGGAGCTGAATTTCTGAAAGGGAAATTACCATGTTTCATGCCAGGAATATCACCGTTCAAGATAGTCTCTGAGTGAGAAAGCTTTTTAATCAGAAAAAAAACAAGCCTTATTATTGTTAATAATAATAATAAAATCTACAGTGTTTTTAAAATATGCGTTAATATTGAAAATGTATGGATTTTAATTCACTGGAAATCTTGATTTTGGTAAATGAAAACATTTTTGTAGGTGTTGCATCTCCCCTTACTTCTTTCCTGCTCTGTCTCACTTTGTTTCTTTCCTCCCCGTTTAAGCAGTTTCATGAAAAATAGGTCCTTAAAAGCCATAGAAACCAGAGCACTCTTAAGAGTTCTGATTGTTATTGTAAGGTTTTTGTCTGAGACTCATAAAGGATGATACTGTTCATTCCCAGCAGTAAACTGTTTATTTCTAAGAAAAGCAAAGATACTTTTAGATCATGCTGCTGCTTTATACGCAGCAGTAATGAAGACTGTTCTAATATTTATAGTTCCCATTGCTTTGCACCACCGCAACTGTAACTCAGAAATTATATGGGCTCTCATCTACAACTTTTCTCAATTGTTATTAGTCCCAGTTGCTTCTCAGTGACTCTTCAATGTGTAAAATCAGCACTTAGGTCTTTGCAGAAGCAGGCTCTTAACATGTAACTGCATATGACAGCCTAACCCTGGCCTCCTGAATGAAAACAAACCATTCGTAAGCACAGAGCTCATTAATATTTTCTCGAGTCCCATCACCCTGGTTCATTCACTGTCACTAATAAGTTGTGACTGTGGTAACGTTTCAAGAGTGTGCATATTTTTATTTTGTCTGAATGACTCCATGGGGTCCTGGGTCTTTTATATTACCTTGACCATCACAAACAGAATCAGACTCGGATAAAATGATGTAAATGCAAATGTCAATAAAATAAACTATTCTATTTTTGCAGATGTTCTTCATCTGGATTGAATTTGACTGTAGAAGCTGGCCCCCAAGCATAATGATCCAGAGATAAAGGATAAAAGTGTTCTTGGAGCAAAGAAAACACATTCTGAATCTTTACTGTAAATTATACACTATACAAAATTAGTCCAGATTGTTCAAACCCTTGGACAGTTACAATGTTATTCTACTCATCATGCTGAGTACTGTGTAATTATCATGGTTAGCAGCAGTTTGCTTGCTCTCAGCCCTGAAGGGAGATGCAAGCTTTACTGAACAAAAATAAATGCAGATGTGGGGCCTTATTTTGTTTTCTGACTCAGCAACTGAAAATATCCACAAAATGTGGAGGTTTTTTTTTTTCTTCTACTTATTTAGTTGATATAGCATGAAGAAAAACACTGCTATTGATCAAATGTGCACTGTTCTATGCATAATGGATAGTGTGGTTAGTTGGTTGATTAAGGAATTTGCTGGGTTGCAAACCCAAACTTCACTTGTTTAAAAAAGAAAAATAGTGAGATTTTTTTCTAAAGCAGGAAGACCCACTTATTAATAACTATTCCTTTTCTTCATTGGAGGAAAACTTTCTCGTTTACAGTCTCACCTTCCTCCTGACAGTCAGTGAAAGCTTTCTTTGCACAGTGAATGACACATGAAACATACTGCACTTGTAAATCCATTTGTTTCGTGGAGTTATTTTCACAAGTTCATAGAGATGATCAGTCTTCCTGATGAAAAGCTTTCCAATAAAATTAAATTCCAGGCACTGGTTTGGCTTCATTTCTGAGCCTCAGAAATTTTGATGTAAGTGCTGAAAGGCTTTAATCTGAAAGTCAGGTTGTTCTTCAAATCTTGGGTATGCTTACCTTCCATTGTACATGAAATCTTGGAGCAACTGACACCAGAAATTGGTAATAGAAGACATCTCTGGCTTGATGGGTCATGGAAAACTTGTGAGATTCCATTTGGCATCAAGTAGTTTTGACCAGAAGATAATATTCACATACTATTCATGGTTTTATCCTAAGTTCTATTTAATAAAATTTATCTATATTTATTGTGCCCACAAACATGAAATCAGAACATTAAGGAACAGTCTTTACAACATCTCTCCTTCTGCTTGGTAGTCCTGTTAGCTATTTTAAAGTCTTTCTGTCCCCAGAGACAGGTGATCCCTGAGACGAGAACTACTCAGGAGCTCAGATCTACACTTGAGAAGCAATGTCTTCTGTGAGACAGCCCAGCTTAGCCACTGACATAGCTAGGTATGTGGAAGCCAAAGGCACTAGTACTCACATGTTTGGTTGAATGGTGGCAGCCACAGGACTTAGAAAATAAGATTAGTTGCAACCTCTTCTCTCCTTATCTTTGCATGGTACAGCATGACTATTGAAGGAACTCATGCAATCTTAATGTGTGCTCTGAAAGTGCCTCTTACTAATCCTCAAAGTTAGTAGTGGAACTGTTGATTATCAGTAATTACATTGCTGTGATACTTCTGGGAAGTGTTTTCTTCTCATGAATGCACTCACGGTTTTCTCTGTGCTCTAGCAGCTTACTCTTTTTCCCATCTTGCCTGTCTTTATATGTTTATTTTTGGTAGTTCCTGTCACCATCTCCATGTCCTTTTTCATGAGAGCCTCACTAATGCCAGGCATCTGATGGCTTACTTTACTTCCACATCCATCTCCCGGATTTCTAAACAGCTTGTGCAATAGTAGAAGTTTTTGTTCAAGAGAAATGGTGTATTCCAAAGATCAACAACTCTAGTAAATACTTTCCCTTCTTTCTCAGGATGTGAAGAAAAAGGATAGTTCCCCTTTTGTTTCTGTGGATACAAATCAAGTTCTTAATTCCCTATATTTTTAATATTATCCGTAAATAGAGTTGTAGTATTCAGTTGTGTAGGTTTGTTAGTTGGGTAGTTGGATTAATCTGGGCAGTTCTTCCACATGCCAGAAGTACTGAGAGCCAAAACTGGGCCTTATGTTTCACTTCTATACCACAATGTGACTAAAAGTGTTAGGATAAGTTCTGTAATGTTTCCTAATGTCAATGGTTTGCGGGCTGGTTCGGCCTGGTTCTGTGACCAGCGGAGTGGAGGGAGTAAGCTTTGTGTACTTTGTAACTACTAAACACTACATAACGTGCATTGAGATATAGATTCTTGGTACTCATTGAAGTTCCAGAAAAAAAAAAAATAACACTTTTCTTGCCTTTGCTATATCCTTGCACAGAGCCAGTGAATGAAGCTCACTTTCATTCCCTACTCTGAATTGTTCCTTCCAGGTTTTGTTTTTGTTTTTGTTTTTTTTTTTTAACTGAGCCAATATATTTCTTATCTTAAAGTTTTTTGTTTGCTGCTTTTACAGTCTCATAGTTTTTAAGGGTGGTTATCTCAGGAATATGTATTATATCAGTGAAATTTCAGCCTCCAAAAGAACAGATGCATTTTCTAGAGGGGAAAAAAAAAAATTAAAAAAAAAAAGTGTTAATTTGTACCTTGGTTATATATTCACTGTATCCTGTTTCCAACTTTGGCTTGCTTAGAACGGAGCATTCTACATTCCAAACGAGTTTATTTCTCAAAACCAACAACAACAACAAAGAAAAAAAGGCTTATGTTTCTGTGAGGCAAGGCTGCTCCGACTGTAACGCCAACTGTTCTGTCATCTTTATGCATGACATTTAATTACCTTGATCAAAGCTGAAATTTACTTTAAAATAATTGTAGGCCTGCTATTTTATTATGCTGGCCCACGATGTCAGAGGCAGATATTGGTAGCACGGCAGTAGAGCTAGAACCTTCCTGCTCGTATCCCCTTATTTTTCACTGCTGTGCAACAGATGGCAGCAGAGGGGCAGTGTGACAAAATGGCGTCTGACATGGAAGTGCGTATGGAGCAGAATTCCTCCAAAAATAAGTGGGAGGAAATAAATAGAAGGCATTACATTCAGAGTGACCTACCCATATGTATATATTAGGAAGGAACGGGCTGAATACACACCACCGCACACACTGAGTGGCTGTTGTATAAGATGATTACTTCAGAGCGCTGTAATTAATCACATAAACACTTCTCAGAATTTGTCAGAAATAAAAACCCAAAAGGTCATTAGTGAGTAGCTTTATTGTGAGGCTTTACAGGTGCTGTGAACAAAATCAGTCATAAATGCCACTCATCAAACCCATTCAAACTAAGCCAGCAGAAAGCCACTTTAAGGTTCCTTTTTATGGGCAAGGGCCTTCAAGTGGAACTCAGAAACAGGACAATAACTGTGAGCATGTTGTGGGAGAAGCCAGCCTCATATAAAATCATGAGGAGCTTAGAGGGGAGCTGTTGCACCTGCAAGGACCCTGGAGTAGACTAACTCAGTAGATGGTGCTTGCAGCTAGGGAAGCAAAACAACTTCTGTCTGTGGGCTGGGAGGTTTTTTATCCATGAGTGACAAGGGTCCATGAGTGTACTCAGCCCCTTTTATGTTCAGGGCCCAGCTGGCAGACTCTGCGAGGAGTGTTTCTCTTTCTGCTTTGGCAAAAATTACTCGTTCAATTAAAAAGGAGAGAGCTGGAGAGTGCCTTGCACTCATGGGGAAGATTTCCCCTGGTCTCTTAGTGCCTGCTGATCACAATAACAGTCCATAGTTGAGTGGCACCTTGTGCTGCAGGGAAAATACACAACATCTTGGCTGCTGCTGAGCTTGGAGCACGTTTTTCACCTTTTTCAAGCCATGACTGCTTTGCTGAGGAGCATACACTACAGTACAATGCCCTGACAGATAGGATGTGAAATTGCACTCCCTGGTGCACATATTTTTTCTGTAGATGGAAGGCCAGTTGGTTGCACTCCATGTGTATATGGAGGAATTCTGTGAAAGGTTTAGCTTGGCCTAAGCATCCATAGCTACATAATCATGCAGGTGGCTGGAGAACTGACCAAGCTCCACAGGCAGTTTTTTCATCTCCAAAACCAGAAATCTGGAAATGGAGCAACCAGCACGTTTCAGCTTTTCTGCCCTAACACCTGTAGGTTATCAGGTGGAGTCCAGTCCACCTATCACCAGTGAAGCCTAGCTCTGGATTGCTGCCCCAAAAGTCGCTGTTAGTTTTCTCACTCTTACCCACCTTTGGCAGCCTTGTCCACATTTTGCCTTTTGAGATTTGCTCAGAGTAGTCTATGAAGGCTCTGGTGCTGACGAGCAAGCACGTGTTCTTATATATCTGAGCTCTCTTACAGCATTCAAGATTCAAGTTTTGTCAAACTGCAAAGCTGCTTGTATTTGGGCCACAGTACTTAAATTCATACACCTCAGTTCTGAGGTCCTTTCATCAGCTAATAAGCTTCTTCTCAGAAGTTTACCTGGAGTAAAATAAGCTCCTTAAGTAACAAGTTTCTAAATCCTGAAATCTAGTCTATAGCCACACTGTGGGTTTTCTTTAATGATGTTACTTTAAAATAAATCTTGTACTGAAACAGTGAAAAGCTGACTTTTGAACATCTGTTATAGCTAAGTAAATATTATTGATGAATAAGTAATTCTTCAAAGACTTGTCAGTGCTTATTCTTAGTACTTTTATCAGTCTTCTGTATATTTGTTTTTCTTTCCTTCCTCTTGTAAGAAGGAAATGGTTTCCTTCCCTGACCTGTGGATAAGAGAAGAGCTCTAAGGAGTCACATTAGTAAACTTGCACCCTGCACTGCACGAACAAGAACTTCTCTGTGGCCCACATCTTTCTTCGGATTATTCTTGTTTGTTTTCCATGGGATACTCTGCTAATTCCCATGAAAGCTGGCTAATCTGCCAATTGAAATACTATGTTTATAACCCAGACTGCCTACCGGGAGCAGAGCAGATTATTTTTTCAAGGAACAAAGTAAACCACACACAAAATCTTTTTATTTACTGGGAAGGAAAAAGCAAATGGATCAATTTTCCTAAATTCTGTACAACCGAGACCAATTCTCTTTAATCCTAGTGGAAATGTGAAAACTCTGGATCTGTTGTTCTTCTCTTAGATATACAGCACTCTCTGTTTTCATTTTGCCAGCTCCAGCAAGAGCAAATTTAAAACACAGCAAGGTCTTTTTGTAAGTGGCTGGGCAAATCAAGCATTATTTTTAAAGAAGTCAGAACTAAATGATATATTCTTGGTAAAAGTATTACAAAATAGAGTGTAAAAATGACTAAAACCTTGCTATTATTTACCACTCATCTCTAACAAAATTACAGGTATAGAATATATTTACAAGGATATCTTTTAGAATATTATCCTTTTTCAAGTGTGAATATTTGAATGGAAAAAAAAAACAAACAAAAAACCCTAAATCCTAATGCCATTCAAAATTCTTCATACTTTTATTTTTATTTATTTTTATTTCCTTTTCCTGTTTTTATTTCTTTATTTCCTTTTTCTTTCATGCCATCTCTGTCTTCTTTTGGGGCTTTGGCTTAACTTAAGGCAAAGCAAAAGTCTTCCCTATTTTCCCCAGCAGTTATTGGAGAAGATCCCGGAGTAACAGTGTGGCAGAATTAGTTGTTGTTGTTGTTGTTTTTCCCCTGAAGCTTGTTAGGAAGTAATAATCTTGTTCAACCTGTAAAATAAAAATATGAAGGTTACTGACAATGCAGTTTATGTCTCTTTCACAGTAATGGTTTCAGGCACAAAGCTGTAATGGATTCAAGCTTCAAGCAAACCTGTCCTCTCTCCTTCTCATGTCTGGAGAAATAGGTACTGTGTTTGAAGGAGCATCATTTGTATATAAACACCCATCTAAATTTATTAGCAGCAGATTATTCAGGCATGCCTTTTATAGAGAGCTTTGGACAAAAAGTTCTGGCAAAGAAACCAAAGATTTATGAGTGTGTTCTGTGGAAATCTGTTTCATAAGGAAAAAATACAAAATATTGTTGAGATCCTCCTGGTCATTAAGGATTGGCCATATATTTGTGGCATGTCAAGTAATGCATCACCTTGCAGTGAGAATTAGGACCTGGTGCAGTAGCCTGATGAAGCCAAAATGCCATTTGAGCTGGAAAGGCAGTGCTCTTATTTAGTTTAGTTAGAGGAGGTGTCCATTATCTCCTCAGGAGAGATCTTCCTAGCACACTGGGCCTGGTTGATAATCCAACCATGACTACACAAGTCATTATTTCTTGTGCCTCCAACATGTAAGTGGCCATGGGAGAATCAGAAGCACATGCTGTTTAATAGTTTTTTTTTTTACTGTCTTTTTTTCTGTCTTGAAGGCTGAGGAAATTTTGGTCTGACAAAGTCATTTGGGATGAGTGCAGCAGGTTTGGTCTCCTGACCAAATCCAGTTCCCTGTACCTTCCTAAATGACTGTTTGACCCTCTGTAATGGTTTTAAAAAGCCACAAAATCAAACAGAAATAATCCTTGCGTCCTTGGAGGAGCAGTGGTGTTTCAAGTAGCAAGTTGCCTGCCTTACTTGTGCCAGAAAAGATAGTATAAGCTGCTTCAATGGCCCTTTTCTGATGTTTGTCTGTGCAAACCATTGTTTTAAGGATAAGGAAGGGCCTTGTGCTTTTGGTTGCAGGAGGGTATGCTCCTGGGAGAGTAGCAGCATTTACAGTTGCTCTGCAAACAGCTCTTTTCCATGCATACATTGGCGATACAGGAAGGTCAAGAAGGTGAATGGGGAATGTCTGGAAAGGGAAGGTAGACAGCAGGGTGAAGGATGGCTGGTTGTGGTGGCAAGTCAGAAGAGGTGAGCGCTGAGTGTGGAGCAGGGACAGGAGCCTGTGATTCCCAGTAAGAACAGAAGTTCAGCAGAAGGCTCATGTGCTGAAAATGTCACCCACAGCATCAAAAGCCTTCTTCTAACATGCCAAACCAGTTCACTGGCTTAATATATGCAATATATGCAGTAAATACACTGTATGTATAATAAAGCCAAAGTACTTTATTGATAATTCTTTAATTACGCTATTAGTTAGTGAAACTTTTGTAGAACACTTACAAATTTAAAAAGCTACAGATAATTAAGTTATAGAGATATATATGTATAGATAATTAGATAATAATCATTTAAGGCATGAACTATAATTTAGGAAGCCTGTTAATTGTTACGCAACTTTGTAAGCTATCATTTTATCTGCCAATGACATTCATTTATATTTCACAGTCCTTCATTGCATCTTTTTCATTAAAATAATATAGGGGAAATAGTCCATAAACAAATGCAAGACAACGATCCTTTTGTCTTTAGGTTATGGCTTGCTAATATTAACCCAACTCAGCAGCGACTCAAATTTGTTGCTACAGAATAATACTGGCAGGAGAACAAATGGATCACATGAATAAATTTAAGCTGATAAATAGGAGACATTTTCTAGCCATCTGGAATAGCTGTCAGACTATAGAAGGTTGTGGAACAGTCTTCAGAAGAACAGTGGAATGAAATGGCTGAACGTTTTTAAAGATGAAGCTGGATAAACTTCTCTACGTGGTTGTTCTGGATGATTGTCTTCTACAACGTGGGGCTGAAATACAAAAGGTTGATGCTGTTGTAAGCAGTCCTTTGTGCAATTTGAGGGAATGCAATGTCAATCCATGAGGATGAACATCGGTGTTATGGAATGAGGATTGTGAATGTCGAGGCCAAGAACAGGATGGACATGGATCATTTCTCACCAACCAGAAGCGAATTATTGCCCACTGGAGGCTGGCTCTCTTGCACACAACAAGAAGCATCCACTGACAATGGTGCAAACAGGCAGCAAATCTTAGCAGAGAATTTTCTTTAAGGAATATGTTTAGATATTATTTTGCAACTGCTTTCTATTGCTTGGGCTGCTGTCTCCTAAATGCAAATGACAACTGGATTAACGCTAGCAGAGCAAGCAGAAGTCTGTGTTATCACTTCAGCTAACACTGTAAGAAAAACAATTTCCCAAGATCATGGCACCTAGCACTTTTTCCCAGTATCAATACTTCTGTGGCAATGAAAGTTTTCAAAGGGAGCCTTGATATAGAAGTGACAGAACATGGCTGCCTCATCTGCATCTTCTGCTGAAAAGATATTTGAAACAAAAAGAAAAAATAAATGTCATTTACTGGGCTGGTGAGAGACTGGAGGGCTGTACTGAATTCAGTGGAATTGTGGTAATTGGGATTTTCCACTGGTCCACCCCAAGGTGAATACTCCTCGCTTATTGGTTTTGATGCATGAATCCTTCACCAAAATGGATTTTACAAGTGGACAAAGAGAATCATTGAGACTTGATCCACCAGCAGCTGCTGAACATTGCCCTGAATACAGGCAGAAAACCTTCTGCACAGGAACTCTTAACCTGTTAGTTATTGAAATCCAGAGTACAGGCTGGCAATAAGATGCTTAGCGGTCGTGCTTGTTGTAAAGCTGGATGTTATTTATTCAGAAAGCTTGATATTTGATTCAGAAATCTGCTAGATCATTAAATGTGCTTCAAATATTGTGGGTTGTTGGTAATACTAATAATGTCATAGAAATTGAAGTTGTAAAATGCTACTGAATCATCTGGTTTCCTGACCTCCTGCTTATCACAGTCCATTACTTTTAATAAGGAACTTCAAAAGTTTGTGGCAGTCCAAAATGTTTTTGTTCCTTCTCCTCCAGTTTGATGTTTGCGGTGGAAGAAAAAAGGTTGTGTAATATTTGCTCGTGCCCTAGGTTTACTTATGTTGCTTACCATCTGCTTATGTTTTCTCCAGTTTCCAGAACCCTTAATCTTAGTGCAGAAATGGGAGTGAAAATTCAAGGTGTCCTATGTGGGAGTTCATCGGCTGCTAAGAGCTCCAGAAATGACAAAAGCTGTCAGTCTTCCAGATGCATCCCCTTTTGAATTGGTGACAGTAATAATTCCACCCCTAAGTCTTCGGTAATGCATTAGCATTAACTGTAATTTTTGCCTTTAGACAGTCTCTACAGTACAGCATGACAGTTCCTACCCTGTAATTGTAAGATCCTCATTAATCAAAAAGAATATTATGACATTGTGAGCTCACAAGAAAGACAATTAATGACTGACATAATAAAGGCCTAAATTGTGCTGCTTTGATGATTAGAGGTGCCTTTTTTTTTTTTTCCCTTGTGAAAATAGGATTTACCAGCTGTAAGAAAAAATGCTGTATAATAAAAGCAAAGAGTGTTCAGAGGCAAGCAACAACAACTCTTATCTAGAACAGGCCTTTATTTCAAAAGAAAATTAAAATTTCAAAGCCATGTCAGCAGTGCTTTTTATTGATAAGCCTGAATTTAAATCAGGATCTTAAAGAAAAACCTGTATGTATGAAACACATTGGGGTAGCACTGTGTTTACTGATTTGCTGTTACCCGTTAAAAGTACAGAAATATATATATGATTTTGGCTAGCCTCAAAAGTGTGTTTTGGCATTTATGAAATGATTAATGCTCAAACACATCTCCTAAATAGAATGCAATTATATGTATTCTCCTTTGTTCATAAGAAACCAGACACAGTGAATGATAAATTAAGGGGAGAGGAAAAAAATGCTTGATCCAAGATTCTTTCATCAAAGGTTTGTAGGCAAAACCACTGAGTTGCTAGCACAAACCTGGAAGGTTTGAACCTTCCCTCAGTAGGTTCAAGCAAATCACTGGTTTAAGCACTGGTTTGAATGAAATCAGGACAGCACTGTCTGTGCCTACGTGCTGCGAGGGATGAACTGGGAGCTCTCTAGAAGACCTCTAGAAGCTCTCTAGAAGCTCAGGGGGATAAAGGTATGCAGAGTAGGCAGTGTAATCCTGATGGAGGCCCATGCATTTTGATGCACTGTGACTAACAGGAAAACAAGTTAAATCAATGTTTTCTATCTGGGTATTCCTTCCTCCAGAGCAGAATGCTTGATGCACTTGTGATCCAAGTAACTAATAAGCTAAATGAATATTTATGACTCTGAGAATCCCCAAAAATGACTCCTGAGCTGGGCTGCTGTGCAGTAGTTAAGCAATTTCTACCAGGCACTTTTTCTGTAGTTATTTAAACACATTTTTAAACATAGTCCTAGCTGTTAATGCAGTCAGATTACTTCTAAGTGTGAAATTACTCCCTTTCTTATCTGGACAAAAGTTAGTTGAGAAATGAGAAAAAAAATTCTTTTGGATTATTACCCAAATCGCCACCTTTTCTCAAGATAACATTTTTAGTATATACAGACCCAAGGTTCATAGCCTTCGTCTCCTTGAGACTGTGATGTGTAGGATGATCAAAATCAATTGTGTAAAATGATAACCTTTGTTAAAAATACTTCTTGAAATAATGCCCATTCCTTCCTTTTGTTGTTGTTGTTGCTGTTGTTTTGCTTTGTATCTATCATTTAAAACAAGTGCTTTTACGTGTTTATTTCAGAACTGACCACATGGTAATTCATGAAATCCTTGTTTTGTTTATGTTTCTTCTGAGCACAAGGCCAGACTGGTGCTGACTAGATATATTCTACCCCAAAATTCATTTAGCATGGATGACAAGTCTTCAGATGTTTAGTCCTCTCCATCTATTCCTATGGGGAGGTACTATTTTAACAAAGATGTTGATTTTATGTCCCTCTCCAAATGAAATTCAATGACACTTGTAAGTATATCAAATCCTGATGGATGTCTTTGCAGCTACCATCAAGAAATATCCTCAATATCTAATTAGCATTTATTTATATTTCAGATTCTTATGCTTATTTCTTGTGTTGCCCCTGTTTTTAGGACTGGACCATGGTTAGTGAACTTAAGTCTCAGCTATTTTTCTACTTTAAATATCACTTCCTTCTTTTGAGAGGACTCCAGAAGTGCACAGCATTTAGGCTGTGGGACTTCTTATTTCAACAATCATATACAGACAGCATTAAAACACGGTGATCCGGATGGTTCCCACAGTGGAAGGACAAAAGTACAGGGAATGGAGACTTACTTCTGAGAAGCTAAAAAGTGTTTCTGCACAAGTCTCAGTCCCTGAGGATTTTATAAAATTGTACCAATCCTAGAAAATCCTGTGAGAGAGTTTTGTGACGAGTTCTTGATTTTGTTTTTCCCATTTCTACTCTTTAGAAGCAACTGCTGCATACCGTTGCACTTATAGAATCATAGAATTGTTTGAGTTGGAAGGGATCTTTAAAGGTCATTTAGTCCAATTCCCCTGCAATGAACAGAGATATCCTCAGCTAGATCAGGGTGCTCAGAGCCTGATCCAGCCTGATTTGGATGTCTCCAGGGATGGAGCATCCACCACATCTAGGGGCACCTCTTGAAGTGTCAGAGAAAGTAAAATTCAAAGATGGTCCTTGTATGGGAACTGCTGAGCCACGGCCTGAACCTCTGATTGACCACCTGAGGCGAGCACTGAGTCAGCCACAGGAGCACAGGTGAAGGCAATTCAGCTGTGCTGCCAGAAGGGGGGGAGCCTGGCTGCACCTCTCCTAGACCTATTGAAGAGCTGGCTGCCAGTGGGGATGGGTCTCTGCTGGACATCCCCTCTTCTGGTTTTTTGTGGGTGAGCCTAGCATGCGGGTAAGTCCTCCATTTATTCTCTCTTGTTTTCTTAGTCTGCTTTGCCTAATTCTCTTGTTTTTTGTTTTTTTTTTGTGATTATAATATCTTAATATCTGTTGATTATGCAGTCCTCCTGGTCCTTTTCAACTTGAACAATTCCATAGCAAAGGCCCTTTATTGAAACCTTTGCTCATACTGATGTATCCAAGATAAAATAACCAGGTTTATCAAAACATACAATGGATTCCTGCCAATGACTTGCTGTTTACAAGTTCTAGCAGAAATGGAAGACCAAAGAATTTGATGTAAAATAAAAATTGTCTAGAGAGTCATACATACACACAGAAAATGACTGTTGCTGTGGACTGGTATTTCCTCTAGAGAAGAAGACTATCTGCTTCAAGCTGGGGGTATAGATGAGAGGATCTGTTTCTCTTTTATCTCTGACTCATTCCTCCCTCATTTTGCAATAACACTGTTGTGCTTCCACGCTGGCTGCGTGGAAAATAATGTTTAAAACAAAGGTAAAATTACTTAAAGATGTAATAGCATACGCCCTTCAAGAAGTAGCTACATAGATCTTTTGACTGTAGTACAATAGAAGCAGCAAAATTTAACCAGAAGATACTTGTAAGACTATGCCTGTGCTGAAGTTACGTGGAAAACTTTGTATGAAATACAAAATAAAATATTTTAAAAATTAATTTAAACAAACATAGAGATTAAAAACATATATTCAAAGCAAAGGATGTTTTCTATTATTGGAAATTACGAATTTTTGCTATCATCCAATATGCAGTCCAAATGAAGAATTATGAAGACAGATGTAGAGGTGTTATTGTGTAAGGGTTGTGTCTTCTTGAGTTTTTTTTTTTTCCCCTCTGCCAGTGGACATTGGTCTTCCCCATTCTTTTTAACTGGATTGTATTCTGCCCAATAAGCAGCCTTACTGTTTTCAGAGTGAGATTCACACAAGTGCTGAAACCACAGAAAAGGAGTAAGATTTCAAACAGGAATGATTCATACGGGTGGTGGCGGTTGCAGCTGTACAGATGTCTGATCTTTCCATTTGAGGTCCCAGACATTGAAATTCAAGCTATATCAGTAAAGTACTTGTTTGGTGTTGTTGGTTTTTTTTTTAGGGATTGTGTGACTTTCAAATAATGTTTTAATAATAATATAGTTATTTAATTTTATCCAAATATTGTCATAAGTAATGTTAATTTATTGAAAGATATTGTGAAATAATAAACAGAATAATAGCTGGATGATGAAAATGATATAAAAAAAATTACAGAAAGACAGCTCAACTGTTTTTACTATCAGCTGGGCAAGTGTTCATCTTCATCTTCTAGACCTTATCAGCTGCAAAGAGAAGATAGTGAAAGTCTTCGGAGACTTACTGGTCTCAGGGGATAAATTAATTCCATCATACACTGTGAAATGAATTCTGTTTAATCTGTTTTAACTCCTGGTTGCTCAACAACCTGGGTAGGCTAGTGATTTCAATACAGGCAATATTCTTTGTTTTATTAAATATGTCTGCTTTTCAGTAGACTGTCTACTGCCCAAACTTTAAAAGTGGCTTTAAGAAAACCACTACCAGAGCAGCTATATGTCTGACAGGAAAGAGCATCATTTAACAACAGTTTACAGTATTGCAAATATAGAAATCCTAATGGAGGTAATTACTTACCAATAGCTCTTATTAAAGTAGTAGTATATTAGTCACCTGTTTGAGGGCAGCATCTGGCTCTTCAGATCTATTCAAAGGAAAGGCCCTGACTTAGAAACCCAGGTTTATAGAGATTGAATAAAATTCTCATGCTGTGTTTATACTTTTTTGAAACCCTACTAGGACATATTATTTTCCTCAGTATTATTTAAATATGGATATTTATATGGATCTTCAGATTTAAATACGTCCTATTAGACGTCCCAGCTCATTTTCACTTTCGTCTTTCTGATCCAGTTCTTCCTAGCCCACTCTTAGAGCAGGCTTGTGTCTAATTCTGTTTTATGAAATGAATCTCAGTTGCAATTAATCTTAATTAAACCTCAAGTTATTTGAAAACATGTTCACTGCCAAGGACCTTAAAGTTTAGAAATTCCGATGAGGACTTTGTGAAGACTTTGCAAAGGTTTTTACTTTTATCATTGACATATCTTTTTTAAAAAGACCTAAACACGTAGCGTTTTGGATTATTCTACCAAGAAAAGGAAGCTAAAAAAGAAGTTAAGTTTTAGCACAGTTGTTGGATATATTTTTCCTCTGTGTTTATTTTCCCTTTTATTTTTTTCTACCTTTGAGCCCAATATTTGGCAACAGCAACGGGACGGATGGGTCAAGCTTTCCTGTCTGTTCATCAGACTAAATCAACAGAATTATTCAAATCTGCTACTTTCTTCAGTTTTGTATATGTTCACAATGGAATTAAAATAACTTGACAATCAGGACAAGTTAGTTCACCAACTGAGACTTTTCCATTGCATGTTACATCTTTCCATTACATTGTTATAGAAAAGAAGATAGGTGTCATGAGAATGATAAAGGAGAGAATCAGCCCTGAATTCAACAGAAAACATAGCAATACAGATCTGGCTTGTGGAGATCTGCCTTGGATGTATTGTGATGACAGTAGCAGCCTTTTAGCCATGTAATTGATGTTCCAAAGGTTCATAATCTCAATTAGAAATTCTACTATCCTTCTATCATAAAAATTTATATATATTTTCCACAATTGATGCATTTTATGAAATTCCATAATGGAAATAGGGCTTCATGCAATAAAAGATTTGCTAGTATCAAATCTTGCTGAAATAGGTAACTGGGTAGCATCATCATATTATATTAACAGATTTGGTGGCATTTAAATAAAGATATCTGTACTGGAGTGGCTGGGAGTCAGCCGGAATGCTCATTTAAATGTTTGAGCAAAAATAATTTTAGTGTTGTTTTTTTTGTCCCTTTCTCTTAGGAAACCCTGGTATGACATGCATTCCAGAAAAAGATGATTTGACTGATCTGTCCTTCCACTATAGTTCTGAAAAGGAGCAAGGTAAAGAGTTTTGCCACTTTTCAGTTATTAGTGTTTACTTCTACCTTGCCCATCACATTTACTCGTGTAGTTACATCTAATAGGCAAGATTTAAATCCACCTGCTCCCAAATAATCTATCTTTCTTTCATATTTTAAGTGTACAGTGTTTTAAATTAGAGAGATTTCATAAGGCTCTGCTCCTCAGTTATTTAAATGCATTTTGGGACAATGATATGTAGAAAAAAAATCTTAGATAATGACATCTGAGCTTGGTGGTAGTGATAAAAACATAGGTAGTTTGGCACTCTGAAAATCATAGAATTGCCACATCTAGTTTATTTTGCACTCCCCAGAGCATTAAGCTGTTTAGCACAAATCTAATTTCCCAGCAAACAGCTCAAGGCAGTTAGTGCTCAGTTTGGTTCCAAAGAATTAAGCACACTGTTATAAATTGTGATAGTCAGTGTGACTCTGTAGATAAACCCATTTTCCAGTATGTGTATTCCAAGCATGAAAAAATTAGAGGCTGCTGTTTTACAAGGGAGATTACAATGAAAATAAAGGTGAAATTAAGGGAACATTTACTTCAAGGCTAATTAATAACAATTAATAAGAGAATAAAGCTCAGAAAGAGAAGGAAAAATTGAAGGAATTTGCTGGTAAAGAATATTCAAGGTACTAACACACACAAAACATCAGTTTCACTGTGGATAAGCAAGTAACTACCTCTTGGAGTCTAAATCTCTCATGTCACAGTAATGTGGACTGAGATGGATTTTCTAGGCCACCTAATCTGCCACTATCTAGAGTCAGGAAAGGGGATGTGGTGGTTGTGACTTCAGTGGATTAATCTGAACAAAAGAGAGCAGATGAGTTTAGAAACTCAGTTCTGCAGTATGTAGTATGAGAAAAAAAAACAACAGTATAAAAGACCCCGGAATCCATCTCAAAATATACAGTGCATGTGGGCAGAAAGATAAGAATTTCAAGTTCCTAAGATCATAGTCAAAATGAATTCAGGAGGAGACCACTATGGCAATAGTATGAGAATTTGTCATGGCTTTATGATTTTTTGTTATTGATACTCTGCATCACAACATCATCTAGTGTACTTTGAGTTAGAGTTAATGCTTTGGTTCCATGGGCTGTCAATAGTTCTGGGTACCTGTCTGAAAACAGTAGAACCAACTGCACTTCCCAGTAGACTTCCTTATTCCATTTCCATTTTCAAATCTGAGGGAATGGTAAAACTGATTGGGTGTCATGAGACTCTTTCTGCTCATCTCTGCTGTGTGTGCTCCCTGGCCATCTCACATACAGCATCAGAATAAAGGCTTTGATTTTCAGACACTCTCATTTATCTGATTTATTAGCTTCAATTCCAATTATATTGTATTATATTGTGTTAATTCACATACTGCTATGTTATTTAGTAAACTAGTTTTCTTCCCTAGCTCGTTGCCACTGTTTTCCTCTTCTGGGCCCATCTCCTTGCCTTCCCCTTTCCCAGGGCATGGGTCCATAGATCCCTGGGTCCCTCTGCCCCGTCAAACAGAGAACTAGGCCTATTTGGGCCAGAATTGTGGCCAGAACTGTGAACAAATAGGTCGTGGTTGGACTTGATGATCTTTAAGTTCTTTTCCAACCTGAGTAATTTTATGATTCTATGAAAATTGAAACAGAAATTTTCTCTCCAAGAGAAAGAACAGTGAGGGAAAATTTGCTGTTATATAATAAGTTACATATTATATAGCACAGAAGTAATTGTGGCAATTACACTGCAGAGAAGGGTTGATATTTTCAAACCTACACTTCAGAAGGGCTTTTTTTTCCCCATATTTTTCATCTGAGAGGATAAACCATTGTAACCTCAAGAGATTTGGAGATTGTGTTATAAAATGGTGAAATCTACCTCTATTCTATCTTGGGCTCACAGGGTATCAGAGCTGCACTGTGCTTGATGTTGTAGGAGACAATTTTCCTCTGAAGAACTGAAGTTCCTAACCCAAAAAGTAAGACTAGAAAGAAGTATGGGCTTCCCTGTGGCTGGCATTGCGTGCCAGTGACAGACCTGGTCATGGAGCTGTATGTTGTGATTCCAGCTATGTTTGCTGTGCAGTGCTTGCTATTATGCAATGAAGCTCTGCATGCTGCTTTTGGCTCTTGGAGGCTTAAAATAATTTTTCAGCAAATCCTGTGTGACTGAATGTATGGGTAAAATACACCAGTATGCTGAAAGGCAACTTTATAATTAAACACCATGCAGACACTACTATTTGAATGCATGAGTAGGACAAGTATAACTTGAAGGGGAGGAAGTTTTGCAAATCCTGTGAATTGGGACAAATCCTTAGAGTGAGCAATAGGGCTAGAGGGAATGGCCTCAAGTTGCACCAGGGGAGATTCAGGTAGGATATTAGGAAATGCTTCTTCTCGGAGAGAGTGGTCAGGCACTGGAATGTGCTGCCCAGAGAGGTGGTAGAGTCACTGTCCCTGGAGGTGTTCAAGAAACATTTAGAAGTTGTACTGAGGGACATGGTTTAGTGGAATATATTGGTGTTAGGTGGACAGTTGGATTGGATGATCTTAGAGGTCTTTTCCAACCTTAGTGATTCTGTGATTCTGAGTGCATTCTTGTTCTTAAATTGTTCTGAGTGGTTTCTTCCTCTGTGCTCTTCTTTAGTTAACCGTGCTTAATGCAATGATGTAATTTCATTAAATTCACTGTGCAGGGAACACAGTATTCTATTCTGTACAATGCGCTGCAGGTCTCTAATGAATCCAGTGAGCTTGAGTTATATCAACTAATGCTGTGAATGACTAATATGTGCACTGCTAGCACACTTCATCACTGCTTCTACTCCAGTGTCAAACTCCTTCCCAGACAGACAGCTGGTGTACTTATAGCATTGCACTACACTGAGCAGTTAGATGTTGCTGGGGTATATTAATTGGACGATCACTGAAGTTAGGTCTTTTGAACTTTATTTCAATTTTTACAGGAATTTTCAATGGAAACTTCTAGTTTCTGCATCAAAAATCAAGATCACAGAGAGAAGCATAAAAGAATGTTAAGATTTTGATGGACATATAAAGCATAAAGCTTAGAATTCTTGTTCCTTAGTGTTTTCCTCCTCAGTTACTTCCAGAGGTTTTTCTCAGAGTTTCTGTGCTGTAGTGGAATGTATGCTATCAAATGTCAAAGAAAACACACACAAACTCCATTTTAAAGCCAAGCCAAGATGTCATCTGAGGCATTTACCTTACAGATTGTCACTGTTGGCATCTTTATATTTATTCTCAATCTTGTCTTTTAGTAGGAATAAAGAAACTGGTTGACAGCTGAGTTTTGCTCTTTGCTGGATGAAGCTAGAGAAGCAGTGATTCTCTCACAAAAAAAGAAGCAATCTAATTTTTCTTGTAGTGATATGTTTCCTAAGTTATTTTTGAAGATAATTATGTTGAAATATCAATGTATAATCCAGTCTACTGTACAACAGGAAAAAGAGCAACACACAATCCAATAACAAAAAACACAAACAATTGTCCTGGACTGTCTAGTCTTGGTATATGTTGCATAATTGCAACAATAGATCAGACTAGTTCCTGTTTGTATCCATTAACTTCACAGAATCATAGAATGCCTTGGGTTGCAAGAGACCTGAAAGATCATCTAGTACCAACCCCACTGCTGTGGGCAGGGTTGCACCCACCAGATCAGGCTGCCCAAGGTCCCATCCAACCTGACTCTGAAAGCCACAGTTTCTCTTCCAGTGCTTCACCATCCTCTGAATAAAAAATTTCCCCCTAGTATCCAATCTAAATTTTCCCCTTTTTTCATTCAAAACTATTTCCCCTTGTCCTATCACTAACAGGCCATCTAAATGTTGTTCTCCCTCCTGTTTATTGGCTCCCTTTAAACACTGGAAGATCACAATGAGCCCAGAGTCTTCCTTTCTGCACTGAACAGGTTCAGCTCCCTCAACCTTTCTATACAGGAGCAGTGCTCCAGCCCTTTGATCATCTTTGTGGTCCTTCTCTGATCTTGCTCTAATAGCTTCACATCTTTCTTGTGCTGGATGCCCCAGGCTTGGATGCAGGTCTCCATCGGAGACCTCATGAGGGCTGAGTAGAGGGGAACAATCACTTCCCTCTCCCTGCTGGCCATCCCTCTTCTCCTGCAGGCTGGGATACTTTTGGCCTTCAGTTCTGCTAGAGCACACTGCTGGCTCAATGCCCACCTCCTCATTTAACAGAACTGCTAAGCTCTTCTCAGCAGTGATTCTTTCAAATGAGTTGTTCTCCCAGACTCTACATAGACCTGGATTGTCTCATCTCAATTGCAGTAGTTTCCAGGCACAGATCAGGTTCCTCTTCTCTACTGAAACTTCATAAAATAGTAATTAAATATAGGTGGTACTGAGGCATTCTTAATATCACTCTGATTACATTCAAATAAGTAGCAGATTATCTTAAGTGTTGTACACCCTTGTGTGCTTTTCAAAAACTTAGTTCACAATTTCTGAAACTTGGGCCAATAAAAATGAAGTTTGCAAGACCAGGTGAATTTGTATGGTGCACACAGCCAGGCACAGAGGTTGATGTTGGTAGACTGTTGTGCACCAGGGAAGGAGATAGGCATGCTCAGGGTGGAAGTCAGCTAAAGCAAGGTATACAGGAGATAGAAAATTGTGTATTGTGTATGACAGGACTTCTGCCTCTGGCATGTCAGAGAAATGGATTAAGACTACTGGGCACCAGGGAAGTTATGATTTATAAATGCTAAAAGCTTCTATCCCCACTGTGTATTACTGATCAGGTTTTTCAAACTGGGCTTCCTGCTGGTACTGCTGGGTTCTTAAGTGTAAATGACATTTGCATTTTGCTATTTGCAATGAACTGCTGCTAATCCTCGTCTTTATATTCCTGGTTACCTGACTGAATGGTAGCCTTGTTTCTGCAAAGAACTATGGACATATGTCTGCCAGAGGACATTTGTTTTAAATACTATATTGTCAATGGAATATAATTAAACAATACAAACGGAGTTCAAAATCTGGAGTCTCATAGTCTTATAGTGATATAGTTAGAAGAGAGATTTTGCTTCTTTCTGGCATGCAGAGACCTGCTGAAGTGTACTTGCAAGCGGTGGAAAGTGAGAAGGAAGAGGGGCTGTTTCAGGGCACTGGTGTTCTCTAAGTACACACAATGCTCTGTCCAAAATAAAACAATTGGGTTAGAACACAATCAGCTCTTTGACCTTTCCATTCCAAAGCTCAAGCACGACAGAACAACAATAATAAAGGCTTTTGGAAACTCTCTGGAGTTGCAAACTTTTATTAGCTATACTCAGGTCTAAGTAGTTTGAACTTCCCCCAGGGACCACTGCTTTATTCCACATGATTAAGCATGCTTTGTGCTCACCTTCAAACCATTTTTTTTATTTTTATTTTTTGAAGATATTATCAAGTAGAACTGTGTAATATACTGTGTGTTTCTTTATGGTAGATAACAATAACAGGCCACAGCACTAGCAGCTTCTTATAATAGCTCCCTCCCCTATCAACTCTCTTTCTCTAGCAGGTACATTTATCATTTCTACTACACTGACATTTCCAGCTCTGCTTCCCAGGACTGGCTTGTTTCTCTCAGTAGATTAGTTTGCATTCTTCAGGGTTTAAAAGGTTTAGAAAGCAACGGGGAGTTGGCAGGAAGAGCACGAATTGTTTACAAATGTCACAAAGTGTCAAACCAGCAGCCAAGTGGGGGACAGCAGCACTTTTCAGTCAGTCTGTGCCAGAAATATCATCCCTAAGAAAGGGCCAGAGTGCACCACAAAGATAGCAATAAAACTTTCTTGTACTCTGAGCTGAGAAGGGAGATTTTCTCACTCCTTGAGCCAACCAGAGCCCAATAAATCAGCAGCAGAACTTACAGTATAATTAATAGCCAACTGTACTAAAATAGCTCCATAAGGGTGTCTAGAGGGCAGGACAGATGTAGGAGGGTAAGAAGGTTTTTAGCTGCATGTTTCTTTCCCTTCCTTTCACTTCTTGTCACTGTCCCATCTTTCTGTTCTCCTCTGCTGGTTTAGACTCTTTTCCTTTTAGAGAAAGTCTTGCTTGTGATGTTAAGAATTCTGATGCTTCCATGCCATGGCAAAGATTAACAACAGTGCTGTTGCTTGGTGTCGCACAGCAAACAGCAACAGCATCTTGTTATAGGCCTCAGAGTTACACTCTTTGCACTTTGGTTTCAGGTGCAATTTCTTTGTAGTGGTAAACGAAATCCTCTGCATATCCTGTGTGCTATGTGTGTTGGCTGTGGTTCCTTTATAGGCAATAAACTGTGCATTAAATAGTGTGTCATCGTGTATCGTCTCTTTGGCAGCACTGGAAATGAGGTCTGATTTGCTATTTTGGTTTTAAAGCTTGGACACCTACCTGGTTTTGTTTCTCTTTGAAACATTTAGCTCTGCTCTTCCATATCTCCTTGGCTTCCTGGACTCACTGTTATACAGCAGGATGGGATGGTATCCTTCACTCCGTTAAGCCCTCCATTAGTTCACCTTCTGCCTGGTGACAGGATGAGTGATTCAACCCTCATCTTCATTTCGGTCTTGTTTGAATTTCATCTGTGATTTGGGGACACCTTTTCTAGGAATCTGGCAGAATAGTATCAGCTTTTTGCTTTAGATGCTCCGTTTGCCCCAAGTGTTTAGCATCCATAGTTTGTAATTCGAGGATAGGTATGATTTCTCACCCATGTTGGATAGAATAGGGATTGGTAATTGATTGGCTGATTTAAAGGAAGCTTGAATAATAGCTTGTGTGGTTCAATTATATTGCCTTAAGAAAAAGTTAATAACTGCCTGTGAAAACATTATTTGCAGACATTTTCTTTGGAGATAGTCAGCCAAATGTACCCCTCACAGATATTTTTGTATAAGATCATAGAAACAAAGCCTTCAATCATCAACTTGAAAAACACAGTCCCAAGTCCTGCAAAGATCCACACATCTATTTAATCTTGCCATTGAGTTCAAGTGTACTAGGCAAAGGGCACGAAACTAAATCTTTTTAAGCTGCTACAGGATCAGAGTGAATTCATGCATGTTTTAAAATTTTTTTGCCAGTTTATGAAGGCTAGTATTCCCAGAGTCTAGATGAGCCTTGGAACAAAGGAGTGAAACACAAAAAGAATATTTTCTTAGAAGACTCATCCCAGTGTCAACCAACCAACATACCTCTCTAACAGTCTTTGTGTGATGTGAACAGTCAAGTCAGTTGGTGGAGAATTCATCAAGAAAGGACTCAATTACGGACTGCTGAATGGCTTAACTTTGACCCCGGTCACAGAAAATGCAGAGGAGTTGGAATCTTAAGCCTCCACAGTGATGAGCCACGGTTAATAACTGGGTAACCACATCAAGCTCTTTCATTTTCCATCACTTCTCAGATGCTTAACAAACTAGGTTTTGCAACATCACCTTTAGGTCCTTCATCATATTTAGGAAAATATGCCAAAAGCCTGCATCACAAGATGACTGCGTGTCTAGTGTTCCTTCTGGAGAAATTGCTTTGATGTATCAGGGAGGAGGATGTGAAGCAGAACTCTCTAACAAGCTCTTCAAATGCCTCTGCCTTTCACTTTTCTCCAGATCTTTAATTCAATATCTTCAAAACTAACACCTTTTCACTCACTGTGCTGCTGCTGGCTTCCTTCCTTTCCATGATTAGGCTTCTTGCTAACTCTTCCTGGCTAACGCTGTAGTGTGACATGAGCCCAGGAGGCATCATGAAGAAATTGCCAATGGGCCATGAGGAGGTGGCGTAGGTGGAGTAGTTCCACAATATGACAGCCTCATTGTATGACATAGAGTCCTTCAAAGACTGTCACCTCTGTCCTGGGATAATATTTTCTTCAGTTGCTAGGATAAGGTGCATGAAGTTTGTGGCTTTTTGCAAGTAATGGTTGGAGATCTACATGTTTATGTTTTATTGTCTCAAGTTCTGTTTCTACTCCTGCCCAGTGCAGAGTGACCTAAATCTTTAGGAACTGGTTGAATATGGGGCAAAAGGCTAATCTGTAGGTTGGAAGTCTTCCTTTCTCCCATGGGAGTGTTTGGTGGAGATGGGCTGTATTTCTTCACTGCCTTTGTCAGGCCATAGACTGTTCTTGCAGGTGTTGGGGTGTGATGGTTCATACTCAGAATATGCATACTGTCACCATTTGATCACCAGTATAGTCGGTACCAGTGACTTCATGTCTAGCATCACGTGTGTGTACTGTATATTCCATTGAAGCAATAGTGCTCAGGCATCAGTAGACTATGTCACAGGCTTCAGCTTTCCTGGCCTCAGTCCCCAGGCAGAGGAACTCACTAGATGGCAGCAACACCCCAGCTGTCTGAGGAGCCTCCTGTATGCTTCCCCTCCCCCATGCTGCTTCTGGCTGGGGTAGCAAGAGAAAAAAATAAAATAAAATAAAAAATAAAGCCCTTCTGCTGTACATGGTTCGAACAAGAGAGCTGTGATGTGCTGCTTTCTTCAGCGTTTCATCACATCTCCATGTGACGCCTGCTGTCTATACACATGTATGTATGCATGCATGTTGTGAATGCAAAGGCCTGTGAGCATGTTCATGCACAGGTTGGGTTTTTTTTTCGCTGTTAAGATGCAGACTGCTAACAGCTGAGCCTGGCTCCCTCAGAGTCATAAGAACAGGAGAACGAGGGCTGAGGCTGGCCCAGGTTTTACTGAAGTCATCTTTGTGGATATCAGACCTCTCCAGCTATAAGCCCAGTGGCCTGGGGGCAATGGGTGGCCCCAGTGTCCTTTGTTAAGGGGGTCTGCATTGCAGCACAGGATCAGCAGTGTCTTTCCTCCACAAATCCTGACACCTCAGGAACCAGCCTGTCTTCTCTGATGATGGCACTTGGGTGTAGGAACACGTATAAAATGAGAAAATGATCTATTTGGAAAATGCCAAAATTTGGTAGTTTTTTTTTTTTCTTTGTTTTTGTAGTTGTTTATTTTTAAAAGAGACCTTCATCCCACCACCCCCAGCCAGTTTGCTGGGCTGCTTCACAGGGTGCCACAACCACAGCCAGTCTTGCCCCTTGCAGAATAGCTGAGCTATTTAATAAATATCATGCTGTACATTTCAATGAGCCCAGAATTAAACATCACATTAATGTAAGGGAATGTCACTTTCCCTGCCAGCTGCTGGCTATGCCCTCATCCCTGCTGTGGTCAGTCACATATGGTGGTGCTTTAAACCTTCTGCATCAGAGAAGCAGGGGGAGAAACAGTTTAATAGAAAAATGCACTTGAGCTTGCTTTGCTGTGGGATTAATTTTTGTGGGGCAGTGTAAGGGCTGGAGGGTGAGCACAGAAGGAAGGAAAAACAGAAAAAGAATTTGTCTTAATGAACTGTTAACGCTCAAAGGCGATATAAATAAAAAATTAAAGTTGGGACAGGGACTATTAAAGAAACATCATACATCGAGGTTGCATGTAGCCCTCTGCTCATGTGTCTGTAAGTCTACTGAGTCCGGATGAGAGCTATAGAGCTTTTGAAAAGTCTGTACCTAAAATGTAAACAGAGACTTGCAGTGACTGTATTTGTTACTCATATTGTAAAGGTTATTTGAAGCTAGAAGGGGAGGTATAGGATTAGCCATTGAATCAGGGCTTTTTTTCCTAGTTGTAACCTATCACCAGGTTGTCCACCCTGTTTGTGTGAAGCATGAGAGGAGCATGAGAAGGGCAATAGCCTGAGGAATTCTGTTCTGAACATATGGGTGGCTGCAAGAGGAGAAATTTTGGAGGCTTTTTAGTGCAGCAAGGCCTCTTCTACAACAAAAGTTCTGTGGGATGCTCAGACTTTGAGGGATCCCTGGTCTGAGTAAGACTGAGGATGCTGTACTGAAAACAGAGCTCCCTTGCTGCCCATATCAATCGCCCTGCCCAGCCACAGTGCCCAGCAGCTGCTTCATGTGCTCAGATCTCCCAGGTCCCTTAAGATGAAAGTAAGTGGGCTTGTATTTGGCTGAGACTAATTCTTTGACAACAAAAGCCTAAATTACTCCAGTCTTTTTATCTGGTAGTTACAGTAGGGTAAATGGCTGGGTACAGACATAGAGAAAATTGTATAGCCCTTTTTCTTAATGCAAGTGTAATGTAAATAATATACATAGATTTCTTACGTGAGTATGTGTGAGGAATTCTGGTACACATAGCTGAACTCAAATTCCTCAGGCTGTTGGGATGCATATGATTTTGGGCCTCTGATGACCAGGTACAAGATGCTTGTATGGGTGCTCACTTAGAGGCCAGAACTCATGAACTGTATTCATTCTTGTTCATTCTACTTTATAAAATAAACTACACTATCCATACCACTCAGTCCATGGGATTTGTCTTTATTGTAAGCATAACTGTTAGTGAAACAGCAATGGTATTATGGCTATAATAATGCCTGTATTTCTGTCATTGCATTTTAGTTGAGTGGAAAAGGTCAAGTTACTGAAATGTGGATTTTAATTTTTGAAAGTTCAATTCCAAATACTTGGTATATTTTGTGAGATATTTCAGTATCTGTGTTAACTTGTGGTTTGAAATTACTCTAATATTAGTTGTAGCTGTGTTAAAATATCTCTTTCACTAAAATTTCTCATATAGAATCATAGAATCATAGAATAATCAAGGTTGGAAAAGACCTCCAAGATCATCTAGTCCAACTGCCCACCTACCACCAATATTTACCTAATAAACAATGTTCCTTAGTACAACATTTAAATATTTCTTGAACACACCATTTTTTTCATTATTGTATATGATAGATCAGTTCTTATAGTGAGATTGAATGTGTGTGATTTTCCAGTGTGAGCAAAGTTATATGAGTATTTGTTTGAAACATGTTACTTGAATAAATACTATTTAAGTTTGGGGAAAAAAACCTTGTCTCTGATATGTTGCTACAGAAAGTGAATGATGTTATTCTCGATGCAAAGTAAAATGGCTTTATCCAGGACAGCAATTAGTTTCAGAACTATGCTCATAATCAGGTCATGTTTAATCATGACTTCCTGAATTTGTTACCTGGTGTAACCAATGTACCTGATGTCCTGGTTACTATCATCAGATACACTTATATCATGCAATGAAGACCTTTGTTCTCTTACAGGAATCAGAGCCTACAAAAGTCAATTAATAGATTCGGATTTCTTTCTTTCTCTTTTTTTTTTTTTTTTTAATTAAGGATATGTTAATCTCTTGCAAAAATTAAGAGAAAAAAGAAAAATTACAAATAATTTAAGCCTAGGACCACATTTCCCACCCAGAAATAGCTCTTGGTTAGGTAATATTGATCTGGGTAGCCAAGGTTAATAGAAGCTTATGAGTTATGTACTGCCCTTTGCACAACCCACATGGCCTTTCACCAGTTAAGATAGTGGTTTCTGTTATGCTTACAAAAAACAGTCCAGGAGGTACGAGTGAGTCATTACTTTCACAACTTCATGTGGTAAAGGAGGCTGGAACACAGGTTGGTAGTTGACAGGTGCTGGACAAAAACAGAGAAGTCTCTCCGGAGAGTTTGTGTGGGTGATATGAATGTGGCACAGAATCTTGGAAATTCTCCCAAAATGTCTTTTTATATACTGTGAGAAATTGAGGATTCCTATAGTCCTGGACTCTGTCACTGTCCTATGCCAGAAGGCATCTGTTAGTGTCTCATGGGAATGACTCTTTCCATGTCTTGGCCACTGATGCTTTTACTCTTCAAAAGGCTCTAGCCTAATCTTCCTGATTATAAAATTGGAATTGAAACTATAAAAATCTACTACAAGCAGGAAGATGAAGACTTGTAGCTCCAAGAGCTCCACGTCCTTCCTGTGCTGGGGGCCCCAGGCCTGGATGCAGCGCTGCAGATGGGGCCTCACAAGAGCTGAGCAGAGGGGGACGATCACCTCCCTCTCCCTGCTGGCCGCCCCTTTTTCATGCAGCCCAGAACACAGCTGGCCTTCCGGGCTGCAGGCGCACACTGCTGCCTCATGGCCAGCTTCTCGTCCACCAATTCAGAGTGTCTGAGTTGAGTCTTCTGTTGCTGCTGAACCTGAGGTCTCCTCTGGGACATCTCTTATTTGCAGAAGATGAAGGAGCTCCATTGCACTGCTGGTTTCCACGTGGGTGCCTGTTGGAGCACCTCTGCTTCGAATGTGCTCCCTCAGTATGCACGTATAGTACTAACTTGAATGCTAAAAGCTAAGTTCCCTTAGAATAAGGTTGCTGAGCTTTAAGAACTTGGAGTTTCATTTTCTTTAAGCTGGCCTGCCTTCTTCTTTCTATGTTCCCCAGCCCCATGCAGGTTGCTGCTCTGAGTATATTCCAAGCATTACTGTTTTCTATTCTCTTTCACTCTTTAGGATAGGGATAAAAGGCAATTTCAGAAAATTATCTTAACCTATGTGTATCTGTATTAAGTATCCAGGCACATGCAGCTTGCACTGTGATGTGATGTCCTTTGCGAGTCTGAGCTGCTGAAAGAAAACCCTCTGCTCTGCCACCTGCCCTGGGGCTGTCAGTGATGGGTTTAAGCACAAGGATGGAGTTCATTGCTCAGATCAAGGCAGGAATGGCTTTGACCCAACAGTTGCTAACCTTTCAAGGAGGCATGGAGGTAAGGCTCAGAGACAAGGTTGATGCTACAAGCTCACAAGAAACCATAGGCAGTTTGAGGAGGAAAAAAAAAAAAAAAAAAGAACTCAAAGTCTCACTACACAAACACACCTAAGTGTGGACAATCAAAATTAAGAAATAAAACAGAAGGACAGTATTCATTCAGGTAGAGAGGGAAATTAAGTGTAAATAAAGGATGCCTACACCAAATAGTCGCAGATGTGAGGAAAAATATTTCACCTGACAGTCTGGAGATTATGGAAAAAAGGCAATAAGAACATGGGCGTTTTCATGGTGGTTACATACATATCTCCTGTATGTCTGTAATAAAGTAAGAAAATCTCTGTCACACAGGAAGGATCAAATAGATAAGGATTTAACCTTGCAAATGTGTTCAAAACCCAACCGTCGAGAGAGATTTTTAACTACCTGTCATACTAGCTGTACAACAAGAGTTGTCCAGAATGGTATTGGATTATGCTGGGATAATATTTTTTGTATGGATGGGGTAAAAAAGAATTAATGGGGAGAGCTACCGAGTTTAATTTTGAGAAGAAAGTCTTGCAGAGAGTGAGAAGGAGAAAGGCAACAATTAGGTAAGGACACAGTTCACACTTACGGAAAATCAATTTCAAGAAAGCAGACTTCAGTAATTGCAGAAGCTTGATTTATGTTATATGTTGGGGAAATGCTTTAGTAGTGGAGATTTTTAAGTAGAGGGAAGAGTGCCAAGGAGTATGGTACGTCCATTGCTGGGAGATCTGAGTGGATGACAAAGCTGTGTTGGACACTAGTGATCTTGCATCGATGCAGATGTTGCTCACTTACAGCAGTTTCTACGCCTATTTTTGATGATTTAATGATAAAAGGATTGTTATTGAGTTTAATGGGTGAGTCACATCCCTGTTTATGCCTAATTGCCTGTAACAGTATTCTGTATGAAACTAACTGCTTTGTAAAGCACTTTGAAACATCAGATTACATGAAAAATGCCATCAGCAAGCAAGTTGTTTTCTTACAGTAAACAGCCTTAAAAAAGTAGTAAAGTTGCCAGCGTTTTATCTGATATCCCCAAACTCATTCTTTTCTATTGCACTGACCAACTGTTGTTTTTCAGACCATGTTTGATGAAGAGACAAAACACTATTAAGTTAGAAAGGGATATGTTCACATTAAAGCAATTGTAGAAAAAATGCATAACACATTAAGAAAGCATCATAAAAGGTGCCCTGGAATAGTACGGATATTCCTGTCAAATGTGAGCAAATGGAAGGGCACTTTTAATGCATTATTTATAGATACTGCTTTACCACCACAAGCCATTGGGAGCAAGGTCACCCAGTGGACTTCTGGGCAACGGGTCAAGACTTGAGAGGCAATATTGATAACAGCAGCTGACAGCTTCTTGGATACAGCTGGTATTTTCCTAAGCAGCAGCATTTTCTAACTTCTAATGAACACTGGAAATCTGTTTGCCGTGAAACTGTTTGTGTCTGCCTTGGTCACACGCCATTAACTGTGGTCAGACCCAGGCTTGGTATAGTTGCTTTCCCTCTTCCCTGCATATTTCTGTGAATCATCCAAGTAAATACCTCTAACGAATACAACAATCCTGTTTGTTTTTTAACTTCCCCAGACTCTGGTTTTCCTCTCCTCACTGTCTGCCAGTCATATTTTCTAATATGTTAAAGTCCCAAAGCTGAACGTTTGCAGTGTGTGGGGAAAAACAGTAAGAAAAAGTAAGCTGTAACTGAGGAATATATAAATAATGCTCACGCTTTTCAGCACACTGCCTTCTCTGCTTGGCTTTAAATTGATTACCATGACCTGTGCTTTTAAAAAAATTTATTATTATCATTATTATTGGGGTTGGACACGATGATCTCTGGAGGTCCCTTCCAACCCCTACAATTCTGTGATTCTGTGATTATTATTATTGTTATTATTATATTATCCTATGAAAATAATTTCTTCTCAAGGGGAAATGGGTAGAAAAACCTTTTGAACTCTTTAGCCAGATCACATTCTTATGAGATGTGGTTTGGATTGCCCAGCACAATGAGCTGATGTTTCCTCCAAATGCTTTTGGCTGGCAAAATCTCTTGGCTATGTAGGATCTTTCCTCAATCATCCTGCCTGTAGGCTCTAACTTCTTCCTGACCTGCTTCTCTTTCTTCAAGGATCTGTTCTTAGTGCTTGGATAGTACATCAGCGTGCGGTCCAAAACAGTTAACTGTCAGTGGAAGGCTTGATCAACAGCTTATTAAATTCCATCTTTATCAGTTATTTCTTTTGTGTGTTTCTCTTCCCATAACTTTTTCAGCTGCATTAATCTAACCGTGTTTATACGTTCATCTTGCACTGAATAACTCACCTTCCTGTTTAGAGCAATCCATCCACTTTTGTTAACAGAAATGATTTCCATTGAGAAAATAAGAAGAAAGAAGGTCACCTCCTTTTAAGAAAAGGCTTAAAGCACAAAGCTTTAACTTTCTTCTAAATGACCAGATTGTATTAGATATTCAGCATCTAATTTTAAGAAAAAAACATCTTGAAAATACCATTTTTCTTTAAGAAACTGCATGGACTTCATTCAATTAATGATTCTATGAGTCTATGATTCAAAGTAAGTAATAATTCCTAAGAGTAATGAGGGAGAGATGAGAATTGATGGATTTTCTCAATACTCACTTTATTCACGGGGGGGGGGGAGGAAGAAAAAGCTGTATAAGATTATAAGAAGAAAACTGAAATCTGAGCACTGCATCTGCCAGAGCTACGGTGTTTCCATTAGCTGCCAGACACTGTGACATATTTTGCTCCCAGTAATAGTAGTGTAAATTATTCTTACTGAAATTGAAGGAGTTGCACAGAAATTAATCTGGCTTAATGTAGTGCTGACTTCCTCTCCTTTTTTCTAAGGTGATTTCATGCACACAATGTACATAAAATAAGTAATTTAAACTAACATGAACTAGCCCGTTTGTGCCTGAAAGGATTTGGGATTAGATGATTTTTAGTTCAATTTTTCAAGATTGTTTCGCTTTTCATGGCAAAGTTACTTGCAAAAGTGAGACAGGGCAGCAGACTTCGGATAGTTGTGGTTGGGTTTTTTTTTGTTTCTGTAAAAGAAGTTTGTCACACGAGTTTTATACCATTTGAATGAGATATATTGGATAAAAGTAGTCTTTGATACTCGGTGATGGCTATAGGAGGCAAAAAATGTCAGGTCAGTCTGCAGGTAGACTGTGTTGTGCTGCTCATTTATCGTTGATTTTATATTTCTGCAGAGAAGATCAATATTTGTCACTTTTAAACCAACTTCTAATCCAATTTTTACATGAGTTTTGATCGCTAGCAGTATGTGCACATCTGAAGAGAGAGGGCTCTGTTTGCTGGGTCCTGGGATAGTCTGAGAAGAGCAGAACACTGACAGTGCTGGTGCACTGGGCTTCATGGGGGATTTATCAGTTTTGGCTCCACTTGCTGCACTCTCTCCAGAGCTGACTTGGCCTGGAAGCAGCTCAGACATGAGTTAACTGCGGGTCCTCACAATGGTCAGTATGAAATCATGCCCAGTGCAGGAGGGTTGGAGTGAGTACTGACCATCTGGTTAATTATCTTTTAATCATTCCAGATGGTACCTGTCACCCCTATACTTTCTAGATTTTACATGCTGAGACCCAAATTTTCAACCTGCATAGTTGATAGAAATTGAGGGGGGAAAAAATGAGGGTCAAGTGGATCAACTCAGGGGGCAGTTAATGAAAGAATGTGATCTGTCAGCTCTGAACGTGGCAGTAAATTAAAACTGAGAGAGGACAGCTGTTTGAATGGCCACCAGAAGATGAGGTGTCCTTGGCCTGGCTGGAGTTGGCTGGGGCTGGGACTGCAGCAGGACTGTCCCTGGGTCTGCCACATCCAAAACAACAGTGAAACAGAAAGCCTCAGCTTTTTTCGGTAATGTGTTGAGTTTATGGTCAGATACAGGAACTGCTTATCAAAATGTATTTTAAGTGACAGGTGGCAGGCGATGATGAGTACCAGCAGGCAGCTCTCAGCCACATCATCACCTATTCCCTCCTAGCACTTTACCTGCAGTCTGAACCTAAACCTGGCTTTCCCCACACACCTGTGTGAGGAGATTGTCATCTGATTTCAAGGATTGTGACTGCAGTATTTCCTTCCTATATTATATAGAAATAAAAAATGTGCTAAATGATGACACCTACCTATCTCCTTCTGTAAAGCTGACAGGTCATTTCCATTTTAAAAGTCCTGAAAAATTATGGGCAAAAAAAAGATGAACACGTACAGTTGCTTATTTACAACACCAGGAAGAAATATATCCATTTGTCTGCTGTTTAAGTTAACCTTGCCCAATTTTGCTCCAGTGTCTCTATGAAGTGTTTTAGCATAATTTGGAAGATGATTTTTGTGAGAAGTATCAACTGGTCCTTCGCTGTCTGTAAGGTGAAGCTCTCCATAATCCTGACCTTCGTAATTATTTCAGCTAACCGCTGCAAAAGCAAAGCACTTGACGTAATTTTCAGCTTGCCTAGCTTTAACTGATTTTATACAGTTTGCTGGATGTAATTACTCTCTCATAATAAACTCATTTTAAACAAAATCATATATAAAAATAGATCCAAGTTATCTGTATTAAGCCCTGAAATCCAAATGAATATATACAAGCTGGAAGTATAAGATTTACTTTTCCAACTGCCTGGAGTTGCTCTCAGCTGTATATTGCTGTGGGAAAGAAGACTTAGCTTTAAGTGCTTTTATCTCTCTCTCAATCCAGGGCTAGCTGGGAACTGGGTTGGCCCTTAGTCTCGCTGCAGTAACCTCTGAGCTCTCATTTATACCTACAACTCCCAAGAGGCTGTTGTCTTAGCTCTATTACCAAGGTGTGGACTCCCTCTTGCTACAAGTCCTTCTTGATTATACTGGCTAAAAAGAGGCTCCTGCAACAGAGGCTAAATTGAAGGATTTTATGCCACTGAGAGTCATGCACTTGCAGGCTGATTTGTTCTCCAGCTGATCTGTGCTTTTGTTCTTGTGGTGTAGCTTAGAAACTATGGGATAGGACAGGGAGGACATAGCTAACCCTCTGTAGGTATATTAATTAAGGACATGAGCTGCTGCACATTTTGTGTGTTGTGTGAGACCTTGGTAAGCAGTCCTAGCAGCAGCTAGTCTTTGGAGGATGTTGAAGTGAGTGCTACCAGAAGGAGCAAAAGAGTGGCTGGTAGCTGCTGACTTGAGTCAGGGGTGTTTTTTCCATTACTCTTGCTATACCAACATGCTTCAGAGAACTGAAAATCACCAAAATTAGGAGGGAGTGCTGCTAATTCTAGGCTGAATGTTGAATCAGAAAACAAAGGTAAGTTATTTTTAGTCTGAACTGAAACATTTCACCAGTGATTTGTTTATAATTAGAGCATGCAAATCATTCCTAGGCTAAGGTATGCACAGTTTCTGCTATAGTATATATTTTGCTATGTTTTTCCTGTCTATATGCAAATACCTCAGATGATGATATTTCTTTCTATCCATGCCCTCCAGAGATTACTCTGCAGGCTGATGCATTGTATGATTAGTGCATATTTTTTCCTAGTAAATTATTCTTCTTGAAGTTTACTTCCTTTCTTTTATATTTCATTGTATCTATCTCAAAATCTTTTCCTCTCTTTGTGTTTATTCTTGGACATTTTATCATGTATATTTGCTATAGCAGGAAAGAGATCACTTTGAGAGTGGTTTTCCTATAACAACAAAGTGGAGATATATTTCCTATGTTTGTGGCTGAACAGCTAATGACCAAGCAGCCAATAAAATGTGCTCAATTCACTACTCACTTTTTAACCCACTCTGTTTATTTTTTAAAACGCTGGCATCTTTCCAATCGTCTGTGCTGCTGTTGCAGTTCTTAAAACACTTGGGGATCTTGAATGAAGACATAACAGCTGCAATGCAAAATCAGGACAAGATGAAGGCCTTGTCCCCTACCAAGCTCTGAGGCAGGGTATGAATGGGAAGAGGAATGCAAAAAAAAAAGAAAGTATCTTTGCCTTTCAGTTACCAAATTTGAGCTCTTATATCTAACATTGGAAGTCTTTCTCCTTGTGGCGCGTTAGAAGCATGATAACTGATGATACCACAGCATTAACCATGAGCTGATTCTCTCTGTGTTAAACTGATGAGTCTTAGTGACATTCCTTTACAACACAGAGGAGACTGACTATAAAAAAATACAATTTTAAACACCAATCTCCTAGAAAAGAGTTGTCTATGGCACTGCTGAGGAACTGTTTTAATTGATTGGAGTTTGTGATTAACATGGTGTTTTGCTTGCAGTCTTTGTAATTATTAGGCTTGAGCTGAGGAGAGAAGAATGCTCTTTGCAAGGAGCTGAACTTATTGGAAGGGACTAATACAGCTTCAAATGAACAAAATAGGGAAAAGAAGCAGCTCCTAGGGGATGAAAGGATAGAGCAGGGTGATGCTGAAAAGGACTTTGGAGTACTGGTGTACAGCAGATTGTACTTACAGCCCAGATATAAGAAAAAGGGTAGTGAAGCACGGGAACAGGTTGCCCAGGGTTGTGGCAGATGGTCTGTCCCTGTAGACATTCAAGGTCATTCTGGACCAGGTTCTGAGCAACCTGATCTAGCTGTACATGTCCCTGTTCGCTGCAGTAGAGCTGGACTAGGTGACATTTAATGATCCCTTCCAACTCAAATGATTCTATGAAAAAAGAGCCTGGGTGTATTTTCCATCCACGTGATCAAATGCAGAATGATGAGGTTAATCACAGAATCGTTAAGGTTGAAAAAGCCCTCCAAGATCATCTGGTCCAACCATCAACCCATCTCCACCATACCACTAAACTGTGTCTCTCGGTGCCACATATACACATTCCTTGAACACCTCCAGGGATGGTGATGATTCCATGCTTAACCACTCCAGATGCCAGGGACTGGACACCAGTTAAAAGCACCTGAAGCTTTATGCTTTAATTATGATGAAAAAAAAATTAAGTTTAAGTCACCTAAATAGTGGATGTTTGAGCAGTGGCTGACAGGATGGTTGTAAAATCAGGAGTGTTTTAAAGTGAAAATAAGTAGTTAGCATAGGATATGAGCAGGGCTGGAAGAGCTGATCCAGTTCAAACCTCAGCCAGCAAAACTGGGAGGTTTTTTGGTGGCAGCTTATGCTTAGGCTGGCTTAACATGTCTGGAACTGCCTGCTCGGGCTGCTCTCTGAAGATGATAACCGTGGTACAAGCATGAATGACAAGCAGAATAATGGTTTTGTCTACGGAGACTGAGAAACCAAGTCAGGGAGGAGGAATCACAGCTCTGTTTTAACCACCCTGGGTCTCAGCTGACAGCTAAATGCTCATGAGGAAATGTCACAGAGACAGGCCCAGATTTCAGCCTGTGAACAAGACGTGTACAGAACACAGAGAAGTATATGGATCAGCAGGATAAAGAGAATAAATGAGTTTGGATTGGTAAATGAAATTACTTGGTTTTTTTTCATGCTTTCATCAGATTTTTTTTTTTTTTTTTTCCCAATATGTTAGATGATATATTTCTGCTAGAGAAATGCTTCATGCTTGGCATACTGCAACAGATTGATCTTCATCAAGATCATCATGTGGTGTCCTGTATCTGGAAATCTAAACACTGTGGGTCCGTCCTCGAAATTTGGGCTGTTGTGAACTCGTGCTCCCTTTGCTCTTTTCCACACTTCTACTCTGTTTCTATATTCTGGAATATGTATCTTCTAAGACATTAGCTCATCATTTCCCAGGGTGAATTTTCTCATTTCTGTAGGGGCTCACAATTATTT
Organism: Tympanuchus pallidicinctus; assembly: GCF_026119805.1. Classification (NCBI taxonomy): domain Eukaryota; kingdom Metazoa; phylum Chordata; class Aves; order Galliformes; family Phasianidae; genus Tympanuchus; species Tympanuchus pallidicinctus. The sequence goes on along the minus strand of NW_026294749.1, from coordinate 11,448,785 downwards.
CATGGTCTCCATGCAGCAATGTATGCAGTGCTTCTCATTGTGTGAATAAACTGAGGTTTGTATAACCTCACAGTATGTGTACCTTAAAGTAAAACCCTCATGACATGGCCACATAGATTTAATAAACATAAAGATGCTTCTTCTCAGTAATAATGACCACATGAGTCTTTCAGCCTATATAATGTTATAACGTGTTGTTTAGTCTATGTAATACTTTCTTATTTCTGTTTCTTTTCCATATAGCTTGTGACATTCTAAGTTTCTGGTTTCTATTCCTTTCACTGTAACAAATCTTACATCTTTTGTGTTAAACTTACAAGGAGCCACAGTATGTTTAAAACTGTGCTGTCAGTATTGAACAGTGACTTAAATGCATTGTAAATTACTTGTAAGGCATTTATAGGACTAGAGATATATTAAGAGACACCACAGATTGCTACAAACATAGACTGTATGCTATATTACAAAAATTATTTCTTTTATATGTGATTTAAACATGTTTTCCAGAGCTTGTCTAATAAAATGAGTAGCCTTTATCATTGAATTTAAGTACCTTACTGGTTGTTGACAAGTTATAACTACTTAAAAAGCCATTCAGAGTAATTGACAGTATTTGCAGGTATGCAGTGATCAATTTGTGGAAATGCTTTGCATTTGAAAGGGTATTTTCTAATCAAATTCAAAAACTGTATTTCTATTATGAAATTTTCAAGGTCCTTTCAAAGAGCACATAGGTTGGTCACTCTGAAAGTAATGCCTCCTATAGATTTCCAAGAGCACAGTAACACTATTTGAGAGACCAAATTCTCAGCTACAAAATACTATTTTTCAACACAGTCACTACCATTAGCTATGCAGTTTTGCAAGCCATGAACAAGAGCCAATATGCAAAATCTGCACCCACTGTTGTTGTCACCGCTGCTGAAATGCACCACCCAATGCCTCACTGTGCTCATATCACTGTTTAGCCTCCTCAAGTGTACAGCAAGCATCAGTGAATGTCAGTGAGTGCTATTTTTCCACGTGGAGTAATCTGATAACATTTCTGCTTCATAGGCGCTTCCATGTCAAACATCATTTTGTGAGACTGCCCCTCTGCTGCCATCTGTTGCAAGGAAACAAAATGGAACAAAATGTAATTGAACGTTGGTGGTATGGCAGAAGAAGCTGAACTTTCCCACCAACGTTCACCTCTGATGTTGTGGGCCAATGTATAAAATAGCAGGCATTACTTTGGGAGCGGTTCTTACAGAATAAAAACTGTCTATGTTTTTTAGATTTATTTGATCATGTTTTAATATGTTGCAAGGAAATAGAGCCAGTCAAGTATGATGTCTGTGTTTTCAAACAGTGCAATATGAGAATTTCAAAAATATGTTATGCACTAGGTGAAAAATACTTAATAAAACATTCCCAAACTTTCCCAAGATGATCTCAATGGGATAAACTACTATATTTTAACCCTCCAGAATAAATTAGTCCTATTTTAAATCATTTGAAGTGTTATAGAATAAAATACCCGCTGGAACAGAATGATTTATTTTGTTCAACACTGGAAGACTAGTTACGAAGGGAGTGAACTGAAGGCTTTCTTCCTGGGCAGTCTGTGGAGTAAGAAACAACAGGAGAGAGTGATATATGAATAAAAAGGAACACTTTCATCTTGATTACAAAAAAAAACTTCCATTGTGATTAAGACTGTTCTCCCATCAAGACTAAGAGGAATCATAACCAGCGTTGCGAAGAATGCATAGCCTCCTTGCCTCACTGTTAGGTGAGTCTGACTTCTGTTTGATTTTATTTTTTAGATGAATGAAAAGAATGCTACAAATTAAAACTGGAGTGTTATGTGATGAAAGGGTGGTCCCCAGCCACCCATGGGGCAGACTGAGGCAGCTTCCAAACGTTCACTGTGCAACAGAGATTGGTTCCCAGCTCACAAAGCCATTTAACGGCGTGACTTGCAGCATCCAGTTACTGCCAGCTCCTCGTGGCTGTGTATTTGGGTCCAACACTGCTGAAGTACCCCAGGAGTGCTCAGAAATTAGATCTCCAAGTGTGTAATATTTTTGGCTAATGCAATTGAATCCCAGAGAAAAGATGAGCAGGAGGCTGGAGCGCAATCATTTGCCTGCCCACTCCTGGCCCTGCTTACTGACAGCTTGGTTAATCTGTCCCTGTGTGTATTTTACAGTCCAAATTACACAGACTAAGTGCTCCCATGTTTGGAAGGATCCTCCTCTACAGTGTACCTCATCAAGCGTTGTAGATAAGTGACTTTGTAACTCCCTGTGTATGTAAACTTATTTTTTTTTTATGCAGAAAAGTATGATAAAACTTTAGAACTGACTTTGGGAACTGATTGCTGTTGTTTTATTCTGCTTTATTATTATTATTATTATTATTATTACTATCATTCTGTACAGGCTCTGAGAGACAAAGGCAGCTCTGTTTTTAATTACTTTAAGTAGCTTGTAAGTAGCTGGAACAGCTTTTTTTATGAAACCTGATTTGAATATATTCCCGGCTGCAGATAGACACCTATTTTAAAGGCACAGCATGCTGATTGTGGCCTTCTGCCAATCAAACAGTTGTCACTTGCTAGACAGTCCCAAACAACTTCTGCTCCTTCCTCAATTTGCTGTCTGTCTAACTGATGGAAACTGCAGGGCTTCTCCCCTTCTCCCCCCCCCCTCTCTCTTTTCTTTCCCTGAACTGATGTCACTGCACGGCAGGAGGATTCAGTCACTGCTGCTGAGAACAAGGCAGTATTTGTGTTGGTGGCCTCAGGGCTTGGATAAGGGCTCCTGAAACAGAGCAGAGCAGATTGTCAGTGTAAATCTCCAAGAATCTTCCACTTTCCACATCTCCTGAAGATGAGGTGAAGAGGGTTCAGTTAGTTTTATTTTGCTTTTTAAACTTTCAAAGCTCTCTCAAGAGTGGCAAAAATGAAACCCAGATCCCAGCTCTGGGTGTTGTTTTTTTCTTTTTTTTAGCTCTGGACAGCCAAATTATGTATAGATTGTATGGGTGTTATGGTCTGGCCCTGTAACAATAACACCCTGAGACCTGAGTTGAAGTAAAGCTCACATAAGTGCCTGGAAATGTTTTTCTGCTTTAGTTCTATGGCACAGCTATGGGGCAGCTTTGCTGCTACATAGGATCAGCAGTGAAATACCTAACAGCCCAGTATCCCTACAGATGAGTTTTACTCCATCAGCTCCCTTCCTCATGTTGGATTCCTTGCTTGCTTGCTGTGCTGTAAGCACCAAACATTTGAAGAAATGTTCTCTTGTGAACTACTAGAAATACTATAATTTCTCATTCCTGATTTTGGCCCTTCTGGATCCCTTATGGCTTCATGTGCATTTCAAAGATTTATTTAACCCGTGACTTTCTTTGAGTGTAGTCAATATTTGGCTGCCAGCCACCTGGGGCAAAAAACAATAGTGGTATCAATCCTGTACTTTATGGTTCACTTTTATATGTGGTTTCTAGATTTATCCCCACTTTTCAGGCAATCTTTTCACCATCAGCTTTGTTACACTTCTGACCCTGTGATGGAGAAATAAAATGTCTTAAGAAAGTAGGGCACCAAAGAGTCTCCTCTGAAACATTACTTCTGATTATTAAAATTCTTACTTATATCCTTAATACTTCCTAAATGTGATTTTTTGTTATTATTTTGTTAATGGTTTGGTTTGTTCTTATTTCCCCTGCTCTTGGAAATGTAAGTTATTGCTGATGTCTTCCATAACACCGTAGATTTTGGGCACAAGATACCCTTTTTTGTCTCTCAGTTCTTCCTTTTCTTGGCTTAAGTGGGATGCAATGTTCCTACTGACTAATAAAGAAAAAAAACAGGGGGGTGGAAAGAAAGGTCCATGTCTCCTCTCTTCTGTAAGTGTCTTTCTGGAAGTGCTCAAGCTGTTGAAGGAGACTGGCTATGCCATGGAACACTGTTCCTTGTTTACTTGTTGCCAGTTGTAACTATTGTCTATGTTTTTCTCCTAGGATTTAATTTGAAGGATGCAATGGTTTTAATTTAAGTAATTGTCTCCAATGATAACCAACACTGCCAATGATGCCTTTTGCTTCTGTGTGTGTGCTGACATCTACACTGTATTGTTTTCTTATGTGCTGATGTCTGGGCAATTATAGAAATGAAGAATTGGAAAATGTACCTCCAGGTTGTTTTGCACATTTCCTTGTCAGTGTGGATATAGGATATTATGTGTGTTTAGTGTGTTTTCTGTGTATAGAAACCATATTTCTTAGTATTTCCATTTGCTTTGGTTTCTATCTGCTCTCTGTATGCCAAACACTAAGGTAGTGACATTCAGCCTTTTCCATCAGTCTTCTACTGTTAGTAAAATACACATCACCAATAAAAAAAATCTACTCCTCCTCTCTGAATTCATCTCTTTTGAAGCCAACTCGTGATTATTTTTCTTTAATCTCTTCTATGACAGTATGCATCTTACTGCAGAAAATCTGTGCTTGATGTTTATGAAATTCAAATATGTTATAACATCTATTTGTCTTTCCATCTTTGTCAAATGTTTGTCCTCAGCTTTTTCAAATTTTCCTTGCAAAGCAAGTTTTCCAGGCCCAATGTCATTGTGTTTGTTTTTGGCTTTTTCTCAGAAATCACAATCTGTCAACGTTAGAGCTGGCTCAGAATATTCCAGTGAAAAGCCTCTTTGTTTTGGTTTTTAATTGAAAAATAATTTTTGTAAAATTGGAGACAGTTCTCTTGGGAAAAGTATTTGCTTTCACCCCCTGCCCCAGCTGTGTTTCAGGTTGGTATGGTCTGAATAGGGACATTCAGTTTTGTGAAACTGAATAGAAGCTCCTTGCTTCAAGTTAACTGTTCACAGTGTATAAACAATGTATTCGTAACCCATTTGGGGATTTTAATTTATTTATCTGTTTATTTTGTGAAACAATTAAAACACCTAACCACTCTGCAGTCCCTCACGTGGTGGAAATCCTGTGTAGAATGTCACAGAGCAATGGAAGGTCTTAGGAGATGTAAGTGAGCTAAGGCTTTCTTAAGAAAAGAAAGAAAGAAAAAATACCATCATTATGCACAATGGCAAGTATAATAGAAGAGGACAAATGTCCAACTAAGATGAATTTTGATGGTATTGCTTGCCTTTCCCAATGGCAGTGTTGCAGAGTAATTATGATCTAGGCAGCTACAGGAGTTCTGTAGTTCTGAACTCAGAAATGTTATGAACGGCTTCTCTCTGCTGCAGGTCAGCAGCAGGTTCATTCATTACTATTATTACTGATTTCCCAGAGAGATGTACTTAATTAAGCTGGCTGCTACCATCACATGAATTTTAAGGCAAGCTGCTAATGTGGGCTATTTATTCCATGCACAATTGAGCACGCTGGCATTAGTGCCTATAATAATACAAAAATGTTGTTATGATTGCTAAGATTGTGTGCTAAAAGACTGACTCACTTGGCATCTGTAAGATTTAAAATATGTTGGCCGGGGTTTAACTTTAAAAAGGTCTTTTTATTAAAAAAAAAAGAAGAAAAAAAAAATCATTGTTTCTAAAATTTCTCATGACTCCTAGCAGAGCAACAGGGCAATTGTTTAAGCTGGTTCTAGCTTTCTGTATTTACTGCAACATCTGGTATGCTGGGGCAATCCAAAAGAGTAAAAAAAAGAAAGCTGGTGAACGAAGAATCGAAGTCTTAGGATTAGCAATAACAAATTCTCAATGATATTGTGCTGTTTCTTCAGAAATCCTTTAGCATACACAAGGCTACTTGAGCAAGCTCATTATCTGCTGCTATGTAGAAATGCATTTCACCACTGCTCAGGCAAAACTAATGTATTTATTATTCATCTGATATTAGAACAGGCTTTAAGCTGTGTAGTGCTTTCTTTACCTTTAGCTGTTTTAATGAAAAATTATGAGCCAGAGTCTGAATGCATACCTGCTTGGCAGGAAAGACCTTTTTTTGTCTGATTTTCAATTTATATCTTCAAGGTGCTAAACTTTTAGCTGGAAATTATTTGCATTACTGTATTGTTTCTTCTGCTTTTGCAAGTGTTCATGTGGAAAGACATTAGAGCACTTAACGCTTTGCAAAAATAAACCCTATTTTAACATTGTGGTGGTAATACAAAGCTAGACACTATGAAAATTTGAGTTTGTCACTGTTTTGCCTCGCTGTGGAAAATAAATGAACCCAATCACTGCTAGAGTTTTTGTTTTTTTTTTTACTGAATTTGAAAAAAACAACAGCAAAAAAAGCAGTATATCTAAACATAATTCCTCTGAGCAGGACTCAGAAATGAAACAATTGAGCGTGATGTTCCCATGTGATGTTGGAGCAATGACAGCCAGGTTGAGCCCTAGAAACCCAAGCAAAAAAAGCAAAGTTATTTTCTCTTTCTCATTCTATCGAGACCTAGAATGGCATATTTATTTCTATATGTGTACATATGCCAAAATAGTGGATTTATATGTGTATATAAATGTCAAAATCCATCTATTTTTTGCCAGCTGGGCCAGGCTGCACCTCTTCACCCAGATCCAGGCAGATTTGAAGAAGCTCCTGAGTAGGAGATTGTGAGCCCTGAGCAGCAGTGTGACACGATAAAACTGAGCTCCTTTCTGTCAGGTGCCCTTACAGAAATTGCTAGCACCACTTTCATTTTCCAGTTCTTGTGCAATTTGGCTGCCTGGGTTTACAGTTGGGAACGAGGAGATTATTTCTGTGTAAGCAGATGAAGTATCCAAGCTTGGCCTATGTTCAGCTTTAATTGTTTAAAATAAAATATTGAGAGAAATCAGCAGGAGAATGGAAAAATCATGCTGTATGAGTTAGAACGTGTTCACCCTCTGTGAAGCTAAGGCTAATGATAATAGGCTTGCACGTTGGTGAAAACAATAGAGTTTATTTACAGTGTGTTAAGTTTCTGTTTTTGTAACGCTGAAGTGCATACAGGCAAGTATCTGTGGTAAAGCAACAAGAGCCAGGCCAGACCTTGATAGGCATGTGAATTCTGCCAGAATGCTTCAACATGACAAATGGAAAATGTGGAGGACATGGCAGAAGTGAGAGAGAAATAAACAATGGGGAAAGCTGCAGAGAGCTTGTGCTTGGTGAAACAAAAGCAGCTTGTGTGGGAACTCTCATGTAAATATTCATCTTAGGTCATATTCCATGCACTTTGTTACTGCAAAAAAAAAAATAATAATCCTATCGATGCCTGTTGTCTAATAAGGCAAGTGGCAGGTAATAATATTTATAGTTAATAATAAAGTATGCTGACGCTGACTAGGTGTTAAGAGGAAGCAATGATCTCCATGGCTACATTTTTACCAGTAAATAAACCAGTGAATTGCCCAGAGAGTTTGTGAAGTCTTCCTCTTCAGGGATCTTCAAAAGCCACCTGGGCAACTGCTGGTGAGCAGGGTTGGAGCAGTTTCCTCCTAAAGGTCCCTTCCAACCTCAACCATTCTGTGATTTTGTGAAACAAGATATTGGGTTGTTCCCTGGTCTTGAAGTCATGCATCCAGGGAGCTAAGAAGCTGTTCTTCAAATAGGCTGGTTGAGTCTGGGCCGCCTGCTCAGAATGACCTTGGACCTATGCTAACTCTTGAGCCACCACCAAGTGTGGGTCTGGATGACTGGTCTAGGCTGTGCTCAAGCTGTCAGTTATTGTAGTACAGATGCCAGCACATCAGGGCTGGTGCTTCTGTTCTCGCCATCAGTTCCTGGAGCTGTAGCTCCTGTCTGCTCCTCTGTAGAGGATTTTTGGAGTGTGCTGTGCATTACATCTGAATTTTGACTGCCTGGTACGCACTGAAGCCAAACCAACCCCTCCTGCTCAGAACATCAGCACATCTCTTGGTTCACTAAGGCTTTATGAGGAGCAGACACCCTCCTCTAGCTGTCTTGGCTATTCAAGGGACAGGTGAAGCAGCTATGCAATCTTGTCCAAACGGATCATAGTGTCTTTCAAAATAGTATTTAAAATACTATTGACTGCAGCACTGGAGAAAATGTGAAATCACTTCAGTTTATGGAAAATAAATTTTGAGGAAATATAAGATTATTGAGAAAATTATATTGTCATGTTGCCCCCAGAACAAATCTTATTTTTCCTGGGCCTCTGCACCCAAGGGAAGCAGACTGAGTGGGCCTCTGGCTCTTGCTATGTTCTCAGCAGTTTGGTCCTTTTTTTTTTTTTGTCTGTGATTCTACTATTCAAAGCACCAAAGAAAATTCTTTATCTTGGACCAGAAACCAGATATCCCCTCAAACTCTAATCTGCACCATTAGCTGGACCACAAGAGCCAGACTGCACCTTTCCTAACCTCGATCTCTCACTTCCACATAAAGATGAAGCTTCAACAAGAAGTGAAAACAGTTTGATCCCTCATCTGCCTGTTGGGATGTGGGAGTAATCTCATCAAGTCCCCTCAGGCTGAGAGGAGTCTCTGAACAATTTCCAGCTCTCTGTGCCAATGCTGTACTTGCAAAATGATTTCATGAAGGTGGAGAGCGAGAGAAGTTTGCTCACCGTGATGGACATTAGGATTGAAATGTCTGAGTGAATTAATGAAAAATCCAAATGCATCAAGGCATCCTGGGCTCTGAAGTGGCATTTGGGAGTCTGTGCTCAGCTGTCTAGGGAGCTCTGTGGTCAGAGCACAGAAATCAATTGCTTTTAGGTACTTCCAAAGGTGACGAAATGTCTGAGAATATCTATTCAGAGTTCCTCTCCAAGGCTAAGGTTTAGTTCTTTTCTTCAAGTCAAATTCAGGAGAAAAATCCATCTCCAAATTTTTCTTTTTTCTTCTCGTTGTTCTTATATTCTTCCCTCCAAGAAGAAATGTTCCTAACAATTGAAAAACTGTGCACACATTTCCAGAAACATGAGGAAAAATGAATTAGATGCACATGTGGCCAGCAAGTATATTGGAGACGTTAACAAGGTGGGTACTCAGCTTGAATGCCACGTAGGTGCACACGTGCTGTGACTGTACGAGTGCTGAGCACCATCCACAGAACCAAGCCTTCCTTTAGCCCTGGTTGGGTCTGGCAAGCAAATTGCTGGGACCCCCGAGTTGTGGGCAGTTCTTGACTGTGCCCCTGGGTCAGTCAACCAAGGGGTTACACTGCTTTGTTGCACTCTTTCTGCTCCTTGCCTCCTGGATCTTTTCCCTTCTGCAGCCTCCTGAGCTGCAGTCTCCAGTGCTGTCTATCCAGCCCCTCAGGGAGGTCAGACCTGGCTGCTGCCTCTGCATACCACTGTAAAAAATTGCGATGATGACCTTAATTTTACAGATGAGCAACAAACTTTGACAAATAGGCTTTATAAAAATTGTTGTGTTTAAAAGGTTTCTGCAGACTTTTGAACGAGTCAGGATATTTCATAGGAAATGGGGGGGGGGGGAAACAACAAACCATTTAATGTGCTTTTTATCCACAGCTTAAATGGAGGCTTCAGGAAAATGAAAGGGACACCTTTAAATGAGTGCTAGCCGTTTTCTATTGACCTCTGGATATTTCAGTCCTGCTTTGGAAAAACAGTAATTATTTTTCTATGATTTCTTTCTAAGTGGTCTTGTTATTCAAACAGATGCTTTTATTTGTAGAATGGAAACCTTTTTTATTTTCAGTAAAATGCAAGGCTTTAGCAAAGGGAAAATGCAAATCTGACATCACTCATCTCCTCTTCCTTGTAGACAGAAAAATCTTTTGTTCCTAAACAAAAATTAAATGTGAAAGAAAAAAAATCCCTATCCTCCGACTTGAAAGAAAATGTAGCAATACCTATTGAGCTCTCCTTCTATTTCCACTGGTATTTAAGGAGGCTCAATTATATTTTCTTGTTGGCAGTACAGTTCTTAATTATGCAGTTGTCTGTTTATTTTGAATAACTGAAAGACTGTGCCGTAAGAAGAAGCAGAGAGGCAAAACAGAGGGAAAAGATAGAAACTCATTACCTTTTGCGAACTGCTAATCATTGTAAATAGCCACAGAGGCCTGAGGAGATTGCAGAAAATTACTATCAAGCATGAAGGAATAAAAATTTCCTAGACTGCATTACTAAATAAATAAAAAATAAAAGAAATCTTCTTGGTACTAAAGCAACTGGACTGGAAAGAGTAATGGAAATGAAGCACAGTAAGGGGTCCTGGCAACTACTGTAAGCAAAAAAAAAATAAAGCAAAATGAGGTAGGGAATGGAGAAAAAAAATGGATTTTGTCATTTTGCGCAAACTATATTGGTAGAACACGTCTCTGCATCAGAGAATGTTCTTTCATTAGCAAGGCTCGGCAAAGCCTTGTTGTTACTTGTTTTTTGATGTCACTTATCCCAGCTGTTCACTCTCCTCCTCCGCTGGCTGTTAGCTGCAGTGGGAGAACCACTTTGCTCCCCACACAGGCTGGCAATGGAAAGCAGAGGCTCACAGAGTCCAACAAGGCAAGGCAAGTCCCCAGCTGCCTCCAAGAGGGCTGCAGTGGTTTCCAGCTCCAGCTTTCACCTCCAGTTTAAACTCTTAGCCCACAGACACACTCTTGAGGATGGATCAAAGTCAAGGATAACAGAGACTAAACTCCTGGCATTGAAACTAATATTGAGGTTGCAGCCTTTGCAGGCCCTGCTTCGTGAGTTCTTTGGTGGTTCTTTGCCCAAGTCACTTAGAGGCTTTACTGCTTACATGGCGAAAGCCAGGAAGCTGCCAGGTGAATTCTGTGCTGAATATTAGCACTATAGATAGGGAAGCCTTCCCTTTCAGGTTTTACCTCTTTCATTATTGCAGAAGATGAAAGTAAGTCATTAGATGGGAATATTGCTCATTGTGTACAATAGAGACCTGCTAGAAAAGTGTAATCTAAGGTCTTATATTTCACAAGAAAAAGAAAAAATTACCTCTCCAAGCCAAAAGAATAATGAACTTCATTTTTGCTAAAGAATAGTTCAGAAAAAAAGAGGAACAGATTGAAGAAAAATTGTGTCCTGTATTTGAGGATTTATTTTCCTGGCTGTGTTTTTGTCTTTTTATACTTAGAGTTAACTTCTATTCTCTACTTTCTTTAGTTTGGAATCCGTTCTTGAAATGCTAAACTGACGTAAAATTGTGGAAACAGTTCAAAAACACAGAAGAAACATTTACATTAAAACATTTTAGGTTAATATTCAGCTAAGTTTCCAAAAGGAATCTCAACAATTCCATATCCAAACTCTTTCACCTATACATTTTTTTACGCATACCAAAACTAGAAAGAGACACTTGGGTGCAGAGGTAAGAGATATTAATTTGTTCCTGTTGTTACTGATAACTTATTTGATCAATTTTCTGTTTTTAAAATCAATTTCTTTAGTCAAAAACAATGTTACTTGTTTTTGTTCACCTTTGACTCAGCTTACTTAAGGCAACATAAAACTTTTAACTCAAACTCTTTATGGTCTGTGCTATCCTTGTGGTGGTGTCAAATCACATCAATCCTGGATAATTCTCCATTCTAAACTGTGAATGTGCAAAACATGGCTGTTGAAACTCCAGGTCTCTTTAGATTCTTCCCCCTTCCATTCTGAAAGCATCCTTGGTACTGCAGTGCTGGGGACTGCTGCAAGAGCCTGGGTCAGGCTCAGTGATGCTCACTTGAGGATGGATGGGATTGTCCTCCTGGGGGTCATTTTTAATGTCTTTTCCCTATGTTCTGTGCAGTGCTGAGCACTTTCCAGTGGTGCTGGTATCATACTGGATCAAGCCATGTTCAGCAGCTCACTGCAATGAAGCTGATTCAGCGAGAACATTCAAGATGGATGCTTTGCTGATGATATGTACAAGGTTCATGCTTTCCACGGCAAACTAAAGTTAAGTACACTTTATGTGCAAGTTCTATGTTACCATTTCATGCAGTACTAGGCTGATGGCTTAGCTTTTAACACCAGCATGTCCAGGACCTATGTCTAGCACCAGTGTCAAGATCTTGATCAATTTCTAAATTGTCTTCTGATGTTCAGCACAGTTCTCTTGTGAGGACCTTGAGAAACGCATTGTGTGAACAATTCATTCTGTATCAGCCCATGTAGCATAATGCTAGTTATGTCTTGGGAAAAGGATGAAGAGGTTTCAATGAAAGAATTATTAATGAGGATAAGGGAAGAGCAAAATTTAGGTTTGCTTTAAGTCTCAAGTTCCTGCTAAGGAGAAAAAAATATGTATGGTTTAGAGAGATGGACATGTAATTTTATGTTGATTTTTATATCAGAGGCCAGTTGCTTGTTATTCTTGTTAGCAGACAGATGATGTACTTTTATAATGAGAAGGACTTGAGAATGAGGTTGTTCTGGATAAACCATTGCTCACAGGCTGCTCACTCTCCCTCTGGGGACTGTTGGATCTGCATTGCAGAAACAACAACGTTGCAGTTCCAACATGACTTGGGATGAGTGCTTTTGTATACACTGATCTCATGAAAACTGTAGGAAGTTGAGACTTCAACTGATGGCCAGTTGTAGGTCAGTCTAATAAATGCCAGGCCTGACACTTTCCTTTTGCTGATTTGGCTTTTTCTTAACCCAAATTTACTGTGTGTTCCATGGGCCCAGGTCAAGAGTGTTGACAGCAAACTGAACTGACTCTATAGAGCCTTTTCTATCCTGCACCATTCCTCTTTCCTTTTGCTTTTACTTTCTCATCCTGTTGTCCCTATTACACTCAGTAGTTCATTTCAGAAATGTGTGTGAAATTTGTCAGTCCCCAAAAGAGTAAGGAACTGGAAAAAGTAAAAAAGTACCACTCCACTGTAGTTTTCTGCTTGTTCAACACTGATTACAATTCTCTGGCCTAACATCTTTTTTCCTGGGAAAAGGAAAAAAAAAAAAATCAGAGCACACAGACATGCCATCAGGCCATCACAAAGGTGCAATCTGCAGCTTCATTCTCACTCTTGCTCTTGTAGTCTCCTTTTTTTTTTTTTTTTTAATTTTATTTTATTTCTGGCTAAGCTACCATTGTTAGTTTCTTGTTTATTGCTTGTACAGATTTGCTTTTACATCTTAAAGCCCCTCCTGCTCTGTTCTCATGTGCCCTGTGTAATGTGCTGAGCACAGCATACCAACCAACATTACATGGCAAAAGTGAGCAAGTAAACACCCCTTAGCAAAGCACCCCGCTCTCCTTTACAGAGGAATATCAGATAACTACAACTCCACAGTCAATGATGAGACCCAGATCCTATGCAGTTGACCATCCCAGAGTCACAGTGTGTATTTAAATAGTGATGTATGAAGACACAGATGACAACTTGAACACTGAGTAGTTCAGATATGCACTTTTGTTTTAATTGTCACAGAACTCGTTGCAGATAACCTTGGATGCAACTTATGTTTTCCATGAGCTAGTTATTTAACAGTAATCATTCTATATTTTATTTTACATATCTCAAGTTTCAAGACATTTTTCTAAGAACCTTTTTCCCAAAAGAAGTGTTGTTGAAGAGATGTGCATCCTTGCGAGAGCTCTGCTTTATATAAATCTCAAACTCACAATTCAGCCTCAGCATTACAGATCTGATTCCTACTGTCCTAAAACAAAACAAAAATTAATAAAGAACAAAACAAAACATAGTTGGCCTTCAGGAAGTTTCCATTCTGACATGGTCCAGGGTACTACACAGAAACAGTGTGACCTTCTCTTAACCCTTCGAGAAAGTCACTTTTTTGCTTTCCAGACTGGAAGCCTTCCACCAGTAATAGTGCTATGGGCTGAGCATGTTTGTGTTAGACCATGCAAGAGTGAAATAGAAATATTATGATAGCAGAAGTACAGTGGTGTGTTCCTTGGCACAGATGCACCGAAATTTATTTGAAGAGTTTAGGGTAGTGTCAGATGCCTGTTTAGTATTTTGAAAGGCTGTGCTTACACCGTGTATACAAGGGTGACATAAGTCACAGGGCGGTCATAACTCAGAAAGATGAAATGAAACATGACTAAAATAACACAGTCATTAAACTACATAGTAATCCCCTTCTATATTTAATTATATTTCAATATATTCAATTCAATATATTCAATATATTCAATATATATATTTCAATAGATTTCAAAGACAAAATAGGCTCCTGATAGACCAAATTCAAAACTCAAGAATAAGATAAGGCTTCACTGAAAAAAATTTGCTCAAGGGAGATGAGGAAGGTTAGTTTTTTAGATTCTGATGTTCATTTGGTTGTCGTTCTTTTCCTCTAGCATTGTTTTAGGTAGTGGTGTTTTAGCACTTTGACTACTCATCGGAAAACAGCTTATGAAAATAACTTAATTGGAGATTAGAGAGTTCACATATTTCAATGAAACTCTACTGGCCCTTCATCCTGACAGCTTCTCTAGAGAAATCATTTACTGGCACTTCCATAAAAAGATAAAGCCACTTTCTTTCTGAGTGTTGGTATTATCTATTAATATTCTGCTCCATACCAAAAGCAAACATACATCAACTCAGATTCCAACAGTGCCATCTTTCTAAGTGTGTTTCCTCAATGTGAAGTGTTTCAAGACTGATTTCAGTTCAGCCTTGAGATTTTGTGGTGCGTCCAAGTGATTTTTTAAGAACCTGTGTTTTTTGTTTTTCTTTTTTCCTGAGGTACCCAGTGGAGTTATTCCTACATTGTAAAACAAATGTGCCATGAAATGCATATGGTGTGACCTGGTGTTCTAAGGGAGGGCAAAGGAGGGAGGATGTCAGTCAGTTTCCAGGAGTTTATTTTGTAATCTGTAATATTTTGATCTCTCTTCTTCCTGTTCTGGTAAAACAGAATTTTTGAATGAACCATAATGAAACTCAGATTTAAAATTCCAGAAATGTTTATAACCCAAATGAAAAAAAAATAATAATAATAATAAAAAAAAATGTAATCCCATTTCTTATGGTAAATACAGCAGAAAAAAAATATGATGCACGCTGGTATTGCCTTTATCAGTATGTTCTAAGTGTCAGTGAACAATGACATTCTGAAATAAGGGGATCACAGTGTGAATATTCCTTGGAAATACAGTGTAGTAATAGGATCAGTGCTGAAAAAATGAAAAGAAAAAAAAAGAAAAATCAGATTTTGATCTGATTTTGATCTTTCTTTACAATAAAAGCAGTGCTCATTTAACTGCATGAAATGAGTGACTCAAACTTGCTGAATTTTCCATTTGTCTTTGATATTTTTTCTTTGCTTTTGCACTGCAGAAATCCCCGGGGCTTTCAGGAACATAACAGTGTACAATAAACCATTAAAACACAGTGCATGAAGTTCATCTATGATTTCTGCATATAATCTAATGTGATGAAATCACATTTATGTGTGACAAACTCACCTTAATCTGCCTTTTACCATGTGATCACATCAAAAGTGAACCAAAATTTGTAAAATACTTCTCAGCACTCCTAAGGGAGAGACATAGAGTGGGTTCAACATTTAAGAAAAATGAGCATTTTAGAAGAATATCACTTTATCTATCATGTCACAGTTCTCAACAGCTACAACTGGTCATTTTGTTTATTGGTAGAAACAGATTCCAAATTAGCTATAAGATACATATCTATTTATTTGCCCTTTCCTTTTTTAAATTTTTTTATTATTAAGAACACACTGCACATTTAGGTAATCATGTAACCTACAGTGTTACAGTGATATAAATTTTACCATAGATGGACAGTTAGATATATTAATCTATTTAGTAACAATTAGAGAACAGAGGTGGATTTAGCAAGCAAAGATGTTGAAGGCAGGTGATGCCTCTTCTTCATTAAAACAAAGACTATTTAAATGATTTTGAACATTAGAAGCCAGCCAAGTGTTAATGAAAAGTCAAATCAGATAATAATTCAGTAAGGTCCATAACTCCAGCTACAATAGATGTTCTCTGAGAGATAGAAAACACTCAGCCCTTATAAAATGATAAACATCAGCAAAATCTGCAAAATTAGGAAAAAAGAAAAATACGAGCCATTTCTTTTCCCCCCATTTGATAAAAAAGCATTAGGAACCTAGGAAACAAACCTCAGTTTAATATCTGCTAGTGTTTTTTTTTTTATTAAACATTCTTCTATCTCATTTCTTTCTGCTTGGCTAACACTTGAAACTAGATACAGCTGGTAAATGTGTTTATCCAGTTCATGCAAAGCCAATCTGATAATCTGTATGTCAGCACATCATTTTTGCACCAACATATGTCTACCTAATAGGATGGTGACCTTCCATGCTGTATTTCTACCTGGATATAATTTCTAACCACGATGGCATCACAGCCTCATCTCTAAGCATATCTAAAGACTGATTTCTCTGAATTCATCTGGTTTAATCCTGCTTGACAATCTACAAACTTAATCAATAGAGTTACACATTGGTGAGATTTGCACATATCAATTTATCTTTTCATTTTCATGCGTGCCAAGAGAAATACCTTTCTGAAGCATCATTCATAGACAAGGTTAATACTAATTTAATTCCCTTTAGCAGTAATCTAAATGAAACGTCTCCAAGAAAATGAAGAATCAGAGAGGCTTGTTATGAAATTCAATCAGACTCCTGCTGATTCAGTGGTACAGTTTTATCAAATGATGGATAGACAGGCTCAAGCAGTGGGCCAGGAGAACCTCATGAGGATCAACAAATCCAAGTATGGGTCTTGCACTTGGGTCATAGCAACTTTTACTATTAATACAAGCTGGGGAATGAAAGGATTCAGCACAGCATGCTGAAAAGAACTTGAAGGTACTGATGGATGGAAAGCTGGACATGAGACAGCAGTGTGCCCTTGCAACCCACAAAACCAACCAGGCCAGCAGGTTGAGGGTGGTGATCTTGCCCCTGTACTCTGTTCAGATGAGATCTCTGAAGGGGTAACTGTAAGAAACAATGGGACAGACCCTTTAGCAGGGTCTGCTGTGATAGGATAAAGCAAAATGGTTTCATACTAAAAGAGGGAACATTTAGACTGGATATAAAGAAAATTTTTTTACAGTAAGGAGGAACAGGTTGCTCAGAGAGGTGATGGATGCCCTGTCCCTGGAGACATTCAAGGCCAGGCAGGAGGAGGCTTTGAGCAACCTGATCTAGCTGTGAACGTCCCTGTTCATTGCAGGGGAGTTGGACTCCCCTATAATAGGGAGTTGGACCTATCATTGTCCCTTCCAACTCAAACAATTCTATGCTTCTATGATCTACATCTGTCTATCTTTCTAGACAGAGATGTAGATATTCAGATATCTCACTCCGTGTTTCAGAAAGTTGTGCCTCTCCCCATCATGAAGGAGACGGTGTCAGGAAATTTCTTAGGTACCACAATACTGTGTAGGAATGTGGCAGGAAATAGATTTCCCCAGTTCACTAGACATGGCTTTGTTCATTTGATCAGGAAAAGGATCGGGGACGCCAGCAACTAATTCACCTAGAAAAAAATAATTAACAATAAGAAAAGGCTTGAATTCACTTTTTTCTGATCCCCTGCTTGTCATCATTTCTTGTGTTGCCTTTCATCAGAGAAGGTAATCCAGGTGAAAGCCATATCTCTTTCTCTGAAAATCCAGTTCCTAGGAAGCAAGGCTTCCTGAAGGAGAGATGCCTAGTGTGCTACAGGCTAATTAACGTGATACAGGCTTATCCTGAATGTTATCAGCATTCCATGCCATGACATCATGCAGCAAGCTCTTTGGTGCTGGAGCATAGTGCTGGGGAGCTGCACTCCCTGCAGTCTAGGACACTGTTAGTCTCAGCTATTTGCACTTCCTGGGTCCTGGCAACATTGGCTATTCTGATTTGAGTTTTGGCTCTCCGAGATGAAGATACACTGAGAAGAGACAGACTACAGTTCCCAGAAGTCTCCAGTACTCCCCATATGATTTCTGATTCCAGGTAAAAGAGGTAGAATAGCACAACAATGGGCGAGAAGACTCTCTTCTGCTTCCAGTAGCACATGAGCAACATGGCTGGAACTCCTCTTTCTTACATTTTTTTGTTACCTTTTTGTAACTCCTTTTCACATCATACTGTCTTAAATTTTTTTACCATTTATAGTAAATTAGTTACCCATCCTTATCTTGGTTGGGCCCTTTGTACTTCCTCACTCCTGGAAGAGAGAAAGGAGGAGAGGGAAGCCCTGTCGCTTGTGATAGAACCAACTAACCTATGAGAAGGCTAACTAAAGAGTCAATCAGTCCTAGAAAGACAACAAGTCAAGTGGAAGCAATCATCTTGCAGCAGTGTGGCAGATTTAATGGAAAGGACGCAAAGATGATCAGAGAGCTGGAGAGCCTCCCCTACAAACACAGGCTGAGGAAACTGGGCTTGTCAGTCTTCCAGTTCCTAAAGGGAGCTTACAAACAGGAAGGAAATCAACTCTTTATAAGGGTAGGGAAAATGGTTTTATGATGAAAGAGGGAAGATTTAGGTAGGATATCAGGGGGAAGTTCTTTACCAAGAGAGTGGTGAGGTGCTGGAACAGCTGCCCAGAGAGGTTGTGGATGCTCTGTCCATTCAAGACCAGATTGGATGGGGCCCTGGGCAGCCTGGTCTAGCATTAGATAGGGAGGTTGGTGGCCCTGCATGTGGCAGGGGAGTTGGAGCTTGATGATCTTTGAGGTCCCTTTCAACCCAAGCCATTCTATGATTCTATTATTCTATGAAAGCTGAGGGTAAAAGTGAACTCAGGGATTCCATGCTCTTCTCCAAAGCTTATCTTGGCCTCTGACAAAGCACTTCCCATTGCAGTTTCTCTTTCTTTTTCAACAACCTATCACAGTAGTTACCATGAAGCCTATGGGACTGCAAACCCCATTTGCTGGGTTCTGAATAACAGCTGATAACTGTAATGTGCCAGACTGATAATGATAGGAGATTCACTTTAGGAACTGTTAAAAAACATCTCAAGATTGTGCAATAGGTTATTAAACCTCAACAAACAAACCTAACTGATTGAGTCAGACAACAAAAAGCAGTTATTTTTCCATTCTTCATGCACGCACATAACATCATCATCCACACTAATCAGAGCTGTGCATGCAGATGTGACTGCAGAAGTGCCTGCAAACCGTATGGCTCTGTTAAGTTATTTATAATGCTGGAAAATGGAAATGCTTGCAACTTTCACTGACAGAATATGGTTTTCACTCTCCTTAAGCCAAATGCCTCAAAGCAGTGAATAATTTATTTAGTATGGATTTGTCAAAAAATGACAGTCTTCAGAAGACTGAAGGAACAGAGTTGCAGTATAGAAACAGGAGAACGTTTAAAGAATTGCTGGTGTATTACAATCCTAAAGCATATCTAAAATATTGTACATAGCTGGTTTAGCAAATACACACATACACAATTTATGATAAGTTGTGTGGTTTACTGTGCATTTTCCAGACATGCACTGTCTCCTCCCCCCCTTTGCTAATTTTCATGATTGGCCTCTTCTCTGTGTAGAAAAATAACACATCAATGCAATCTTAATTCTGATTTGTAGCTGAAATCCTCAGGCCTCAGAAAGCACCTTTCCCACCTCTCCTAAATAGTTTCATCTTTTCGTGACATCTTTGCAGTGCTTCTCTCTTACTACTCTTGTTCTCCAGAGTCACAAAGTATAACGATAAAAACACCAGGTGCTTCTGATGGGAGTGCAAACAGTCCTCAGAGTGTGCCCTTTCCCAAGTTTGAATGGCTCTAGCTCACAAATAGCATGTATAAAATTGATACTCTTTTTTCTTGAAAGTTGCTCTGTTGAGAGATGTCTTTCAGACTACAGCTAGGGCAGGCTGCTGTGAAGATCTACAGGCAAAGTATGGAACTTGATAAGCCCGTAGGGCAGAGAGCCTGATCTCTCAGCCACAGGAAGCAATTCAGCATTTAGACACTCTTAAAAGAAAAAAAAACAAACAACTTTTTTGGTCTCATACAATATGCTGAAGTCATTGTATTTTATAATATTCCCTGCTTGGTTACTTTCCTTGAAAAGTAATGTTACACAATAACAGTAGAAAACCATAGAGTTTTATTATATATTATTATGATCTATCCCTAATTTGATTTTATTTTTTTTTTACTCACTGCATCTGCAAAAGGCTCCTTCCAAACTGCAGACAGCTGCATTGTGTTCACATTTCTATTCTGCAATTTAGGTGATGGCTTTTTCATAGAATCCTAGAATCCTAGAAGTTTGGAAAAGACCTTCAAGATCATCCAGTCCAACTGTCTGCCTATCACCAATAGTTCTCACTACACCATGTCCCTCAACACAACTTCTAAAAGTTCCTTGAACACTTCCAGGGATGGTGACTCTACCACCTCCCTGGGCAGCCCATTGCAGTGCCTGACCACTCTTTTGGAGAAGGAGTATTCCCTAGTGCTAACGTCCAGCCTGAATCTCCCCAGTGCAGCTTGAGGCCTTTCACTCTAGTCCTGTTGCTAGTTGCATGGGAGAAGAGACTGACTCCCATCTCGCTACAACCTCCCTTCAGATAGTTATAGCTATTTTTTTCCTGGTCCTTTCCTCTTGAATTTATTAGTGCTCCTTTCTCCAAAAACCATTGTGGTTTGGCATTGCTGAGCTACCAAAAATAGCACTGCCTGACTGGACGACCTTCAGTGGAGCTGGCTGGCTGGTTACCAAGATGGAGTCTATTTCATTCCATGACTTGCATGATATGGGAAGTCAAAAACACTTCAGATTTTGAACTGGTCATAATGATGAATCAGTTATTACTGTTTTGAGCAAAACTTTGGTTTTGCAAGTCCTTTTATAAGCAGAAAAATTAAATCGTTTATTCTGTGATTATGTTTCCATCCACTCCATATTCAACTAAACATTTATTTTCATAGGTATATTAATAAGTGCCTGTTATTTTGAGTTCCCTTTTGTTCATCAAAATGCAGATTTTGTAAAGAGACTGAAGAATAAACATTCTGAGATAAGTATTAACTGAATATATTTAAGTGAAAATGAACAAAATCTTTGAAGGCATTTTGTGAGGTCCAGCTGTATTTTCCAATTGTTCACATAAAAGATTGAGTACGTGGGAATTTTTGCTGAGATTATGAACAGCATTAAATGACATTTAATATATTAAGTAACAACTTGTAGTCCATAAAGTATTAAAATATTAATATCTCTTTGGTGACCTTTTTTGTTGGTCCATAATATTTTTCAGCAAACCAAGGCAGCCAATATTTGGATAAAAAAAAATTATCTGGCACTCTGCAGACATGGTACATGACAATTGTTAGCGAGAGAAGATACTTATACATGTAAAGCAAGGGCTGGTCAATCTGAGAAACAAAACAAGTGAGAAAACAGTTGCTGTAAAAGTAGTAACCTGGTGTATGGGAACAGCTGAGTCACGGCCTGAACCTCTGATTGATCACCTGAGGCGAGCACTGAGTCAGCCACAGGAGCACAGGTGAAGGCAATTCAGCTGAGCTGCTCCTACAACTATTTAAGAGCTGGCTGCCAGTGGGGAAGGATCTCTTCTGGCAATCTGCTCTGCAGGAGTCTTGTAAATGAGCCCAGGATAGGGGTAAGCTTTCTATCTGTTCTCTTTTTGTTATTGTTATCTGTTTTGCCAAACACTCTTGTTTATTTTGTAATTATAGCATCTTAATATTTATTATATTTTATATATGTATATTATTATTATTATTATATACCTGGCAAGCAGCTGAGCACCACACAGCCACTCCCCCACTCTGGGTTGAGGATAGAGTTGAAAGAGGTATTCATGGGTTGAGTTAAGGATAGTTTAATTAGGGAGGGAGGGAAGGAAGAAAGGAGAACAAGTGATGCACAAAGCAATTGTTTGCTACTGTCTAACCCATTTCTGAGCAATGGAAGCTCCTCCTCCTCCCTCTAGCCACTTCCCTCAGTTTTACAGTTCCACGTGACATCATATGGTGTAGAATATCCCTTCAACCAGTTTGAGTCAGCTGTCCTGGTTCTGTCCCTTCCAAGCTGTTGTGGTCAAGTCTCTTGTTTCTAGTCTCCTCACTGGCAGCACAGTGTGAGAAGCCAAAAGTCCTTGACTTTTGACTTTGTGCAAACACTGCCTACTAACAACATAGATATGTTGTTGTTTTCATTCTGAATCCAAAACACAGTACAATACTAGCTACTAGGAAGAAAATTAACTTCATTCTGGCCAAAACCAAGACAATATCCACTCTTAATTCTATATGTGATGTCTTGGTCCCCTACTTTCCAATACATCCTCATTAATCAACACCATCCTCCCTGTCTTTTGGTGCATATATATGCACAGTTAAGTTGTGAGCAGTTAAGCTCTTTCCTGTGAGAGTGGTGAGGTGCTGGAACAGGCTGCCCAGAGAGGTTGTGGATGCCCTCTCCCTGGAGCTGTTGAAGGTATAATTCCCTCAGTCTGTGGGCCAACCCTTTAAAAATTTCACTGAATTCTTGTCATCCATGACCTTATGTCCAGCTATCATAATCCTTCTTCAGGACAGAAATGATCATGTGGATCATTTGTGGCAGTGGGTTGTTGCATGCTGAAGCCAGTTCTGGTTCCATCACCACTGCACTTTGGTTCCCTACAAGATTCATTCTTCATTAGTTTGTGATGCTCTTCTGTAATACCACTGATACTGTGTACAATACCATACAATGATTGGCATTGTACTTTTCAATTCATGTCTTGGGTTCTTCTCACCCAAAACAAGCATTACATTCATCCCCTAACAGTGTCTGGAAATGAGTTCTATCAATTTGTTTAATAAAGCCTCAAGGAAAAAACAAAAAATTAAATGCAACTAATTAATTTTAATACTGTATTAACAGTAACAGAGATCTAATTTGGGAATGTAGTAATCAATACATAAGGAGACAAAATAGAATGCAGTCTAAGATACCATACAAAAACTACTGAAGATATGGAAACTCGTGGGAATACCTCCAGCAGATTGGATAATATCTTGTGGTGTTGAAATCACTGATGCTGTTTTGTTTGTAACTTAGAAAAGATTAGTGTGTTGTTATCAACAAATTAGACTTTTAATAATAAATTTGGCCTTGGAATAATTAATTCCATACTTGACCATGATTTCTTTCCCTGTGGGGTGGAGAGGAAGAAAAGGGCAAAAAAGCACTCTGTAACAGAGACAGGCTACTGAAAAACTACCCTAGAAACCATTCTTCTCTCACTAACCTTACATATTTAAAGCTGAATATATATGATGGATTGAGGTTAAGTAATGTATAAATATTTATACTACACACTCATATTATACATGTTTTATATAGTATATAGGAAAAAAATGTTCTGATAGGGGTTTTTTTGTTCAGGTACCATGACAGACTTTAAAAGTACAGCTTTTTCAAGTTTAAATGTTGTCATACATCAGTCAAATGCAAACAGTGCATGCTGTAATTGTGGTGTTATACACAGGGCTTATTTTACACCAAGAAGAGTTAGAAGCCCCCTTAATTCTGAGTCATATCTACTACCTGAGCAATGATTGACCTGTGGCAACTTTAGGCAGTACTTCATTTTTAAAGTCTGGTGCTGTACAGCTAAATAATATCCCCAGGTTACCTTAACTATTCCCAGTTAGATTAATCAACTATTGATGACCGTGACTTTCGGCCTGAAAATACAATGGAGAAACTCTGGCAAAGAGAGAAGTAGATTGCATGTGAATGGAGGAATTCATCATAATGTCACTGAATACCTGGGGAATGGTGTTCAAGCTGATTTATTACATTGTTTTTCATTTTTACTGGACACTGAAAGGGCTTAGGCTAAAGCAATCTCACTGTTCACTCCAATTAAACAGCAAGAGTGACACTGCTACTTCTTAGGTACGTTTTGTTAAGTTTTCTACTGCTGTAACATGCAGCTTGTTTTTTTTAGGCTGTTATCTCTATTGGTATATGCCTCACAGCATCTAGAACTGTGAGACTGCAGCAGAAGCCACAGCACAGAGATGTCTTGAGAATTTCAGCAGTGGGAAGCATTTATCTGCTTATAGGTTAATACAGGCTGAACCACAAGCAGAGTCCCAGTCCTGGGGCTGATTTCCTCTAATTCTTGAGCTGCATGTAGAAATGTGAGATTTTCAACAACAGTAAATAAGGATCTTATTTCAACAGAAAACAAACTTTAAACAACAGAGGGCAAAACTGCTGGCAGACACAAATTCTTTTCAGTCAGCTAAGCTGGGTAATTCTGAGGTAGATGTCAAAGAAGAGAGAAAGAGATTCATCCCTCAGGCTAGGAGTCATGGCATAACTTCTTAGTTCCCCCTTCTCCATCCTCGTTTAAGTAATTGGCTCTAGAATCAATATGAGCAAAGAGGTTGATAAGGGTGGCTGAAGTTAATGGACCAGACTATGAACTGCAGTAGCTGAGAAACCCACTCATAACACTTCCAGTGTCCCAGATGTAGCAAAATAGATGTAATCCCCCGAACCACTGCTGCTTTATTTGCCACTGTTTGCCAACCTAAATTTCATAGCATGAATTATCCAACACCTTGCTGCTATGTGCTTATTTGCAGGAACTGATGCTTAGTCTGAAGGGTTTTAGTAGTGTGAGAGACTTGTACTAGTGCAATGGGAGTGCACACAGGACAAAACTGGCCTAGAGGAGTGCTCAGAACACAACACTTGAGGTTTTTTTGCTCCACTTGTAGGTGCTTGAAACCAGCTCCTATGACTCTGCCACCATCTTTCCTGTTTGAAAACAGGGCACTTACATAGGTTTTGGCTGAGCTACTGCCACTACAACTGCCTCTTTCTCCCCCATGATGAATTACATGGAAATTAATGTGGCCCTGAGTGTGGGAGGTAGAGGCTGCAATTCAGCTAAAGAGGCTGAGGATGATTCTGTACTTTCTGTACTCCCAGACACCATACTCTAGCGTTCCTCCAGCTTGCATATATAGTGAAGGCACCTCTCTGTCCCTGACCAAGGCCATGACTTTGAACTGTTCAGAGGGGAAGCTAGTTGCTGGGCATGCAGGCACGTGGGGCAGGGAGAAGGCAAGAGGCAGCCACTAGAACAGGACAGAGAAGGAGCAGCAATAGAGCGGGACGTGATCCCAGCTCACTCATATCTCCAGAGCATGGTGGGAGTCAGCAGCAACAGGTTTTCACACACTGGCTGGCTTTTTCCTGGGGAGCAATAAATTAGTCTGGAATGATGACTACTCTTCATTTTTTTGGCTTACAAAACAAACTAAGAGATTTAAAAACTACACCAGAGGAACAGGAATGGAAGATATGTTTCCATTACTGTTTACTGAGATAATCAAGGGAACAAAACCCCAAGAGTACCATAGACATTGGTTCCTCATAGTTGAAAAGCAACAATTCTTTTTTTCTTTTCTCCCCTCCCATTCCCTTCCTTTTGTCTCTTTTTAAACCCAGAGATGTGTCAGGTGATGAAAAAGTGAGAAAGAGATGTCCTGTGTACCTCTGTGCATGGCTTCCGAGGGCAATCCCATCTGATGGCAAGTGACAGTCCTCTTTTGCAACAGAGTCTGCCCAGCAGCAGGCAGGAACAAAACTCTCCCATGCAACTTTGTGTTATTTCCTTCACACAGAGCGCCTTTCTGTCAGTCTGCAGTTACTGTTTATCTTTCTGATTAAAATGCACTGTTGGGAATACAGACTATTTGTGCTGTGCTCTTAATAACC
The DNA here is from genome assembly GCF_026119805.1 of Tympanuchus pallidicinctus. NCBI lineage: Eukaryota > Metazoa > Chordata > Aves > Galliformes > Phasianidae > Tympanuchus > Tympanuchus pallidicinctus. The sequence goes on along the minus strand of NW_026294749.1, from coordinate 11,423,115 downwards.
ATTCTACTGCACTGGGGAGTGGGGTTGAAATGTCAAGACTGATAAATACAGCGATGTAAACCCCCAAAAGACAGTTGGTTACTGCACCATTATTTTCACCAGCCAGGGTAGCAAGGCCAAGCCATTACAGTATTGATTCATGTAACTTCACTGTAACCTGAATAAGTGTGTGTGCATTAATGTTTATCCAGTGTTGGATCTGCTCCTTTGGAAATTTAGAACATCCCATGTTCTTTACCTTGATTTGGTGTATTTGAACATGTCAAAATTGTAGGGCTTTTTCTTAGCACTTAGATTTGTTCTTAGTGCCATTCTAAGTAAAATATTTTCTTGGTGATTAATGAGGTTTTCTCTCAGCACTTTGGTTTTCGAATGAATATGGAGGCAAGCTTTCTTCAAGTATTTCACTGAAGTACTGTAATTTAGTACTTATACTGCTTTTCAATGGGAAAAACTGGAAAAGGTAAGAAATACAGAAGATAAATGCTGACAGGTGAAGGAAAAACAATGGAGTTGGAAAAAAGCCTAATAGAACTGTATTTGGGTTAAAATTGAAAAAAGTCTACGAGCCTCTTATTAAAGCATTGGTGTCTGCGTGAGGCTGTACAGTCTTGATTGGATTGATGAGATCATATCATGATGCTAATTCAATTTTTAATGCAAAAATATACTGCTTCTGTGGTTTATTTTGGTTAAGATATGTATTTTCTACAAATATTCATATAGAGTAAAAGCATGTTGAATACAAACTTTTAGAAAAGTTCATAAATAAAGTGCAAGGACATAAGTTGGAAACGTAACTTGGCGCTTCCAATATGCGGAATAACCAGAGGTTATTACAGAAATTAAGTTGCCACAGGTTTGGAGGACAGGGTCTTTGATGGAGTAAAAAACAGCAGAAAGCAAATAGCAGGCCTGGAGGATGACTTTTTTATTATTATTATTATTATTTGATGGAGGGGAACCAGCAGTTTGTTCCCTTGGAATGAGAACTTTTCTTTAGTGTGTTCACCAATAATGCGGTGGTAAGAGTGTGCAGTGCAATCTCCAAGGCTGCAGCTGGCATTAAGCTCTCTCGCAGTCATGATAAGGGCAAAGGACATCAAAAAGACCAAAAGGACTGATGACTTCTGTAATGATTGTGGAAGGTTATCTAAGCAGGGCTGGAAGGGGAAATCAGCAGGTCTTTTGCATTAATGCTGAACCTGAACTGATGTTACATATCCACAAGGAAATGTTAGGATGCCAACTGAGACTTAGGCTAGCAAGTTTCAGCTATTTCCTGTTTAAATATCTGTTTTCCTTTGCTAAACTAAGCTATGCTAATCTGATGTTGTGGACAGTGTTTTCTACAGCTTCTTAAATCCCTTTAATCTTCCTAGCACTCACTTTTAACTCATAGCTGAGGTATGTTTCATAGTCCTGGCTCAGCAAAGGATTTTCAAAGCCTTCACACTTGATGGGGTTGGGGTATAACTCAGAATAGTAGGTGGCAATAGTTTCCAGACAGTGTTCAAAGAATCGTAGTTCCTTAGCAAAGCAAATAAATATTGTAAACTAAAACACTGTAAATTGCATTTTCAATACCCACAATATGTTTTAAACAAAACTAATTAGAATTCTGTTTTGTGTTCCTCATACCATTTCCCCTACTCTGCTGCTGTTATACATTCAAACATAAAGTTTTAAGCACTTTTAATTGCATGCACTAAGGCACTCCCTTCTCATCTTGTTTCCAAGACAGTTCCTAACATTTCCAGCATGACCACAATGTGTGCATGCAAATCTCATCTGTACTCAGAGCAAGAAGACTGCAGCATTCTCTTGCTGATTTTTGGCTTTTAGAAGCCTGCTAGAAACTTTCTCTGGTGTCTGACTGTTCTCCCAGAAGTTCCTGTTTACACTGAAACTGAAAGAGGTCTGATATATGGCCCTGCCAGCAGGTACATCTTTTGGTTCTTCATCAGTCAGGCTCAGGGAAGTCCTTAACTTCCATATTTACAAAGAATTTCTCAGAGAGCAACTGCGGATGACCCACCAAATGGCTTTCCCACAGAGGGAAGTTTTTCAAAGCTTCAGAAACAGTTGCCAGACATCTGAGCATATTTACTAAGTGTCATCTCCTATGTCTGCACATTTGTCTGTGATCTGTCCGAATTGCTCTATCTCACAGTTTTCAAATGTTTGAAGACTCGGTTAGATTGCATATATTTTTCTCTGGCCTACTTCTCTTTTATCTAAGCCAGAAAGAGCAAATGCTACAATGCAGGATATGTGACTTCTCCAATTTTTCAAAACATAAGATGTTCACATCTGTCCTTCCTTCTGGCAGATGCACTGCCCATTGGTCACCATCCATCCATCCATATGTGTTTATGGACCTGAATAATTGTTTTACTAAAGAAAGTGACAAAACATCTTTCCTTTGCATTCAAAGGTGCAGTGCACCTGCCTTTGAGTGAGAAATAAGCTGTTCTTCATGTTCTCTAGAGGTTTTTGGACTGTCAGTTTAGAAAAGCGAAATTTAGGCTGTCTTGATATGTGAAGAAGTGCAAGGTTGCATTACCCCAGGGACCTCCACTTGTATTTAACTATCATCCTATATTGTCCAGAATGTACCATTTATCTCAACTATCTGAATTATTAATGTTCAATCCTTTCCCATTCAGTACAGAACATATGGAGAATGGATGAAAAAAATATATATTTCTTTTTTAACCATGCCTTCCTGCTGTAATAAATCTGCAGATACAATACCTTGGAAACACAGTCTGAAGTCAGTTCACATTTGCTATTTTTTTTTTTGTTACTTTAGAGACTCCCAGGTCCCATCCTGATGGTCTAATCCAGATATATTTTGCTTCTGCCCCAGTGGTACCTCAGTAAGCTTCTGCTCTTTTGAGAGCATGTTTGACACTTGGGTAAAATAACACAGAGAAGCTGGAAGTTGGATGCTCTGTAGCTTTACCAAGCTCCAGATTTGACAGCATTATTTTGCAGTGAGAGGCATATTTTTAATTATCAGGGGCAGAATCATTAGGGGACAATTTGCGATTGATGGGAGCTGCATGTTCCTGCTCTGAGTGCTGGAGCGAGGTGATTGAGAGGCTCTCTGTGCTTACATCTATAAAATCAGAATGTTCAGCGAATGCACTGTTTTTCAGGTTTGAACTTGGTCTCATAAATCAAATTTATTTTTCAGGAGTAAAATTTTTCTCACCAAATCTGTACCTCTAGTAACTAACCCAGATGAATTATTCAGTTTAGGTAGGTGAGTTTAAATTCTTGCAAGCTCTGAATTGCTTATTAAAACTAACACAAATAATTAAGATTGAAAGGAATCTCCATATATAAACAGCTAAGGAAAACACATTTAAACTTGCTTAGGGACTGTTGCATGTACCTACATTCTTTCACATAGGGGCAGGAGGATGCTGGAAAAGGCATATGTATTCAAAAATGCAGTTTCTTCATGGGGAAATATGATGAGCACTATGATAATCCCCTTGATAATTATGTGTAGGCAGCATATAGATAGCAGTCAGACAAATGGGGATAGAATGGGCATTTGGCTTAGAATATTTTTAAGTAAAAGCATCTCTGTTCTGCAGAGCTTGAATTTCTGTTTTGCAGATTAGCAGTGCTCTGTAGTCCTGCCTCCCTCTGCCCAGCTATTATTTCTTTCTAGGGGAAAAAAAAACAACCACAAACAAACAGAAAAGAGGTCTGTTGTTAATATGGGTCTAAAAGTATATAACCCTGAAGAGACAAAATGATACCTTTTCTCAAACCTCTCAGACTTTGCAGCAAGGATGGATTCTGTGAGATGTGCAGCAGCAGGAAGTGGTGGATCACAGAGGGGATAGGGAACTTCTCTTTACTCTCCATCTGCCTGTGTTATCCAATTCCTCCCTTTGAATTCTGGTTTGATGAAGCAATTGAAAATAAACAGTCATGTAAAGATCAGTGCCTCACACTGCTGATAATTGCAAATGTTTATCATTTGTTTAGGGCCAGGCTTTCATCCATCCTGCCAAAGGATTACACCGTGTACTTAGGATGGCAGTTGCAAGACAGTATAGCTTTGCTGCTTTAAGTGATAGGTGGGGTTTTGTTTTCATGTCTCTGCTCCCTTTTTCTTTTTGTTTTTAATCCTTCTCAAAACAACTGGAGTGAGCTGGAAGGTTTGTGGTGGCTGGTGAACAGTGAGTTTGAGTAAATGCTCAGGATGGAGCATCTAAAGACCTGAGCATTTTGAAATAAGTGGATGTTCACCTGAAGGGACACACAGTTGCTTACACCTCATCCATGCAGCTGCCTTCCTATTAAATTGGTCAGAGATGCAGTCTGCTTGGTTCTCTATAATCTGGATGAGCATATGCTTCTGAAGAGACTTACCTTGACATCCAGGTTCAGAGATTATCAGCAGGAAGACATTACTTTTCAAAGAAACTGATCTTTTAGGAATGTAGCAAACCTAACTGACTGTAAATGTCATTTAAGACAGACTATGAGAGATGTTTCTCTCTCTGAATGTTTAGAATGCATATTTAGTACAGGCTGAGCAGAGTCATAAGTGCACACACCGTCAGGTTAGCATGTGCCAGAGGACTGTATAAGAGAACCACATGCAACATCAAGAAAGCAGAAAAATATTCCCAGCTCTAAAACTGTTAAATGCAAAGTAGTCTTTTCAGTATCAGTGATGTTCTTGATATTCTGTGCTTTGTAGTACCAGATTTCAGCCTTTTCCCAGCAGTTTGGTGTTTTCCATGATACAATATGAGTAAGACATGCATTTGGAAGTCCAAGCAGAATTTGCCCCCTATTTTCCATGACTTGAATGACAAACACTCTCTCCAGCAATTGAAAAATATATTCTGTATGTGCAGAAAGCACACATTGGGCAGGAACAAGCTGAAACACATGGGCTGGTAAATAAATGCCTCAGCAAGTCAAAGGGCCTACAGGCACTTCATATGTTTTCATTGCTCAGCCTTGCTGTTCCTGTCCCCACACTGGTCATCTGTAGGTTGTAATTTATATTTTGCATGGTGAGAGTTCACATAGTCCCAACACTCTATGTTAAAGACTTAAGCTGAATGTATGTAGCATGTAGGCTTCCTCTTGAGTTTGTGAGTTGCGGCAACTTCAATTCAGAGCTAATAAAGCAGTTTTGTTCTCAAATGCTGCCTCGGCCTCTGCTTTTTAAAATGTGAAGATTTTAACTACTCTGGGAGAGATTTGGTGATATTTTTCTTAAGAGATGAGGAAGTTCTGCCATTAAAACCATCATGCAAACTGGTGGACTTCTGACAAGAAGACTGATCAGCCACCAACAACTATCATTCTCTTTGGTCAATGGTGAATGTGTATATTTAGCTCTGGAGACAAAAAGAAAAGTTAAGTGTGTGCTTCTTATTACCTACCTTGACCAGGAAGATCCAGTCAGTTACTAGAAACTCAGAATGATACCAAGCAAAGTTAAGATTAATCAGTAGCACAGATATTCACACCTCCTCTATTGTAGACCTGATGGTGCATTTAAGGTTGGATTTGAGGATGTGATTGCAACTTGGTTTCTAAGACTGAGTACAGCTTTATCTTCTCTGAGGTCTGAAAAAGAATCTTCCTGCAGGATAGAGGCATCTGTCCTCAGCTGAAAAAAGATAGTAAGTGATGCAGCTATTTTCCTATGTGGAAAAAATAATATATGTTTTATATAACGCTAAAATGGCTTGTGATATTTGCTGTTCTTTAGAATGATGCTGATATACCAGAGAGATCAAAGCACTGCAGCATATTTTATCAACGTGTCTGTATTCTGAATCTATGAAATTGAATTTTCTCTTGTTCTTATTCAATTTATGATTTATTTTTCTCCCAGTATAAATCTGTTTCTGTTGTATGGATTCATGGCAGGTATTCCATCTTGTTTTTCAATAAGCTTTGTCTAGAACAAATATCTAGTCAGTCATGGGCATATAAAATATTAATCATACATGTTTGAAGGTATGTTGCTATAGCAATTCCGTTAGTGCAAGGAAAAATCAGAATATAGCAGACCGGGGTTATGAGAACAGTAGGAATTACAAAGCTGTAACAGTACTATTAACACATTACTGCATTGTAATGATATTATTTCCCAACTATTCTGGTCTCCAGCTGGCTATTTTCAAGATAGAATTCTTCAGCAGGGATTACATAAATGACTCCAACACAAAAGCCACTTGCAGTATAAAGAAGACATTAAACAATCTGAAGAAAATATATTTTTAAAAGAGGCTATATGCAAATACGTAAAATATTTTCTGTTCATTTTTACTAGATCCTTTCTCTTTGCTATTCCAGTGTGAACTACCCTGAGGGGCTGAACATGACAGGGTTGAACACAGATAAGGAGGACCGTGCTTGAAAGAAATGCTGTGAGTTCAGCTTATAAAGCTGTAAAGCACGAAAGCTGGGAGAGCTAGCGGGAGAAATGTATGGAAATGTAATTTCATCTTGTATTACAAATCTAACTGGGAAATTTTAGAACCAAAGCAGAAGAGACATTGTCTCCGAGAGGACTGTAATTATCTGGAGGAGAAAGAGGGCTGAAAAGTATGGTCCAGTTCATGGATGAAGAAAGAATGCAATGGTAAATTGAACTGATTGGGAATATAGGCTGAAGCACAGCATGGAAGAGGAGGATATATTCTGTCTGTATTAAGGATGTTAATCCTCTGTGCATATTTGTGTTGCCTTCACTGGGAGGAAGGTACAGGCAGCTTCGAGTAATCCCACACTTAACATTTAACTCTTTAAGTTTGATCCTGCACTAATTTAGATGTTTATAATAGCGTTGTAGAGCATCCTGAATTGCCTGCAATGGATCTCCCCTCACTATGCTCTCTTTTCGGAAGTCCTGTGGCCTAATTATCTTAATATCATTTTTTTTAACACATTTTTAAAACAAACAAAAACATAAATTCTGTATGTGTATCTGTACCTCAGTAGACCTTTGGCTTTATTGCATTGATTTAGTGTCCAAATGAGCGAGGAAAAATATTTATATCTGAATGAATGGGCTCAAAACATAAAAATAGATGGAGCTAGCTATGCATCATGCGTATACTGTCTCTTTAATTAAAGACAAAGATGAGCCACCTAGAAAAAGAAATTGCAGTTCAAGTAGATTTTAAGTTTACTGATAAGCAACCGGTGCAGATGGATCATTTTCTTGCTATTTTCGTGTATAGCATAGTTACAGTTGAAAGTAAGAAAACAGAAAAAATGTACTTGTTCAAGAAAAAAGAAAGCAAGAATTGACCACTCTTTCTGAACATGCTTTATAAGTTGGATAAAGTTTTCAAAAGGAGGGGAGAAAGGAAGAAGATAGACTTTAGAAAATAAGAATTTAAAAAGGCATTTCCTATTTCAGTCTCCCCAGGAAATGTGTGAACAGAAGCTAAACAGACTGCTTAATTTGAATTGTGATGGAAAGAAGTAAATCAAGGAAGTACAAAAACCTAAACATTTGGAGACAAAGTCATGCTTCACCACCATAACAATAGGGTAAGCTGCTGCATGTGTCCAGATTTCACCTTGAATTTACCTAAGAGCCAAAAGTCAAATACTTCAAAAAACTATTAGAGCCATCAGCAACATCCGACATTTGAATAGTGCAAGATTAGGCTGAACTGCACAGCAACACTCTTCATCACTGTACACTGCCAAAGTTGAGGCAAGGATGTGTGATACCACAAATATATGGCCTTTCAGTAAAGGAAAACCTCTCAGCATCCAGAAAATGTTGGTTATCCCATAATTAGCTATGTAATTGCCCAGGATAATTGTTAATAAAACGGTTGACATTAAAAATTGGAATTTCTCAAGCAGTCCTGGCTGGCAAAATGTCTGCATTCAAGGTCTGCAACATTAAGGTTAGTGTGCACAGCATATGTGTGTTTATGTCAGAACGATTTGGGTGGCTGCATTATGGATCTCATTACTGCTGAATATATATATATATATGAATAGAGAGTGCTGTCTGTGAGTACCACCTACACACATGTACATACATATATATATAGAGAGGGTCATTAGAAACAAGATGATCTTTTCTAATGTTATTTTATTATACATATCCTAGCTACTATATCCCAAACCTTGGAAAGTATAAATATTTTCCAAATTTTTGAATATTATATTCTTAGATAAATCTCATATGGAAAGCAGAACTTGTACAAGGGGCTATTGCTGCTAGTCAGTTACCTCTCCCTCTCCAAGTCAGTCCCAAAGGTCTTGAGAACACAGCTTTTCCATTTTTATTAGGGGGCCATTTACCTCCATCAGAAAACTGATTTCACTGATCTCTTGCATGCTTTTTAAAATCAGTTTTCCACTGCTGTATCTAATAATTTCAAAGTAATACCCAATCACAGGCATAACACACCCCGAAAACACAAAACACTGAGGAAGATGTCTAGACAAAGCATGTATCTACTGCATGTTGTTGCTCTATTGAGCTGATGTTTTTCCATTCAGCTATATTGGACCCTTATGGATATATTTACATTGCCCCTTTAAAGTCTGCACTCCGTAGGAAACCCTCTGGAACTAATTGAGTTACTGTGAGAGAAAAATATGGTTCCATTGAAAGCTATGGGAATTTTGCCACTGACTTTGCTAAAGCCAGGATTTTTTCACCTTATATATTTGTTCAAGCAAGAATTGAGCCCTTCAGCCACAACATGCCTGCTCCTGCCCCTCTGCCACCACCATGTGTGCTCAGAAGCATTTGTGCTCAGTGTCACACAGAGCGGGTGCTGTTTACTTCCACTCTGTGCTAAGTGAGAGATGCACCAGCCTGCCTCGTCGCAAATGGCCTTTTAATGAACTAGTCGAGGATTTAAATTATCCAAGAACCTGGAAAAGCATTTTAAATTTAAGACCCTTTTAGGCAATTAAAACCTGATGCGTTGCCACTGAAAACAGGCCGGGGAAAAAGTGATTCTACCTCTTGAGATTCGCCACTTACAGGGAGAGATAATGGCATTTCAGGCACCCCAGGTACTGCAGCCTTCAGAGGGAGATCGGATGTCAGCTTCAGGAATTGCTTCTGGCTGTGCAGCAGCTCGAGTTGATCCTCCAGGAACGGGGTGTGTTTGGTCAACTGAACAAACTGGGTTGCTGTGTCTTGGGCCAGTGCCACTTCAAAATATCGGGGAGGAGGGGGTGAGAAGGAGAGGAAATTTCTTCTATGACTTGAGAGATTGGTCACCTTAAATAGTTTTATTTCTGCTTTTGTTTCAATTTATTTATTTATTTTTTTAACTTCCATTTCAGAGCAAATCAAGTCGAATATTTTAAAATTCAGCATAAGGAGAGTTTGCAAGCTTGTAATTAATCTGCCATTCAGAATTTGCTAAGTACTCTACCAATAATGCACTGTAAAAAAAAAAAAAAAAAAAAAAAAAAGTGTTTGCTGACCTGCTGTGCTTTGCAGTAATGGAAAATTTCTACAGCCCTTCCATGTACCTTTTGTGTGGAACTGAAAGGCTGAAGCATGAAATAACTGCATGGATCCTATTCGAAAACTATCTGGTGAGGCCCTGGAAAAACAGCTTTGCAAGAATCCCCTAGTAGTTAAAAAAAGTTGTAAATTCTACACACTGAAGTTGTAAACCCCTAATCCCAATTGCATGTTTCAAAAGCTCAGTCTGCTCTCCAGACCAGCACAAGGCTCCAGCTCCTGTGCGAGCTGGTGGCACAGGGCTGGTGAAACAGGTGGAGTACTCATGCTGGGTATCCAATGCCCACCACACACAGCCCACATTTGTGGCACGTTCTCAATCAGGACTGCCATGGACAGTGCTGCTTTGTACAAGCTCCTTCTGTGCAGGCCCAGGGAGGGCAAGCTGTCTTTGTCTCATGGTGGCTAAAGTCTCTGCACTTTTGTAATTATGTTTATAATTATGTTTTTCTGTTGATCTCTCTCTGTCTGTTGCTGATGTTCTCAACTTTTATAACCTTGAATAAAGCCTTTTCTGGGTACTAGTTTCCTGCAGATGCATGGGGGAATCCTCTCTGTTATTGAGTTCCTCACTTTTGCACACCATCTGGCAGCAAAGACTGGACTGTCTGGACTGCCAAATTCAGGCAGCTCAGGAGCGAAGCGTTGGAGACAGCCTCACAGTTTCCTGGAGCACAGGGTGAGAGCAGTTGCAGAGTCCTGGCATTGACATTATGAGTGTTTGCAAGGCTGTTTTGTGAAAGCTCATGGGGGGAAGGTTCCAAAGGGGGGTCCTGTTCTCCATCAGACCAGCTGCAGCTGAGTTGGAGTCCTCACAATCTACTTGCTTTATCCCTTACAACTAAATCCACATGCGTACTTAAGATTAATTAGTGGGAAAGCACGAGGCGCTGCATTTCAGCCAGTGCACAGCCTTTAGGGAGGGAGGACAGCTCTGTTTTGGAGGGATCTGGAGGAGCAGTGCCTGGCTGCCTGGTGACATAAGTCTCCTTCACAGTTCCCATCTTGCACTGCAAAGGGCAGAAGGCTTTTCTTGCTTTTGTAGTTGTAAAATGTCTTTTGTGTGATAGCTGCGGTATTTATAGAGCAGTGGGCACACATGAAAACTAAATTCTTCAGTTCTTCTCTATTTTACAGAAAAATGCTGTTATTTGTAGCGTGTTCACAGACATGGTGATGGTGGAAAAGGTGAAAGGTTGGCTCGTGAAATGGTTCATGTGGAAGCTGGGGGGATGGTGAGACTGGGGCAGGCCTGAAGGTGGGGGCTTGATGTGTGTTACAGCAGCTATTCAAAAGGAGAATTGTTTGCCCCCGGGTGATTAGAAAGATACTGTTTTTAACTGCCTATTTTATTTCTTTATATATTTATTTTGTGCAACTGTGTTAAATCCATTTTTACACATGAGAAGCAGTCACTTCTCATGCATGATAGTGCTTTTGTGCGCTGAATGACCTTTGAGGCTTTAAATGAGCAGTCTCACGTGAAATAATGGAAAGGGTTTAAATCATTAGGTTTGTTTTTGTTTTTATTTATTTATTTTTTAATGCCTTCTTGTGTTTGGGTCAAAAGTGTAAACTGACTGCACTATTTTTGAAGCTTTTCCTATAGAATGCCAGAAAATTGCAATTTAAAAAAAGCAATTACTAAAAGAACTTTCCTTGCCTTCTCTGAGCCTGGAGCTTTGAGAAATACCAGTATCTTAGAAACTGTAAGTGGAGAGACGTGGAGAGTTCTAGATACACAGTTTCTGTTCTAATTTTAATTAATAATACTTCTGTTAAATTTTCCATTCCTGTCTGTAGGAAGGAATATATTCAATATTCCTACTATGCCTTGAATCACTTATAAAGCTAGAAAGCCTCATTCTATGTTACAACCAGGTGTTACATCATTTCTGCCATGGCTACAGAAATGGAAGGATGTGATACTGGTCAAATCAGCAGCAGCATATTACCTTTATCTATTTTCACCCAGGCCACAGAATCAAACTGCTGGCAGTACAACTTTGACTCTTTTGGTCCTCTATTCCCACAGGCTATTTTTCCACTTTTTAATCTTATCTATGTTTGCAGCCCTATATTTTGGCATTTATAAACACAAAGGATGTTTCTGATTTCTTCCAGATTTTGTTGCATTCTAGATCTAAAAATCCAGATCCCGAGAAGAGTTTGAATGCTAAATAATTAAAATGTAGTAATCGTTCTAAAACAGGAACACTGACCACACTTTTTAACTACGATATCAGAAGTAAACTGGCTTCTAGTGGAAAATTACTCTGAGTGTCTGGTCCCATTACCATTTTTATTTCCATGTAATGTTTCTAGGCAAGTCTCACTGCTCTGAGACCCACTTATTCCAAATGGCAATGATAAGGTTTTATGAATCTGAAAACAAGTCAGTCTGAACTGAGTTAAATTTGCAGCGATGCCAGCACTTGGTCTCTCAGTGTTAGCTCATGGGGAACAACGAACTTATCTTATTGCACTTCAAAATTAAATAATTAAAAACAATCCCCCTCCCCCCATTTCTTTACGGTTAATAATTATAATAACATACTCAGATGCAGGCAGTGTTATTATCTGATAATGCCTGAAATTTGAAATGGGCCTATTAGCCACCCGAGGCGAAACATAATTGCCCAGTTTCTGTGCACTATCAGATGGCAGATGATGTTGCTGAATGTTATTACTTAAGTATTTCAATTTTTCATATGGTGGAGAAATTTAATTTCAACTGTATACTGCAGCAAAGCGCTCTGGATTGGAGGGTGCTACTATTGGTGAAGGCTGTAATGTGGGATCTGTTACCCCACAGACTTTGGTGGAATTGATGCTTTGACAGTAAAACTAAAGCTGAAGAATACTGTTGCTGAAAACTTCAACATGTGGTGCACATTTTAGTGTATGTTTGCACTTTCAAATAACAATAACCCTATGTCAGGTCTCCTAAGTAGGTGATACCTGTATCCATTTCGTTGCTGGACTATTTATTCTTGCAGTACAGTAGTTATGCAACTCTAGCATTAGTCAATGTGAGTGAAATCCCTCCTGGATTGATGGAAGCCAATGGCAAATGTCCTGTTGACTTTGCTGAAACAAGGACTCTGCTGTGTCTGTGCTCCAAAATACGCAGAGTCTCACAAATGAAGATACAGTTCACTTCTTTTCACCCATTGCTAACTGAGAAAAAATGCGTATTCATAAGTAATACACATTCATGCTACACATGTTTAAAAAGACAAAACTAGATTCTCAGCTACTGCTATTATTTGTTAGTTTGTTTATTACATTCCCAAGTAAGTTTAAATGGATTTGCTTTAAAGCTCTGGAAACCTCAGAAGAAAGGGATCCAGTTTGTAGTCCTTCAGAGAGGAAGTGCTGCAGGAGTATGAGAATAAAAGCCTCTGATTTTGAGGTTGAATTTGTTACTAGCAAGACTGATTTTGTTACTAAGGTTGATGGTGTGACTCAAAATGAAGGCATCACTTGAAAAAAGGTGTGCAGCTCAAAGAAACCACGACTACATTGAAATCTTTGGGACTCCCTCCCATTGGAAAAGACAAATAATGCTGGTTGGACAGAAGAGAACTTGGAGCTTAGTAAATCATCCTCATATACAAGAAGAAAGCATGCTTTAAAATAATCAGAACATACTGATAGTGAGCATATTTGTGTTACTGCCTGAGATAGGCATGCAAGTAGTCATTCCTCTCTGTTGTAAGAATGCTATGCTTTTTTAGCACAACTGAGAGTTAAGCTCTTTAGACAGCTTAGAATATTCTCGCTTTCAAAGAAGGTTATGGTCAAGTCATCTACTTAGAGCTTCCATATGATATGTTTCCCTCTTGATGTCCCATTACACAGCACTCATTCAGAGGTTAAGGGCTAAATGTTGAGAGTGGTTTAGTCTCCTGCAAAACTGACTCTTCCAGTTTGTTTCTCTGGGCTCTTGATACTCTGTGGGCTCACTTACATGAATTCAGATCCTTTGTCCTTCTCTTTCTATGGGTAAAAGAAATAATAATAACACTACTTGAATTTTTTTCTCTAGGAGAAATTCATAAATCGTTCATTTTCACATTCATCTGCTGAAGTGCTCAATGAAGAGAAGTGCTATCTTGTTAAATATAAATTTTCTTCAATTTCATCTCTTCTTCACAGATGCTTTGGTGGTCTAGGCAGGTGCAAGAATTACTTCTGAGCCTGTGAATGAGGAGTTCAGATAGGTCAGTGACCCTCAACAACAGTTATAGGAAAGAAAGTTCTATGCTGACCTAAAATTATATCAGGACTACTCACATATCCACATGACTTGGCAAGTATAGCTCTACTTCAAAAGAGCTCAATGAGAAGGCAAAACAGCCAGTACCTTCTGGGCTTTGCAAGCGCTGCTGGCAGTGGCAGTGAGGCTGACTGCAAAGAAGTCAGCAAGGTAAAGATGACAGTCAAAGAGCTTTGAAAAAAAGGGGAACATCCTGGCTCTGCACTTTTTGAGAAGAGCAATTAGTGAAACCACGATTGGAGACTTCTGAGAATGTGAATTCAAAATCAGCCTGTGGAGTAGTAGGTCTCAATTTCAGCGTGGGGAGAACCAGCCGTGTCTCCCTGCCTTTCTCCTGTGGTAACTGCTGATACACAACCTCATACAGAGCAGCAGAGGGTGACTTGTTCAGCATACTGAGAAGTATTCCTATTGATGTGTGTGCTTACACACTTAAGACTGTGACTAAAATGCTTTTGCTAATTTTTCCTCAAATAGTAGAGTTCAGCTGCAAGCAAGGAAGGTATTTGCTTTCTAATACCAGGGAAAGAAACATGTTACTATATATCTGCATGAAGAAATTACATTCAGAGTCTCATTTAAAATAGGCCCAACTTATGTTTGAGAGGATGAAGATATGCCATGAAGAAGGACAGAACCCCACTGTACTTTGTTGCTTTTTAGTGTAAACGGATTTACACCTCTCTGAATCGGGCAGGCTGTGAGGAATTCTGAATCTGAACCAAATTTGTCAAAAAATTGGTCTTTGTCGTTGTTAGAAAAATGCAATGTCTCTAACAGGTCATAAGCATTTATATTCCTTTCCTTATTCTTTGTGATTCTCTTTTTCATATTTAGGATGAGTTTTAATATCTTGACCAGATAATGCATAGCCTCGATGCGTTTTGCCTTTACATGCACACTGGACACTGGGAGAACACGTGTAGCAGTCTCCAATTTCTGTAAACATAAGGAAGTTACCATCTAATACAGGGCACACAGAACAGAAGCAGCTTTATTTGCACTTCAGCTCGCTAGGAGTCTGTATAATGCCAGGAAAAATCCATCTCTGACGCCCAAGTTCTTCTCTCAAGCATCAACAGAAATATGAAGAAATTCACTGGAGAGCAATTATTCCAGAATTTGATATTGGGGGCAGCTCAAATACTGAGAGTGGCAGTTCTGCAGAACTCACAGATCCTCTTTCCCCTGGACCTTCCTGCTTGTCTGTTGCTTGTAAAATTGAGAAGACTCGTTCTTATAAAAGTTCATCTCGTTTTAAGAGGAAAGCTTAAAAAATGCAAGAGTAGAACAACGTACAAATTGTGAACAGATGAATAGTTAGTAACTCAAATTCTTTTTCTAATATTCAATTTCCAATTATTTTAGAGAGAAGGTTAACTAGACTACTCAAAAATTCTATCTGAACACAGCATAATCAACTGTGCTTTGGCAGAGTTGCTGCCAAGCCACCCAGAAGCCCTTCACAATACATCAAGCTCCCAGAATGGTGTAGCTTCCTCTTGGCAAGGCTTTTTGATAGTCCACAGAGTTTGATGCCAGAACTGGAAAACAACAAAATAAATTATAAGCAGTAAAGCAAAAGAAAGAAAAAAAAAAAAAGAGAAAGAAAGAAAAATTACACTCATTACAATTGAGTCAGTTTGTTGAGGGACATAAAAATCTAATCAATTGCTTTTGCATAACAATCAGTTGTCACATTGGGCTCTAATTGAACAGCCAGATGGAGTCTTGTAGTTGTAGACACCAGTTGTAGTATTCCTGGGACACACAAAGCCGCATGAGGCGTTGTGCATTAGGTTCATCTTTCTATTAGGATGTAAGGAAAGCTCCACTTAACAGGCAAAAACAGATTTCCCAAACCAAACATATTCAAATCAACGTGTATCTCTTCCATACGTGGCAGATAGAAACTTCTCTTCTAATGGATACTTTCTGGGCTTGTAGGTATTACCAGGTACCCTGCAGCTGGAACACTGTGTGTCATCCAAATGCCCACGTTACATGCAAGATCTACAGGAACTTAATTTATTTTCTGATATTCTTGCATGCCTTCTATAAGAATGGCACATTTAAAAGGATACTGAGGAGATTTTTCATAAACATTCTGCTCCTTAACATTGGTAAAAGCTCCTTAGGATAACTGAAAATGAAATTTGTTTCTTCTACTATTTTTTTCCCTCCATCTGGATGTTTTTATTTCCTTGGCTGTGGGCTTTTTATTATTAGCAGTCACAAGTAATAATGAGAAACTAAGATTATTTAACAATTTATCCCTAAGAAGATGTAGCTCAGGGTAGAGAACCAGGTATAAGGTATTACTGGAATTTTATCTTCAAAAGGTCCCTGTTTGAGACCTGTAAAGCTTGAAGTATTCAGTCAAAGAGGATATTGAATAAAATTTAGTCAGGAAATAAAACTGACCAACCAAAACTCTTTGGCCTTTTTGCAAACTGTATCTCTTTCCTTGACTATGATCTCTATGATCTCTTTTTGTTCCAGAAGGCTCATCACCTTCAGAAAGTGAAGAGAACACCAATTCAGCCCCAATACCTATTCTAGGGGCACTTCTCTTTGTTTTCTTGAATGATTTGTACTCAGGATTTGCAGATGACACTGAATTAACTTTTTTTGGGAGAGGGTCAGATATTTGGTCTGGGTAGGATTTAACTTTTGTTTTCTGTGTAAAAACAATAATTTGACTGTAAAGAAATGGTGAGGCTGAGATCCCTTGCCTTGTTCAGCCCAGAGCAGAGGATGCAGGAGGGTCAGAGCTGAGCTCTGCTCTCTGATGCAGGGACAGAACCCCAGGGAATGGCTTGGGGCGGTGTCAGGGGAGATTTGGCCTGGGCATTAAGGAAAGGTTCTTCATGGACAGGGTGGACAGGCACTGGAACAGGCTGCTCAGGGCAGTGGCCACAGAAACAGGACTTATTGTTATTTTTTAAGTATCTGACTGTTGATAGGGCAAGTAAGCGACTGTTTCAACACAGGTATTTGGGGTAGTTGCTTGCCGATGTTGTGCCTGACTTTCTGTGATAATTAAAGCAATGATAATAACTTCTCTAGCATCTGATAACTTCTCTCTTCGATGAAGAACAGCTAAAGACAACTTAGCTATGCTGTGCTACATGATTCTGACACACCATTTGGAATGGGGTTTGGTTTTGATTTTGTGGGCACTGCAGGTCTGCCATGGGCAGCCACCTTTCCAATGAAGCCTCATGTGGTAAGCCTGCTAGGTCCCCCCTTTCATGGGTAAAAATCAACCTCTGGTTCATTTCAGTAAGTTCTTTGGCTGCAGCTGAGATCTGCTCTCTTGATTGTCAAAGATTTTTTTGACAGTCTCCCTCTTGAGTAGATGGCATTTCTTTCTGCTGCCTCTCACTTTTGCAGTTTGCTCTCATTTCTTCTTCATTTTGTCGTCTTCTGTTCTGACTCTTAGTTCATGGTTGTGCAGACTTTCTACCAACAGCTACCATATTTTTTCTCCTCTCCCCTCCTACTTTTTTTTTGTAGCTGAAATTCTCATTGACAAAATTATCCTTTTTTAGTCTGTGCTCTGCAAGGATGTGCTCTGAAGACTACACAACCACTCATAAGCACAAGTTGCTTTCCTTACAGTAGAACAATATTTGGTAATTAACTACCAAGCTTCAATTATTCTAAAAATCTTTCTTATCAGAAGCCACCTTCCTTTCACTTTTTGGAAATTCCTCGACTTTCCCTTTCATAGTAACTTTAAATAGTCATAATTTGTCTAATCTGCCTTTGACGTTAAGGTTTCCTGCTAAAAAGGATTCATTTGAATTGCTTTCTATTTTATATGCATTTTTATATTGTGTAACATATATATTACTATTTTGTAGCAACTCTAATAATATTAAATACTGTACTAAAAGAATGCACTGGTAACAGAAAGTAATACTTAGCACATTTTGAATTAATAGCCTGTCTGAAAATGGATTCATTGTCAAAGAGATGGAACCTTATTATTATCTAGTCATTCCTTAATGATTGAGTTAAGCTGATTGAATCTGCTTTGTTCCTGGGAGAAATGATGCAGAAAAAAATGAAGCTTTTTTTCCTCATCTCCAGGAAAAACATCATGATTTTCACATACCTGTAGGATTCTTTTCCTGTATGCATTTATGAAACATTTGAAAAACTCTTTTTTCTTTTATCCTGAGTAGGCATATGTGGTCACTAGTGACTGAAACACATCCATTTTCTTTTTGTCTTGATCAGTTCTTTCCAAAAGTGGGATTCTACAGTTTGGGCAAAGTGAATACCACAATTATGAGAGAAACAAATACTTTCTTTTAGACTATTAGGAGGCAGATTCCCAAGTGTCATCTTTAGCACTCTGATGTCACACACCTCTGCTAACATTTTCTTCTTTCTCCACAACCTCTTTGGGCAGCTTTTCCAGTGCTTTGTCACCCTCAAAGTAATACGTTTTTTTCTCACGTAGAGGAACTTTCTATATTACAGTTTGTGTCTGTTTCCCCTTGTTCTGTTGCTGGGAACCACTGAAAAGAGTTTGGACCAATCCTCTGGACCATCCTTTAGATAAGTATAAGCACCAATAAGATCCCATCTCAGTCTTTTCTTTTCCAGCCTGAACAGTTCCAAGTCTCAGTCTTTCCTCGTAAGGGAGATGCTCCAGGTCCCTAATCAACTTTTGCTGTACTCCACTGTACTCTCTCTAGAAGTTCCCAGTCTTTTTTGAATGGACGAGCCTAGAATTGGATGCAGTACTCCAGATGTGACCTCACCATGGAGATGGGCAGAATCATCTCCTTGACCTGTTGGCCACACTTTTTTTTAATGCACTCAGCATATGATTGGCCTTATTGGCCACAAGAGCACACTGCTGGCTCATGGCTAACTGTTGTCCACCAGGACTCTCAGGTTTTTCTCTGCAGAGCTCTTTTCCAGCAGATCAGCCACTAATCTGCACTGGTTCGTGTGATTTCTCCTCCTCGTATGTAGCACTCTAGGCTTGCCCTTGTTGAACCTCATAATGTTCCTCTCCATCCAACTCCATCAGCCTGTCCAGGTCTCACTGGTAGCACAGCATTCTGATGCATCAGCCTCTCCTCCCCAATTTGTATAATCAGCAAACTTGCTGAGGGTGAATTCTGTGCCTTCATCCAGGTCACTGATGAAGATATTGAACAAGACTCTACCCAGTACCAAGCCCTGGGGAACACAACTAGCTACAGGGTTTTTTGCAAGAGAAGAAACAATTGGTCCTACCAAGATTTCTAATGTCTGTTACATACATTTAAAAAAAAAGGAAACGTCCACAACTGCTACACTTTTGGGTGTTTCCTTCACTTATAGAACGTGATAATAATTAACATTATTAATATGTCCCAAACCCTAGACTTCTCATTCAACTTAACCATCCTGGCTTGGCCTTGCCTCTCCAAGCTCACCATGGGCGCTTGGAGAACCCTTGGAAAAATGCCAGTGAAGAAATCTCGTCTTGTAATGCTGAAAGATGCATTCATATGAATACCCAGATTTGGAAATTTTCCATTGATATGTTTTTTGTTTTTTTTTTTTCCCCAGAGAAATGTACAATTTCGTAAAAATAATTCTAATGGCAAAAATATGAATTGCAGTTTCTCACTTCCTGGCTGCCAGTCACAGAAAGGAGAAATTCTGCCTTAGAATGAAGGAAGTATATGTGGCAGCCCAGCTGTTGACTGACATCTGTCAAACAATCTCCTCCTCCATTCCATCCGATGCCTTTCAGCATACAACAAATTAAGGACAACTTCTGTCTTCTGCTATTGAAGACCACAAACTGCATCTTACCACATATCTCACCAATATCTGAAAATGGAAATTTTATATGTCTGTGTGTTTGGCCTTTCTCATCTTCATCCCTTTTCCCTCCACAAAGCTGCTTTTTTTTTTTTTTTAATATTGCGTTTTCATTAAAGGTTGACTGCAAAACAGATTTAAATTGTAGGAAGAAGGATGTGTGTGTCATTGGCAGTTTCAGTGCTCTTAGAATGAGCTATAAGTATGGATTTACCTGAAATTCATCTCCTGAGTATTTTCTAGAAAACTAGTCACAGTAAAACAAACCCACCACACTGCTATTTACACATCTTATTTACACATCTGCTGCTCTCTCACAATGTTGTTTTTTTTTTAGAGATCTGTATCCTTATGTGCTCTCTTTTCTTCAGTCTTGTCTTTAGCAGACATACTTCATGAGCTGAAATTAGACAAAATGGTGTCATTAGGTAGATCAAAAGCATTCACATCAATTTTGTTATAATATCAACCTGAAATTCCTTTGTTACTCATTTACCTTTCACATTATTTCCCTGCTTAATGATGTTTGTGACAACAGATGTAGATGTCTATCAGACAAAAACTAAAAATAAAAATAAGGAAAAACAATAGTTTCAGGTGAGTTTATATTCCTGGAATATTCCTTACATAAAATTAATGTAGTACAACATATATACACTTAAAAACTAGGAAAAAAGAATATTACATTAGTTATTCAAATTCTGTTTCTAATTAAGTTGTTGTATACTCAGAATAATTCCTCAGATTGTCAGATTGCTGCATTATTACTTTTGATTTATTCCAGTACAATTAAGAAAACTTATGTCATTAACTCTAATGGAAGCCACAATCTGAAAATTAAAACTAGAGAAATATAGTCTATAGTAGTCTTTAATGGAGTGAATAGTAATATAATTTGGTATCAAAAGGAGATTGAATAATAGTGTACTTTAAGGGTCTTACCTAACTTTGCATTCTAGATCTGCATTTCAGTTGTGAAAAAACAAAAAGCCAAGATTCAACCAAACACAGTTTCTATTTTTTTGTGTATTACATAAAAAGCGCATCTGTCCATCATTCAACAATTAGATTAGGGTAGCAAAACAGATTTCCACCAGCACAGACAGAAAGGACGATATGTGGATTATATCTCACTACACTTGTTCAGATATACAAAATAATCACATTCTGCTACCCTGACACTTCTCTTTCCCGGAGCAGGAAATGTAGCCCCAAGCTCTAACACTGACCCTTAATGCTAGTCCTAACTCAAATGATTAAGTTATCATTACTTAATGATAAGTAATTCATTACTTATGAAATGAGTAATGAACTAAACCTAGGAATTTAGGCATTTTTTGCCTCAATCTTTAGAAGCAGTGACAGATCTTGGGCTCTCTTTGCCTTACAGTTGGAAGACCATGGCAAGAGTAGGAGTGATTTTCCACCTGTGGTCACAAAAATCATAAGGGACTGGTTCTAACAGCATAAAATTCCGAAGTCCATGGGGCCTGATGGGATTCTCCAGGCATATTGAGGGAATTTGCAGATGTTGTAGCTGGATCTCTCTTAGCAGTTTACCAAAGTTCTTGAGAGTCTGGGAAGGTCCCTGCTGTAGAGACAACTCAGGCAACTACAGACATGCTAGTCTAACTTCAGCCTCTGGAAAAGTTATGGAGAAGATTGTCCTGGGGAATATGGAAAGGCATTTAAAGAACAAATGTGTTATCATGCATAGTCAAAATGCATTCATCAAGGGAAAGTCCTGCCTTAGTAATATGATCTCCCTCTAGGGTAAGGTAACACATGGTGTGAGAACAGAAGGCAGGGGATGTGAGCTTTCTGGATTCTAATATGGCCCTTAATACTATCCATCACAGCATCCTTATGGAAAAATTGTCCAACTGTGCAATGAACAGATTTGTGCTAGACTGAGTGATGAACTGGCTGAATAGTAGGGCTCAAAGGATCGTAATGAATGGGGCTACACCTGGCTGGCAGAAGCTCACTAGTGTTGGATGCCAGGGCTCATTATTAGGGCCAGTTCTGTCCAAGGTTTTTACCAGTGACCTGGATTCAGGAGTGGAGTGCACAAATTTGCCAATGTCAGTAAACCCAGAGATAATGATTACTCTCTGAATGGACAAGAGGCCTTGCAAAGGGATCTAGGTATATTGGAGCACTGGGACGTCAGCATCATCATGAAGTTCAACTAAGGAAAATATCAGGTGCTGCACCTGGGATGGTGCAGTGCTAGACTAGGAGATGCATACATGCAATGCATAGACTAGGAGATGAGAGTCTAGAGAGCAGCTCAGCAAAAAGGTCCTTGGGGTGCAAGTGACAGCAGCTCAGCAGGAGACATCGGTTTGCCTGGCAGCCAAGGGACAAATCACATTTTGGGGTGCATTAAACACAGCTCAGACAGTCAGTCAGAAGGAATGGTTCTTCTGCTGTGTTTAGCGATGTTATGGCCTCACCTTAAATACTGTGCCCAGTTCTGGGCTCCACAATATAAAAAGGGTGTTAAAGTCACTGAGAGCCTCCAGAGGCAGCAAAGGTGGTATAAGGGCAGGCAGGCATGTCTTGTGAGGAAAGGCTGAGGATACTTGGGCTGTCCAATCTGGAGAAGAGGAGGCCCAGAGGTGACCTAATTAATCTCTGCATTGCCCTGAGGTGGGGGAGCAGAGAGAGGTGCTGGGCTCTGTTCCTGGTCACTGATGACAGGATGGGAATGGCACAGAGCTGCTCCAGGTGAGGGTCACACTGGGCACTGGGAAACATTTCTGTGCTGTAAGGGTGGTCAGACACTGAAACAGGCTTCCTAGTGAAGTGTGTGATGCTCTGTGATTGTCAGTGTTCAAGGTGCATTTGAACAATGTCTTCATTAGTGTGCCTTAATTTTTGGTTAGCCCTGAGGTGTTTGGGCAGTTGGACTTGCTGATCTTTGTAGGTTCCTCCCAACTCAACTATTATAAATTTATTTACCAATTTGCATTTGTTTTTTAAGCTATTACTCCTCTTTCTTGAGTCACACTGGCTGCCCTGGCGGAGTATTACTACAGATTTGTCAAACTCATAGAAGTAGGCATCTTTTTGTCATTCATTTCTCATTAGCTGTCAGGCCTTATTCTGAATTATTTCAAATGTACTCTCGTACGTTCTGGGTGATTGTAAAAAGCTTTTACCTACAATAGGCAGCTTTAGATGGCAGTATAAGCATGGGCTGGTGTTAGATTTTTTTTTTGGTAGTCCCAGGATCTGCATTAAGTCGTACTAAGCATGAAATTGCTGCCTGCACTTTAGTCTTGGAAACCAAGTTAAATGTCACTGGCCACTTAGTCAAGCACTCTGCATCTGCTACAAAATCTAGTGACAAAATAGCCAGAAAAGGCTATAGTTCTGAATTCAATTTATTTTTATGCGAGGAAGAGGAGGTAAATGTCAAATTCACAGAGAGAGGCTGCTGTTTCACGGCAGAAATAATTAGATAGACCTTTCTTGACTTCTGGACTACAAAATAAAATGCTTCTTCTAGGTAACATTGCCCTTTTTGCTGTTTTCAAGAGTCAGTGACTGATGTCTCCTCTTGCTAACGCACACTTCCCTCTGTGATTAAATATTTATCACAATGAGAGGCCAGCATAAGGACTAAGTGCCTCCAATTAACTATAGCAGAGGTTCACGAGTGACTACAGGACATGTATAAATATTTTAAAAGATCAAGTCAGAGCCATATCCATATTGAGCCTTCTCACTATAGACTGGGTGTGTTATTTGTTGGTAAGTATATGCATGTCTACTTCAACAAACAAAGCCTCCACTTTATTTGCTGTGCCTTAGCTCTAAATTAGGTGGTAAATTATCACATTAATCATGCATATGTAGTGCTCTGCTTCATCTGGTGATTATGAGGGCCAAGAAAAACATACTTAAAGGTGCTTCAATCTCTTGTTTGTCCTGGGTATTTTTATTTTTTTCCAGGGCTCGCTCACAGGAAGGAAATTTCATACCTAATTCTCTGGACCACGAGGTGTCTGGATTTATGAGGATTTTGGCTACACAGGAGCACCCTGCATCTGCTTTCACTGCAAAAGAAAAGACAGGACATCTTGCTCCAGGTCTGCTACTAAGAACTTTGGAAGAGATGGAATGGAGTGAGTAACATTCTCCTGAGCTAGCTGCTGATAGTGGGCGTAAGATAACGCTCTGAGGGGAAGCTTGACTGGTCCTTGGCTTAAGTCTTAGGAAAATTCATTGATGGAGCTTTGGATCCCCATGGTCACTAATACTTTTCTCACTTCTCCTCTATGAAGAACAGCTGTGGAAATTATCTGGTCTGCCACTACCTTGGGGAGAGCCCCTCTGGACCCCAGTCCTTTCACTCTCCTCTCTGCAGTTTTCATTCTTTTGACCATGGCCATTTCTTCTGGAAGTAGAGTGAGCTGTGGAAGAAAAAAAATAATAAGCTGTTGCAACAGACTTGGAGAATCAGAAATTGTTATTTGTTTTATGGAGAATTGTGGTGATGTAAACAAATGCTGTTCAGGAGGTGATCAGGGAAATAATTAATCAATCAAGCATAAGCCTAACATAAAATTCTGAAGCAAAGAGATTTTTATGCATGCCTTTGAGATTGGGAGTATGTCTTTATAAGGAGTTTCCAAAGCTTACAGCAATTCAAGGTGTATGTGAAATGGATTCATTGCTAATAAGACTGAGACCATGAAAGGGTTATGTTTCAGGTAAAAGTTATACTTTGCTGGAATTTTAATACATTTCCTTAACTAGCATCTCCATTTCCAGTTTCTCCACCTCAGTCACACAGCCACAACTTAATGCTAGCTTAAACTGTGTACAGGATCTCCCTGGGGAGACATTTGTTAGGGTACTACAATAAATCTGGAGCAGTACAGGATCTCCTCACCCACACCAGAGCATGAATTCAATTCTCTTCGAATTAGGTATAGGAACTGTGATGTTGTGAGAAGCTCCCCTTGGTGCACCCCACTCCTGGGAGGGTGTTTCTATAGAGGAGAGGTAAAGCTGCAGCAGGGCATTAACCATTAGCTTCGTTAATGGGCAGTGCCTTGGGAGCAGCAGGGGCTCATTAGCCTTCCTGAGACGTCATGTGCATAAAAGAGGAGAGAGTCAAGTGCTGTAGGCTTCTTCTGCTAAGAAAGGGCTGTTAATACTCTTGGGACCTTACTGCATGAACCTTTCAACACTCATGTGCTGAAAGATGTTTCAGTGTTGGTTGTTTCTACTGGGCCCCCATTTCAGCTTCTCTTTTCTGCTGAAACAGAGTGGCGTCTTTGTTCAGTCTAAACACAGAGGAATTTGAAGGACTGTGAATATTTTGAAGCTCATTGAAAAATTTGGACTTCACTGTTAGGATGATTAGAAGAGGTTCACTACCACTTCTTATGCATGGCATACAGAGGGCATTGGTAAGAGTGAGATTTTTCTGAAGCAGAGGGCATAGTCTGGCACAGGAGCTTTTGTGGATCATCCTTTGCAAACTGTCCTCCTCAGAGCTGAAGAAAGGCACTCCTGTCTCCTACTTACATTTTTTTGAGAAAAAAAAAAGTGACTTAGACTGAAAAATAGCAGGAAACAGTGAAAATGTGACAGAGAAAACAGGTTCCTAGGGCTTCTGGATGAGCCACACACAGAGGTGTGAGCTGGTACTTCTATAGACTTGGCTCTTCCCAGGTACAGACGTGCTAGGTTCTTTAGATGTGTAGAGACACACTTAAGAGTGCAGCTCTTTTAATTGTGATGATGTTTCTTTGCAGTAATCTGAGTGGGAGAATATTGAAATGCATTTCAGGCAGTGTCTCATTTACTTACTCCTGGATGAGTTTTGTAAGCTGTGGAAGTTCACATTAAGGGAGTTAGCCTGACTGAGGAACCCTGGGAGGAGCTGAGAGAATTTTCTTTGTTTTTCCTTTTAGTTTCCAAGTTTTTTTAGTTGAAAAGGTAAATATTCTGTAAAATGATCCTGTATTAATTAAGAAGGAGTAAAATTCATTGTTTTTTGCTGGAAATAATATTGATGGAAAAATTTCCAAGTGTACTTGCATGGGTTTAAAAAAAACAGAACGTGAGAAAGGAAGAGGAATAAAGGTTAGGAAGACAGTGGCAGGGAACCTGGATTTAAAGGTAAATAGGGTTGACTATAGAAATGAAGTAAGCAAGGCTGTGAACATCAAGCCAAAGGAGACTTTAAGTGTTGAAGGGACTTGAAGGATTGAAGAGACTTGAAGGGAGGTTGTAGTGAGCTGGGGATTGGCCTCTTCTCTTGTGTAATTAGTGATAGAACTAGAAGGAATGGCTTCAAGTTGCGCCAGGGGAGATTTAGCCTGGACATTAGGAAATACTACTTCTCTGAAAGAGTAGTCAGGCACTGGAATGGGCTGCCCAGGAGGTGGTGGAGTCACCGATCCTGGAGGTTTGCAAGGAAGGTTTGGATTTTGTGTTGAGAGACATGATTTAGTGAGAACTATTGGTGATAAGTGGATGGTTGGACTGGATGATCTTGAAGGTCGTTTCCAACCTTGGTGATGCTGTGATTCTGTGGTTACCTTGTCCTCTGAAAACCATACTAAATTAGAATTATGAGCCCTGTTTTTAGATATAATTACATCCTATCTGCTTCATGTGCTGCAAATACCTTAAATCTGGAAAGAGCTAAAAAGCAATGAATTCCATCCTTCAAAAACTGAGAAGAGTGAATATAATGATTAGCCATAACAAAGACTTTCTTTTCTTATACAGAAGAAAGAAAGGAAATGTTTACACTTGCTGATGGAA
Source organism: Tympanuchus pallidicinctus (assembly GCF_026119805.1). Lineage (NCBI taxonomy): Eukaryota > Metazoa > Chordata > Aves > Galliformes > Phasianidae > Tympanuchus > Tympanuchus pallidicinctus. The sequence continues at coordinate 11,396,683 of NW_026294749.1, read as the reverse complement.
CTCAGAGGACACAGAAGTCAAATTGTCTGGAAAATTAAATGTCCTCCCAGAAATACCCAGAATTCCCTTAGTTCTTACCTAGGTCTTTTCATCTGGAGATTCCAAAGTACTTCCACAATGCTTCAAGAGCTGCTTTCAAGTTGACATCTGGGACACTGCTCCTTTAAAATTATTTTCTAGAAATATTTTGGTCTTGTAAAAGTGGAGGTATTATTGCTTAAAGCCAGAAGAATAGAAGCATTCTCCACGAATAACAAAAGTCTGAAAAATAGAATAAGATTGAATAAGATTGTATAAGATTGAAATTATTCACAAACTTAAAGTCTGAAAATTCTTTTTTCACAAAAGCTGTAATAATGATACTCCAGAGAAAATATTGGCTGAGGAAGCAGATGCAGAAAATATCAATTATTCCACACAACAATTTGAAAATGTGAAATAATTTCTGAGGCCAGAAATCTACTTCCTAGTGGAAAGGAGGCATAAATGAAATAGGCACATGACTCAAGTGAGGATGAGCAAAGCAGAGAGCTGACTGTATATTTAATGTCCATAAGCTCAAAGTGAAATACCCAATGCAAACAACTCAATGAAATAAGTGCATATACCTGGTATGAAATACTGTGACAATCTTGTCCATGTATAAGGTGCTTGAGCTACATTTTTTTCTGATTAATGAAGAAAATTTAAGAACTGTTCATACCTCTTTTATGTGAGAGAAAAAGACCTGCAACTAGGTTGCTGTCTAGAGTAATTGTTGAGTAATGTGTAATGGAATCAAAGAAATTATGCATATAAATAACATATTAATCCCTTCATTTGATTTTTTTATCTGCCAGACCTTTAATGCATTTCAAAGTAACACGTGTCATTCCCATGTTTCATAAGAGTACACCAGAAGAAGCATGATGGAAGGACAACTATAGTAAGGTTCATCTTGATATGACATTAAGAATCTCACACGAAGTTGTACCTACTAATCATAGATATTGCTCAATGGTTTGTTTGTTTTTTTAACACCTGAAACAACAATTTCACAGATGTTGCTCAGAATTAAAAAAAAAAAAAAAGGAAAAAAAATCAGAAAAGCAAAAGGGGGCTCTTAATTCTGTAACGCTCTTGAAACTACTAAGACTGTAGTGTGGAGAACAGACAAGCTGTTGTACAACTATGTTATGCAACTATGTTATACAACTATGTGTACAACTATGTTATATGTGAAAGACAATCAAAAGAAGTTAAATCATTATCTCAAGAAGAGATCAGAGAAAGCTAAAGATTTGTATCAAAAACGTATATTTTGGTTAGAATTTCACAAATTTGGTTAAAATGAACTTAAAATTGTGAGCAAATCACATTGGTCAAATGAAATGATTAAATGGAAATATTTTTTAAAAGAATAAAAGACTTGCTAAAAGATATGACAATCCTACAGAAAATAAGCATCTGGTAGTAGACTGAAGTGTGAACAGCTACACTGAAAAGAAAAAGAAATAGTTTGGTTTCAGTACAAGAGATCAATCACAGGGTCTGGGTTGGACTTATGGTCACTTTGCCCTATAATATAGCAAGAGGTGCTGAACAACCCAAGAATCAGAACCATATTCTTATAACAACAATAGAAGAAAGGAACTTTAGCTGATGCTCTTGAAACTCTCATAGTTCTTGTAGACTTTTTTATTTTGTTATGACAAAGTTTTCATACAATTTTCCCCAGTTAAATAAGATAATACAAAAGTTTTATTTGATTGAAGTGGAGGGGCATACTGGAAGCCAGATGGGCACAGGAAATCATTATTCCTGTTGTCTGGTTGAGATCTCAACTGCAGTGGAGAGAGCATGGACCTTGGGAGTTTCAAGTTTTCTAGTGCTGATGGACAATGCAGATCTGTGCTGAACATACACCTCTCCTTTCCAAAATTTCTTATGCGATGGAGTGAAATGGGAGAAGTTTGCAAGTGTCAAAATATTGTGACTCAGTTGGCAATGTCAAACTTGATTTTGACATTTCTGAGTCATTTCTATGAAACTGAAGCCTTCAGGAATCGTTTGAAAGTAGAATTTCCATCTTAATTCTGAATTCAAACAAACACTGAAATATTTGAATTATCCATGGGATGAAAACTAATTTTGGTCATCTGTTTCCAAATCTGTTTGGACATTGAATGAGTTTTAATGAGTTACATAACTTTCCATGAGATGTATTTGAGATATCTGTGATTATCTCACTTGCATCTTGAGCGTGGTGAAATTGACAAATTTCTCTAACCTTATATTGATCTGCTACAACATAGTCTAAAGCTGGTACTGTTTTTCTTTCTTTCTTCCAGGCAAGCATACTAATGGTGCTTAGTGAGAGCTGTGGGGTGCAGTTGTTTATTAAAAGTAGTCTTTTACAGTGGACACTGATTTGTAGAACATTAGGACTAGCACAGTGTGCAGCAGTAATTAGAATGCCCGAGCTGTAAGATGACACTTTGATGTCTTAGATGTTAATCCACTATATGCAACAGGGATCTTCTTCCAAAGTGAGACTATTCACTGACTGCACAGAAGCATACAGTAGAGTCACCAATATTTGCTTCTATCTTGAGATCCTGTCCCTAAGTGGATCTATCAACAGGTTTGTGTATGGTTTGTTTCAACCCTAAAGTAATTCTTTTCCTTGCAGTCAGACCAGTCCTGCATTCTGGACAAGGGAGGAAGACAGAATGAAAAGTTTGTATTTTGATGAGCTTGTTTCTACCTTACATACTTTACCCTTTCCATTATTAGCATTAAAATCTCAAGCAGAAAAATTATGGAGATTATTCTGGGAGCTATTAAAAAACAACTGAAAAACACTGCAGTCACTGGTCACAGCCAATGAACAAACACAGGTTCATGAGAGGAAAGACCTGTTTAACAAACTCAGTTTCATTTTATGGCAAGGTACCCACCTAGCTGACGAAATGAAGTCAGTTGATGTATCTTAGATTTCAGCAAAATGTCCAGCATGTAGCTTGACAAAAATATAATGTAGTGGGGGAGTAATTGGCTGGTGGGTCAGGCTCAAAGAGTTCTCATGAATGAAGTTACATCAAGCTAGTAGGCAGTCACTGGTGGGGTTCCGCAGGACTCCATTCTAGGGACAGTCCTCTTTAATGTTTTCATCAATTCCTTAGGTACAAGACTTGAAGGTTTATTGAGTAAGTTTGCAGGTGACACTAGATTGGGAGGAGCTGCTGACTCAAAGGTCAGCAGAAAATTCACACCTGTTTTCCATATGATTTTCTGAGTCTTGCTTCTACTGGGGAATACCAGAAGTAATTTTTAAAGCTATTCTAATGTGGTTCAATGTAGAAGTAAAGCATAAGATTGAGAGGAAAGCTTTGGTAAATGTTTCTGTCTTTGTGAAATGATCCCTTACGTTTTTAACTTGTTCTTGAAATGTATGTTTACACTTTAATGATAAAAATTATGGTAGAAGGAAAGTGAAAATAGATTGTGAGAGAAAAATGAAAAAAAAAAATAAAAGTAAAAAAAAAATTAGAGTTTTTATGCAGGACAGAGAAAAATTCTGCATTCTCTTTTCTACCTGCAGAACGGTTCTAAGATTGGAATGAGCTATCAATGAGACTTTGTTCAAAGAAGTGGCTTGGAATGCAGTGTAAGAGCTTTTTTGTTTTTTCTTAAGAATAACTACTAATGGTGGAAGTCCCAAAGACAATGGATAGTTGACCAAAGTCAGGCTAATTCACAAAGATCAATGGTTTGATGGCACTCATCTATCATCATGAACACGTGTGCATAGTAATCAATGGTCATCCATCTCTTTCCTCTAGATCGATTAATCTTTTAAATGTCGTAGGCTCACAGCTCTAGTACAATATTGTTCATAATACATGCACATTCTTTTATTTTTATGTAAAAGAAAAAGATGAAATGATCTGAAATGTATACAGTGGCATTCTTCGAAGCCTTAACTACTTGAGGTGTGAAGCCAGCTGAGATGAACTCTCTTCTCACGTTTTGAGGTCTGTGTTTCAAATGTCTTTTCCTGTAATGATTTTAAATGCAACTAAAGCAAAAGTTTAGAACTAGGGTTTTGGTTTATTGAATTGGAGTTTATTCAATTGGAAATTGAAAAAAAATTAATCTCTTAGGATGGCATGAAGAGACAACATTGTCAAACTGACATAGTGCTGTCTTGAACTCGAAGTTTGCTCTATACCTTACTTGGGAAGAATCATTATGTACAGTCTGTGTCTGAAAGAGGAGAAAGGGCTATGGCTTTAAGTGTACCTCTGAACATTTACATTGGCTCTAAAAAGGCCCATCCTCCTGGTAATGTTGGATCTATATCACGATCAGATGGATATAATCAATTATTCTTCAAAAAAGACCTTCACCTAGGTGGAATAAATGGCTGCCTGGCAGTTGATAAACTATCTCAAAAAGAAAAGAACAGTTGTCCTTGGAATATCCCCCACCATGTCAACTTCTTGGAGAAAGGTAATATCTTGCTGATGATGCAACCTATGCAAGCTTAGTTGAAATTAGTTTTCAGTGGGAAAAAGTAGAAAATGTTTAGTTAAATTACCTTACATGAGGAAAACAATACCACTTGCTTTTGTTGATTGTTTTATGCATTGCATAAGAAATGCATCAAAAGTTATGTTATCAGCAGGAAATTCTAAAATTAGCTGACTAATTAACTCTCAATAATAATAGTTTAGCACTGGAATAGACTCCCCAGGGAGGTGGTTGAGTCACCATCCCTGGATGTGTTTAAAAACCGTTTGGATCTGGTGCTCAGGGCCATGATTTAGCAGAGGGTTGTTAGAGTGAGGGTAGGATGGTTAGGGTCATGGTTGGACTCGATGATCTTGAAGGTCTTTTCCAACCTGAGTGATTCTATGATTTTATTTAATACAGAGTGAATGAAGATGGATGGAATAAGCTATGCTATGTATATACGCTAAAAGGCAGAAATCACACTTGACTAAGTGGTTTACATGTGCCTAGCATTCTTATAGTAATATTCTATTATATGTTTGCTTGGGTCAAAACAGATCTTCAGAAGGAAAATAGTTACTCAATAAGGGCAGGCTGACCACAGCATTCTGAATTCTATTATTACAAACTGATGTAGCAAACTGGAAGAAAAGAAGTCCATACTGAAAATATGTGGACAGATATTCCTTGAATTTTTTTTTTCAAAGGCTCTCATAATCATGAAGAAGAAAGCACTGGATCTCCCCTACATGTATACTGCCATTTCTTTAGTAGATAAACTCAGGCATGTTCCAGAGTGATTAGTTTGCCTGCAAAATGTAGACAACAGGCTGATGGTCTTCAGAAAGTTAACTTGAATCACTTTCCTGAACTAAAGTCTTCACAGATCTGGGGAGTAAGCTAACGCATAACATACACACACACAACCACAGATCTACCCCAAAACTGATGTCTTAGTATCTCACAGAAAGACTGGCAAAGCAAAAAATCCAAATGTTTCAGGTTTTGGTTCTGTTCCATAAAAATTTTCACAGAAGATTTAAGTGTCACTATGAAACTGCCATTCAAGTTAAGTGGAGTCTGCATTTTGTCTTGACTCTGAGGTGTTGATGTGCTGATTAGTTTTCTGATACAGCTTGGTTGTCAACATCTAAAACATTTCTTGGAAGAAAAAAAAAAATCATTTTGAACAGAAGGCATTCTGTTATACCTATATTTATACATATTTCTTTCCACCTCAAAGCCTAGTTTTAAAGTTACTTATTGGAAGAGCTGTCACCATCGCCTTGGAAACTGGTCCATTGACAGCATGTATCAATCAGTCGTCTCACAACTACATAGCTGCATTTAAAAAAAAAAAAAAAAAAAAGACAAAAAAAAAAAAGATAACAAACCAAAGCAAAAAAACCCACATTTTTGAATGGTGTCATGCTTTTCCTGACAAAAGAAAAACAACCTAAATTCAGCGGGAACATTTTGGAGAGTGGCAACTCTCGTCAAGAGAGACTCTCATCTCATACATCTCATCAAGTAATCATCAACATACATCTCATCAAGTGATAACTGGCTGTATTTTTATTTTTATTTTTTTTTAATTACAAGTTATGTGGGTCATAAACTTGTAATCAGGGTAATTCTTGGCAGGGAGAAACTTCAGTCTGTGTTCCATAGGCTGCTTATATTTCCTATAGAACAGTCTTTGATGGTTAATCTATCCACCTGGTCTCTACTCCTCAAAACAAGGCTGTTTTACTGCCTCTTTTTTTCTGGGGATGGGGATAGAGAACACTCTCTCTGGGAACTTTTAACATATTCTTGGGACATTCATAGCTGTGAATTCCTTTATGCTAAGGAATATGGCAAATTATGTAGCTCTTGTGCATTTTTGGAAGCTGATCTATTTATGCAAGAGAATGAAGCCCTGTCTTATGGTAGCTGTATTCTCAAAGAAGAAAAAAATAACCTGATTTTTGAAAGCAAAGAGCTGAAGCTCTGTCTTCAGAGAGAGGAAGTATATTCTTTTGTGCTGTATACAGCAGGTGGGGGCTGTAAAAGCATGGGGTTAAAGAAATCTACTTGTCCAGAACGCTTCTGCTGTGTTGGATGCCTACCTCTATCATGCACAAGGAGAGATCCTGAACTCCCTGTCTTAATATTACAATTTCTGTTCTTGGACTTTGAACCCTCAAGCTCATCAACTCAATGCCCACCATTGCAGACTAAATCCTGATTGGCATCTGAAGATTGATCAGTCAATACTTGTGGATACAAAAGCCCTGATCTCAGATAGGACCTGAAAATACAGGTTACAAGCTTTTGTCTCTACATAAGAAATATTAAGATATTTCCCCATGTTAGAAAGATAGCAAGATGAAAAAGTATGCATAAACATAGCTTAATATCCAAACATTTTCTATGAAAATAAGATGTGTTATCAATTGCCCTAATACTTTACCATAATCCACATCCACTACCTGGGAGCCCCATTTCCAGCAAGGATTTGGAGAACATTTCCCAGCAAATGGGAGGTCCTATGCAGTGTGTCTACTCATAGGTTAGATCTCCAAAGTCACTACAAGGTGGTCCAGTCTTTATATAGGTGAATATACTTACATAGCTTACATAACTTACATAACTTAAGGGACAGAAACATCTGGCATCATCCTCCTTCTGGATTCCACTTAAGGCCTGGCCAGGGCTCAAGGAAGAACCAAAGGAGTTTCTCTATTTAGGCACTGACTGCATATTTCTCAAAAAGATCAGATGTCTGGTTTCACTGCTCACAAGGTATCTGGTTTTATTGCCTTGGAACATGCCCCTAAATAAAGAAGAATCCCCTATCAGTTACACAATAAGCATTACAACAGATGTTCATAAATTGGCATCAGAAGATATATTCATGTTAAAACAGCAAAATAAATAAATATTGCATTGCATGTGTGGTATAGCATTTGGTTGTGGGGTTAATCTACAGATCAACATTGGTTCAGGGCCTATTGTTCTGGCCTAAGTACTTTTTGAGCAAAGTGCATGCTTTGTACATTTTTCTAGGGTTATTATCAGCAAAATTTATTTCTGATTTTCTTATTGCTAGCTGTTATGAGCAGCACCCAAAATGCTTCAGAGAAAGAGGACAAAAGGAAAAATGTGTTTATCTTTTTCTTTTTTTTTTTCTTTTAATTTGCTTTTGCTTTCTTGGCAATGCTTTGAGCATAGTCAGTTTCTGTTTCCCTGTGAAGTCAATTACTCACACTCTACTTTTTTGTGCTGGTCTTTTTCAAAGCAACAGGGGACTGATGAGTGTTTTAAAAAGTGATTGTAAACCCAGAGAAATTGGCAAGGGGACTCAGCAGCGGGTAAAGTGACTTCCATAGCTACTTTTAACTCTGTGTTTTAGAAGTTTCCAACTTCATGGTGTCTGTGGGCAGATCCTAGACCAAGGCAGCTCCCTGTAGCTTGTAGGATCCCTAAAGAGTCTATGATGTCTTCATTTCCCAAGCAACTCCTTTAAAAGAAGACTGTACCTATGTCAAAGTATTTACTTGACACCAATACAATCTATTTCCAGGGTTTGACTGCCTCTCTTCTGGGCCATATAATTCTTTTGGTGGTTTTATTGGCATTAGCTCAAAATTCTCAGCAATCTCCTTTAGATAATGTGAACTGCAAAAGTGCCCCTGAACTCAGACAATCCCTCTGTACCCCAGGGTGCCACATTTCCCACTGCTAGGACAGTCAATCTCAAAGAAATGGTCAAAACCCTGTGGATTCAGCCATCTATGCTATAATTTCGCATGCCTGGCCACAGAGAAGTGGGATCACAGAAGGCATTTGTAGGGTGTTGTGTTAGGTGGTCAAGTACATTCTGCAAAGTTCAGGAGCACTGTGAAATGAACTTCTCCACTCAAAACCAGGAATCCTGATCACCAGAATTGTAATTTGGTGACATTGAAGCTTTGAACCGAGGTCTTCCAGTTGCCCTAACTGAGGTGACAAGGAGGAATCCTCCTAGAGTGGAAGAATGGAAGAACTTGTCCGTTCTGGCTGGGAGAGAGAGCAAGGCAAACTTGTCCTACACAGTGATCCCAAGAGGTGGAAAAGTTTACGAACACCCTCTTTTTCTCCACTGATTTGCAGGGTTATGTCTGCCACAGCCTCACTGGGCCATGCAGAGGAACAAGAATTCGCAGATAATAGGTTTCCTCTGCCTCTGAAATGGTTGGTTCCTCTGGATACAGTGCTCCTTTAAGAGGTTTACTAAATCTGCACGTGAGCTCAATCTGCCCATAGAAGAATTTCCATTTGTACAGATGGTATCATTTGGCAGATCACTCTGATGTTGGCAGCATCACAGGGGTCATATTTGTGCACAGATGGACTGTTCTTCATCTGTTTTTTATTGTAATAGACCCAAATAGGTTTTCCCACAATAGTGCATATGCACATTACATCTCTCTTCATTCCCTGTCAGACAACTTGTTTAGGGAGAGCAACAAAATTTTCTCCCTCTCTTTCTCTTTGTTCACATATCAAAACCATTTTTATCTGTATCTTTGTTTTGGGGATACAGGGCAAGGACTAAGTAGAGCTATTGAAGATCTTATTATTCCTGGGAGATAAATAAACTGGTGGCACAGAAATTGTCATTGCGATAATATTCAGCACGCTTATGTGAGTTCAAGGGGGTTTTTATGTATAGTCCATCATAGAAAAAAAAATTTGTGGCTTTTTTTTCCTTTTTTTCTTTTTGCAAATTGTACATTAGTCAGAGATCCCTCATAATCAAACAATATTTACAGTTACCATGAGAATGGACTCTTGGAGGGATCGCAGAGGTCGGGGAATTGGTAATTCAGAACTGGAGATTTTGAATCCAGATCAACAATTCAACCACGGTATTGATGATGATCAAAAGCTGTTATCATTTGAGATCGGTACAGAGAATACTGAATATTGTTGTGGAAAAAAAAGATAAAAAATAGTGTGTGTAAATGATGTCAAAACAGCTGTGGAGGTTGAAGAGTAAATATCTGGACATTTATAGGCCCAAACTCCTAAAAACAGTGTCTCAGTAACATGATTTTTCTGGACATGTAAGACAGCATGTGAAGTTCTCCTTTTTCACTTTTTGAAAGGAAACTGGTTGCTTGCAATGTGAATATTATTGAAGGGGCCACTTTTCTGTAATTGTATTTATATGAAAAATACTTGTGCTTATTTAAAGATTTCTTTTTAACCCTTTGACTGTTTAGTGAATAAGGATTTGAACAGGGTACCACGTGAAGTATTTTGAATCAAAATAGGAAGAAAATGTGTCTGAAATTCCACAAACAACTGTTAAGATGTTCCTGTACTGGCAGAGTAAAATTGTTGACTCCAGCTAAATAAAGGTAACTTGGGAAATATAAAGGTAAAAATCCAAAATTTTATTTAATATCCATCTAGTAAATCTTCTTAATCAGTCCTTAATTATCTGCTTGTTAATGCATTTCTGGTTACTCTGACACCTTAGGAATTTTTCTATGCATAGATTTCTTGCCCAAGGCTATGGAAAATTATATGTGCTGCTATACATGCTTCAATACAGCTGGTTTCTGTTTTGGAGCAGTTTTGTGTTTTTTTTTCCATCACATTTACTGAACACATGAACACAAATAATTCCACTGAATTTTACTTTTTTGGCAGGAAACTGGAGCTCAAAAAATAGTTTTGATCTGAATGTTACGAGGAGAACCACAGCAACAGGGAGAAAGAAGTAGGGGATGCACTTTGAAATGTGATTTTATTATATTTTATCATGCAATGACATGCTGACAGAGAGATATAGATAAATAGGTGTTCACTGGGTTGGAGATTTTGACTTGTTTCAAAGGCATTTTGGTCTGAAGAACAATACTTAGCATTTGGCACACTAGGAGCCACTAACATATTAGTATATTCTGCTGCCTATCAGAAGGTAAGATTTCAAGATCTGGAGATCATTTTCTATGAAGATAAGGAACAGCCATGCTGCATCTGACTACACTGTGTGAGAACAAACACAGGCTGGTGATGTTTCTTATCATGGGAATTGTGACAATTAGTTCAAAGAAGTTTTAACAAACACCTCCCACTAGAGCAGGTTGCTCAAAGCCCCATCCAGCCTGGCCTTGAATGCTTCCAGGGAGGGGGCATCCACAACTCTCCATGCAACCTGTTCCAGTGCCTCACCGCCCTCACAGTAAATAATTTCTTGCTAATATCTAGTCTAAATCTACCCTTTTTCAGTTTAAAGCCATTTCCCCTCATTCTGTTTCTACTTCCCCTTATTAAAAGTCCCTCTCCAGCTTTCCTGTAGGCCCCCTTCAGGTACTTGAATACTATTTTAATACCGTATCATTTTAATAGTGGTGGGAATAGTTCTATAAATACATATTATTCTAGCTGGTACTCAGCTAAGGCTCTGACTTAATTTGACCAAGGTGCCTAAAGATATTTGGAGTCAATAAAAATGAATTAAAAAAAAAAAAAAAGAAATAAAAGGGGCAGGTAAATGTGCAAGCCTGTTTCAATTGTGAAGGAATAAAAATGGGATGGGAAGGAAGGGCCCCTCGTTTGATGACTTGACTTTCAATACAGCAAGATTAAATGATATTAATGTGAGTCTAGATTGGATAATAATGCAGTGCAAGCCTAATTCTAAATCCAGGAATGAGAAGGGCTGTGAGTAAGGGGGCTGGAAAATCCAAAGTTGTCTGCCATCAACTGTATGTACCAGCCCACTGTAAGACTGAGGTAGCCTTAACAACGGAAAAGAAATGGTGCTGACAAAAAATGTGTCAAGGAGTCGTTCAGTGCAGAGAGAGGTATCCAAGGCCACAATAGTGGCTGAATTTAGCACATCCATTGAGTCACTGCCTGTTTTGTCCACAACTGTCATCCTGGGCAGTGTGTTCAGGGGGCCTCACAAGACTGTGAAGTCTGAAAGCATCCTGAAAACAGCCTGACAGATGAGCACTCACAGTGTGAGTTGAGAAAACCCATCATGGCCCTCCAGCTTTTAGTCCATACTGGCAATATTAAAGAGAGACCTCTTCCTTTATGGTGGCAATAGAAGATAGAAAATCCAGCCATAGCAAACAAAAGAGTTCTGTGTAATGGAAGCAGTGTTTGTGAAAACAAGTTTCAGCATGAAGGGGACTGATGTTTTATGTAATACATGTGCTATGGGGGTTCCCAAGGGCTTGCAAAGGGGATGTGGGCAGGCACCTGGCTCCAGGAAATGTAGAGGTACCAGCTTTCAAGTAATATAGTCAGTCTTGTGCTTCATTATCACCAGTTTTGCAAAGGTACCAAAATGGATTGCGAACATAAAGAAGCTGACTTTATACATGTTAAGGTAAAGCAACGTCAAAATAAGTGAGAAGAAGATGTGTAATTAATTTCTGTGTTACAAATGTCTGAGATTCTCTAATAAGCGCCTGAGACAAGGATTTTAATCAGCAGTGGATGTTTGTTTCTTGAAGGGGTAAGGGAAGAAGAGAAAAAACTTCAAAGATAAAGGCAAGCAGCATCAGAATTGTGAGATTTGTCAGAATTTCCATTATCTGGGTCTGTTTACAGGTTGCAAATATTCCCTCCGGGCTGAGATTTAACATTCCAAGTCATACGCAGGAAATGATATTTATCTTTGCTAAATTAAAACATTGGTTCAGTGGCTTTAAAAAAAAATGTAATCACAAGAAAATCCTCTGGAGCTCAAGAAGTTCAGGTATTTTTGCATGATTTTTTTTTTTCCCTGGTCTGCACTTTTTTTTTTCCCTACTTAATAAACATGGCATATGCTGAATATTTCAAAACCTTGACCTGTTACTCTGACATAAGTAGTGAAAATACATTGAAAAGTAATGTAGTGGAAGTCTTTCACCTATGACCGCATCTTTTCTTGATGCCATTTGCTGTTACTCAGCTTGTAAATCTCTCTAGTGTTGAGTGTTTCTTCTTTATCAGAGGATTTTATTACAAATGATTTATCAGTATGCAAGTGGAGTAATTATTTGGTTCCTATTAGTATTTCTTTCCCTTCACAATAGGAAATATATCCTTAAAATTCCATCTATATTTTTGAAGGTAGTATAGCAATTAAAATACATTTAGACTCCTTATTTGCATACAAATTACCAGGATGAAAGAGAATGTGAGGAGATGCAACATTATATGTAATTTTCAAATATATCCATACTTCTTTTGGTAGTAGAAATGTCTTCCAACATTTTTTTTAAAATTTTGATAGCATGTGATTCTTCTTGCAATTTGCAAAATCATTTCTGGTTTATATCACAAAGGAGAATGTTATAGTCTGCAATATTTTTTTCTCTTTAATTCCACATTTGGCATGAAAGAATTCACCTGTACAGGGCCAGAAGAATTGTCTGTGAATGCCTTGCTGTAAGCATTCTGGCAAAGAGTTCTTCATCTCCCAGAGTATTTTCACTGGTGTTTACTGGAACTGATTGAATTCTGTTCATTTACTCTATTGACACATCTTCCTACTATGACTGCATACATTATTCAATTAATCATTCCTGTAACATTAGACCAGTGCTAGCTCTTGCTCAGAGTAATAGAACTGATTTGAATTTACTTATCTAGGAGCTGCCTGTGGTTTAATAAAACACTTTTTCTTTCACTTATTCTGATCAGAATAGATATTATCTTATTGTTCAAAATGGATAGATACACAATTTCTCACTCCTTCCATTACGCATTTAAGAAAAGGATGCTTTTTTTTTAAATTGTTCTTTAAAATCTTGCTCTAGGTAAATTCTGGAGCTTTCTTCTTTGAAATGGGGATGGAGAGACTTATTCCTGACTCAACTCTTCCTTTTCACTGGATTTATTTCCACTTGTTTCACTGATACTGTGTCTTTTCTTGCCAATTGACAGAATGGCTAGAATGGCTACTATAATCTGTAAGAGTGAACAAATTATTTTGGAGAAAAAAATAGACTTCTGGTGTATTTTAACACAGCCTTCCTTAAGTACCTGCTTTCTCAATGCTCATTACACCAACATTTTTCTTACATCATTCCAGAGATAGTACCTGTTAATGAAGGACAACTTTTTTTAACGTTGACCATTGTCCAAAGGATGCATAGACATACATTGGTGGTTATGAGGTGGCTGTTCCATCTTTAGCATTTCCATGATAAGCAATTTTGCAAAAGAAGGCAAACTTCTGAATAGATTTTCTCTGCTGGCTTATTGTTTTTGTACAGAGAAGACAGAATATCCTACCACACACTGGTAAGTTAGGTCAGGAATATATATGTTAACAATCAAAATGCCTTATGACTGGAAAGAAGAAACCAGCCTTGGACAGGATGTTATTAGGCAATATCAAGGCATACACTTCTACTGAAAAAAAAAAACAGCAACAGCCCATTTGGGCTCCCTCATCTCCATGGATGTGTTAGGATTGTCTGAATTGCACTTCCCTCAGAAAGAGAAGGTCTCAGGATCAGACAGCAAGTCCCTTCTCCTTCTAGCATCTTACTGAAAAAGCAGTCAGTCACTTCTGCAGATCATTCTAAGATTAGAAGGTTCCAGCAATTCATAATTAAATGTTTCTGGCATAAACAGTGGTTCTATGTTAAAGATATTAACAGTTTTCCATCCTTCTGGCAGATATCAATTATTCTCTGGAAGCACTGAGGATATTCTGCAGGTATACTAATGCAAGGGACTCATTTCACATGATAATAAATGTAGTATAATCGACTTTCTCAAGGCAGATCAAGTGAACTTGAAAAAATATTTCATATGGTGCAAAAACTGGAGAGATTTGAGCTGATCTTTATTACTTTCCTGGGTTTTGTTTGCTTGCTTTTGCTTTTGTTTTTTTCCTTCTCTCCTCAGAATTAATGAAGTTAAATCTCAAGCAAAGAGGGAGCTTAAGCTTTACTGCAATAAGTACAGACAGTTTATCTGTTTATAATATTTTAAAATAGGCCTCAAATGTATAATCATTCTGTCAGCTGACAGCATTCTGTCCATTGTTAGAGATCCAGAAAGGGAAGAAACTCTAATGCCAGCTATGAAGTTGGCCCACTAGCCTGTGAAGGGTTTGAGAGTCTTCCATGGAAAAGGTAGATAATCAACACTGAAAGTAATACTGTTGTAGCATATATAAATATATAAGGAAGAAAAAACAACAACAAAAAAAAAGCAGGAGAGAATTGGGAAACAAAAGTAATTTTGTAATGAGAATCTCCAGAGAATCTCCACCAAAGCCTTTGTGAGCTTTTTCAGCATAGGCCTATAACAGAGTTGGTACATTTTGTTCTACTGCGCAGACATCTGAATGCAGGCTTTTGCTTGCTGTACTGATGCTGTTCATGAAATTATGAAATAATAAAAACACAAGCTTGGCAGAAAACAATTTAGGGTTTTGGTGCACGGAATATGTTTGTAGCCCCTGGAGACCCAGGTGAGGAAAGTTCAACTCTTCCCAGATGAACCAAATTAAGAGGGTAGGGCAACATCTGGAAGCAATGAAGGAAGAGGAAGCAGAAGGCAGTGGGAGGTCTGGTGGAAGGTCACAGGGAGTGGTAGAAGTGTTTTGCTTCTTGGTTGAGGCCAAGAAGAGGAGCTGAGAGACTCACCAGCTGATTTTCTTGAATGAGAATCTGGACAACGGAAAAGGTTCCAGGCCAGGAAGATGAGATTATTTTAACTTCTCACCAAGTGAGATCTACTGAACTAATAGAGACGTGGAAAAGCAGGCTGCTAATGTCTAGGAGTAGTGGCAAACTGGGCAGCAGAGGTCATAGAATCATAGAATGGCCTGGGTTGAAAAGGACCACAATGATCATGTAGTTTCAACCCCCTGCTATGTTCAGTGTCTCCAACCAGCAGCCCAGGCTGCCCAGAGCCACATCCAGCCTGGCCCTTAATGCCTGCAGGGATGGGGCATCCACAGCCTCCTTGGGCAACCTGTGCCACTGCCTCACCACCCTCTGGGTAAAAAACCTCCTCCTAATATCTAACCTAAACCTCTCCTGTCTCAGTTTAAAACCATTCCCCCTTGTCCTATCACCATCCACCCCTGTAAACAGCCGTTCCCCTCCTGTTTATTACTGTTGCAGTACTGGAAGGCCACAATGAGGTCTCCCCAGAGCCTTCTGTTCTCCAAGCTAAACAAACCCAGCTCCCTCAACCTTTCCTCATAGGAAAGGTCCTGTATGTTGCCCTTAGTGGGCTGTATGGCATAGGATAAAAGCCCTGCAGTTGGAGGATCTCAGCATTTGAGCTGGTTTCCAAGCTTGTCCTGTGCTACAGTGGAGGAGTAGGTGGTTTCTATGGGGTATTTTGTTTGTGGTGGCTTTCAAGGTAATAGCTCATGAGTGGCAGAGTTGTGGTTCTTGTCTGTTTTCTAGTTGGTTATTTGCATTCTGTGAGAGCCTGTGTGAAGTGGATGCTTTGTTGGTTCCGCACCCCACAGTGTTTGTTACATGGTTATGAAGGGTTTAATGTTGTGACTGGGTGGTCCTTTCCAGTCTTATTTCCCATTTGAGATTCTGAAGAGTTATATATATAATATATTATGTATAGTATGCCATATGTCTTCTGTGATACTGAGGAAGGAAAAGAGAAGAGATAGATAAATCCCAACGGAGTCTTAATAGATAATGGAATCCTTGGAGAGGCCAGGTGGATCTAAAAAGTGTACTTAAATGGAGAAGTTAATCATAGTGGTTGTAAGGAAAATTTAGCGAGCTTTAGGGCCCAAATGTGGGCACTCTCCTGAAGGAAGCAAGAGATCTGTTTATGTGAGATGGTGAAGAGGCTGAGGTACTGAATGCCTTTTTTTCCTCAGCCTTTATCAGCATGACTGGCTTTCAGGTGTGAGTCTGGCTGTTCCAGGACACTTGCCAATCTTACAGTGAAAGCTATTCCTGAGGCTTCAGTGTTAGATTAAGTATATCCTCTCAGTGAGTTTTCCAGTGTTATTCTCCTCTCTCTTACCTCATTACTTATACTTTATACTATTACTTATACTTATACTTATATACTTATATATATATGCCAAAACAAACAAACAAAACCTCATAGTCCTTTATTGCTACGCTATGGACATGTACAGAACAAAACTCACACACCTGTGCCAAGCAAGTTGTAATCTAAATATAGGCAATAAATGTGCTATATTCTCTAATTCTATATGCTAAATCTAAAGAACCAAAACCATTCAGAATCACAGACAGTGGTCAAATGCTGCTAGAAGTCTTTTATAGGCTTTACATTTAGGAAAGTGTTAATCAACCTCAGCCTTTAAATTATTAGCTCTTCTAGCTGTTCTCTACCAACAATTGTTTAAAAAAACAAATCAACAAAAGAGTAATAAAACAAGTCTATAAGAAATGACAACAGGAAACAGGTCATACTTATTGCTTTCTCTATCCCAAGAAACTACACAATAAGTGTGTTCACTTTATCTTGCTGATATTTTCCCAATCACCTCTTCTTGCCACGGTCCACTGCTAATTGTGTTTATTCTAATATGTGCTCAGAGTGTGTAGATAAACCTACTAATGTCAGCTGCACCTTGCGTGTATCATGGAATACAGAGGCAAAATCAGCTGGGAGAGCCGGGTAATAACACTGGCAAAAGAATTCTCTGTTGCAGGGTAGTGAGGATGAAGAGGGTATAAGGTCATATTTTCCAGCAGATTTCATCATTCATCTTGAAACCTGGCCTAATGAAAGGAGGAAATTATGTTGAATCACATGTTGATCTTTCTTCTAGAGCAGAGGAGAGACTGGCTGAAGGTGAAAATAAAAAAAAACCAACATATTGCACTTAGCCAGAAATTCCTAAACAGTATGTGAGATGCTCCTCTGGCAGACGGGAAGACCAATGAACTGTTTAATTACATGTTGATTTTCAAGTCTGTGGAGGTAAGATGCTGGGGTCCTGTCCAGCTCTTGAGCACAAGTTTTAGCCCTTATTTCATACATGAGAGATGAAGAAGGGTCAGCTTGTCACATGTTTGTTTACTGTTAGCCAGGGATTGGTTGCTCAGTAGCTTGTTGTGTAGGTTTCTCACCCTTTTTGTACTGCATCAGTGCTTGTTTGTCAGCATGTACAGTTGTGGAGAGTTGCAGTAGCACCTGAGTGACCAGCTTGAAAGGTTACCGTGTGGGTTTTGCCATTGCATTACTTTCATTGACCTGCTGTCTCTTTGGACTGCAGTCTCCTAACACTGAAAGACTGAATTGTCTTATATTTCTGAAGTATGTTAAACAAGGACTTGAAGTTCCCCTTAATTACAGCACTTTCTTGATGTGTTTCTGCCTGCACTGTTTTAACTATGTGATTTTAAAATGTCTGGTTTTAATTGTCAGTTACTCATTCAAACTTTCATGTATGTTTTTTTATTTGCATTCTGTGTCTTAAATGTGACAAAGCGTTTAATATTCCTCAGCCTGATCCTGAGAGACAAGCCAGTCAGAATATATCAAAACTAAGTACAGCACTAGCAGGATTAAACACAATGGATTTACAGATATGATATAACTGCTACCTTGAGTTTAATCTACCTATAATTGGGAACAGACAAGGCTGGAATTAAATGACTACACAGAATCTTTCTCAAACGGAAGGGAGGAAGAAAGCAGCCCAGAGGAGGGAAGTGAGGAGGCTCTGCAGCCTCTAGTTTGGCAAGTAGTGGATGGAATTGGTAGTGGTTCTGTGCTGTTCCATTGTGAGAGGCATTAGAGGTGATCTGATGTTGATGAGCTGCATGTACAATAAAGGGCTTGGCTGTTTGTGAACTTCTGATGTGAACAAGTTGTTTTGCTTTCTCTGCTGAACTGCCCATCTCTTCTCTGCTCTCTAACTCATGTGTGCATCCTCTTCCTCTGTTTCTCTGTTGCACTACATAGCTCGTCTCCCTTCTGTATCCACAGTTTCTCTTCTGTATTTATCTACATAGTTACCACCAGCACACAGCAGCTCAAAGCAATCATTAAATGCATGTACAGCCAATCTTTTCCACTTAATAGATGCTGTAAGCTTATGAGGATATTCTTAAGTAGCGATGGAAAAACTTAACATCCTTTCATATGTTTAAATCCAGACAGCCTACCCTAGTTTCCAACATTTATAAGCCAGAGGATAAAAGGTCCGGCATCTATCACACTGGACTTTTCTTCAGTTGCTGCTGTATTCTTTTTAATGTAATCACCACAGCCACTTTTATTTGAGGATCAGGTTCTCCTAAAATATTACCTGGCTTTGTAGCATCTGACTGAGCTGGGAGGCTTGTACTAACATTCAGCCGCCAACATAAGAGATGAGAAAAATTGCAGTAATTAATTTCTTGAAAAAGCAAGTGCCAGATCTCTTCAGGCTGGAACTGATTGGTTCATTATCCTTGTGCTGAGTTCCCCCCTAAGGATGAGGAGAAGTAGTTCCTCTGCCTATATCATTCTGTGTGGTCATCCCTGTCTGGTAGGTATTCTCTATGATGCCCATGCAGGGACTGAGCTTCTTGGGAATGTCCTTGGGGCCACCACCTGCTTTCAAATTGTGGGCAGCAGCAGCATAGACTGACCAAAGGCAACAGAGGATTAGTCCTAAGGTCTCTGGTTTGATTTTTGCAATGATACCTGCATGGTATCTGCTTGTGCAGTGTGGTTTGTTCAGTGTTTTCTGTTGGCATTTGTGCTCTAGGCACTCCTATTTAATGTGCCATGTTTGTTGAATGATTAATGGGGAACAGTGCCATTTCAAGGACTGGCTGAAGTGGAAGACAAAAATTGCATGTATTGAAAGTGTCATGACAGGTAGTTAACAATTTATTACTGTGAAAGTATAACTTGCAAATAAATGCTGGTTGTTTTGATATGACCTAGACTTCATAATGTGGAGTGGATTCCATTGGGTTTTTGGAAGACAGCTGTTAGATGAGAATTGGTAATGATACATTACAGAGTAAGGACTCCAAGCTGGCGTGTTATTCTGTATCCCATCAGCTGTGGCATAATGTAAAACCACGCCATGCTTCCTTGCCACTCTGTCTCATTACTTCTCCCAAAGATCCCAAAAGCAGAGTTCTATCCTGTCACCACCCTAAGGGATGGATGCTCATTTGTTCTCTGAACTGGGCATAGCACAAGTTATGAAATCATGAACATGCATATAGCAAAAATTTACTTCATTGATTAGTTTATCTAGATGCTTATACACAGGCAGATATTTTAGGAAAACTGTTTTTGTGAATTCTAGTCTATTTTATTTTGGTATTTAGTGTATTCTTCCCACTCTATCTTTCCCTTTCAGTATGGCAAGACCATGTACTTCTGGTCCAAATGCAGTTATTTTGTTTGACTTATACGTACTGCACCCCTTCCTTCATTCTATGAGGATTTTTTTTCTTTGACAGAATGCACTTCTCAAATGATTTGTGAAAGATGGGCTACCGAGCTAGATTGGTTGATTCATCTCAATAGCTCATGTATTTGATTGCTTAGTTCTTCTCTTCTGTGGTTATGGAAGAACTGGATGCATTAGCAGAGATCTGTAGACAGAAGTAGTGAGCTTGGAATGAGCTGAATCTGTATTGGCAGAGTTGGAATAGGAACAGTTGCAAAGATCTTTAACTTGTGGTTGGTGCAGTCCATGCTGGGCAAGGATAAGCTGTCTTACTTGTGTGTGATTTTATTTTATTTTTTTATTGTGTTATTTTAAAAAAATATTTAACCACCTAAACGTGCAGGTGTAAACATAACAATGAATGTGTTTTGGGAGCACAAGGACTGTTGTCCTTTGCCTACATCTTTACATTCCCCATTGACGTGAATTGATTCATTAATTCCTAAAAGTAATTTCAGCAAATTAACTATAGCTTTCTGCAATAAAGGATCCAGAGAATCAAGGACAGGAAACCTGTGTATTTGTATTGCATGTCCCACATCACTGGGGAGGCAGAGGATGGGAGGCTCTTCTACTTTTTAAAAATTGTAGAATAGAGAATATAACTGCTTTAGTATTCACATGTATTCACATTGTAATATAACATATTGCAACTAACAAGGTATTGTGCTAATAAGACAATGCAAATTTTCTGCTCTCTGCTGATGGGTACATAGTCTTTGTTGGTTATGTCAGCAAAGTTGTGCCACTGGTTTCTGGGAGTAAAGTATGAAATTCATGCTTGCAAAATAGAGTATTTGTTTACTCTCGTTATGGATATGGCTGATGAGATGCTTTTGCAGGTAAATGCAAAATGTACTTTATATTTTTCCAGGTAACGGGCATTTATAACTGAAGTTTTTTAAAAAGCACTTGTCAGTATGGTTTGGAGTTATCACATATCAGTAATTACTATGGATGATTGGAAATGTTGAGGAAAATTTCCTCAGCGCATTCCAGGCTCCATGTATGCATACATCTCTGAAAGATAGTGAGCAGTTTAATGCATTTTAATAATTCTGTGGTGGACTTCTATAACGTAAAACTATTTCCACCAAAGTCTGAAATGAGTTTGGCGTGATTCAGAATCAACATAATAATATATTCCTGGTATCCTTTACTTGCTGATAACGGTTCATCTGCACGAAAGGGTTTTGTCCAGTTATATTCATTTTCTATAGGTGTTAATTTATCTGGCAATTACAATTCAAATTGTTTCTCTTAAACAAGAGTTGAACCTGGGCTAGTGAGAGCTCTAAATTGAGCAATTTCACCAACTGTCATAAGATGCTGTAGAATACCTGTGAGTTAAACTGTGCTCCTATTTGATGAGGGTTGCAATTTAATAAGAGTCAGGCAGGCTGTAACTATTTGCCTTCCTCCTGGGAAAAGATGGAAATATGTTTGGTTGATACTGCTATTGCTGTAACTTAGAAAAGCTGTGGTAGAGTGAGGGCAGGCTGAAAGGGCTGGTCCATCTCTTGCTTCCTTCCCCTTGTCTGTTGAGTAAAATCTTTATCAATATTTTTCTTGGCCTGCATTTGTGTGGTTTACTACAAATTCAGTTTTCCTGGGATCTTTATAATTTAAAGACAAGCTGCAATTCTGCATCAGGGAGAGCTGTTGCTCTGATTCTGCTTTACAGAAATACCAAGAGTCGCACTGGGTGTTCATGCAAAAATAAACCAGGTTATGTCAGTCTCTCTTGCTAGTTTCAGACAGAATGGTGTTTAGTTAAGAAGCCAGTGGCTAAGTAAGCTCTTGCAGGAACACTTATTTGGTTTTGACATAGCAGGTTTTGCATCTACAAGAATGCAGCTGAATCTTAAAGGAGGATGCTTTTTAGTTTGAAGATGCAAGTCAGATAAGGTCCCCACAGAAGGACAGAATGAGAGGTTTTTTTTCTTCATGTATCCAGAATGCATTTTTTTTGTTTGCTTGTTTTCAGAGCTGTGTAGTACCAATCTATTTCATTGCAATTCCTTCTCACTTTTTTTGTTTCACTAATTGTCGTTTGTAGTCCATTTCTCTCATCATGTTTAATATGAAGCATGTAAAAATGATAAATACACCATGCTGTGGCAATCCGTGAAAGGGGTCATGCTGAAAACTGACCAGTAATGTTGCTTTGTATAAAATGTTTGCTGTGACAAGTTCAGATCAAATGCTGGATAATTGGATGCCTTTGATGTTCATTATCTGTGGCCCAAGAGAAAGGCAGATGCTATCATAGGTCCAGGCTATGTAATGCAGGATAGTGACTGGCCCAATTAGATTGAAGGCTGTTTCTGGGGCCCTGAACACAAACCTAAAGGGAGAAAGAATGATTACATTATTTCTGTGTAGGTGGCAGGAAAGTGGAGCAGAGGTTGGGAAACAGTGTCTCAGTACCGAAGACTGAGCTGCATGGCAGCAGTTACAGGAATTTTGATCTTAGCACCAAGTAATGGTTACTAGCAAGTAGAGATGTAGGCAAAAGCCTGCTGAATACTGTTGCTGAAGCTAAAGCACAGCTGTTATCTGTTATAATTCAAGCTCTGTGCTCACAGCTGTGGACTGCAATGCAGACATACTCAGAAAAACAGATTGAAGGAGTGAAAACATTACCACAACCTTGAGAAAAGCACACAGCAAGATTTTGGTGTGGGAAGGTGGCTGAAAAGATGCTTGGAAGTGGAAGCAAATGTGCTGCTTCCTGCTGCCTGCCTTCCTGCTCTGAATGCATTCAGGGCTTATTTTAACAGATGAGGCAGTAAGAAGGACATTCCTGATTCTGCTGCTTTCCCCTGCTAATAAAAGTGACCCACAGAACCCTGAAAAATGGTGGGGTCAAGGAGGGACAAGAGTGATCTGCTTCACTTGCTCACAAGTGTTCTGACACAGACATTTTAGTCAGCACTAACTTTGCTGACAGAATGTGAGTTCCCATGACAAACATGCTCATCTTTAACCTTGAGAAACAGGGTTAATCCCAACCCTTCAGGGTTAATTAAGAGGTAATTGCATGGGCCTCAATTAATTCCTGTTTAACTCAGTTGCATTTGATGGAAGGTCACTAGAGATTAATTTGGCCTTTTGCCTCATCAAATTCATTTTCATTAAATGCAAAAAAAATCTTAAGAGTGAGGTTCCAGCTGTGACTCTCCTGCCCTATGACAAGTCTAAGAGTACAGGATGAGTCCTTAAATACTTGTCATGTGGCTGTAGATACCAGTGTGTTGGTTGAGCTAAGTCACTAGTGTTCTTCCTTGCTTATCTTCAGGACCTCTTGAAAACAACTGAGCTATGTAAGGACCAACAGCAAGGTCAGGAATTAGACTGATGATTTCAGTGTGTATTCCAAATGCTTGCTCTCCTTCTCTGAATCAGGCCCTTTGCTATTCACACAAAAGCATATGAGCGTGGGGTGATATGTCATGCAGCATACTCTGCTTACCCTTAATTACAGTTATGACTGAGAAAGTGCTGAAATGTTGTCACTGTTCTGTAGATTAATGAAATCGTACTAATGAGATCCGATTCTAACATCTGCTGCAACAGTAAATTTAGAGCTAGATGAAGAATTAAATTGCTTGACACTGGAAGTATAGCTAGAGTGACCCGTGTCAGACTCTGTAAAGAAACAGTGAATACCTGGCTGAAGATAACAGGAGAGCTCAGTCAGGATTATGAGATTTTCAATTCCTGCTTTGATTGGTTCCCCCCTTGCAAGCACTGACATTACACAACACCTGCATGTACAATAAAACACTCTGCTTTCATTGTCTGTCTTAGTACTTGTTGTACAAACCAAATCTGAGTGCGCTCTAGCTCCAGTATATATACTCTGTATGAGAGCTGACTCAACTTCTGCTGCAGTATACTGTACCAGGCAGCTCTCAAGTGATGCTGCTGCAATTTATCACTATAAACTGTTTCATATTGGAACAAACAATACTCATGAGGCAATCTGGATTCAAATTAATTCAAAAGCTCCATAACTGAAAAGTGAGCAGTCTCTTTGTGTTGTGTTGGTTTTTTGCTGTTGTTGGTTTTTTTTAACAAGATTCTATGATATGACTAGACTACAAATAGCTCTATTCATGATGAACTGGCAACTTGCAAACTGTATATGCTAGAAGCTATTTGTTGTACAAGGAGACCCGAAGAAAATTCTTAAATGAAATCTTCTCTGCCAGGGAGATGTGAGGCATCAGTTCCATGGGAGCTGTTAGGGGTGTCCTGTTTCAGGAGCTCAATGGCTGTGGGGCAGTGGTGATGATGAAGGCACTTTCCTTGTACGGATTAGAGAAATCTTATTACATCTGTATTTGAAGATGCTTATTCCTAGGCTGTTTCCTGAAGAACTCAAACACTGTATAATGCATCTGACCGTGAGACTGGATACATTCAGAACCATAAGTTGATCCTCAAGAATAATTTTTTTTAAGATGTATATGGATGTCAGCTGTGAATTGCTGAATTTTCAGTACTTACACGTGTATCCCTTGAGCTAAGCAATTGAATGATATTTTAATAACATCAAAACATCATTTAAATTCAACTCCAAGTTATACATCTTACAAAACCAGTTCCATTTCCTCTGCACCTTTATTTCCAAATTAGTTCCATTTCAATAATAATGATAGTGAGCACACTGCAGGTTAAAAAACTATCTTCAAAACAGTCAGGAGCTCGTGAAAGGTCTTCAAGAGAATTTGGATCTGAATATAAAGTAACTTTTTGGCCTGAGATTTCTATTGCACATATAAGACACAAAATTAAAGGGCATGTGAAGGAGTAATAGGTGATGTGAAGCCCAAAATCAGAAAGAATTAGAGTCAGGCAAGAGTTAGGCTTAAAGCTCACACAGCTGCCAGTAACTCCTGAATTACTTTGGGAGACAGATTGTGTCAACAGTGGACTTTCAGTACCTGAAGGGAGCCTACAAACAGGAGGGGAATCAACTCTTTGAAAGGGTAAATAATGGCAGGACAAGGGGAGATGGTTTTTTAAGTTGAGGGAGGGAAGATTTAGGGTGGATGTCAGGAGGAAATTCTTTACAGAGAGAGTGGTGAGGTGCTGGAACAGCTGCCCAGAGAGGCTGTGGATGCCCCATCCCTGGAGGTGTTCAAGACCAGGTGGGATGGGGCCCTGGGCAGCCTGGGCTGGTATTAAATGGGGAGGTTGGTGGCCCTGCATGTGGCAGGGGGTTGAAGATTCATGATCCTTGAGGTCCCTTCCAAACCTGGCCATTCTGTGATTCTGTGGTTAAAAGCACGTTAAATTCTGCTTCTGAATAACCTCTGAAGTTGCTTGCTTTTGATAAAGTAAATGCTATTCATGGATCCTGAAGAAGGGCTGTTTGGTGAAAGGGGCTCAGGCTAATAGGCATGTTCTGGATGCTTCTCACTTCAGTAAGCTCTCTGTAAGATGCTGAGATGGTATCAGTCTTGTTTTCAAACCCTGATATGGAGAAATTGGTACTGCTGCCTTCTCTGATAATCTTGTAGAACAGTGTGCTTGTCCATTAAATGGAAACTAGAGAGCTGGTACTTACGGAGCAGAATTTCAAATATGTATAATGTAAGAAATGGCCTTATTACTAGGACAAACAGTTCACTGAAATAGAATGACTTTTTGCTCCTGCCTTTATGTTCTCCAGTGTGTGGAAAAAAAAACCTGAGGCTGAGTTGCCACTTGGATCACTGGAAGATTTGAGACTTAATGATCTCTTTCAAGGATCGATTCCTATCAGGAAACCAGTTTCTGGGCAGAAGAACTGAAGTGCAGGCATCTATCTCCCCTTAGGGAAATTGGCTGTGCTTGCTCTGGGGCTGAGGAGTTTTGTCGGTGGCTGGAGGGATGGGGGTTGTTGAAGGTGGGCCAAATGCATGGGTAGGGGGAACTCGAACACGGCAGTGCCCGAGTGGTGCTCTTTCAGTCCTTCTAGGCAGCTGTGTGGATGTGGATGAATTTCATTGAAACAGGAGGCCCTGGCCGAGTATTTCACGTTCAGCGTGCAGCTCGGTTAGATGCTTTTGGAACTATCAATCTGACTTTGTACTTGCTATATGGATTACAATAAAGAAGAAATGGTATTCATTAAAGACTGAAATTGAAGCAACTTACCAGGAAAAGAGTTTAATCCCTCAAGTTGTTTTACTAGTATACGCTGAGCACTTCATCTGCATGTGGCATGATTGTAATTATGATATCTTTGTTAGTCTAACTCCCAAGAACAAAAAAGCGCTTAGACATTAGCTGGCTATCTTCCTGATTTTTGAAACCAAATGTCTAATTAGAGTACTTCTGTTTCTTACATTTATTTTCAGTTCTAGAGAGTGAAAGGCAAGGAATCTCAGTGCAGCTGTGGCTCTTTTATAGACTTCAGCTTATTAGAGCTTCTGGGTCAAACTCTCTGGTGTAGCTACATGGACTTGCATTTTTCCTGGTGTAACTTCAGATATTTATATAATCTTCTGTACATCTGTCCACATGTGTGTTCCTACACACATAGCAAACCCTTACTTGATATAAATCACTGAAGCTCTTTTGGCTTCTAAGATACTATACTGATTTCTTACCAGCTGGGTATCCGGTCCATAGCATCTGGTTTTCCTTTTCCCTCCCTTAATAACGCTGATGAATCAGAATTCCTTAAGGAGGATAATACTAAACATAATTAGACAGGATATGTTCAAGAAGAAAATTTAATTTGAAGAGGTTTGCACAGAATTTTTATTGGCCTCAGGTGGAATGCTGGGACTTTATCTTAATGAATCCTTTCTACAGATCCATTTCATGCATTATGCTGTTATGTGATGGAGTATGCTCTAATGATGCATTATGTGTATGTTTATTCAGTTGGATTTTAAAGTTCTTCTACTGAGTGATATAATTATTCTGGGCTGCAGAAATGAAATATAAAAAGATAAGCTGAAATTTTAAAATATCTGTTAGTAAATCAAATACGAGACTGTGGATTGGACATATCCTCAGAACTGATTTGCTGTGAAAGCCATAAGAGTGGGTTGTTTTTTTTTTTGTCCCTCACTCAGTTAAAATGTTGATATGGTAGTATTTTGTACTTTTAAAGTCATATTTGAGTGCTGCCTTTTTATTGTGATTCTGTAAGTACGCCACACTCTGGGATTATTTTGATAAATCCTGCAAGATTTTGACAAAATGCTCAAGCTACTGAATGGCACTGAGAGAATGTTCATCTACTCTTCCTTAGTTTACATCCATTTACCTTTTACCCTCAGAAAAGCTCGCTAATGTGGCCTGTTATTATTAACAATTAACATCTGTCATTTATCATGGTGTAATTGTATACTAATGGGGATGTAACGTTTGGGTGACTTGTTTCAGCAATGGTTACAGGAAAAAAATCTCTTGATCTGCGAAAGACATTAAGAGCAAAATTAAAGAGGTAGAGAGAGGCAAACTGGTAAGTGATTTAGTAGTTCTCTGCCTGCTCATGGCTGTTGACGAGAACGAGGGAGGGAACATTTCTGCTCCCTGTTTGGCCCCAGGTCTTGCTCGATACAGTACAGAATTGTGCAGGGGGTCTTGGAGGGTCATCTTTGAGGTAATGAAGGCGGGGGGAAAAGGAAAATTATTTCTGAGCAACCAGAAGTGGGAGAAGAATTAGTGGTGCTGCTGGGTCTGTTTCCCTTCTACTCTAATTGTATTCAAAATGTAGCCTTAACAAGGAAGCATTGGAGCTGTCATATAGAAGTGAGCCACATACTTCCTCTGTCTTAACCCTGCAAAATGAGATTTACAAGGTGATAAAGTCATATGGGAATGCAGTGTCTTCAGATGTCCCTGGTTTTTGTTTGCTGACTAATTATTTCTAGTTTAGGCATTAGTGTTCTTGCTCTTTTTTTTTTTTTCTTCTCAGTTTCTACACTATTCTCAAATAAAATTGTGTTTCCACTTTCTCTTCTTTATGCACAGAAGATGTGATAATTGAATTCTTGATGCTGATAATTGAATTCTTGATGAATCTAGCACTAGTGAAAAATTTTGCATCCAATAGGTATCCAGAATATACCCTAAGATACCAAAAGACAAAAATTCAAAGCATATAATGAAACTTGCAGAGGTCTGCTGAATGCTGCAAGAAAACAGTGCAATGAACTGTACTGTTGCTTCTGGATTTGTAAAATAAGAGGTACGTTCCACTTCACAAATCAGTTTCTGACAAGGGAAGGAAGGTTCTGACAGTTTAGCACCGGCTTGGAACACCTTTTCATATGCACTTAGGTGATGAATGAACACACCACATGCTCTGACTCCACATGTTCACTTAGTCTAAGTAGTAGCAACTCTTTTCCTAGCTCAGGTCCAACCACAGTGCAATCTGATCTTGATGACAAGGGATGTTCTGTTTGTACAGTGAGATCTAACGTTGTTTGACAGCAAAAATAGAGTTCACCCTTCAGATGTTGCTTTATGTTGTGAGGCTGATCCTTAATTTAAATTCGGGTGAAAGCTCTAATCTCTGTTTGCATCCCTTTCAAAGCACTGCGCTTTCTGAGGCTTGGAAACGTTCACTTTTTTTCATTCCTTCCTTCTTTTAAAAACTTGAGCCCCTGCTGTCAGGGGAAGGAGACATTAATTTGAACAGGAAGAGGGAGGAAGAACATTGCATCCGGAGTTTGTGATTAGTTCCTTCTCTCAAAGCCTCTTTTCATCATTATGAGAGCTTCCTGAAGTGAGTACAAGTCTGGCCTTGGTGAGGCCAAGTTCAGGCTAGCAGTGACGTCCTCCTTTCCTGCTGGTTTTAGTATCCTTCAGGATGGGAAAGGAAGGAATTGGTTTTAAGTAAATCTGTATTCGTATCATTAGATACCATACTTTGTGGAGACATTGTTTTGCTTTTGTTTGTTTGTTTGTTTTTTTAATTTCTGTTTCTCCTTTTAGAAAATCAAATGTCACAATGCTTATGGTTTACCATTGCTACTGGTTTACTGTTTGCCAAGGTTATGGCGGAGCAGGGTCAATTTCTTGGCTGTGACCCCAAGACTGCACTGTGGATGTTTGCAGCCTTGAACTGCAGATACATAACAAGGGTTTAAGTAGCTGCCTTGGTAGATTCTGGAGTAGCCCATTTAAGACTGTCTTTCTTGTGATTTTAAGGGAGTCAGGAGCAGAGACTTCTGGGCAATTTGCACCACCAAATTCAGTTGCATGTATTTTGATCTCTCTCTTGTTCTTTTTATAGGAAAAGAGAAAGCTTAATGTAAATGACACCTTTTCTATTTCACATTATAAGAAGATCTCTTTGAAAGTTTGCAGCCACATCTAGCAGCAGTGTTTCTTGCTAAAGTGAGAAGACCTAATGCCTTAATCCCTAAGGTGAACTGATCCAGCAATAGAGGAGTTAACCACCATTTTTAGGAAGCAGATTTAAATCAGAAATCAAAGGCTGTTCCCTGTACAGCTTCTGACCAGTTCTTGGTTTCAGGATGTCCTATTGGCAAGGGGGTGGTAACCAGAAAGGTTAGAAATAAAAACAATGTGGCTTCTTACAGAAAGCAGAGGTGCCTGCAACTTGTTCCTACTTGGAATTCTGCAAATGTTTGTCCCCTCTCCACTTTCTAATTAGAGAGAGTTACATTTGGTTAATGATACTCTTGTCACCTGAGCAGCATGTGCTGTTCAGGAAGCACACACAAACCCTGCAAAGTCCAGTCTTAAAACAGGAATAGGATGATTTGGGTTTATTGTATTTGTCATGACTATTTAGGATGCGTTATATACATTTCTTTTTTTTTCAGGCTATTTTGTCTCAACTGTTGTTGAGAAAGCACAAAGGATTTCTCAGTGTGTTACCATTTACTCGCCTGGATTATATTTAAATTAAAAAAAGAAAAGCCCAACAATAACAAAAACACTTTCCATGACTCTTAGAATACACTGCTCTAGTTATCTTATTAAAACACAAATTGCTAAACAAAGCATTTACTAATGTTATTTGTTATAATTATGTCCTGAAATAGGATTCTAAATGGGACTCATGCCCATCTGCTGGGACAGTGGCTTTTCTTTTTTATTTTTTTGTTTCTTGTTTGCAAGGAACAGGTCAGCACCAAATGCTTGTTTTTATAGACATCAATCATTTGCTTTCATGGGGGAAATAACATATTTCTGACAGTATTTCTGTGAGGTTAGCTTCATAGCAAATAGTTTAGTTTGTAGCTTAAGCAGTAAAAAACACACAAAACTCCAAACATGAGAACAAGTTCAGATCATGTTTTCCCTTCAAAATGCCTTTCCACAAGAAATTGAAAATGCTATCACAATCCACTTGTTTTAATTAAAATATTATTATTTTTTTTTAATCTGGAAAGTTGTGTGTGTGTTGTGTGGAGTTGTTTTGTTGTTTTTTAAGCTGCCACTTCAGAGTAACTCACAACAATATTGTCCTGCTGCAGCTTTCAGCTCAGGCAGGTAAGACTAAAACAGATGTACTTTTCCAGGCTGCAGCTGTCAGGCTTGAGTTCTTCATAGGGAAAAGCCTTGTTCACTAGTGATATCTCCCTAGATAGAGATGTTGAAAGATTTTGATGGTACATTTACACAGAAAAGACATACTTTTTATGATTGAGCTGCAAGAGGGAAACGTTTTTTCCTGCCCAGATTTACTCTCAAAGGATGATATTTACTGGCCAGTCTGTAAAATGATGCTATCTACACATACAAATACAAAAGGAAAGAAAGACAACTTTTGTAAGAATAATTATTTGGAATTGATATACTGGGAAAGCAAACTTCCAGAGTTGTGATTACTCTTTAAGAATCTTGTTTTGCTTTAAATCAAGTCAAGAACGTAAAGGAAACACTCCAGGAAACTGACGCATTTAATTAGACATATTTGGTTTAAGGATGAATCCAGCTAACTCTTCTCCCTTTTGTGTGTGTGTTTTTGTAGAGTGGGGGAATTGGGGGCCAGAGGGGGAAAGCAATTCAATTATTTCATTTATCTGAGTTTGAATTAGCTGTTACCCCTTGTCAGCCACCAGCTAATGAGCAGATCGTTGAAAAGACTGTTGAAAAGTTGGGTTCAATCCTGTTGCATCTGCTATGCAGATGGGATGCTACTTTTTGCTCAAATAAATAGAAGAAGCAATTAAGTCCCTTTTTGGAGTAAGATATCTGAAACAATGGGAGGCACCATCTGAAACAAAAGCACAGTCAGATGCTGAGTGATGTGGATAGCAGAGTTTTATAAAAGATTGAATGCAAGCAAATATAAGCGAAGAGGCTTTCTCTTGTTTTTGAAGTTATTTGTGTATTGACACAGATGTGACCAGAAATAGAGATGGTGGCAGAGAGGACAGCAAAAAATGTCCTTTCTAGCTGTGGAGAGAAAGGTAAGAGAAGGGCCAGAAGCATTTGGTACATATTTACTAAGACAGACTCCATGACCCACCACTTAACTGTGCAACAAAAAATGCACTGAAGATCCTCTGATCTTCGTATCTGCTGTCTCCAAAATATACATGGTTTTAATAGGTTTTCCTCTTAATGAAAGACGTGCATAAGTGTAATGATTTTGCAAAAGAGTAATAAGCCATTCTTTTTTGAAGACAGAAATAGTACATGGCTCCACAAAGCTTCTGTGGGAAGTATCAAAACATGTGGCATCTACAGTCATCATGTAGAAACAGAAAAGGAAATACAAGGAGCAGCTCAATCAGCTTCAGCCTACAAATAGTTTTGGTGAGCTTAAGACTATGTGATGAAAGCAGAAGACTCTCTCAGCCCTCCTTGTTTTTCACACGTGATCATGAGATCTCTTCAGGCCTCCATTTCTGTTCTGTAAAATGGAATTGGTATTTCTTCCTCAACAAATCAAAATTAGGATCTAAAATTATTATGAAAATCACCAATAGCAGAGTTGGCAAAGTGCTGTGGGCAGGAAATGATAAATCTTTGAGATCCTAAAATCAAAATTAATAGATACCTCAGTATTCTTCTAGTCCTCAACTCCCAGAGCAACTATTTCTCTGAATCCCTACTATGTATTGCAATTTGTGGTAGTGATCTTGTTAAAGTTGGATTAAAAGATATAAAAAGCAAAGAGTTTTACTGTGTAATAAAATATCCTTTATTATATCAGTCAACGTAGGGAAAAAGCAGATTAATTTTCTGACCCACTCTATGGCTGAAATACAATCTGAGAAAGATCCCAGGGATATATCAGCTTCTCAATCAGTCTAATTGGCATATAGTATGCAGTTAAGATGCATAAATCAAACTCCTTGCATGCAGAACTGGCTGAGTACTAGTTGCAGCAAAAAGATTCAAGAAAATGTTGTGGGTTGTGTCAAAATGTAATTTTAGGAGAGTTGTGAGTGAAATGAAAAATAAAACTTTGGGTCAATTCAAATGCTTCATGGGTTATAAAAAGATATTCCTTTCAGCTTATGGTAACCTTTTGCTTAATTACATTTCTATAGGTCCTCTTAAAATGAATTATTGTTTTAAAAGGAAAACTCAAGGCTTCTACAAATAAGTCGTTTTTTGGTCTTGAAAGTTAAAATGTCAAAGAGAAATGTTTCATCTCCCCTTATAGATCATCGAATGGCTTGGATTGGAAGGGACCTTAAAGATCATCTAGTTCCAAAATGCCCTGCCATGGGCAGTGTTGCCACACACGAGTACAGCCTGCCCATGGTCCCATCCCACCTGGCCAAGAGGTCTTCCAGGGATGGGGCCTCCGCAGCTCCTCTGAGCACCCTGTGCCACTGCCTCAACACCTCTCAGTATAAAATTTCTTCCTAGCATCGAACCTAAATCTAAACCATTCTTGCAGTTTAAAGCTGTTTCCCCTTCTTCTTTCACTATCTGCCTGCTTAAAAAATTGGTCTCTCTCCTGTTTATAAACTCCCTTTAGGTAATGGAAGGCCTTAATGAGATCTCCCCAGAGCCTTCTTTTCTCTAAGCTAAACAAGCCCAGCTCCCTCAGCCTTTCTTTATAGGAGAGGTGCTCCAGCCCTCTGATCATCTTTGTGGCCTCCTTTGGACCTGTTACAATAGCTCCAAAATACCAGATTTATTGGCCAGTATTTTTCTTTGGGGATCAAGATGGAATCTGAACATATTTAAATGCTTGTAAATATGAGGCTCCGTTGGAATGTTCAGGACCAGACAAAAGACTTCTCACACGCTATATAGGCTTCCTACACATTCTCCCACATAATTTACCTTTCCCTCTGGCACACAGTAGACAACTTTCCCTTCTGATTACCAGCCATCATGATGTTACCCTTATCTTTCTTGTTACTCCACACGTAATGCATTTGTAAATAAGATTTGCTCTTTTCATCAAAATTCCGTTTAAAAAAAGTCGACATTCAATCTCCTCCCATCAAAGCCACTTCTATTAGAGAACTGAAACTGCTTCGGGCTGTGGACTTTTAAAATATGCATAAAAAATGGGGAAAATGGTTTGCATTTTGTTTTCCCACTTTGTGGATATTGAGTTTTTATCACACTCTTGTCTGTATTTTGGTGCACTTACTGCAGTTTTTGTTGATCTTATGATACCTTGCTCATACTTTCTGACTTTTGGAAGCTGTGAAAATTCCTGTAGGAAAAATATTAATCATTAATAAACTATTTAAGCATGTGGTTCTGTTCTGGAATTTTCCATCCTAAAATACTGATGGTGTAGTTTTCAGAACGAAGAGGTGGAAAAAAAGAAAAATGAACATAAGAGCTGATAGAAAGTCATGGAGATGAAATCTTTACAAAGAAAATAGATGTGCAAAAGGATGTTAAGAGTAAATTTCAGTGATTAATATTCCACTGCAAAACAATCAAACTAAAAAAAGGAATTATCTGAAGGCAGAGGGAAATTTGAACTTCTTTAGTCTTACAAATAAGTACAAATCAGAGCAAGGTCCTATAGCAACTACTCCTAGTATCTCATGTCCTGTGCTAGTTTTCTTAGGGCCAGTCAAATGTAATGTGCTTCCAAACGGCTTCCTTTCATCTAGCAGCAAGACTGAGATTTGTTTAAAATGCTATTGAAAGTCAGAGAGCTGAGAGAAGCGAGGCCTTAGAGGCAAGTATGAACTTGGCATACTGTACTCACTGTGAACTTGTGCAGCAACTACTGCTAAATCTTTTGTGAATACCCATAAATAAAGCCTGGGTGATGAGGCTTCCTTTGATATTGCTGCTTCCCAGCCTGTTTGAGGTAAGTTATCTCCCTGGCAACCTATTTTCACCGTCTTTCCTGCTCTCCTTTTCTCACTTTGTATGTAACATAGCAGTTGAGCATCATTGTCCAGTTTGTCTGGTAAAATGCTTCTGGAATGCAAGTTTATGAGTGAGAAATTTGCCTAAATAAAAGGGAAATAAAAATGAAGCCAATAACTTCACCTAGCTGTTAACTCCCTATCAAAGGGCTATGGAGGAATATAAAATGGGCATTTCATGTGAGTGTGAAACACTTGTCAGGCATTGATTTTCATTATTTCTAGTGGTGATTCCCTATGCCAACACTGGTTACTTCTATGTGTCACATTCCACTGATTTGCATAACAGACCACTACCTTGATCTTGGATGACGTTCTGTTATTAGAGAAGCATTAGCTAAAACAATTTCATCATAACAGTACACTATGACTATTGTAGGTCCAGTCACAATAGGCCATAAATCCTTGGAATTTGTTTTTAAGATTTGCAGATTCTAGAAAGAGAAA
Organism: Tympanuchus pallidicinctus; assembly: GCF_026119805.1. Classification (NCBI taxonomy): domain Eukaryota; kingdom Metazoa; phylum Chordata; class Aves; order Galliformes; family Phasianidae; genus Tympanuchus; species Tympanuchus pallidicinctus. The sequence goes on along the minus strand of NW_026294749.1, from coordinate 11,362,021 downwards.
AGGATGTCAGTGTTATCTTTTGTAGGCTGGGTAAGTTTGTGTCCCATGCAGAGCTGGATTAATTTTGCAAGTTTCATTTTTAAAATAGCTATGCAGTGTTGGAAAGGAAAAATGGATTTGGTGATGTTTGTAAGCTTTTATAGGTCTCTCCCCCTACAATTTGTGAAAAAAAATAAAGATATTTTATAGCAGAAATGTTTGATAAAATCACTAGCTGTGAAACAGTGTTTCAGAACACTTGTAGGATGAAAACTAAATACAAAAATCTATGGTGGGTCAGTTATATCTCATGACCTCTATAATCTGTCACAAGAGTCCAAATTATAGTGTCTATTTACAAGAGCAATGTAAAACTAATGACTTTGAATAAGAAATTAATTGTTCCCAAATGGATTGGTAATAAATTTAGGTATAAAAAATGGTCTGTATCAAATGGCACTGACTACCTTTATTCCTCCATATATTCACAGAAGGTCTTCCCCCCCCTTTCTTGAATTTGTGGCTTTATTTTGTATTTGTGGCTCTCACACTAAAAGCTATCACTTACATTATGACAGATCTTAAGTGGTTTTAGTAGGAAACTTCAGAATAGAGGGAAACTGTAATAACAGAGGTGTAAAATAATCTGATCTGCTGGGAAGACTTGAAAAGACAGTGCATATATTGCAAAATAAAACAAAACAAATCATAAACAACAAGTCGCCTTGTATTTTCATTGTACTTCTACTTTCCCTTGCCATTAGAAGGGAATGCATGTTCCTGGTTTCCAGTTTTATTAGGCAGGGAAACTAAACTCGCTACAGAGAAGGAAAATTTCCTATCTCCTTGATTTTCTTCATGAGAATTTGTGACAAACTAGTTTGACTGCATCATCAAACTAACTCTTAATGGAAGGAAATGTGTTCCTTACTGTTCTGGTTTAACCCAGTAGGTGGCTGAGCACTGCACCCACTTTGCTCACTCCCCACTTTCCCAGTGGGATGTTTTTGTGAAGGACCACAAATTAGAACTCATGAATTGAGATAAAACTATTTATTAAGATAGAGAAAAGGAAAAGATAATAGTTATGATTATATATACATGAATGTATGTAACAAGTGTTACCCAAGCAATTGCTCACCACCCCCTGACTGATGGATGCTCAGCTAGGTCCCAAGAGAGAGGTGAACTCCCACCACCTTCAGAACTCCTTCTGCATGATCTCATGTGGTATGTTTGGCCAGTTTAAGTCAACTCTGCTAATTATGCTCTCTCCCCTTCCCCTCAGCTTCTTGAGCCCTTCTCTGTGAAGGCCTTAGCTCTGTACAGCACTGTTATCAGCTATCTGTACATCTATAAACATTGGTGAGATATCAGCATTGTTTTTTCTCCTAGAACTAAAATATAGTATCATGCCAGAGACTGAGGAAAACATTTCTGTCCTAGGTGAAACTATGATACACAAATACTTTCCATCCTGTAAACCCTTTTTTCCTCTCAAGGCCTTGTGGAGTCCTGAATTGTTCTGACTTTCCCATAAATTCTATTCAGGTAACTGTAAAGGCAAATCTCTACCACTGCTTTGTACTTTTTAGCTGACATCTCAAAGCAACATTTAGAGCTACTAGGAAGGGGCTCAGCGATTCAACACCTTTTCTCCCAAGCAAGATCAGCTGTGGGCACATCACAGTGCTGCAACAGTACTGACTGCATTCTTGTCTGGTTAAGGATTTGTTTCACACTGCTTTAGTGGCCTCTATCAGTTACGAAAAATCCTGGTGGTTACATTATCCCACATGATGGTACACACAAGCAGTATTTTTTGGGTTAAATAAAAATAAATAATGTCTTTAATGAAAAACAATTACAGATGTGAAAGAAATGAAAACAGAAAATGAGTTAATTGCTCTTTAATAATGTTATATCATAATTTGAGGTAATTGGATGTCCAGGCTTTTCTAGTCTGAGACATGATGTTTCTTTTCATCTCAGTTTTATAAAGAAATATATGCTTTTAAAAGGATGGTGTTGGTTTTCTTGTTTTTCCCTTTAAATGATAAAAGGACAGCTAGAAATTACCTTCTGTGAAGTTTGTGGACTTTCAAATAACATAATATGTATGATAACAAATAACATAACATATTTATGAACATAAATTCATACATCATTTGTTTTCTATGTTTATCACTTTACAACCTCTCCCAGAAATATGTTGATTACGTGACAAAAGTAAGAGCTGGAGAATCATGCAAGCTGCAACTTCATAGAATCACAGAATCATAGAATGGCCTGGGTTGAAAAGAACCACAATGATCATGTAGTTTCAACCCCCTGCTATGTTCAGCGTCGCCAACCAGCAGCCCAGGCTGCCCAGAGCCACATCCAGCCTGGCCTTGAATGCCTGCAGGGATGGGGCATCCACAGCCTCCTTGGGCAACCTGTTCCAGTGCCTCACCACCCTCTGTGTGAAAAACCTCCTCCTAGTATCTAACCTAAACCTCCCTTGTCTCAGTTTAAAACCATTCCCCCTTGTCCTATCACTATCCACCCATTATACCAACTTCATCCCATTAACTATGACAGCTGGAAGGTAATACTTCAATTTTTTAAAGCTCCTATAGTTTTTATAGGGAAGAGTACAAGAGCCATCAGATGTCAATTTTGACAGCTGTCAACACTTATCTAATAGCAACAGCTTGACTGAAATTATATTTGTACCCAAAATTAAGCAAACATTTTACCTGTTTCAGTGTTTTCACCCACAGGAAAACTCCTGAAATGAATAGTATCTAAGGCTTTCATAAAGTGATTTTTCTCACAATTACATTTATACCTATCTCTATGAATACATAGATATTTAAACTGTATATTCTGTAGGAGAACCTATAGGAGGCCTATCTGTCCTTCCCAAAACCTCAACCATCAGTGTGCCTTTGCCTCACTCTTAGGAGGCAGATGTGCTAACAGCTGGTGACTATTTCCTTTTGTCCTCATTCTGGACAATTCTGAGAGGTGCAGAGTTGCCAGAGAGCAGCTTGTTTCTCTCCAGACTTGGTAAGATGTTGCTCTGGGTCACAGTAAATACAGGCTCTGAATGGAAAGACAAAACCAATCGTTTCCAAAGCCAGTGTAACTAATGTTGGCTCCATGAGTTTTCTTCCTACTCAGAAACAAACAAAGCATGGTGACTTAAATATCTTCTGAAAGCAGTGACGCATGAAACTTTTGCTGTGCTAAGCACTTGGCCCCAAGACTGGCTGCACCATAAGACAGGTATTCAATGGGCTCAGCAGTAGGAAATTACTTGAACACTGGAGCAAAACTGCAGTATTTCAAGAGTATTGGTCAGTAGACATTCCTCTGGAATCCAGTCAAAGCCGAGTATTTGACCACTGTAAGGAAGTTCACAGTGTGTGTGCTGATATTTGCTCATGAATGCAGGGCATAATTCTGCACTCCCAGTAAACATAGCTGATTCCACACAGTTCTAATGATCTAACCATTCTACTTGGCAAATAGAGACCTGTCGCTGACCTCTGCACTTTTCTACTAGAAACTGATAGGATTTCACAGGATAGGGAGAATGGAGACAAAATTCAACACTGTAGAAAGTGGATCATGATATTTACTTTTAGACTGATGCACTAATTCCATTTTATGCCACTGTAAAGTAAAGACTAAATGCGAGTGGAATAATAATAAATAAGTTAGGGCACTTTGTTGCCCTACTTTATACTTGTGTTTCTTTGAAACAGAGAAATCTAGATAGTGTTCGCTGTCTGCTTTCTGTTTTTGTGAAGGACTCAGTTTCCTGAGTAGTAATTGGGACAGCTAGATTGCAGTCTAGCATCTTTTCCTTGAAAAGTGACTACAATTTCAATCCACTGTCAAAGCACTGTAGAGATAGCACATCACAGCTAAGTCTCTAAGTAATTAGATCTCGAACACAAATGAAGGGTGTTTTTCTTCAGAGATACGCCATTACCAGTATAACCTGGCACTGCAGCTCTGGAAACCTTCCTCTGAGCAGTATTAACCTTTCCTCTTCTCTGTTCTGCCCTCTCCTACCTTTCTCAGGACATCTTAAAAGCTAGTGGAAGGTTCCTAAGTGCTAACATCCTTTTCTGAACACGACACCTGGTTGAAAACAGTGAAAAAGAAGAAAATACTTCTCTTTTTCTTCAGCAAAAGCATGTCAAAATGCACTCTGTACATATATTTATTACAAGCTCTGTTTCATGCTCACCTTTCCTTTTAGACCAGGTGAGGTCATGAGTGAGACTGATGAATCAGCAGACTCTACTTGCCGTTTCTCACCCAGATCAATTTTTAGCTAAATTATCTGAATAATCTGGGTGAATGCAACCAGTTTTCAACTGCATTGCATTACCAGATTCTTTAAAACAAAATAACAACAATTAACAAAGGTAGGTTTTTTTGTTTATTTCTGTAGGGGTGGATTTCTCTTGTGTGACAACTATACCTAGAAGGAAGAGCAGTAAGTCATGATTACTGGGAAATATGATGATTATAGAAAATAATATTAAGATTCTAGAAGAAAATGTTCTGATTATATCTGTTGTTATCTGTTATATACAGTATTTCTGAAAAGGCTTTCTTCTTTCCTCTCCCCATTCCCCAGCCTAATTGTGATCTGGAGCCTAAATTATTCAAGCAGTGACCCAAACAACAACCAAAATAAAGAATCGGTATAGTTCCTATTGATGCCAGTCACTTCTGGCAAAAGCCAAAATTAAACAGCCAGCCTTTTACCCCATGGTGGCATAGGATATCAGGTTCAGATAGATAGATTAAATTTATCAGTAGGGTCAGGCTGCCCTGAATACGAAATCGAATTACACTGAAGCAGATGTTGAAGTCCAAGAGGAGAAGGTGTAGATTGATGGGAGAAAGGCAGTCTGTCAAAGAGGCCTTTGTCTGAGTGTGACTGTATGAGGCAGCTGACAAGGGGCTGTCAGATGCCACAGCGGGCAGCTGCATGAAGGGGCCTGGGCAGCTGACTTCATTACAGCCCCTAGGACACGTGCAGGGGTGCGTTTGTCCCTTAATTGAGCAGAGCCAGGAAATGGCTATGAAAGGGCAAGAGGGAGTGAAAAGGGCTGAAATGAGCCCGGAGGCCAAATAGGTGAATATCAACTCTTATATGAATGTATATGTTATGCTTGTATTCATTATATGTGAGCATATATTAGCAAACTCAAAAGCCTTCAGATGTAAACTGCTCTATGCCAAAATTATACGAAGCAGAGAAGTCACTGGGAATGATTCTGCCTGAGTGTGGCAGAGGGTAAAAATCTGCACCAGTCTGAGAGTCCCACAGACACTGATTGTATGAGAAGCCTTCGATAGCCCATCATTTTAGGAAAAAATCTTACCTTTCTATTGGCATTACTTCTGGCTTACTTAACAGATAAAAAGTCTACAAAATGAATTCTAAGGCTTGCGTGCAGTTTTTCTGTTTGTAGCCTCAGTGGTATTTTCTCCTGCTATAGAACTGCAGAAACCCATCTCAGAGCATTCATCTTTGTAAAAACCAAGATTATCAGTTAAAATATTAATACAAACTCTGTCTTTGACTGCCTTACTCTTTTTACAGCTCACAATGCCAAGAGCATGGGTAGCTTTTGAACACGAAGTGCGAATGATAGATGCTTTCTCAGTGTAGAGAGCAGAGGAAAATCCTTCATTCCACTCTCAGGCACAATGTTGACAGAAGGCAGGGCTTGCATGGAAGGAGTCAGGAGCTGGGCTGCAATACAGATTCTTTGTTTTAAGTGTTCGCATCAAAGCAGCCTAATGTGATGCTCCAGCCAATTAATATGAAATATGAAAAGGACTACAGTGCAAACCTGTAATGAGTAATCTGAGTCTTCCAGCATCAGTGACACTTGGATATGTGTATCAAGAGCAGAATAGACTCCTTTATGTTCTCTCAAAGCATAAATATGTGATCAAAGAAATAGCATGCACTGGAGCTGCCCTTAAGCAGTGACCCCAACCTTATGCTTCTTGCCCCCATCACCAGAATCTCCAAAGCACTCAACAAATGTCAACTATAGTTAAAGTGGAACATATCCATGCATCTCACTGGGAGGCAGAGTAATTACTGGTAAGATTTGCTAAATTCTAATGTGTTTTGCACAACAAAAACTAGCTTGATTTACACACATTTCAGCAATACACTGGAGAGTTTTACAAATGATTAACATTGAGAAACAATTGCTAAATATTAGGTGGTGAGACATCAGTGACTAATTTTAGTACAAAAATATGTAGAAGGTTACTGCAAGGTATCTCAGTTCAGGAAGGCTTTCTGCTGATGTGTTATTATTCAGCTCTTAACTTAGTTATCATCCTTACAACCTCTCGCTCTTCATATAATGTACATTAACAGTAAAATGGTTCAAAATCTGCCCTAAGCTCTGATGTTGTTAAAAAATACATATCTGCCTTCTCTGTGGTGTAAAAATCAATTCATCTACAAACGCCTTTGAGATTGCCCTGGTCACTTCCTGGAGCTTTCTGTCTTTCAGTCAAGCAATTTACTCCTGCTGCTTGGGGTAAGTAAACCAGTTCCCCAATTCATTACCTTCCCAATATGTTCCAGCAATCTTTTCTGCAGGACTCTACAGGGCTTTCATATGAAGAAATGAGCACCAGAATTAGAACAGGAGATATATTTGTTGTTCTTCCCTTAAGACACAAAAAGGAATTTAGGCAGACAGTGTCTGCGAAAACTTTTCAGGAGCTGGAGGACTCAGGAAGTCTCCTTTTTTACAGGCTGCTCAAAAAGGCATTATGGAGAAGAGGAGGAGGCAGGGGAGAATGTCATGACTTTCTACTTACAGAGGTTGTTTTTTTTCACCGCCGTGTGGTACAGTCTCAATTCCCAGGGAGTTTTCATGGGTTAAGAGCCTATTTGACAGAGAAAGTGGATTTGATCCTGCATGATTTTCCTAGTGTCATTTGTAGCTTTGTGCTAGAAAGCAAGCCCTGAAAACTCCCTGTGCTGATACTTTTTGTTATCCACAGAGCTCTTTCCAGCACACAAATTAATGAATACATTTTAGCCAGAGACCTGGAGTAACCTCCAGAAACTGCGAGCCAAAAGATTTTGCTTCAGTTCTGGCCTCTGTGATGGTTAAGTAGACTGTCCTCCGTGAGACTGCTTAGGTCCAAACTTTATATAAATTGTTTCATGATTAGGCCTGGTGCCAGCCATGCTTCCCCATGTGAAGCATGTTTACAGCTGGAATAAAGACCTGGAAAAGAAAGAGAAGGAGTTATCTGAACTCTGGTTTGATGCCTGGAAAAATAGGCATATCATGTATAAAGAAAATTATATCCATTTAGATTGCTCTCACGTGGTTTTCTTTCATTTTCCCTTATCTATATGCACATTGAACCTCGGCAGAGATCCAGGCAAGAGAGATTTTTGGGAATATGCTTTCTCTTCAGCTTCTTAGATCAGGAAACCTCTCTGCCTTTTCCTGTGTTTAAAGGAAGTAGAAATAAAACTGAAAAGTAAGGCCACAGGATAGCTGAAGGTGAATAGGCCTAAATATGCCAACTATTTTCAAGCAGGAGTAAATATTTCTTCCTCACATACCCGTGAGCATTTATATAACTTATACCACAAGCTGTGCCTTCGCAGTGCCACTAGGCTTTTTGATACATGAGGTGGGAAGTCTTGTGTTTGCTTGAACGCAGCTGCTCTCTTGATGTCTACCCTTCCCTGTGGATCCAGGTCTCAGCGTGGATCCTGCACTCATGGGAAATTTGCAATAGGTAGCATGCCACTGACTTGAATTTAACACGTCTATTACAAGGGTTGCTCTGAAAAGAGTATCTCCTACTTTATTATGTTGGCCTGGTGGCAGATGTCATCGATATGGCAGTAGAAGTTGGACCTCCTCACAAATATTCAATAACGTGTTGTTGCTGTGTGACAAATGGCAGCAGAGGGACAGTCTGACAAAGTGCATCTGACATGGAAGTGCATATGAAGCAAAGGTGTGTCACTGAATTCCTCTATGGAAAAAAAAAATTGATCCCATTGACATTCATCGGCACTTGATAAACATTTATGGAGTCCAAACAGTGGATGTGAGTACAGTGAGCCAGTAGGTAGCGCGTTTCAGCAGTGGCAATGGTGACATGAAAGACAAGCCCTGTTCTGATGGCCATGCACAGCTGTCACACCATGAAATGGAGCGTCACAATCAGCTGATCGGCACAAACTGGCTAATGGTGGTGACTGAGTTGAAAAATGGTGTTTTGTAGCTGAAAATTTGCTCTATCAAATAGTGTTACTGTGCTCTTCGTATCTGTTGTAGTTTCCAAGGAAATAAATAGAAGCCTTTACTCTCAGGGAGATGTGCATACTATTATTTTGTGTAGTATTAAGTACTTTTGATTGCTACACCTTTATGCATGGGACTTATAGGCAATGAACTTGGAATACTTTTTTTGATGAAAAATAGTTCTAGTTTGCTTAATTTTTTTCACTTTTAGCAAACAAATACAAGAACTGCCATGAGGTAATGAGCAAAAGCTCCATTCTAGCTCCTCCTACAGTTAACACCAGGGGTATTTTGCTGTGTTCAGCAGAGATTCCACCAGGAAAGCAGCTAGATCTGGCAACTGCTGCAACAGATGGAAAATGCTGTCTGTCTTCATGGGCCTCCTCAATAATTACTAAAAAAACACCCTTTTTTTTCCGCCATTTTTGTACTATTTTACAGATTTCTTAATATGATGTGTACATTTTTTGTGTACAAACAAATTACTGAGTTTGATACAGCAGCTTTAGATAGAAACATGATACTCTCTAAAAAGAGCTTGTATGTAGCTCACCTATACTCAGATCTAGTTAAGACAAATGATTCACTCTTAAAACCTAGTATAATAAATAATTGCTTAATATTGTCTGATTCAGTAATCCTTTGTAGTGGCATACAGAAAGTCAATATTCTTTAAGCAATGGCACAACTGTACTACATATATATACCCATACTACATGTTTACTATATGTAGATCTCTGCAGTAAATTCACAGCAAATCATTTGGTTTGTTGCATGTTGTCTGGTGGAATAAAACAAAACCTACATAGGGGAATAAAGGATGATAAGCTAAGACTGCAGATCACCTAGTCCAGGTTTAAACTTGCAGTGCTAATAAGCAGGTGCCTGCTGCCTAAGCAGTGCAAAACCCCTGAGCCTAAATCTGTTTGCTGTTTTGTGGGTGCAGTTGCCAATGACAGGAAATAACAACTTTTTAGCCTGGTATCTCTGAGAAGAAGCTGAAGCTGCCTATCTCCAGTATAGTAGATTGAGGAAATTGGATTCTAATTGCATGTTGGAAGTAGATATAGGATCCAGCAAATGATATCAGTGAGGCAAATTAATTCCTAGTGTAATTACATTGACGTCAGTGGAGTTAATCCAGGGGTAAATTTGGCCCAATGTTTTCAAGCATTATTTGCACAGGAGAAATCTAAGCAGTGACAAAACCTCTGCAGTGAATCAAAAGCCACTGTATGTTAGAGGTCTTTCTGTTGCAACAGCCAAATTAGAAGAGGAAGTGGGCTAAAACATCACAGTTTTTGTATTTGAGGATGAAAGTACGGAGTTATCACTTTCTTCTATTTGCTGAACTGACTCGACTGTATTTCTCCTAGGTTCTTGCCTGGGCTTCTACTCTCCCTTCTACATTAAGCTCTTTGAGGAATATACTGCCTGAGACTAACTAAGGAGTTTCAGAAAGCAACTGCTACAGGACACAACATCTTCACTTGCACAATGTATTAAGCATGAGCTCAAACCATACTGAACCAACATCAGCAGTCTCACCAATTTGAAGACACTCTTTGGAGTAAGCCAGTGGTGAAAAACTGACCCTACCCTTTAGAACTGGGCCAGATGTCTTGATCTTGTTTTCCAACTGCTCCCATGTTTTCACACTGCCTTTCCAGTAAAGTCTATGGCTTTGGCTGGGTGGACCAAGTGTCATAAGGGCTTTCCTTGTCCCTGTCTGCAAATGCAGCACGTGTTTGCAAGGTTATGCAGCTTTATTAGAAAAAATGTAGATAGCAAGTAACTTTTCCAGGGATTATATGACACACTTTCAAGTATTGAGCCTGACCAGTTCTGGTACAACTGAGAAATGCTTTATATTTGCAGGTTTAACTTTGTCAAGCCTGAGTGCTTTGGTTCAGCTTACAAGAGTGCTGCATATTGTGTCTGGCTCTTGATAACTGTTTAACGACAAAACCTTCATTGAATGGAGCATATCTTTAGTTACTCACTACAGTTTTATTTATTACCCATATATGATTACTATGATAATATAAGCCTGCTGTGTAAACAGCATGCCACCTCTGCATGTACACACTGATTTATATTCCTCATCATCTGCTGAAGATCAAGCAGGGAATAGTTCAGACAAAAAAGATAGTCAGCTAACCTATCAGCTAGTAAAGTGCATTTTTGTTTTGTTGATGTGCTGTTTGGCTCAGAAAGGAGAATAGATATGCTGACAAAGAGGACTATCACATAAATTTTTTCAAGATGCTATAACTGAATGCAGTGCTAGAGCTGGCAGTTCCTGAATTAATTTCACCCTTCAGTGATGGAGTCAGTAGATTAGTGAATTGACCTTCAACTTCCAAGTTCTATGTTAAGTGATTGCAGTCATATAAAAGGGGTTGGAAAAGCTTGCTTTTCGTTTGCTAATTCATTCTTTTGAAGAATAAGGAGTTTGGTTTGGCTTCTTTCCAGTGAGCTCTGTGTCCTAAAGTGCTAAATATTTATTAAGGAGCAGAATTTTTATATCAAAGTTGGAAGGCAGATGCTTAAAGTAAAAACCCTGTAGGCTTTCCATTTTAATATACATACAGTGGGATGTTTTTATGTTTCCCTGTTCAGTGTTTCTTAAAAGTTGTCTTCCTCAAACTGCAGCACCTTCAGTAACTAGAGGCAGCTCTCTTTCATGCACTTCCCTTGCTTATAGCCAAGGTGTGTGAGATGCTGAGAGCTCAGCTTCCATCACCCCCATTTGGTTTCTATGTCTACTGCTTTCAGAAAAACTAACAGGTGTTGTACAGGTGCACTGATGTAACAAAATATGTGTTCTGTGCTTAAAAGCAAGACAATGAAAACAGATGTGTGCTTCAGTCTTACTGGAAAACAAACATCAGCTGTGCGTTGGAGAGCAGAGGACCAAAAGATGCTGAGCTCTTTCTAAGATATGTTGCAACCTCACATCCGGTTTATAATTTATAGGCATTTTGTAATATGTGGGGAGAGACTGTAATAAATTCACAGGCATATGACAAGTTAAATGGGTAAAATGCTACGTGCAGATCACAGAACAAACACGTTAACACACAGTTAAGAGTCTCCCATTTCTATTTAATTGGAATGGCAAATCAATACAAGTGAGGTGGTAAAACATTGAGTATCTAGGTATTGAGCTGCAGGGCCTCCTTTGTTAGCTGACTCCTGCTTAAGTACACTAAAAGCAATTAGCTTGTTAAGATGCTGCTCCTACTGCTACCACAGAGCACCTGAATCCTATCCATTCCTGGAAACTTCCTAATCAGCTTTCTGTTGTAACTAGAAAAAAAAAAAAAAAAGGAATTCTGTCAGTCAGTCTCATGTGAGCTTAACTCACTGAGTGTCAGATGTCTGTCACATATACTGTGTCCCTTGAAATAATATTAATTCAGCCAGGCAGCTGAGTCTTGCTATGGGTATCTACAGAGGAGGGGGCTCCCCATAAAAGACTCATCAGTTTCAGCTCAGTTCAGACATCTGTGCAGCAGAGGACCTCGTGATGATCATGGCAACAGCTCTTTTCATTTGGCTTTGGCTTTTTGTGCTAAATGCTTTTTGTGCTGAGATCCCGTACCAGCCTGCCTCAGCACTTTCACAGCCAGCGCTTTTTCTCTTCATAAGCTTAAGGTTTTTTGTTTTTTTTTTTTTACAGGCCACTGGATCTGACTGAAGCTGTACCCAGAATTACAGAAACCAGCAGCCACCTGTCACAAGGACATTGTGTGCAGTGCAGGGAGAGAGGGGTGGCTGTGAGAGGGCAATACAAGGAGATGGAGGGAGCCAGCTCATTGCAAGGGGATTTCTGAGAAGCAGGACTCTTTGCTTACTCATTTCCAAACACAGAAATGATAACACTGGTTGGAAGCTTTGGAGAGATGGGGGAAGGGAAATAGAGAAACCAGAATGAATAGGATTAGGGGCTAAAAGAGAATCTTTGCAGAAATGTCTGAAAATGCATGCTTTCAGATTCCTTTACTATTGCTAGGATATTTTTTTTCTATACATGATCCCCCTTTAGCTCAGACAGAATCTATATGCACTGGAGTGTTTGTCATACGAGTATAATTTGGCAACAAATAATTAACTACTATGACTTAGTGAAGACTGTTGCCTACTCCAGTACTAGGATGAGTATTAGAGAAGAAAAAAAAAAGTTTCTATCATGCAACCACTCACATCTCCTTATTCAGTTCCATCAGCTGTACTTTGGACTTTACTGTGATGTGTGTTCAGGTGCTTCCTCATACAGAGGACTTTACTGTGAGAGTGGTGAGGCACTGGAACAGGTTGCACAGAGAAGCTGTGGATGCCTCATCCCTGGAGGTGTTCAAGGTCAGTCTGGATGAGGCTTTGAGCAACCTGGTGTGGTGAGAGTTGTCTCTTCCCGTGGCAGAGGTGTTGAAACTAACTGGTAATTTCTGAGGGCTCTCCCAGCTCAAGCCATTCTATGAAATGTATTATTACCTCTGGGATAAACAACAACAACAAAAAAATAAATTATCAATCGTAAAAACTGTATAATTTATGAAAATATCAAGTTCTTGTTGGGAAGAATTATGTTCTTTTTATAAAGTAAAAAGAGTATTATGCTTCCACAACACAACAGAAGTGTGTGATAGCCATTTCTCAAAGATTTTCCTATTAAAAAAATTGCCACTGATACTACTAAAGGAAGGCATTACATACCCAAAATGTAATCATTTGAACGTCACTCATTTTGCCTCCCCCTATATCTAATAATGGAAAATGTTATTCCAGAGATTAAAGCTGAAATCAGGCATCATGGAATAGGACAAATTGCCTTCTGGAGATGACTGTTCCTTTCAGTTGTGCTGGGCACTCTAAAAATGTGATCTAGATAGGTGTTTATTAGACTTTCATATTATTACAACCCAAAAGAAGTCCTTTTGTCCATCACAGTGATATTAACAGGAAAACATCAAACATTGGACTGACATTTACTTTGTGACATTATTTTTTTAGTCTTTGTGTCGTGTAAAACTTGCTACAGGGAGCAAGTAGGAGGCTTGAAGAGCAAGAGCAAGAGCAACTCCATTTCTTGTTCTTATACTGTTGGGCTTGCTCTCACTCCTGATAAATGCCTTTGTCTTTAAAAAGGAGGCATTAGCAGAAATCTAAAACAATACAATGTGATTAAGTTGCTTCTCTGATACTCAGTGATCTTGGTAGTGGTAGAAATAAAAGGGCATTCCCTACTTAGCACAAAGTTCTTTTTCTCTCCTCATTGTCCCCTTTCAGCTTTCCTTGTTTCATTTTCCATATCAGTTCAAGACCTTACGAGTGTGGTACGGTAAGTTACAGAAATATACTCAGTCTACAAAGTGAAAGAGTGGTGGTGAGTGCTCCTATAACAAGACAGTAGTAAATCTCTTGACTACTCGTAAGGATATGGATTGATACTAATTAAGAATTGGGCCACTACACATTTATTTCTTGTGAAAATATGTACAATATATATAATTAATGTCCACACCTATAATTCTTTCATGAAGATATAAAATGTATAATCCATTTTTAATAGAGTGGGCTACGTGTGTCTTCACTGGGGACTTTCAGATGCAAATGACTAATCCTGATAAGATGCCACTGCTACAGTTGTCACGAGGCTGCAGCATTGTTTTGATTTTCCAGGTCTTTCCAGTGACTTGTCGCTGCTTTTATCTTACAGCTTTTAATTCACTACAAGTTGTGCCATAAACCAATGAATGTGTACATGTATTATGTGGTTCTCTTGAACTACTTTTTTTTTTTTTTAATGGTTGTGGTAGATGGCTTGACTGAGCAACCATGAGGAATCAGGAACTTTGTTTATTCCCTGTAGAAACAAGAAGTTAACTTTGCAAGAGATAACAGAAGGAGCACAGTATTGTTAAGATGCTGGGAACATGAACATATTTCTTCTCCACTGAGAACAAGTTTGTTTTGAGGGGTGATCTCCTCTATACTTACATTCTTCCAAGAATTTCTTAATGCCAGTGAAAAGCAATTCAGAAAAGCATCTTCGTGCCTGTTAATGAAGCAGATTCAACTTTAATTTGCACATTAGGAGGCACTGATGCATTCATCCTCTTTTCCACTGTACTATTTCACTGTACTAGGCCACATACTAAGTCAGGATTTTGCTCTTGGTTTCCACCAAAATGCATGGTGGGCATTTTTGAAGGTATAACAAAGGATTTTACTAAATTCATTCAAAATGTCTCATTGATTTTACTTCATTTTAATCTTTAGACAATACATGCCTGTGCATTAAGTTCTTAACAAATACTGAATTCCTTTCAACTATTGTTAAAGCAAGGTGTTTCCCTCCTGAGAAATGTTAGTCAGTTGTGAGATAAAACAAGGGGAAAGGGCAAAGGTAAGTGAATCAAGCACAGCTGATACTGGAAGCTCCTTTTCATTGCTACAACCTGCAAATGACCAACTTGCTGACTGACATACTGGAGGAAGAAGTCTTCATCTTTCTTAAGGAGTTCTTAAGGTATGCTGTTAACTATACAGTTCCTTGATCAAGTCTACTAAATGGTTGCACTTCCATTTGAATTATTTAGTGGTAAGTAACTTCTATGATTCTTCTCAAACTCTATGGAGAAATAATATGACAGTCATGTAAAATGTGATCTCCTGGATGGTCTTGTTAGTCTGAAAGATTAAAACTAGCTATTGAGGCTTTAGTCATTTCTCAGCTGCTTGAGGATTCTGAAAAACCTTTTTTAATGTTTTCTTTTATCTTTATCTGAGACCAGGTCATTTTTCAAGGATAGCTGAAACTATTTCAGTGTCCTAGGGAATTAAAAAACACCTGAGGCAACTAGTAAATATTGAAATCTATGAAGTTTATCCTCCTGCCACATGTACTGGCTTCCACATATAAAATCCCTTTGGCTCTGCTTTTGGGAAATAAACAAATAAAACAGTATCTGTGCAGATATTTTCACCAATCAAATACATATTTATAAAAATATATTTTTTCACCTAACCGTAAAAGGATGAAGATTTGTATGCCTGTAAGAGAAATGCCAACTCAGCTATCCTTCCTCTATTAGGATTATATATTCTATATAATCCTAATAGAGGATTCTATATTCTATAAGCATATTCTATAAGGATTATGCTCTATTTAAAGATGAGTTTACTTACTTGAGCATGTCACAATTCTCTTTCACTCATGCCCAACAACAGCTCAGTCCTCAAAGTTTTTTCTAGTGTGATTTTGCAATCATAACTGATGTGTGCTCTTGCCTTGCCAGCCCCATGGAAATTCCAGTTTGCTTTATTAAAACACTTGGTTATTTTGAAAGAAGAGCAGCTTCAGGAATCAACATTTTGATTTTGACCCAATCACCTATCAAGAACAATAGGAAAAATCTTGCCTGAGCAGAGGATATTCCCCTTTACAACTCACTTTCACACCACACACCAACCTAGAATCAGACACCCAGTAAATGTTAGTTGTTTTATGTTTCTTTCATAGTACAATATCTGCTTCATTAAGTGAAGGACTAGGGGAAATGAAATTTAGTGAGAGCAGCAGCGAAAGTAGCAAAGATAGTATCCAAACAAATATTCACAATGTTTTTGCTAGAGAGAAGGCATTTTGTCGGGGTTTGGCTTGAGAATAACTTTTCCCTTCATTAATTTCCTAACCAGATGATTTTCCCTCTTAAAATGTGTGAGATGCTATATTTACAGTGCAGTCTTATATTTGATCTCCAGGGCAGATAAGAAAACAACAGCAAAGCAGTACTTTGTTGGCAATTGGCATCAGCGTAGGTGACTTCTGAGTGTTAAGTATCGTGGTGGGGGAAATAAATCCTGACTTCCTTAATGTTAAGGCAACATTAAACTGGAAGCAGCTGATAGCGGATGGCAGTGTTCAGAGGAACTGGGGATCATGAGGAGACAGGGACTGAAGTAAAATCCAAGACTGTCTTGAAGACGTTTCAGGAGTGGCATAAAGAACTAAAGTTAGGGTAATAAATGAAAGGAAGACCTTTGAGCCTGTCTGAAATTCTTCAGATTGTTCTTCACTGTTAAACTTGTAAGTACAGTGTAATCTTGTGAGCTACACCTCTTGTCTGACATACTGTTAGGTTCCTGTATGCCATGGTTTTCTTGCAAGGCAGTATTCCAAGTGTTAATCCTCAAGTTGCTGCCTGCAGTAGGAAAAGCTTGTGTAGTCCTTCAAATACAGGTTGAAATACAAAACACAACCAGAAGACTGTAAGATGTATCAGAAGACCATACAGCACATGTGCATTAAGATTTGTGCCACCACATTTTTTGGTACAAAGACTAACTGGTGTATGTGTACTCCAGCTCAGGGGAAATTATGAGCAGGACACAGTACTTTAGCTTGCAGGACATATCTTACAGCAGAATTCATTTGCCTGTTTCTGTTTCTTGTCTGAACAGTAACCAAGGCTTGTGAAGGGCTTGGAGAATATGCCCTAGGAGGAGAGACTGAAGGAGCTGGGGCTGTTTATCATGGGGAGGAGGAGGCTGAGGGGAGACCTGATTGCTCTCTTCCAATATCTGAAAGGTGCTTACAGCAGAGCAGGGCTGGTCTCTTCTCACTGGTGACAGGACGAAGGGAAATGGCCTCAAGTTGCACCAGGGTAAGTTTAGGTTGGATATCAGGAAACACTTCTTACAGCAAGGGTTGTGAAGCACTGCAATAGGCTGCCCAGGGAGGTGGTTGAGTCACCATTCCTGGTTGTGCTTAAAAACCATTTGGATGTGGTGCTCAAGGACCTGATTTAGCAGAGGGTTGTTAGGGTGAGGGTAGGATGGTTAGGTTGTGGTTGGACTCGATGATCTTTAAGGTCTTTTCCAACCTGAGCAATTCTGTGATTCTAAGTGCAAGGTGCATGGACAAAACATACATAGAATATTGGGTGCTCTCTCTTTTCATTTTTTTATTTTATTTTATTTTTTTATTTTTTTCCCTATTACTTGATACACACACTTGTAGAGAATTCCTCTGTGGCACTTGTCAAGATAGTGGAGGCTTTGAAGTAGCTCAGGTTATGGCCCGTAGAAGTCAATGTATTGGCTGACGTACTGAACTGTCAACTGTTCCTTGTAGCTGTTCCCGTTCATGCACGAATACTTTGCATCCTAAGAGCTCTTGTAAAATAACATTAATGGCCACATAGTTAAATGCATAATCAAACGGCTCTCAAGAAACCCAGGAATTGCTCATTCTCACCACTTTCTGCTGCCTTTTCCCATCAGCTTAGATCCATCTCCCTCCCTGGGGAAGCAGGCTGTGCTATGTGCTCCGTGTCACAACCTGGGCAGTGCAGGCAGGCTGTGTGTTCAGGGGCCCTTGGGCCATCAGTTCCAGACTGATGCCATCAGTGCCATAAGCAGTTCCAGACTCCATTGCCTGGCTGGATGGTCGCTGGTCCTCTCCAGGGCCACATTCATCCTGCTCCTGTATTATTTGAAGAGTTTCCTTTGTCCTCTTGTTCCATCCTCTGCTTCAGAGCAGCGTGTGAGGGACAATCCAAGAATTCCTAACAAAAACACAGGGAAAAAAAGAGCGCCTCCATTGAAGTTAATAATCAGCAGGGTCCAAATTACCTCTTATTAGCATCTGTTTTACAAATGAGGCAGGGTATAATTTCAGATTTGGAGAGGGACTATAATCAGCCTCCTGAAGAGCTCTGCCTGAAGTACCGGGCTGCTTATTTCTTTCCAAAATCGCACTGCTCCCTCTCCCTCTTGCGCTTCCCCCACCCTCCTCAGCCTCTTTCTCGATCTCTCTGAATAATGCAATTGCTTTGAATAGCCCAGACAGGCCTGCAGATTAGGGAGCCTGTTTGTGGCACTGGGGGCCGGCTGAATAGGTGCAGGAGGCCCGCTTCCCCGGAGAACAAGGCTCTGGGAACTAGGCCAACTGTGAAGAGCATGTGTGGGGAGGGACTGAATAGGCGAGCAGCCGGCCAGCCCATATGTCAGCCTGTGCCACAAAGACTCCTCTGCACATCTACCATGACAAACAGGATTACTGAAGACAATTAATCTGGCACGCTTTATCAAAATCAAGCGCTGACCCCCAGCCTCTCCCCCCAGCGCGCAGCAGATGCCACGCTCCAATTCAATGGAGCTCAAGTGTTCCCTTTTTCGCCACTGAAAGGCATCCAAAGCCTGAATAAGATCGAAGTGGACTAATTGCAAACGCTGCCTGACGGCGATAGTCAAATGAGACAAACTCACCTTTTCTGTAACTTCTAATGGGAAGGCTGGCAGCAGTCCCCCATCAGCTGCTTGGGAAGATGGGGAAGTGTGTAGGGGTGGGTGGCTGCCCCTCCTTGCTTTCTGCTCCTTGGAGGAAGAGAGCATCCCCGTTGCTAGGGTCCTGGGGAAGCCGAGCTGAGCCATGGAGCAATGGGCTGCTGCCTGGCAAAAGCAGAGTGCTGAAGCTTGGTGCCCTGCTGGAAACCAAGTGATGTCTGGGGAAGCTACAAACACCCCCTTGGTGCCCCAGCCTGCCTGTGGGATGTTCTTGTTGGGTCTGCCATGGAGTGTAAACTTGTATTCATCAGGACCAGTTGTCTCTTCCCATCTCCCTCCCATTTGCTTTATTTTATTTACATTTCAACATATAGGGGATTCAAAAAGTCTGCCCGGCTGACCTTAATAGAAAATGAAAAGTACTGTTCAATAAAAGATGGGGTGAAAGTAGGGGAAAGCTAACAGTATTTTATCTTATTGCTTTTGTATTTACCTTACTGCTGTTCAAATAAGCAGCTCAGGTACTTGCAGTTCAACCTGGTAGATAGGGATTTCTGAATTACAGCTTACAGCCAAGTACATATGCTTCTGTATTGGCATCCTTTTGCTTTTTACAGTGGATGAAGGGAAGCATAAGCATAACTGAATGCAGCCTTCAAGGAAGTTTTTTTTGTTTTGTTTGCTCTCTCCAAGTTTTTGAACAAAAGTTGTAGATAGTTCAGTATCAATTTTGGGAAAACCTCCTCTGTTTTATTAAATTGAGAAATACTAACGAATACAATAATTTTCAAGTGAGTGTTTTAGTAGGATATTATCCTATTTTGTAAAATTTGTGCAAATGAAATTATTCAAATAGTTTATATGGGAAATAATGAAAGAGCTTCTCATAATGTTTCAATGCGCTTAAATTTTGCAAGCAGAAAAATAAGCATTTCTCTCTCTCCCTTCCTCTCATAGACATGTTAAAAAAAAAAAAAAAGAAATCTAAAATATTCTGTGTAACTTAATTTTTCAAGTTCTTTTCTGTCAAAATGGGCAGTATTTTGTCCTGGGTAGCATTTGCTGTTCTTCACCATGTAATTTTGTATAGAGAGAGTGTCTAGGTATTAGCTTTACCTACCTCTATGACTTTCCTCAAAACCTGATGCTTCATCAATATGAAAAAATTAAACTTTCTTTTTAAAGCAAGGAAAGCAGAGGACTGGTACCCCCTGTTTGCAGATTATGCATGGAGGAGCACTGGGCTGATAAATAGGTTGACATCTAAAAGCAACCTGTTAGGACTAGGAGCTGCCTGGGCCATGTCCATGACTTCTCTGTCCCTCTGCCCATGCAATGTGCAGTGGTAGCCACAGGAAAGGCTCACTTGTACTCACAGCTAAACTTAGTGTCAAGCAGTGTCATGTACTTTTGAAGCCACAATGATTTATATTTTCCCTGAATATTAATTCTCAGCACAGTGTGTGCCCATTTAATGCAACCAAACTTGAAATAATAACGTGGAGGGCTGACACCTTCAAAAGCCATGGGTGCAGGAAGCGAGCTTCCACTGGGACAGTGCTCTCCTCTAATGGAGAGGAGGATCTTATAAGCAGTGCACTGCTAATGATGCCCCTCTCATCTGTTAATGTTTCTTTTTCCTGTGTACAGAGCATGGGAAGTTTAAATGCTAGTCACAGATGGAGGAGCAGCTGATTTTGATATTACAGTGTTTACACTCTAGCAACATGCTCCAGCGTCTGAGAAATGCACTACTGAAAGTGGGTCCAAGCGGGAAATGAGAAAACAGAGCCAATATTGCTTAAGGCACCCAGCAAAGCCAGCTGTGGATCACCTAGCAGCTCATTGCTGTGATTCTTTGACATCCCGTAGCCCAACACCTTCCAGAAATCAAAGGCCAGGTTCAGTTTTTATTCAGAGTGCGAAGGTCGATTTCTAAGAAGTCTCTTGTAATGAAGTGATACACAGAGTTAGAAGAGCTAAACTGTACCTAATGGCTGCTGTGTCAGCAAGAAAAACCTCGTGCATGAAAGGTGACAGAATGAGCTACAAATACTACTCTAAGAAAAGAGAAAGAGCACAACAAATAGCACGGAAAACTCAATTCACTGCAGGATAAAGGAGCAGCAGAAGAATGAAGTGACAAGGTATTGATCTCAACTACCAGGTCACACCTTTAAGCCACAAGAGGAGGATCTGCCTGTGGAAGTGTTCAATGCTGTCGTCAAAACAGGAGCCCCTGGGTGCATGCTTGCAGGGTGGCAGAGATATAGGGTGATGGAGATGGGGTGACCATAAAGCAGCCAGAGGCTGGGACCTGGACTCGGTGTGAACACAGAGCCCTGGCAGCACTTCTTGCTTCAACAGTCTTATTGCTTGTAATGTGGAGAGGGAACTGTATCACAACTGGTTTGGGAATGAGGAAGATTGTGATCCTTCTGACAGCAGCTAATAACAGTATTTCTCTAAAAAAATAGGGTATGTCTCACATGATTTTTACATTGTGTTTTGGAGCAGTTCTGTAGGTCGCAGTAACTTTATTACACTCCTTTCTTAGAAGTAATGATAGCTAAGATTTTGGAAGGTGAAGCTGATATGATAGCGTTGACTAGAAAATTGTGTTCTTGTTGACATGGGTGTGAACTTCTTCCACTCATTTACAAAAACAGGAGCTTGCAGAAAGACTTGTGTCAAATAACATTTTTAAAATTTAATTTGGTTTGAGGTGAAGCATTCGCTGTTTCCTCTAAGAAGCACTGAATGTGTAATTACAATGTAAGGCAGAAATGACTGAGTCAGGTCTCCAGCCTGTGCTTGCACATATTGACAACAGAAAGAGTCTCCTCTGCTCCAGTGACCCTCAAGGCATTACCACTGCCTTCAGACAGCAGGAGAAAGTGCGACCTACTTTATCCTGGCTACTCATGGCTGTCAAGATGGTTTTATATCCAAATAACAGTGGTCACTGAATTTTTTCTTTAAACCAATATACTAGAAGTCGAGTGAATTGGGTCAGATTGGCAGAATTCTTTACATTTTCCAATCCTCATAGCAAGACAATATTTCTTAAGGCTGAGAAACATGCCTCACTTCTTTATTTTCCCCCTTCCCTTCCCTTCCCTTCCCTTCCCTTCCCTTCCCTTCCCTTCCCTTCCCTTCCCTTCCCTTCCCTTCCCTTCCCTTCCCTTCCCTTCCCTTCCCTTCCCTTCCCTTCCCTTCCCTTCCCTTCCCTTCCCTTCCCTTCCCTTCCCTTCCCTTTCTTTTTTCTCTTTTTTTCCTTTTTCTTTTTCTTTTTTCTTTCTCTTTTTCTTCTCCTGGACTCAAATAAGCCCTTTTGTCTCTGTTGACACAGTATTGTAAACAGTCATCAGAAGATTTTGCTTTCTCTTGAGTTCTCTGCTGTCAGGTCTCCTTCCTGGTTCACACTGAATACTTTAATACTAACATAGGCCTTAATAATTCAGGTGCTTCACATGTAGGAATATCATTCTGTACTGCAGAGTTTCACATCATACACTCTTATTTTGGTCCCTGTGGTGTGCTTCCACTGTGGCTCACAGCAATACTACCAATACATGAAATCTTGGTGTGTTTCACTTTTGATGTTAATACCTTGCTGCATAGGAAAATAAAACCAAAGTGAATTGAAGAAAGGATAAAGATACTCTGGTAGAGTTCACTTGAAATATTTTCCTTCCACAAGAAGCACACAGAATGAGGCTGGACTTTGTTGGCTTAAATATCAAAGTGATTGGCATCTATCTAAACACAACAGATAGCTCAGGCCAGCAAATCTCCAACTTCTTTTGTTTTACAGATTACTAAATAAAGAGGTGCAGATCCTGCCTGAATAATTTAAGCCCAACCGACATGAGGTTTGCTTTCTTATTTGTATTTTAGAAATCTCTTAGAAGCTGCTTTGGGAGCACTACATGTCCGCAGACCCTTTCTGGTTGAGACCACTGTCCCCAGTGTATGGCTTTCAAGCAGTATGATGTTTGTGGCATCTCCTAACATTATTCTTGGCCATGGCATACCAAAGAGATAGAGCAAAGCATGATATTGTGACTATCATATTATTTGCTCGGGACATTTTTATTTCTGTATTTTTGCCCTTAAGCCACTAATCACTGGTAACCTCTGGCTAAAGGACTTTTCAGTGCTCAGAAGTAAACAACAGAATGTTTTTGGTTCAGTTGGAGTTTCAGAAAAGTGAAACAATGTGGGATCAAATTAAGAGAGTTCAGTTTAACCTGAAAGCCAACATTTTCTTTCTGAAGTTTTAACAATATTTTATAACCAAGATTACAGCAAACAATTGTGGAGTTGCAAATCAACACCATAGGTTTAGAATAATTCCAAAATAAGCTGATGATTTACTGGTTATCTTAATTCCTTTCTCTGCAGCCAAAATGATTTGCTGGAATTTACAGGAGTTTGAAAATCAACTCAAATCCTTATCTCCTTAATAAATGCATTTCAGGCAGGAAAGTTTACTTAGCTGCATGATCACATAAGTAAGCAGAAGGATCTTCCTGTCATCAAAGCTCAAGACTTAAATTTGAGAATGATGTCAGGAGGGTCTTGGCAGTGCACCCAGAGACAGCTTCTGGTCTGCAGGAACAGAGCAGGGAAAAATGCATTGCTCCACTGAGCAGAAGGCTGCAAACAGTGAGTTAGTGGGAACAACGCTCTCTTGGCAAGGGGCTCTGTGTGCCCTATCACCACTGCAGCCACAAAGCTATTGATTTTTTATCTTCTGAAGTGAAGATAATGTCCAGTGGGCAGGACATAGGCCTTCCAGAAAGGAAGATGGGAATCTCAGTACAACTTTTACTCATTGACATGATTTTAAAGTGCCAGAGAAGATACACAAACCATCTCCGAACAAGAATGCAGCCCATAGCTGGGTTTCTGAAACCCTGAGATCTCGAGGACAAATGACAAAAATTGAATGCAATCTACACCTATGCTAATTATCTGCCTGTCAATGAGCCCTGAAATGCATTTGAGAGTAAATACCCAACTGTTTTAAAATTCACAGAAAAACTCATTCCAACTTTCTTCACTTTGAACAATAGGAGATTTTGCCTTTTTTTTTCACTTCTGTCTTTTGAATCCTTAAATTGCTATATAGCACCAAGTGAACATTGAGATAAACTGCTGTTCAGATAATTCACTGTCAAAAATATTGAGCATACTTTAGCTGGATGGCAGCAGTAATGGTCTTTTCAAGTGCCGCTGCACGAAAGCTGAGCCTATCAAGACTTTTTGGCAGGCACTGCATTTAACCTGTCATGTTATATATTGTACCAATGCAGCTGAGGATCAGTATAAATCAACTTACAAGCCTGAAGGAAATAGAAGAATGTGGGTTTTTTTTTTGCAACCTATTAGCAACACAAGCATCTAACAGAAGGTGGCAGCATTTTAACATTGTTAAGGCTACCTAAAAAGGGGGAATTAACACAATCTGCATGTCAAGAAAGCTTCTCGTGGTCAGGAGGGATGTGCCTTGAATTTATGGGTTTGATGAAAATATGTGGTTACGGAAAGGCAAAAAGGTGAAGTTTTGATAACTTTTCAGTTTTCATGAAGTAAATGTAGGAAATGGGCAAAGTAGGTTGCAGAGGGAAGGAAAGCAAGAGATGTATTTAAATATACAGCTGTCCAAAATGTCAGAAACAGCCCTCCTGCAACTAGAGGGCAGTTTTGTGGTAGCTCCATTATAAACAATGGGTAAGAAAATATGCAATCCCTAATGAATGATTGGGATTTGATCTCATACCAGTTTCACAGGGATAGCTCTCTTGCTTCCAGGGTAATCACATCTGTATTGTCAGCTCACATCATCTCATCACAAGATTTTTGGCATTTACTTCTTTTTCTTATAATCTCCAGCCTTTAGAACTCAGCAATGGCATGGGAACCCTAGTTTTCACTTCATGAATACCACCAATAAAAACAGTGAGATTTGAACCCTTGTGGTTACTGGAAAAAAGTTCAAAAAAAAAAAAACAACAACCAAACCAAACAACCCATGACTGAAATGCTCTCACAATGCTCAGAAACCAAAAGTGGGAAGAATAACAGAATTTGTATTAAATAAACCTCTAACCTCATAAGATTAGCTTGAAGTCATACATTGGATTGGCCTGATTGATGGTGATTGCTGATAGGAAGCCTGGACACAGCATTGAGAGCCAAGGCAAGTTGCAATGTAGCCTGATGGGGTGTAATTAAGTGCCTGGCTTAGAGCATAACAGTGGGTGTAGAGAGGTGTTGCTCACTTTGGTGAGATTACTTGTTGATTTGCAGCTCAAGTTGTTCACTGAACTGAGGTCCTAACTCATTTAAGAACTAATCCAGTGTCCATTGCAGTTTGATGGTAAAATGCTCAAAATCAGGATGCCTGTGTTCTTAAATGTCTTCTTTTTTTTTTCTTTTTTTTTTAAGCATCAAACTGCTTCAAGTATCACTTGATTCATCTTTCAAGATAGATATAGACAGCATTAAGGAATACCATATTAGCAGCCACCACAGAGATTCTACATCTCTACATGCTGACAGCAGTTAAAGCCTCCCAAAAACATACTACATTATTTTCTACCTTTCCATTCCAATGGATTTTTCTTTGAAATCAGGTAAAAACTGACAAATCTCACTGGGAAGTTTCAAAGTGGAGTAGATACATTTTCCACATTTTGCATATGGAAAAGAAATGTTAATTTTGTAAAGACTTCCCACTGTATTCATCTTGGAAGCCTGACTGCAGTGCAATTAAGGCAGTGGGCAGATTACCAGATGGCAACCAACCATGGGTGGAGTTAATCTAGAAGAGATATGAGACCTTGCAGGGGCTGAGATTTTCAGGGTTTAGCACAGATAACTCTGGGCACAGGCAGACAGTCACACAGTCAAAAATGGTACTGAATAAATTGAGCCCCAGAAAGATTAAATGCCTATCTGGAAGTCCTGGTGAGCTGACAGAAGAGCTGAGGGTAGGATTGTGACACTATTTGTTCTCAGATCTAGCAAAAATATTGTCAGAAAACAATTTCAAATTTCATGCTGAACACCGAGTTGCTGTACAAAGTAATACTCAGCCAAGCACACGCTGGGCAGGAATAGAACTGATTTAATTTTGTTTGGCTTCTTGATGTGTCTTCCTGGAGTTCCTATTTGCTGCATTGTGGGTTAAATACTTAAACAGGAAATCAGCTCCGAGGACCAGCTGACCATGTCAACCTTGTGGAAACATTTGTCCTTGCCAGAACAATTCAAAGAAAGCCTTGTTTCTGGTGCACAACAATAGTAAAAATCTATGGAGAACAATCTGAGTACAGAATGATTTGCTAGAGTGATATCTGTTGCTCAAATTAAAGACTTTTGAGTAAGGATCAATACAGATATCTACACACATAAAGACAGAAAACTCTGCTTAATTTGTATGTTCTCCATACAGGAGAGCAGTCCTCTGAATGAGTGCCTGAGTTATTACATGAATCAACTAATCATCTAATAGAGTGATTGTCTCAAAATTAATCTATCCTAAATTTGACATAACTGATCTAGAATGACAACAATTATAAAAATCACTTCACAAAAGAATGACCTTTAACAGAAGAAAAAGCAAATTTAAGCTAAATTCATTCAAGTGACACATAGGCAATCGAGGAGGGATATCTTTCTTTTTTTCTTCTTGTCATTGTATTAAAATGCCTGCAATATCATAGTTCTGCCAGGCTTACAAATGTCACATTTCATATTTTTGTCAAGGAGTTTTTATTATTTTTGCTGTTAGTCCATGCATAAGGAATAAAACGTCATGCATGACTTCCAGTATCATCATTAACATCTTTAATAAAGTTCATTCCATCATAGCAGATGCATTTTAATTGCCACTTCTTTTAGCTCAGCTCTGCAACGCTGCTTTATCCTGCTTTAAATCAAACTCCCTCTTACCAGAGGTAAGATTTGTCAGTCCTTTAAAGTGTAACATATGAAAACTATCGTTAAGGTCTGTGAATTAGATGGAAACAAGAACAGAACCAATGGGAGGTAGTATATTTCAATGAGGCTTTCAAGAGATAGTGGATTCTATGCTACCTTGTCAATGGTTTATGGGCTGGTTTCTGCTGGTTCCTTGACTAGCAGGGCAGAGGCATCCACAGTGCCCTAAAAGGGAAAAGGGAAAAAAAGGAAAAGGTTAGAGAGATGGGCTTAAAAATAAACAGTGGCAATGATCTGAGGAGAAACAAACTAATTTACTAAATAAGATATCGGAATGCAAGGTAACACACTATAATACAATATAATACAAAACAATCAGAACTGGAGCTAATAAATCATACAAAATGAGAGGATGTAGCTCTTCTCTTCTGGGACTGGAACTGGAACATTAACTCTTTAACTCACTTTAACATGACGTTATGATGTGGAATACCAATAATATAACCAAAAATCATAAAACCATGACATTCCTGCATATGGCAAAGCAAATCAACCTCTTAGTTTGTGGTGATTTCTAGTGATCTCAGGATTGAGATTTTCCTTAGAAAAGACTGTGTGAACCCCTCATAATTTTGTCCAACATGGAAAGTCATTACCTCAATGTGAAACTAACATTTCTCTCCTAACATGGATAGTGGGGGCCTGGTCTGTGTGGGGATCAATTCACACTTTATTTGTTTGTGAGCAGCAGTTGGTATAGCTATGTGTGTGCTAGTATGTAGGCCTGAAGGACCAGATGCAATTTGCCTGGAGTGTGACAACCCTACTTTTGAGCAGAAAGAAGTTAATGCTGTGGGCAGCATTGTCCTCTTTGCTTTCTGATGGGCTTGTGCAGTTATTACCAGGCATCTATGATTGATGCCAGGGAATGCCTTGAATAATGCCTACTTAAAAGTCTATGGCGTGTTGTGATCTTTTATTTTTATTTTCACTTTTCAAGTACTTTGAGCTTGCTTTGGGAGCTATGAGGACTTCACTTTTGTTTTCCTAACTTTAGCAGTTCTCTTAGGCAGACTACCTGAGTTTCATGTTCCAGTCATTTTAAACAAGAGCTGAGCCACTGTAACCTGGTTAGAGCTTCCTGGCAGAATACACAAAGACAGTTCTGTCACTGAAGGAATCAAGGCTGTGGTTGAAGGGGACATTAAGGATCATTTTGTTCCATCCTCCTTGCCATAGGCAGGGTTACCAATTGCTAGATCAGGTTGCCCAGGGCCTCATCCAACATATCCTTGATCACCTTCAGGATGGGGCATCCATAACTTCACGTGGCCTCACTTTTCAAGCCTGTCCAAGTCCCTCTGGATGGTGTCCCTATCTTTTATGGTGTCAACTGCACCAGTCAGCTTGTTGTCATCAGAAATGGAGTACAGGCCATATGAGGAGAGGCTGAAGGAGCTGGGAATGTTCAGCCTGGAGAAGAGGAGGCTCAGGGAAGACCTCATTGCTCTCTATAACTTCCTGAAGGGAGGTTGTAGTGAGCTGGGGGTCGGCCTCTTCTCTCGTGTCATCAGTGATAGGACCAGGGGGAATGGTTTCAAGCTACGGCAGGGGAGATTCAGGCTGGACATGAGGAAGTATTACTGTTCAGAAAGGGTGGTCAGGCACTGGAATGGATGCCCAGGGAGGTGGTGGAGTCACCGAGCCTGGGGGTGTTCAAGGAAAGGCCGGATGTTGTGTTGAGGGACATGGTTTAGTAGGAGCTATTGGGAATAGGTGAACGGTTGGACTGGGTGATCTTTTAGGTCTTTTCCAACCTTGGTGATTCTATGTTTCTATGATTCTATGAAATCTTGTTGACAGTGCCAATCCCACTGTCTACGTCATTGATGAAGATGTTGAAGAACACCGGACCCTGTGGCACATAACTCATGATTAGCCTCCACCTGGACGTAGAGCCATTGGCCACAAACTCTGGCTGTGACCATCCAATAGAATTTTATCCACCAAATAGGCCAGCCTTCCAATTGCTGTCTCTCCAATTTAGATATGAGAATGAGGTGTGGAATCATATCAAAGGCCTTCTAGAAGTACGGGCAGATGACACCTGTTACCCTTCCTTTGTCTACTGATGCCATCACTGTATCATAGAAAGTCACCAGATTGGTCAGGCATGATCTGCTGTTGGTGAAATCATTTTGGCTATCTTGGATCACCTCCTCATCTTGCACATGTCTTAACATCTCTTCCAGAAGGATCTGCTCTATGATACTCCCAGGCACAGAGGTGAAGCTCACTGGCCTGTAGTTCCCCAGGTCTTCCTTTCTCCCTTTCTTAAAAATGGGATTGATGTTTTCCCATCACTGGGGACTTCACCTCATAGTCACAGTTTTTCAAAGATGATGAAGAGCAGCTTGGCAAGCACATCAGCCAGTTCCTTCAGAACTCTAGGATGCATGCCATCTGGCCCCATAGACTTGTACAAATTATGAGTTGGTCTTGGACTTGCTCTGCTCTTACAGTGAGAGATTTTGCTCCCCTGACCCTTGAATAGAGGTTCAGGGACACAAGAGGCAGGGGAAGTCAGACTGTCAGTGAAGACCAAAGTAAAGAACTTATTGAGTACCTCAGCCCCTTCCTCATGTTTGAGGAAGCCAGTTTTCCCTTCTCATTTATCAAAGGGAGTACACTTTCCTTTGCCAGTCTCTACTGACTGATGTATCTAAACAATCTCTTTGTGTTATTTTTCACAACTCTCACCAGGTTTAATTCCACCCGCACCTTGGCTTTCTTGATCCCCTCTCTGAACATCCAGATAGCATCATTATATTCTTCCTAGATATCATAAGATCCGAAAATCCATCTCTGCTTTCATAGCTTACAGTTTCCCTTCTTTTCCCTTAGTTTGACCAACAGGTCCTTGCTCAGCCTCCTTCCTGCCTCCTCTGCTTTCTTTCTTCTGCTGGAGAACAGAGTGCTCTTGTGTTCTCAGAAAGCATCCTTAAAGTGCTGACAGATCTCTTCTGTTCCTTTGTCCCTAAGGACATTTTCCTAGGTGATCTCATCCAGTATCTCTTTAAACTCAACCCAAAGTTCACCCTCCTGAAGTTTGGGACTCTGACACTTCTCTTTGCCAGGCTCACATTCCTTGAGATTACAAACTCGACCAGGGCACTGTCACTAAGTCACAGGCTACCTCCATTCTTAACCTCTTTAGTGATTTCCTCTGCATTGGTGAGTACCAGGTCCAGTAATGCTTCACCTCTGGTTGTTCTGTTCAATACTTGAATCAGGAAATTATTATCAGCAGACATCAGGAGTCTTCTGGATTGCTTGCAGCCTGCCCTGTTGTTTTCCCATCAGATACTTGGGTGGTTGAAATCCCCAACCAGGATGAGAGCCTTTGAGCATGAGATCTCTTGTACCTGAAGCAAGAAGGCTTCTACTTGAATGATCAGCTCGTAGTAGACCCTGACCACCAGATGTCCTCTATTGGTCCAGTCTCTAATTTGAACTCCCAAGCTCTCAACCTGGTGTCAGCTGTTTCTCAGATGCACTTCATCACAGTCTATACACTTCTTAACACAAAGGACAACTCCCCCACCCTCCTACCTTGCCTATCCCTTCTACAAAGCTTGTAGCCTGCCTCAGTCAAAGGCACACACACTCCAGTTGTGTCCCACCACATGCTGTGATGGCAATTTGGTCATAATTTTCTAATTGCGCCACGGTTTCCATCTCCTCTTGCTTTATGTCCCTCGCTGTGTGCATTAGTATAGAGGCACTTCAGATGGGGTATTGGTCAGATTACCTTCCCGGAGGAGCCTTCCCAAAATCTTCTGGGACAATTCTGAAGTTTTCTCCTACTTCTTCCTAAAGTGAGAGTGTTCTTTGTCTTTGTCACTCAGCAGTACATCCCCTTCCCTGCACCAAATGAGTTTAAAGCCCTGGTGATGAACCCAGCTACTTTGCTGCCTAGTATATTCTTGTCCCTCCTGGTCAATTGTGTCTCATCCAACATCAGCATACCTTGTCAATCAAAGCTGTGTCCTAAGTCATGGAATCCAAAGCCCTGGACATGACATCATCTGTGCAACCAACAGGTCTGTCCTCCTGCCTGTATCCCAGTCTCCAGCTTGGAGGACTGAGGAAAGCACTGTCTGCGCTCCCAATCCCTGCAAGGGATTTTCCCAAGAGATGTAAACTCTTTGTTGACATTTTTTAATTTCCCAGTCACAGCCTCCTGTGACACAGCTTGAAAGACCAGGAGAGGTTAATAGGCCCCCAGGAGTTCTGTGGGGATAGGACAAGGGGAGATGGCTTCACACTTAAAGAGAGTAGATTTAGGTTGGATATAAGGAGAACTCCAGAGGAACCAAGGGGTCTTCAAGCAGTTCCTTCTTCAGCTGTGCCACAGAACTTCAGGAGAGATTGCTTAAAGGCTCCTTTCGAATATCACTATAGTTTGCCACTACAACAGAGCCCTTAATTTTGAATTAATGTATTTGACAGTGACTTTCATTACCCTTCATTTGTGGATAGAAATGTGACTGATGTCCACCAGGACACCTAAGCACTCTTCTTGTTCTCAAAGTATTTATCAACAAATCTAATTTTAAAGCTATTTTCTGCATGCCTAATCTTGTAAGTATATTAATATTCTGCCTAATATGTTCTGTATAAGCAAACAGATCAATTTTTCATAAGGTCATAAGTGTTAAATCTGCAAATTGAAGATGACTTTTTAAATGACTTTTTAAAATCTTTTTAAAAGATTTTTTAAATCTTCCCAAAAGCTCCTTTGCTACTTTGCCTGCTTTTCACTCAAATTAGACCATTTTGATAGAGCTATGATGGTAATTAGTGAGGTCAGATGAAAAATAGTCAAGACTTTCTTACACCATGTTCCCTTGTGGAATCAACAAGCAGTGGGAAAAGGTTTAGGGAGAAAGAAGTTTAACTTTCTCAGGTAGTAGGTCTTAGTATATAAAATATGAATAGCTTCATTCTGCACTCAGCTTTGTCATGTTTAGGTTTGTCTTTGCCTGGTCATGTCAGAGTTTTACATCTTAGTTCTACCTCTGTAATTTTGATAAGAGTAAGACTCTTTATTTCCATGGCAAAATGCTGCTGAAGGATAAACTTGCCTTAAGCAAGATAAGTGTCCAAAATTGTAGCCCCATCTGCATTGCAAATGTGAAATGAGGCATCAGGCAGGTTTCAGGTACGCAAACAGTTTTGGTAACTCAAGGTGTTCTCTAAATGAAAACGACTGGCAAATTCACAAAGCTTTCTGCCCACTGTGTCAAAAGAAATCAAAGGACATGGCCCGTGGTGTCTCATCCGAAATGCTGCTCCCCATGAAGAGCACTGTAAGCTTGAGTGCATCGTTTCATTTGCATATGCTGAGACAGTTGGTAACAGGGGAGGCGTCAGTGTGAGCATGGGATTTCTCACCCACTGAGAGAAAGATCATGAAATACGGGGAACTAAGGAGCCAGCAGTTTCTTTACAGAAGTTGGAGTCTGTCTGTAATAACACCAGTGGGATTTATTCAATTTTATTTTTAGAAGATCGTGCTCAATCAGCTCAGTATTTCCACTGGGAGAATATAAAACTGTAAAAATCTGTTTTTTTGTTGTTTTTTTTTTCTGTCTTTTGACAATGGATCCATACATTCATTATGATTTCTTAGGCAGAGCTTTTATACCCTATATAGATAGATGATTGGACTACTCACTGTTCTTTTCCAAAGTCTGTTTGCTATGTTTTTTTTCTAGGGAGCACAGCATTATGTGCTGAGAGGCTATTAGGAATAACAAGGTGAACAAGACAGTAGACTTGGTTAAACATAGCCATATTGCTCTTCCTTACCATGAAAAGCCTGAAAGCTTGATTTGTTTCAGAGATACAGAATAAACCATGTGTTTGCTCCAGTACATTTTAAGGAAACGTGATATATGCACATACTATGCATATATTCTGTACATACATACATACATTGTACTGCTCTATATTATCTACTTATATACATGTATGTATGTCTACATTAATTAGAGCAACTGAGCAGAGCGAGGAGACTAGAGTGGTTCCTGGTTTGAAAGCTGATGGCTGAAATGAAATCTAAATGCAAAGCACAGTGCCTCACAAAATGTCCCAGGTGGGATTAGGCAAACCTTAACTAAGCTTGTTGTTTATATACACTTTGTGAATGATTCTGTGAATCTTAATGCAGTGGTATAAATGTATATGGTGACACACTTGGTTAACTGGTTTGCTTGTCTTCTCACAGCGTTTGAGTGAGCTACACGAAATTGTGAGGCTTGTGATTCTTTCATAGCAAAGACACTTGCAGAGTGCCTCAGGACAGTGTTCCAAATTTGTCCAGATGTTATCTGGGAAGGGACCTAGTGTGGATGAATGCAACTGCAGGCGTGGAGAGCACAACATCCTAGAAAGAGAGAAAAAGGAGCTGTAAAATTGTTTAACTTGCAGTGGTTTGAGTCTAATTGGGGACACCTGGACTTTGTGCTAAGTTTGAAAGAGCCTTGCAGAGATAACATATAGTTCTAGAAAGCAACGACTTAAGACAGTCATGTAAACAGAAAGTGGTGGGTAACCACAATGATGCTGTGACTCTCACCAGTTCTAAACTGGAAAATCATTCAAGGCTAATATTTGGGTTAGACACTGAGGCCAGGAGAGATGATATGTCAACTCTTGCCTGCTTGAAAGTGGCTGGGAAACTAGGATAAATTTTGGGAAGTTGTGGTCTCTAGGACACAGATGCAAAGTACAACCTGCCACCTGTGCTGTCTGCTTATGGGCTCTGTTTCTGCCTCTCTGAAACACTTGCAGGGCTTTATATATTTACTCTAGGTCATCTTTGTTCTTTGTTTCTCAGAAATGTTACTTTTAAAATCTGATAAGACTCCGTGCAAGACTTCTAGATGACAGCTCTCTCACAAGAATTATGGTTTATTTACTCTCTCTCTTTGATAATGGGAATGGTTTTAAATAGATTACCTATCCCACAACAAACACACTCTTGGAGCAGGAAATCAAAGTCTTCAGAATGGGTATTCAAAGAGTGAAAAAAATTAGCAACTACCAGAAGGAAGTTTATAATTATGAAAGCTATGATGCCATTTAAAAAGTTGTCCCAGAGGTAGGAAAGGATTTGCTGAGGGTAACACTAAATCATCTCATGAAATCTCCTGCTGAACACAAGTCTGCTTTTTATGGACCTCGAGAAATCACAGCATCATTATAAAGGTCTCTAGATATGAGCCCAAGGGAAAAAGGGAAAGAAAGGGTTGCAAGGAAACTGGTCAAAATCTCTCAATATACCCTCCAGCATTAAAAAAAGAAAAAAGGAAAAAGGAGAAAGAGAGGAGAGAAAAAGAGAGCAACTTTAATACCACATGTTACAGTTTTTACTGGCACCTTCCATCCTGCACATTTTGTTAACAGTAGGTGTTGTGTCTTTAGGGAGACTAATATACATATGAAAGGATTAGATGCCTCATTTCAACAGCATTCACACAATGAAAACCTATGTGTACAAGGAGGAAAAATATTAGCATTGAGGGTTTCCTGTCTGGGTTTAAGTTCTCATTAGTGTTTTGTCTCTGGATAGACTAGGTCTAAGTGCTGGAAATACCAATGCAAATATTAGAAATAGCATTTCTGTTAACTTAATTGCTTTCTCCAGAACTGATGACCTCGGGTCCTTACCACCTCTCTGTCATTCTGTACTTTGTCTCTTTTCAAAGCCATTGCCACTTCTTGCCGTGGCTTTGCTCACTGAGCAGTGATGTTGATCCAACAGCACGACTGGATTTAGTCTAGTCTCTCTGTGGCTCTGCTGTGCACTTTTCTGTTCGTGTGCTCTTTCTGTGGCAGACTGTGTTCCTCATGGTAGAACCAAAGCCACCATATCAGCAGATACTACGCAGGTATGATTTCAGCAGAACAGACTAAATGAGATTTTTTTTTCTTCAGTTGTCACTTTCTTCATCAGCAGCAATGGAAGGCTACGCTCTGTGTTTTGCTATTGCATACCCTACAGTTTCTTTCCCCTTGATTAACTGGAGGGAAAGTCTCAAGTTACTGTGGAACAGTCACCATTTGTCAGCTGAGTGCTGGAATCAGCTCTGTAAGTACCTCACGATGACTTAAACGAATGTGTTGCAAGAGAACGGTAAGGGCTGGACAATTTTGTCAGGTCCTGTTGACAGGCTGAAGCTTGTTAAGCTGCTATAATTGAGTTGTAACTCAGTCATGTGGCCAAGTCCTGAATTCCAGTGCGAGTGTCCAGAGATGTGTGGTTAGCAGTGGGTAACTGTTCAAAGAAAAGAGCTCTTTGCATGTGTTTGGTGATGGTGTGAGTTTGGCAGAGGCCTCAGACTCTCTGATGAACACCTTGAAGCAGCAATTCTTTCAGCCCAGGCGTATGTGCCATATTGGCTGGTAAAATGAAGGCATGATGTTCCAGTTCTTCCCACAAACTTAGCATAACAAGGGTCCTGAATTATTTTATTGTTATTATTTTTAGCCAGGCTGGGGAGGGGGGGAAGTTTGACAGTAAGGAAGGAAGGTAACAAAAGTAGAAGTAATAATCAAAGATCTGCTCAGAATTAAATAGGTGCTAGTCATGTACATACATCTGAGCTCTATTTAATGACTTGAAATACTACATAATTATATACCTGCCATTTTTTTTCTTTCTTGTTAAAGTCTCACCCACTTTTTTTGTCTGTGAAAAGTTCATTTAAAGCTGTCTCTCCTGTGCAATAGGAAAAATAACAGTTCATTCAACAGTATAATACAAATCCTAGAATGTTTTCAAATTTCTCTCTTTTGTGTGCTTTAAGATTGACAACTATATAATTAAGGATAACAAAAAGAGATTTAACAAGATTTAGCATAACTCAAGCAACTTGGGTAGCAGGGGGAAAGAAAGTCAGGGGCAGATGTGAAATGAATATGTGGAATTACTCATCAGAGGTGTGCAGATCTGGTCTGTGCTGCTTGCTGAAGTCAAAGTGGAGATCAGGATCAGTCTGACAATCAGTACCCTCTCTCATAGAGGAGGCATGCACAGAGATCCCTCCTGAAATGACAGCAGAAGGCTCCAAAGCACTTCTGCTTCTTTGTCTTTGCCTTTTCCTATCCACATTGTGTGCATGGAGTATGACAGAAACGCAGTCTTCCGTGTTCCAGTGTAGAGTGGTGTATAGCATGCTTGACATCATTTATATAAAGAGTGTACTCCTGCTCACTGGTCATCTCAAGGTCCAGTTTCAAGTAAATCCAATGGAAGTCCTATCTTGTGATCCATTCTTTAGAGAAACAAGGAAAAATAGGCTGTGCTTCTTCAAACAGTTCTTCCTGTGGCTGTTCATTCTCCTTCAAATCTCTTCAGTTTGTCTGATTTTCCCTATATGGCTGTTTTTTAAATGCAGTTTCTCAAGATTTTTTCACTTAAGCAAATCCTATTTTTCCCGATAACATTGTCAAAATCTCTAAGCTTATAGAACTATTTCAATCACACTGAGCTATTTGGTAGATATCCATCTATCATTATGAATGTTAAAGAGAGCTTGAAAAGCCCTCCTTAGAAGGACATTAAACCTTTAAGACTGAAAAAGAGGGGAAGTTTCCTGTGGACCTGAACAAGATTCTCACAAGAGGTTCATTATAAGCCTAGCTCTGACATTTTGAAAGTACATATAGCAGACAATCAAATAATTTAGAGCTGGATTCATCCAACTGTCTGAAGATGGATTTTATTTATTTATTTATTTATTGCAAAGAATATAGATAAGGAAATGAGAGCAAAAATCTTAATTCCACATCAAAATTTCCTTCACAAGCAGGGAGGGAAAAAAAAAACAAGTATATTTTCTTACCAACTTCAGTATTCACTTGCAAAGATGTTCTGAGTATTGTATATTTATTGAAATAGAAGACTGGTGAACTCCAACAAAAATAACCCTTCCTGCTTCTTTGTGGGAGCTCGCAAAATGCTGTCTCACTATCTGAAAGTCCCATTGAGTTAATCCATTTAGTGAAATCCTGTCTAGACACGTTTCCATTGCTTTAAATTCCATTTGAGCATAACTCAGTTTCTAATGAAGTTGAAATACAATAGGAAAAGCACAGATGAAAATACGTGGCATATCTGCACCACTGTGAAAACATCAGAAGCTCTACAAGAAAGTGGAAATGCTGAGCCTTAAGCTGCATGCCCATGAATGTTGCTCAAAATAAGCAATTTTTATTTCTTATCTCATTTTCATTGTAAGCTACTGGCTCCAACTCCAAATAATTTCTTTTAAACTCAAGGGCACAGAGGACCTACAGAGCTGCATAATATTTTCCCTGTTTCTTTCTCGTTCCTTTCACATTACTGCCTTGTTAACTTTATACCATTACACTTTGCAACGTCCTGTGTATTTACATCAGTTTTAGACACCTATTTCATCCTCTTTGCAACTGCTGCTTTAAAAATTCCCGTGCATATAACAGATTCACATGTGCTGCCAGAGCAAATGGAACTGCAGACACCGAACTGTCATCCCACCTCATCCAGGGAAGTTCTCCGTGTGGTACAATAGTGTGGTTTCTTGCCAGTGCCTGGCCAATGTTTTGAAGCATGTTGCTCATTTTACCATTTACTTTGCTCTTGTCATCCTTCCTGGGATTTAAATAATGATGAGACAAATCTGCTTTCTGGTGGTTTCCCCAGTACTGAAGCCACAGCTGTTTTGGTCTCAGCATAAGAGAAAGCAGCTGTGTCTGTGGCATAGCTCACCTATCAAAAGCACTGTACTGTAGTGTCTGCAGGAGTAGCTGACTCCATTGGCTTTATACCAGGAATACTTTATCCAA
The DNA here is from genome assembly GCF_026119805.1 of Tympanuchus pallidicinctus. Lineage (NCBI taxonomy): Eukaryota > Metazoa > Chordata > Aves > Galliformes > Phasianidae > Tympanuchus > Tympanuchus pallidicinctus. The sequence continues at coordinate 11,324,573 of NW_026294749.1, read as the reverse complement.
GCAGCTGCAAATGGATTTGGGACCTTTTGCTTTTTCCACAGTGATCCTGTTGCTGTGCTTGTTGATGTAGGCAGACATCTCCCAGGAGGTGCTGGCTTTATCATTTAAACGAGTTGACTTCTTGATGATGACATTCTAAGATGAGCAGTGTTTAACTGGTCCTTATCAAGTTCATTATCCCAGCTGATTGATCGAAGTAACTTTATAAATGATCTAATTAATTCCTCAGAATAATTAAAGTTTCAGTTGAGGCTAGCCCAAAATATTTCCAGCATCTAAAGTTTCCATACGTATAAAAATAAAATACAAAGGCAGACTGATCCAGGTAGCCAGGGCTGCCACACATAGAACTAATCAATTCTGTCTACAAGGTTATTAGCTTTAGGACATTCCTCGGCCTTGGTTTGTGAAGAAATAGAGATGTGGAGAAACATAAGGAATTGCCTGCAGGAAGGTCTCACCTGTGGTGAATAAATATTATCCTCAATGCTTTTTTACTAAGACTTTGGCTGCAACGTCTCTTGGGCACATTTGATAAAGTTGTGCAGCATCCCAAAGATGTTTCTTTTAGGAGAAAAATAAGTGGCACTGGGACAAGATATTTGTTAGTTACCTTTAAAGCTAGGATCTTTGTACGCTTTGAGATGCCAGATTTGCTCTAAATTAAATGTGTATTACTGTCTTCAGTTCCAGCTATGAATTGTAGTCCAGCTGCTTGGGTAATCCAAAATATCATTATTTTATACAGCTATATTGTTGCAAAGGAACGCATTGTAGCTGCCAGATCTGTCTGCTGGTGATTATATTTGCAATGGTAGAATTGAGCCTCGGTTGTAACTGATAATTGATCTCATAGTCAGTTCCTTAATCAAACAGCGTGTCTAGACAAAATTCTTGTTGACTCTTCCCGTCAAAAAATCTGCAGGATCTTCTAAAAGCTGAACAGTTTCTGAATCAGTCATTATAATTACAGCTTTATCATCTTTGCGGAGTGGGTAACTAGCTATTCTTGGCAAAGCAAAGGAAACGTAATCTGTAGCTTTACTGGCTACAAGCACACCGTGTGTAATAGTAACACATATTCTCTGAAGAAAGCTCTGGATACCAAGAGGGACTCATGAAGAACACCAGCACAAACCTAATTATCACAGAAAAAAAAGGACCCTCTGGTTGCAGTAGCTGAGAGCATGTTCCTGAATGCCAGTGAAACAATCTGATTCCTGCTGTAGCTGAGCCCCAGTGCATAAAGTGTGGCCCCATGAGGAGGCCGTGGCATGGTTCCTAGTGATTTTGAAGGAGCCAGGACAGCATCCCACAGGCTGAATTACGGCGTGCTTGCCAGCAAGGCTGATCTCTGCAGAGCTTTTAATCATGCTACTGTTGTGCCAATAGTATTGTGATACGTAATACTAAGAAACGTGGGCTAAAACAAATAGAGCAAAGTGTGAAAAAGGAATGCAAAAAAAACCATACTCACAAACACATAATGATCATTGTCCAAGCTGGTAAGCCAAACACTCCCCATGGCAAAACAGTCATTTTTTTTGTAAGTAACTTTGTCAAATTTTCACTTTGTGGGCTCACATGTTCTGTGTTCAGTGGCTCCAAAAGGCCATTATTATCACTTGCTATAATTATTACTCCAAAAACAATATAGTCCGGCATTTCCCTGACAAAAAAAATCATGTTGTCTGCTTTAGCCATGAGACTGCTGTCATCAGTTCCTTTAACAATTATTATGGTACGGAGCAGAATTTTGAGCTAATCTGCCTTTTCACAACTCCATGTATCATAGAATCATAGAATTGCTCAGGTTGGAACAGACCTTAAAGACCATTGAGTCCAACCACAGCTAGGCCTCCTTTTGAGTGGCAGTAGCCCTAATACTTTCATAACCATGCTCAGGTGTTTCCACAGCCTCCGACCTCGCACCAACCCTTGTGTTTTTCCTACAAAAGGGTGAGTCGTTCTTTTCCTTCACCAAGACACAAGACTGTGGGATCTTACTAGCACATCCCTCTCCTACAAGCACTGGCACGTTACATACAGACTCTGTACTAATGACCCCAGTTACACCCCAACTCCCCACTGTACGTAGTTTAAAGCTCTATTAATGAACCTTCCCAACTCCCATCCACCCCCTTCCACCAGGGCAAAGCCATTCTATGTCTCCCAGTGTCTTTGGAAATTCAATGGACAAAATTGAAGCAGCCTTTTCTGGATATTTTCTGCAAATTGCATTTTCTCAGTTTTCCACCCACATTAACTATAGCCCAATGGTAGCTGGGCATAACTGGAATTTTCCTTGTGACCATAATGCTGCAGCATGATAGAGATACTGCAGAGGGCAGAAGCTGGGAAACTGAGTGAGGGAAAGGAACAGAAAGAACATCCATGATTTGGTTCTGTGGGACGTAGATCTGAAATAAGAGATAGGAAATGAAGCCACGGGCTAAGGGACATGTAAATTATAAGAGATGCAGAAGATTTGAGGGAGTCATGGATGATGAGGCAGGAAAAATACAGAGACAAATTGGGACAAGGAGATAGAAGAAGTTGCCATAAGGTTTAAGAAGGAGAAGAATAGAGCCAGAACTGAAAATGATACGGTCTGAAAGGGATGGGCAAATAGTACTAGTAGTGGGAAGGGAAAGGAGGGAAAAATAACTTGATGAGTGAGGAACATGGGACTGAGATGCAGACGGTGGTCCTGGCCAGATCTCATGGACTGGAGCAGGGATGGGAAGGCAGGACTTGGGAAAACCATTACTAAGACAGAGACAGAGCAGCAGAGACAGTGTGTGGGAGGGATGGATTCTACCAGCTGGTTTGGAATGGACTGAGGCTAGAAGAGGGAAGGGCTGGTTGGAAGAGTCTGTGACTAACATGCTGCTCTCCACAGCCCTTGAGGGAAGCAAATGCAGCATTTTTCATTCAAGATGTAACTTGCGTGGATTTTTAATTGTTGTTTTGTTTTCCCAAATATAAATGATACATACATGTATATAAACACACATATTTACCTCACAGAAAATGGAATTTCTAAAATGTTTTAGTCATCCGGTGATTCACCTGTCTACCTGGCAGGAAAGCTTAAATCTGGCATTTTCAAAAAGAATTTGTATCTGTCGTTTCTTTAATTTTGCAGCCTGGTATACTAAAATTTTGTTTTTATTCCTGTATGACTGTGTGTGTGCATGTTCTTACTCATAAGCATTTCAGAGCAGAGACCAATTCCACAAGGCTGTGCATCATAGAAACATAAAGATTTGTATCTGATTTGTACACAGATTTACTTTTGAATGAAGTAAGGTCCAAGAATTTTTCTGCTGGAGATAATTTACAAGTCAGTTTTAGATACAGAATGTAGTTGTCTATATTATCATTTGTTAATCACCAAATAGACTGATCTGCCTTGGTAATCATGAGATCTGATATTCATTTATGAAAATGTTCTTTCAACTTGGGAAGTTCATTCAGTTACTATTTTGTAAAGTAGGAGGTGGATTTCTATATTTATACATGTTAGAGAAATCAGTGTTTCAGCAGGAACTGGTGGCCTTTCAAAATACATGCTTATACTACAAATAGCTCTTATAACAACAGCACACAAACAAAAGGCATTCTTTAGCCACTGTGGTAGACAGATTGTGTATGCTTATGGGAAGGGTGAGTTTTATTACTGTTTCTACATCCAAAATCCTGGTTGGAATTGTATCATTTAAGTTATTGCTTTCTGGATATTCCTGTCGCTCTTTTACCAGGCTCTTGGCCAACATAGTAGGTTAGACATTAGTTGTTCATTTTCCCGTGCCCTCAGCTTCAGCAAGATCTTTTTTAATAGGAACTTCACTGCCATTTTCTTTCCAGCCATGGAAATATCCCTCTCGCAGCAACAACTTAACCACACTGAGCAGTGAAAAGCTGAGGTTCCAAAAGGAAATTAGTTGGGCAAGAAGCCATGGGACAGGTGGTGGGATGAAGCTTGGTAATGAATTTGAACATTACTAAATCTAAAACTGATTTGGACAGCCCTGCCTCAGGAAAAAGGAGGAATTTATGACATCACAGCCTGGCAGTAGACTTTATGAACGACATACATATTTAAAGGTGGTGTATTGAAATTCTGCAAGAACACTGTAACCAATATTCCCTTCCTTCCCAAACTGTACTTAACACTGATGATATTTCAGCAGTGTATTATTTAACAGCCACGTGAAGTGGAGGAGTAAATATTTAAGTAAGATTTGTTGCCTCTCTGTGGCTTCTTGCTATATTGCCAGGAAGTGCAGATTGTGTTTGCAGTGTTGGGGGTTTTTTTGTGTGTTTTTGGGAGATTGTGCCTGTAGAAGCTGGGCTGAACTCTTTCCATAGACACCAATGAACGGTCATCAGGCACTGCATATTAGGAACCGTCCTTGAACAAAGCATAATTAAAGAGAAAACTTTAAATGTAATATAACATGTAGGTAGCTGTACTGTCCTGGCTGTGAAATACATTTTGTGTCTTTTCTTACTAAAAGAGGAAAATATCAGTGTTCTTATATTTATTTGAAATTATTTACAATCAGAACAGGTATCTGTGAATCATGTTATTTTTTTCTGAGTATTCTAATTCCCTCACTCAGTGATTATACAAGCTTTTTCCTGGACAAAATAAGTGCTATTCCTATATTCGAAGCATATGGTACAAATTCTCATGTGAACAAGTACAGAATTGGATTTCTTTGACCATCTGCCAATATTTGTTTAAAATGAATGATCTTCATGAACTTTCTTGCCACAATGCACAATGCAGCAGGGGTGTATGGCCTGGGACCGATCCATCCTCCCCCTTCATGGCATCAGGCTTTCTATAACACAGAAATGAAAAGCAGACTGGGAACCACTGCACTACAGTATTGGTGGAAAATAAACACAAGCTAAGTGAATTCATTAAAGGCATTAAACAAGCGTTTACACAAAATCTTCTGCAGTATTTGCCTATCTCTTATTCAAACCGCTGACCTAGCAGAAAAGGCTCCAAGCCAAATGGGACTTGAAACCATTTACATCATTGTTCTTCTTCTAATAACCTGGATTTATTACTTTCAGAGTGTTTTATTGTTCTTTGTGCACTACCTGTGGCTTTTTAAATTCATTATGGTCGCCATTATTCTACAGTCCTATATGAAAAACGTTCATATTCTTTTCTGGTAACAGTGCACGGTTTCCCATAATATTTCCCTGTATCCTATACTCCACACTTTGTATTAGAAATGAATGATATAATAATGAGCGCTAAACCTTATTGTCATTCATTTGTGTGAATAATAAGCACTCTGCATTTGGAAGCGCAGAAAAAAATGCTAATAATCACTCGTAAAAACCAGACATTGGGTGCAGTTAGTCTTCTTTGTCACAGAACACATCCTCATTTGCATTTCCATCTTCCCTCTTTGCCGCCAGCACAAAGAGAAGTGCAGACTCTTTGAATACCGCAGCCCCTAAGGGAGGCTTGGAGGCTTTTGCCACTGCAAGTTGCGCTGTGCAATGAGAACACTTCTCTCAGAGCTTCGTGGAAAGGATGGTTTCTGAAGCAAGCAGGGCACCCTGTGCTCCTGAGGACGGGAGTCGTTGGTTAGGGTTAGGCTGTTCTTTTCTCGGCCTCGTTGCTTTCCCTTGGCATCCGAAACTAAAAATACCAGCTAGGATAACACTTTGGGGGGAACAGGGATTTTACAGAGAATGTTCATTTCTCCGTCCCTCTCCACCCATCCCTCTTTGCCAAATCACAGCGTGCATTTGGCAGCAGTTCCTTTGGAGAAATAAACAACCTGCAGCACTGTGCTGAGGGCACAACTGAAGGCACAGTAAAAGAATAAGGAGATAGTTTAACCTTTGCTGTTATCGAGGCTTCACATGGCAACATCTCCACATGCTGCCATGGAGGAGCACAGGCAGAGTGGCCATGGAAGAGCAGGAGAGATGAAGAATCATGGACTGAATGCAGTGCCTGTTCCCCACACCCAGTTCTCCTTGGGGAACAAGCTAGGGGAGAATGAACAGGAGAAGTTGCTTCTAGTTTGCATTTAGTCCTCACTGCTCTAGCCTGTTAGTAATAGGCAATACATTATATGAGTCTTTCTATACTGAGTCTGTTTTGCCCATGGCAGTAATAGGTGAGCAGTCTCCCTGTTTTTATTTCAGCTTATTTTAGCTGCCCATCAGGTTGAAACCTCTACAGAATTATGCAGAATTGCATCTGGGATATTACAGACATGGATTTTTATTTGCTTTTTACCCTCTGTAGAAGGTGTTGAAAAGTATTTATTTTGTTTCTAGAAAACATTCACTTAAGGAGACATTTATTTTTCTACAGACTTGCATAAAGCTTTCCATAATGGGTAGAAGTTGATACTTACCTTGGGGCACATTAGGCTCTCATTCTACTGGCTTATATTTGGACTTATTTTATAAGTAAGAAAGGAATGGTATTTGCATGAGGAAAAATTAAAAAGAGAATGTATTTTACATCAGAAGGAAATTATTTTACAGAAATGTCCTGGACATCCTGTCTTTGGCCTGCAACTGAATAGTCTGAAACTGTCTTTTAACTTAGAATCATAGAATCATAGAATTGCAGAATGGCTTGGGTTGGAAGGGACCCCAAGGATCATCTAGTTCCAACCGCCCTGGAACAGGCAGGGCCACCAACCTCCAAATCTGGTACTAGACCAGGTTGTCCAGAGTCCCATCCAACCTAGTCTTGAGAGCCTGCAGGGATGGGGACTCCACAGCCTCTCTGGGCAGCCTGTTCCAGCATCTCACCACTCTCTCTGTAAAGAACTTCCCCCCTGACAACCAATCTAAACCTTCCTTCCTTGAGCTTAGAATCATTTCCCCTTGTCCTATCACCATCTACCATTGTAAAAAGTTGATTCCCCTCTTTTTTTATAATGCCCTTTTAAATACCGGAAGGCTGCCTTTTCTCCTCCAGGCTGAACAAGCCCAGATCCCTCAGCCTGTCTGTGTAGGGGTGGTGCTCCAGCCCTCTGATCATCTTTGTGGCCCTGGTCTAGACCCTCTCCAACAGCTCTACATCTTTCCTGTACTGGGGGCCCCAGACTTGGATGCAGTACTCCAGATGGGGCCTCACAAGGGTAGAGTAGAAAGGGACAATCACTTCCCTGTCCCTGCTGGCCACCCCTCTTCTGATGGAGCCCAGAACACCATTGGCCATCTGAGCTGCAAGAGCACACTGCTGGTTCATGTTCAGTTTTTCATCCACCAGGACCCCCAAGTCCTTCTTTGCAGGGCTGCTCTCAAGGTGTTCTTCTCCCAGTCTGTACACATACCTGAAGTTACTCTGACCAAAGTGCAAACCTTCTGCTTTGCTATGTTAAACCTCATTAGGTTCACCCTACCTTTCAAGTAAGGCCCACCTTTCAAGTTTGCTGAGGAATTGTTCAATAACATCAGTGGACATAAAGCATGCGGATTTTAGTGTTCAAGGACAGTTTGAAATGATAGACAAGGTATTATGTATCTCACTAACAACCAAGTGTAATGCACCAACTTGATTTAACTCCCATTTCAAGCACTCATATGGAAAGATGACAAAGAAAAAACCTGGTGCACTGTAGTTCAATTGTCTTGTGATCAAACAAGCTGTTTTAGCATAGTTGTCCTTGATTCAAAGGACAGCATCTCCCAGAATGAGTAAGAAAAGAAGAGACTTCTAGAGACTGTCTAATCCAACCCCACCACATGCAAGTTTCTTAGAGCTGTATCTAATTGGGCTTTCAGTCTCCAAGGATGGAGATTCTACAACTTATCTAGGAGACTTCTTCCAGCATTTGACTATCCTCGCTTTAAAGAAGTAGTTTCTTCTTATATTTCAATGGAATATTTAATGTCAATTAATTGAATGTTTCCTCTTGTTCCATCACTGGGAATCTCTGAGAATAGCCTGGCTTCATTTTCTTTAGTAATCCCTTTCCTTAGGCATTTATACACTTTGATAATACCAGCTTTTTAGCCTTTTCTTCTACAGACTGAACAATTTCAGCTCTCTTCATATTGGGTGCTCCACTTCATTAATTATCTTTGTATGGTGTTTTTATTTTGCTGGGCCCACTCCAGTATCTCTGTCTCCCATGTATTGTGGGGCTGAAGTCAGGACCCAGCACTCGAGATTCATCTCAGCACAGCTGAGCAGAGTACCTCAGCCTGCTGATAATACAGTGCCTGATGCAGGCTAAGAGGCTTTTGATGGTGCATATTTAAAAGCTGTGGAGAGTAACATATAAACTCCTCATGTTATTGCTATCTCATAGTATCTATGGCTCCATCTGAGAGCTATGCCGAACTCTTCCTGCACAGGCAACTCCTCTTCTGTTTAAATAGATCAGTTCTGTGAGCATTTTTACTACTTTAGGCCTTAACATCATGAAGGATTGTCAGTTCTTGGAGAAGGAGCTTATAGGCAGGACTGTTTGCTCTTACTGGGATAAGCTCTGCAGTGTCTTGTGGAATGCCAGAGCAGCTGTGGAGCTAAGGCTTCTATGAGATACTATGTGATGGGCACTCTGGAATATTTCACTGGAGCAGCAGGTACCTAGTGGCACCACTGACAGCAAGAGAGATCTCTCCCCAGGTGTCTTCATATACAGGGTAAGGAATTACTCCCATGGGGAATTCTCCAGAAAGTTACTTTTCCTGTCATTTCTAATGAGTTTTCATCAGTGTGAGCACTACAGTGCTATTGTCTGGCAAAACCCAAGCTCTCATCAGCTGTCTCCATGACTCCAGGCCTGCAGGCAGCCTGCGTGATCTCCTCAGCGAGGCACCCTGCTGCTTGTTAAGGCAAACCCCACTGCCAAAATTCCTTCCACCAAGTTTCATACCCTGCATCTGCCTCCTTTTTCCCTTTTGCTCTTTATCCCCAAATCTGACTTCCATTAACAAGCTGGAAGAATTCATCTTCCAGAGTAGGATCTGTGTCTTTCTACCAGAAGTTTAATTTACAGTGCTGGCAAGCTGAGAGCAATTGCACACAAGGGCTAAGGGAGAACAGGCAAATTCTCCCACAGTCTGCCACAAATGAATTCATGGGACAGTACACAGGGTAATCCAGCATGATGAACCAGCAGACGACCTACTGAAACTCATCCCATCGTAAGAATAACCCAGCAGCACGACTTCACACTAGGCGTGCTATTCCCAGCCCACATGACTTCACAGTGAAAGTCTCCTTAGAGATAATTCTCTCCATTTGGTCTTGGTGACTGACATCTGGTCTGAGTCCTTGGGTTGCCTGTGGCCAAATATAAGCATTTACTCAGCAAAACTTGACCTTTCTCTGCATCCTTCCTATTCTGTTTTGCCTATAACTATCAGGGAGGAGATATAATGGGTGTTAGGCTGTTCTGCCATAATTCCCAGCAAGGCAGTCCCTTCATTGATGGCCCTTCATTGATGGGGATCATCAACTAAGTATTTCTGCCAGCATTCTTATTATCAGATGGATGGCTTTCAGCCTGAGCTATTGTACACAGCTAGCTGTTAACATGTACTGCCAGTCCCACAAGCAAGCAAACAATTAAGCATGTACTTGCAGTGTTGTGGTAAATTTATAACTTGGGGAAGAGCCCATCTTGCTTGGTGCATCTTGCATCTTGCTCAGGTTTAGACACCTTTTGATCAGTGCCATTTCTCCTCCACCCTCATAAAATGAATATGCAAAGCATATATTAATGTATAACCTTTAAAGCATACTAGTACATGGTATTAACCCACAACACACAGCCACACGCATGCATACACTCACCAACTTATTTGCAGACAGCAGGTTCTAGCATTACTCTTTGTAACTAATTAACAGGAGTGTTTTTTCACACATCTGTACCTCCAAATATTAAGGTGAACAGAAAATTAAGAACAAAACTAGTCCTGAAAGTAAAATGGCATAGGCATAATCAAAAGTAGATTTGTAAGCCTGAGTACAAAAGCTGTTCCCAAATAATTTCTGCTTATTGATTAGCTGGGTTTGGCTCAGGTGGGTTGGGTGGATTTTAAAAGCCTCCTGACAGCAGATTGTCCATGAATGAGGAGCTGATAACTAGCAAAAGACCAGTAAACAGCCTCTTTAGAGATCTTTGAAATGGCAGGACTTTGCAAACTTCTTACATCTATTTCAGTTAAATATTATTTTTTTTTCCCTAGAAGGACAGCTCCTTACTTTTTATCTGTCTGAGACTCGGTTCATTGAAGGGTAGAAGCCACTCAGTGCTTATGCTTATTGCCACAGCTCTGGCACAGCCTCCAGACAAAACGTCCACAAACCTCTGAGCTGCTGTAAGCTGTGCTGAGAGGACAGAGCTCCATCTCCCATCCCTTTCCTTCCTGTTGAGGTAGTGAGGGACAGGTGAGATAGAATAGATTGCCCTCAGGAGGGATTTTCAGCTGTAACTTTAAGCAAAGCAGTGCTACCAAAGCAGAGGTACTGTCCGAGTATGTTTTACATCCTGGGTCAGCTGAGTAGAATGCAGTTTACAGGATGTGGCTTGTTTAATCATTTAAAATTTGACATCCTGTTTGCTTTGCATGGATGTCAGTCTGTGGTAGCACTTAAAAGCAGAAAATTCTCAAGGGTCCCTGGCTAAACTGTCTTCTTCCCCTGTGCACTTCATTGCTTTTGCTGGAACTGTGCCAGATTGCATCAGTTGAAAATCAGGCCCAGGCTTTACAGGGAGGAAAAGAGAATTGAAAATGGCAGTCCTGCTTAAGTGAAGTTAAATATGAATTCAACTCCTGAAACTGCACGCAAGAACTTTCTTTCATACTCTCTGGTAGCGAATAAAATTTCCCAGTCCCATTCTTTGCCTCTGCTCTGAGATCTCCTTGCTCAGTGACTAAAACATGTACATTTACCTTCTGCCACCTGTGCCAGCACTGTGCCTGACAAAAACAGGCTGTGGTCGGCCTTTCTTGTCAGTGTTTTGTATCTGTGTCTTCATACTCCTTTGGGTTGAGGAGTCAGATGCTGTTGGTATCAGGTAGCTTTTCTATGGTGAAAAAGTGTGGGAGCACTCAGTTTACATTAACAAGCATAAAGAGCAAAGCAGTCTTCAGAAAGGTAGCAAAAAAAGTCAGAAAACCAAGAGGCAGCTTTGGAGTGTGTGTGCTATCCTGAAGGTCTGCGTTTGAGAGAGTGGGGAGGCTATCTTTATGTAGAAAACTGTTCCTCAGAATGAAAAATGTATGCTTAAGAGGTACAGTATCATTGGATGGTATGTTGTGCAAACAAGGTGGCAGATCACACCACCACTGAGTACCAGTTTGTCAATGTAATTTGCAACTCACACAATAGAAGAGAATCAGATTGACTTTCTATAAATCCAGTACTAAATGAAGTCTTTTGCATCCCGGCAGTAGTGTCATGTCTGCCTGCTGTCCCAGTTAAAGTTGTAATGTCACTTTGTGGGGCTAATTGCTGGTAACATAATACCTACAATATATGCCATCTATTTTAATCCTCACAGAAAAGCTTTCAGAATACATGCCACAAAGCTTGTAACTGTTCTCTTTCCCTTTTCCCCATATTTTGTTTTACTTTTATTTTTCTGACCGCTTATGCATTTCCATCCTAACCACATCTTCATGTTTCACTGTCTTGTGCAGGGAAGTTTCTCTTCAGCCTCTGCACAGAGCTGGCAATGGGACAGGCTAATGCAACGAGCTGTCTGGGGTAGAAGACATCCAATTGCAAGGATCAAAGTTCTTCTTCAAAGAGACAGAAAGTCAATGCTCTGTAATGTCTGAGATTCCAGTGACCTCCATGGCAGTGAAATGGGAAGAAAGATGAGCTTGTGATTATGAGGCTTAGGCTGGGGATCTGGTGGCCTGGTTCAGATCTCTGCTGCAAGCTTTCCCTGTGAGTGTCAGAAAGATCCTTGCAGCCTTCTGGGTATTAAGAATTCTGAAAATTCGACAAGGAATCATCTGCCTGCTTTAGCACCAAAACACTCTTTGAAAGTTGAGTGTTTTCTTCTCCCAGAGCCTCCATGCCTGTTGATAAAATAGGACTGATTGTGGTTTCTTGCTCTGTAGATGAGACAAGAAACCGTTGGTGGTGGAGCTGCTCAGGCAGTGCTGCACTCTGTGGATGCCATAATGAGAGAGAATGTGCTATATTTGGATCTGTGTCCTGGAGATGTTCATGAGCAGCTTATTTAAGACCATTTCTCGGAACTCCCTCTGAAATAAATGAACGGCCCCCGTATTTGAAAATTAGTGCTATGTATATTTGTTTAAAATGAGTGGATTCATTTTTAGTGATGAGACAAGAAAATATATTAAAATACTCAGGCACAAACACTTCTTAATATTTTTCTTGGCACTAGTGAGCTCTTTTTCAGTTGATTTTGTCAGCCACATTTCCTTTCTGAACAGAGGTTACATACAACAATTGGATGAACAATTGTAGAAAACTCTCGGGGGCATTCTTGAAGCCAAGCCTGCATGAGATCATGTTATGAGTGTGGCTTGGCTGTGCTTTTATTCAGTAGGTGATCTCATTCATCTAAAGCTCTAATCATTTTAACAGGGACTAACTGCAGCTATCCAAAAGTATAGCAAAAAGTGATCTTGCAAGATTTCCTATGAGTTTTGCACAACAATACCTATTTCTGTGCTGATTGAACGCTACCTGGATATACTGGTAAGATAAATAAAGTAAGGCTGATACAGGCAAATAAGATTATTCCCTGCAGTAATGGCTTTACCAAGTTTACTGGTTTTTATTTAAATATGTATTTTCTTTGTTGCTTTTAGATTGCTAGCTTTTGGAAAAGAGACCATGTAAACATCTGCATTTCTACAATTTCTATCTCACTGGGGGTCTTGGTGGGGCCTCTGGATGTTATCATGATATAAATATTAAACACAATCTAATAGATTAAATATCCTGGGACAGGTTAGCCCATGATTACCCCAGAAATGCCTACAGAGCATTTCCTCCAGTATTGTTCAATAATGAAAAAAAAATCCCTGGCTGAACCAATTATTTGCAAGTTCAAGAGGCAGGACAGGCTCCTGGCTAGAAAACTTGCTTAGGCACAATCAGCTGAAAGCTTTGAACTGTCTCTCAGAGCAAAGAAATAAAAATGTTTACAGCCAGAAATAGCAAGGCTAGGAAGTTAAATTAGAAGCAGGGGCCAAAAAAGCTTTTGCCTAATTCTGGTTTCAATCAGTGACTGCAGCAGTCGTCAGGAGCAGGCGCTGCTGTGGGTTTGAGAATAATGGCTTTATTTTAAGTAGACAGAAGTTGTTAGCTTGACCCAATTGCTGACAACCAGTCTCCCCTAAACACCCCGCAAGGGGCCAGGTCCTGAAGTCCTCCTGTGTCTTTTTATCCAAGCTCATTCTCACTGCAATTAAAACTTGAGCAGCCTCAGTACTTGGCTTACACCTATTACAGACTCTTTCAGTCTCTTAAAACCACCACAGAAAAATAAATATCTGTGCCCAGGTTTCATTTTCAAGTCTCAGACTCCTTTGCACTGTTGGCCTGATTTTTCTGCAGTGAGTTGGGAGTGGGATATAAATTAGAAGTCTTTCCACTGTTATTTTCTTGCATCTCTTGGGTTCAAGTTTCATCAAAGTCAGAGATTGCCAGCCTTGAATTTGAACAGCAGAGACAACATATTGTATATGAGCTTGACCTTGTCAGGGGTCCAGCAGCTTGGGAATATACAGAGTCCCCTTTACTGAAGGCATTTAGACTAGGTGTTAGCTTCTTGGAGAAAGAGGTCATGTTAGCTTCTTTTGGGCAGCTTTCCCAGCCTGTCTTTCCCAGTGCTTGGAACCAAGGTCTCCAGACAACCACTGCAGTGTACATAAATATTTTAATTGTTGATTTTAAAAAACAGCAGTCAAGTTAACAACAGAGAGGCAAAGCAGCCTCAGAGGAGAAGAGGCTAGCAACTGCATGCACACACCCGTTATAATATAGGGGACAGGAAACCAACGCAAGAAAAGTTGAGATTTCTGTTCTCCATCAGGAGAAGAGAATCATAGGAGTCAGTAATGTCTTTTAGGGACTTTTAAAAACATGCTCTTTATACAGAGGATGAAAACACCAGTAAAAGTGAAAGCTCATTTAAGAACACTTTAATAAAACTAGCATATATTTGGGAAATTGGGAATATTTGGGAAAAAAAAAATCTTCCCTATAAAAATGTTTTAGAAGTGAAATTTTTATCATACAAAACATGTAAATGCAACTCTTTGCCAACTAGCAGCTTGCACAGGGAGGCTGTTTCTTGCTATCAAGACTGGCGCTCCCAAGTGCAAGTGAAACGGGAATAACCTCTGTCATGTCATGCTTAATGTCTCCATGTTACTTGTGGAAATGATTATGTTGTGAGGTTTTTCTGTTTGTTTGTTTGTCTTGAGTAATAGCTTCTTAGAAAACACAGAATTAATCTGAATTTCCCATTTCTCTCTGATTGCTGTATACTTTTTTAGATAATTTGCATCTGAGCTCCATTAGGTACCTCAGTGTGGTACCTAATGTTCTATCATGAACAGCAGTCAGGAAAATCTGGCATTTCTGTTCAAACTGGAAGAATTTTCAGGCCAACTTTAATGTGAACCAATTTAGTTGTTCTCTCTTGGAATCTTTAGTTGATTCCAAGACTGTAGTAGCATGTTATATATAAGTTTACCTTAGCAAAATTTTCTTGCTGATCTGAAAGTGACCTATAGTCACTTCCACTGTCTGAGAGCCTTTGCTTGTAGATACAAGAAGAGCTTTTGTGCACTTTAAGAAATACATTTCAGTATTAAAGATGCTTTTCTTAAGAACCCCACAGATGATGTCTGGTGCAGTTTCTGTGCATTTACTGTCTGTCAGTATGCCTCTGACAAAATTCTGTGGATTTAGGAGCCTGAGTGTAATGGCATTGTGTTGGGCTGCAGCAGAGTAGTTTCAGGCTGAGTTTTTGGAATAAGTATTAGGTAAGTATTGGAATAAGTATTAGACTTAAAGAGACAGCTATTGCTGCTGTCATTGTTTGCAGATGATTCCCGCATGAGTTCCTATGCATGTGCTTTTTAAATGACAGACCATTGAAAGCTGGTTCTGTTTTTCTGCACCCGCACCAGTTTCTCATGCTAAGTGCAAATATCATACAACAACTTTATTTGCTTTCCACTGCAGTAGCCAGAAAAGCAGTTATTTCAGTGCCACCCTCTATTTGTACCAATCTAACTTGCATCTACATTTGTGGTAGCAGTGGTTTGGTCCCATTCAGTAGAGACGATTTTTAAAATCTCAGGCAGTGTATGAATAATCTGTTAAAAGCAGGCTGCAAAGAGAGACCCTCAGCCTGGATCCCAGAAATGCTGGCTGCTGTGGGGCCTGTGGCTAGCACCGCAGCCTACTTGCTCAGCCCCAAACCAGAAGTCCTCCAGAGGGAGAGCTGATGTTTGAGGTCTGGGCTGCGCTCACTGCCACAGATCTCCTGCTCTGGCAGCTGCTCTGGGCAGATGTGCTGCTGCTTCAATGATGTGCAGCTGCTTCAGTGATGTGCAGCCACCACTGTGAATGCTGGGTGCCTTTAGAAAGTAGCCCATATAGGACTGTGCACTAGTGGGCTAAGGGTGGTTGAGACAGAAGTCGTGTCAGCCAGGTTGAAGTTTTGCTTATGAAATGTGACCCTGACTAGGGTCCCTTAGGATCATGTGTGATTTTTACATCTCTGTAGCACGAAATGAATTACATTGTTAGAGTTTGGAAATTGCATTTAGAAGATGTCAGTGAACCAGGGGAAATAGGCAGATACAATAGAGATATGCATGCTCTGAGTACTGCAGACTGTGTTCACATAAATCCTCCAAATGCCTTCTAAAATATTAGCACTAAGGAAAGAAGAATAATTAAGTAAGCTAATAATAACTCAGGGAGACTCTCTGTCTCAAATGTACTTTTATCTTATAAATATAAGGTCATAGCTTAAGAGTGGAAAGACTTATTAAAAATGAATGCTACAGAGAGCCCCTGTCCCTCGCCACTACTCCAGCTGTGTTTGAAAGGTAATAGTTATTTTCTTTAATAACAGAGCTTAAAAAGGAACATAAATAAAGATCTATGAAAAAATGAAGACTACGAAGGCTTAACTTGAATAATTAACCATCATTTTTGGTGAGCTTTCCATCATGGCAAAAATGATTGGGGTTGGACCCGATGATCTCTGGAGGTCCCTTCCAACCCCTACAATTCTGTGATTCTGTGATTATCATAAAGCATAAACATTTGCATGATTTTAGAAAGAGAGAAGTGAAAATTCTGCTTCCACTACTAGTAGCTTCATTTATGCAGCCACTACACTAAATTACTAGCTTTGCAAAGCTATGTGTCCTTTTAAGGATATGACATGAAGCAGGGAAGAAAGCAAAAAATAACTGAATTTATCAGACCCTCCTATTTTAAATGTTGTAACATAAATGGATGTTATCAATTTCTTTTTCAGAACCTTTAAAATATGAATTTTATTTACTCCTCTTAGTGACTTTAAACTGACCTGTGGAGTCTAGAAAGCAAAACTGACTATGCTACTGATTTGTTTTCCATTTACCTTGCATTCACTATTCCCCTACTCATCTTCCTGCTAAGATAACTCCAGGCATCTAATTAAGGTACATAGATTCAGAGGATGGCTGGTCTACTTCTACTATCAATCAGGTGGGCACTTTCTGAGGGTGATTTCAAACCACTTAATATGTATGTGCCCTCTGGAAATGTCCTCTTTGTCTTGACAGCAGAGAGTACCTAGGGTGACATTATGCCTAGATTGCATGTCTCATTTGTGTGCTTAAAATTAAGTAGAATTAATCTAGGCGTAAGAAGCTTTGTAGTTTAATTTTGTACTCCACAATGTATTGGTTGTCAGCAACAAAGTATTTTCCATTGTGGTTTTGTTTTGTTTTGTTTTGAGAAAGAAAATGAATGAAATAAGCATCTCTGCTTATATATAATAGTAGCAAAGGAGATGCCTGTGTAGAAACAGAAAAGAAATAGAAAGGGCAGGTTTCCCCCTGAGCCTGGAACAGCACAGCAGAATGACTAGAGGGTCCACTGAGATCCACCTCTTGATAAAACAGCGTGTTGTCTGCTCCCTCCAATAACATCTTTTTGCCCTATAGCAACTTCTCACCTTCATTCACTTGCATTTTGTTCATAAAGGTTAAAGTATTTGCCAGCTACCCAAGCTAATGAAAAACATTAATACTCATTTTTCTTTTATATAACAACAAAATTACCCCAAATCATCCAAAATTGAAGAACAGTATTTTTTGTAGTACCTTGAACTCCTGCAAGCATTAATCTCCCAACTTTCATACTATGGTCTTAAATCTTTTATCTAGAAAAAGCCAATGTACTTACTAGTCTGTATTCATTTCCACATAGGGAAAGTATGGATTACCAAATCAAATCTGCTTCTGCACTCTCAGTAATATTGTCAGAAGTTGCTTAGGAAATACTGCTATGAAGGCATTCCAGCCCTACGTAGACAATAACTCTGTAACCTTGGCTCAGGTAGAACATACACACTTGTCTCATTGCTTCTCACCCCTGAAGAGGAAGGTTTCATATAGGCCAAGAGATGAGTGCACTGTGAATGCCTGGGCTCCTGTCGTTTGGTTGTCCATACGTGGTATCTGGCTGGGGGACTCATGCACGGCCCACATGTGTTACATTCTGTAGCAGCCAAGCCATTCCACTAGGAACAGACTCATAAACTAAACAGCCTATTTTTCCTGAAATTTGCAGAAGATGGTTCTTCCTATATGGAAATTCTTGGAGAGATGCACAATACTTTAACAGCAAGAACTCTCTTGGCTGTTTCTGGACATCTTAGACGTGTGTTGTACATCTGCTGTATAACGTATAGCAAAATACAACATTTCTGAAAACGGGTCTATTTTTCTTGGCTGCTTTCACAGAACCCTTTGAAATGCTTCCTCCAAAGGTGAAAAACAATTCTTAAATGTACACTGAAAGATAAGTTCCTTAAAAGTTTACTTATCCCTTTCAGTGTAATTCTGATGTATTATTAGAATCATGAGAATAGAACAGAGATCTAGATAGATTCAATTAGGTAGCTAAGTACTTGTTTAAAATTACGTTTTGCTTTATTTGGTAATGAGCAGTTGGTAATTACTTCATAGTGAACATAAATGTTTCAAATGTGATTATATAGCTTTGATTTCTAAATTGCTTATTTAGAAATTATTTGGCGATTAGGAATCTGAATACAGTTTAAATATGGTAGTACTTACCTCCTTCATGTCTGTTCACTTAGAGAGGGATGGATCTGAAGGGCACATTACTTGGTAGATAAATAACTGGTTGGATGGTCACAGTGAGAGGGCTGTGATCAATGGCTCTGTGTACAGGTGGAGGCTGATCACAAGTGGTGTTACTTATGGGTTAGTCTTGGGACCAGTGCTCTTCAACATCTTCATAATGACATAGAGAGTGGGATAGAGTGCACCCTGATCAAGCTTGCAGATGACACCAAACTGAGTCATGCAGTTGGTATGAAAGAATGGATGCCATCCAAAAGGACCCAGCCAAGCTTGAAAACTGGGCTCACGGGCACATAATGAGATTCAGGTGTTGTACTTGGGTTGTGGTGATCCCAGATACGAGTACAGACAGGGAGAACTCACTGAGAGCAGCAAAGTACAGAAGGACTTGGGAGTCCTGGTATATGAAAAGCTCGACATAAGCCAGCAAGTGTGCATTTGCAGCCAAGAAAGCCAAGTGTGTTCTGGGCTGCATCAGACGAGGAGTGTCCAGCAGGGAGAAGGAGATGATTGCCCCCCTCTACTCTGCTCTTGTGATGCCCCATGCATTGTGTCCAGGTCTGGGGCCCTACTAGAGGAAGGATACAGAGCTGTTGGAGAAGAGGACGGTCGTGAAGATGATCAGAGGGCTCATCATCAGAGCACCTCCCTTATGAAGAAAGGATGTAGACTCCAGGAAGACTTCATTACAGCCTTCCAGCACCTAAAGGGAGCTTATAAACAAGAGGGAGATCAATGGTCTGATTGTGATAGGACAAGGAGGAATGGTAATACACTAAAAGAACAGAGGTTTAGATTAGATTTTATGAGGAATTTTTTTTACTCAGAGAGTAATAAGGCATTGGAACAGGTTGCCCAGAGAAGCTGTCGTTCACCCATCCCTGGAGGCCAGGTTAGGTGGGACTGTAGGCAGCCTGATTTAGTTAGTGGCAACCCTGTCCCTGTAGGTGAGTTGAACTAGATGATCTTTGAGGTCTTTTCCAACCCAAGCCATTCTATGATTCACTTTGGAAACTAGTTGCACTTTATATAACTTACTCCAGCTTGGATAACTCTGTGAGTCCAGCATTAAAATTTCAGATGCCAAAAGACCTCAAAGTCTAGAAGAACTCATGTTGGCATGAGTTCATGCAATGAACTGCATAGCTGAGCTTTCTTTCTAGTTGTGATATGTGTACTCCAAGATGGGTGGTTTGTACACCCCCAGTGCTGGCCTTGCTCTGCATGTGTTATGAACTTTTTAGAAATCCCACCCTCACCTTACAATCCATCCAATGTGTAAGGGAGGTCTTCTGAAAATACATAAACATTGATCATATTCTGTAAGAATGGGTGGGAAAGTGTTGATAGATTGAGATACGTAGTCTCAAAAGCCATGTATTACATTCTGTCTAGTACTTTTATGGGGGAGAATTCTGTCGTGATACACATTAGTCAACAGGAGAATATAGTCACATCTACACAGTTCTCAGCATTTCTAGTTAAGGCTTAAGTTGTTTGGACTGTACTCTTATGTTTATTATTCTCTTCTTAAGAGCAGCTCATAACATAGCAGTGTATGGTTTTGGAAAAGCTGAACCACCAGCTACAGTATTTCTAATGAAGTAGATAAGTGAGCTGGAAAAGATTCCTGATGTATATTTGTTGCTTTCTTTTAAGAAACATAAAATGCAGTTTAATCTATTGAGACATTTTTCCTGCATTTGCAGTAAAAATATTATCCTTTTAGTGAATCAAGAATGAAAATACATGCTACTCATGCATGAGTTATCTCCAAGGAGGCATTTGCCAAGTAAATCTTTACATTAAGATGTCTTAGAAATGTAGCCTGTATCAATAATTTATTTTTCACCATGTGAACCAAACCATCAAATCACTTTAGTCCAACACTCTGTTGCGTTATCAACATACTTTACTGAAGCTGTCTTTGACAAGTGAGAGTGCTCTGTGGTCTCCTCGTATCATTTTTTTACCATTGTGGTACTGTAGAAAAGCACTGTTTGATTCTAGAGCAAATCAATCCTTCATTTCCAACAGAAGCACTCAGAAGGAATTCTTAGCATGGTGTGTTTCTCTACCTCAGATGAATTGATTGAATGTAAGAGTCAGTACAGGATGAATACAAGCATAGTTTCTGTTTTATAAACATAAGGAGATTCCCTGCTTATACAATCCTGAGATGATATTAGTTTGTTTCACTATTTATTATTGTAGCAAGTTAATTCCTTTCTATCCAAAACATTAGCAAGCAAATTTTACATGGATTTTTTTATGTGTGTGACTCTGTTTCATTAAGAAACAACACCTCAGCATCTTGATGTAAATTACTTGTTTCAGTGCTTTTTAAATGTTCTTCATCTGAAATTGTGAAGGGGTGTGAAAGTGGGGACCATACAGCATGCCATAACCTACGTGTTCTTAAATGCTGTACATAAACCTTTAACATTACCATGTGCTTGCTGCTCAAGTTAATGCTCAAAGTGGCCAACTAAATAGAAATGCATCCATATTTTGCAATGGTCTGCTCCTTAGAGAATTCTTGGTACCTACACTCTTACATAGCTGTGTCTCAAAAACAAAGTATGTTCTTATTTCCCTTTCTCTTGTGGTCCCTAGGTAGAAATCCTCCATTCAGTTTCTGAGCATCAGGACAATCACTGTGCCTGCTTTAGCTCTGCAAACATTTTTTACAACGCTATGAAGAGCAACTCCACTGCCATTAATTAATGTATTTTTAGAGGTATGTATACTTTGTGGTACTGATTATAAAAATCATAGAATGGCTTAGGTTGGAGGCGACTTTAAAGATCATCCACTTCTCTGCCATGGGCAAAGTAGCCAGCCACCAGATCAGGCTGTTCAGGATCCCATCCACCTGGCCTTGAATGCCTTCGGAGATGGGGCATCCACAAACTTCTCTGGGCAACCTATTCCAATGCCTCACAACCCTCTGAGTAAAAAATTTCTTCCTAACATCTAACTTAAATCTCCCTCTTTTAGTTTAGAGAGATTTCTCTCTGTCCTATCACTATCAGTGTAAAAAGTAAGTCCCCCTCCTCAGTGTAAGCTCTGTTCAAGCACTGGAAGACCACAGTGAGGTCCCTCTGAAACCTTTTCTTCTTCAACCTAAACAAGCCCAAAAATTCAACAGGCTAACATCATTTTAAGATGTTGATAGTGACAGATACTGATGCCTATAGATACTGAAGTCAGTACTGAAAGATATGGATACCTAAAAATACTTGTTGATGGGGATAGGGAAACCTATAATATCAATATAATTACTAATTGATGTGAAAATCAATAAGTACTGATTTAACTATTGATTGCTATTGACATCAAATGTTGCCTATCAGTAGGCATCAATCCTTATTTATATCAAAACTGGTAGTGAAAATGATAGGTATTAGACACCTACTGATGCCTATTAATATAGATAGGTGTTAGTATCACTAGGTGTAGTTCCTTTTTGATTTTGACAAATATCAGTGCCTTTTGATGGGTAAAAATAAGTGATAGGTGTAGATGTCTATTGACTGATATTAATTTTGGTGGGTTCTGATAGGTTATCAATAGCTAATGATATCGATGCCTAGTCAGGTACCAAAATAGGTGGGTAGTGATGCCTGTTGATAGTTTACAATATTGGTAGATCTCAGTGCCTGCTGGCACTTGTCAGTGCTGGTTGGTATTGATAATTGTGTTTGTGCATGCTGACATGATATTGAAAAGCTTTGGTGCCTAACATTAGGTTTTGAAATTTATTGATATTAATGCCTGTAGATATCAGTATCAGTCCTGGCAGTGTTGATTTTAAATTATTGATAGGTATAAATTTCTATTAATTGGTATCAGTTTTGACAGATATTGATGTCTACCATTATTACAATTATTGTAATCAGTCGGTATTATAGAGCATCGTGACTTACTGTTATCAATCAATATGCATACCTGTTAAGAGCTTTTTTAGAAGTAATGATGCCTCTTATCAAAGAGTATCAAGATCAGTAAGTGTTGACAACAACTCTTGTCAATACCTAGCAATAGATACCAGTATCCATTGGTAATACTGGGTATAAAGTCAATAGGTATTGATACCTCTTATCATCAGTCACATAGGCTACTCTGAAACTAATGCCTTTTGTTTATTTCCGTGGATATGACAACAGATACAAAGAGCACAACGACACTATTTGATAGAGCAAATTCTCAGCTGCAAAGCACTCTTTTTCAACATAGACACCACCTTTAGTTATGCATTTTCCCCAGAGATGAACAAGAGCCTGCATGCCATGCTCATAAAAATCTGTACCAGTGGAGGCGACACACTATCACAGATACCACTGTTGAAACACACCACCCACTACCTCACTGTGCTCATATCCACTGTGTGGTCTCCATAAACATTCAGCAAGCCTTAATGTCAATGGGTATGATTATTTCTGCATGGAAGAGTTCAGTGACACAACTTTGTTTCCTATGCACTTCCAGTCAGATGGCATTTTGTCAGACTGCCCCTCTGCTGCCATCTGTTGCGTGGCAACAACATGTATTGGAATAGTGGGAAGGTTCAGCCTCTACTGCCATACCACCAACATCCACTTTTGATATCCTGGGACAACATAATAAAATTGGAGACATTGCTTTTGGAGCTGCTGAATGCTTCCTGGGACCAAACAGTGGGTATTTTCACAGTGAGGTAGTAAGTGATGTGTTTCAGCAGTGATGACAGTGAAGTGAAGGATCAGCCACGTTCCAGATGGCCATGCTTAGCCGTCACAACACAAAGTGAAAACCATCTCCATCAGCTCATCCATGCAAACTGGCTAGTGGTGACAGTGGTGACCATGTTGAGAAATAGCATTTTTTATCTGAGAATTTGCTCTGTCAAGGAGCATTATTGTGCTCTTTGTAACTAGTTTTTTATATGGAAATAAATAAGAGGCATTCGTTTTGCAGTAACCTATAAACATCTGCATATAGTAGCACTATAGATATAAATACTGATAGATACAGCTATACACCAGTATGTATCTACACTGATATAGAGCTTTGCCTAGATATATAGATACATATAAAGCAGAACACACTCTTTTAGTTAAAATTGTCATGGGGGATAGAATGAGATGATTCATCCTTCCAATAACCAACATATGAGTTGCATAAAAAGCCATGTGTGGTCTCCAAGCAAGTATAAAGGGATATTACTTTGTGTCAGTTTTTGAATTCCTGACGATATGTTTTGTCCTTCATGTGTGTGGGAAAAATAATTAGCATTTATGTTTCTGAAAGCCAGCTTAGATTGTGGGAAGGAAACACAACATCAATCACAAAAGACCATCCTTTATTTTCTAGGAGTTTTTTGTCAAGTGACACATTGCTTTATATAGGTACTCACTGCTTTTATGATATCTGGTTTGTTGCAAATACTTTATTTTCACAGTTACAGAATGAGTTGGTCAAATATTTAGGAAAAATAAAAAAAAAAGATGTTTTCTAATTTTACAAAAGAAATTAATGTCTTAGTAGTGGCCTGCTTTCTGGTATCTTTCAGAAATCAAATATATCTATGAGCATGTGACAGTCTCACAAGTACTTAAAAGTTAACCTGAGGGATTTGCTGTTTTGACCTGTCTGGGAAAAGAAATGAAGGAGGGGGGAGGATCTAGATAACTGAGTAAATACGAAAGGCTAAATCCTTCAGCTATAAACCAGGCACACACCCAATGATGTCAGTGTGTTTGGCTTACAGTGGAAATAAAGTGACATTTTATTACACACTAAGTGAGAATCTTTTCTTGCCCAGAATGAGGGAAAAGTGCAAACAGGTGCTGGCTCAGCAGGAATGGAAACTCAAGAATAACAGTGGTTTTTACTTAGGCTGATACACATCCTGGAGGACTAAATTTCTGTCAGTACCTTAATAAAAAATTATCTACTACTCAATCTACCTATGCCTGGGTTAGAGCCTACCTGCGGGAGTTTTGGACCGTGGGGCTGCATAACATCATTTCTCAAGCTCTGCTTTTGTGCTGTGCACAGGCAGTCAAGAGGGCGGTTCATCACAGCTAAGGGAGCAGAGGCCCCAGTCTGCTCTGGTTGACGGGAGAAGAAAGGAGTGATTATCTGAGAAGAGACCGTCTACCGTGATCAAATAAGACTTCGTTGTCTGGTAAATCAGGAAATGTCAGTTTTTCTGAAAGGTTAATAAGAGGCTCTAGAAATGCATTAAATCCAATCTTACAGAGCGTATGCTGATGACTTCATGTGAAGATTCTGGAAATAAGAAGGGGCAAGAAAGAATACTTTAGGCAACAGTCTTTGTTCGAGCAGCTGGAAAATGCTGAATTTCTCCTGCACTGAACTCTCTGCCTGGTACTCTATGCTACCACAGGACATAGCACCAGAACATTTGAACCAAAAGCAATGATCAAATTTTTTTGTACTTACTGAAGTGTAATTAAATGAGTGACATGGACATGAAGGGAACAAAATTCTGTTCGCTCTGGAAGTGAACAACATCAATTTCTCTGTTATTTATTCTAAATGGGCTGAATAAAACTTCAGTCCCTGCAGGAACTGGCAGAAGACTGTATAATGTTAAGATAACTTTTTCACGTCAGTCAGAATCATCCGTGCCTCTTCTGTTTTACCTGAAGAATCATTTAAAAAGGGAATTTGTTAATAAACATACTTTATATGCAGCCTGTCCTCTTGCCATTTTATAATCTTATAGGCTTTACCAGATGCAGAAGCAAAGGACATATAGGAACAAGAAACACAAATTTTGTTATCTGGGATTAATTGAACAACTTGCAGTTTTCTGCCATAGCTTTCTAGGCAGTATCTTCTGATATATATTCAGGTTGGGATTTTATTTTTAGGTCATTAGCCTCATTTGTGAGTTTCTTTCATTGCCTTGCTGCTTTGATGAGATTTGCTTTCCGTAGTTGCTAGCAGGTTTTTACAATGCGAGCACAATTGGTTAATCCTATAATAGAAGCCTGCTGCGTGGAGAGTGCTATTTTTACTGTACATACTGTATCTCATAGCATAAGCCAGTTTTAGAATGAGATACAGCTGCCATTAAATCTATACATCTCAAGAAGGACTGTGAATAGCTGCTCCTTACATACAGACATGTCCTGTGGTTCTG
Source organism: Tympanuchus pallidicinctus (assembly GCF_026119805.1). Lineage (NCBI taxonomy): Eukaryota > Metazoa > Chordata > Aves > Galliformes > Phasianidae > Tympanuchus > Tympanuchus pallidicinctus. The sequence continues at coordinate 11,299,060 of NW_026294749.1, read as the reverse complement.
TTATCCTGGCTCAGGCTCTAAGTAAAGCCAATCTTTAGCAAATCAATACCCTTAGTTCTCATTTTTTCTTCTTTTTCTTTGCTAACTTGATTTGTTTTTTTTCCTGAAAAGAAACTGTGCCTGGATATACACTGCATTAGCATCCCAGAATCACAGAATCATAAGAATATCCCTAGCTGGAGGGGACCCAAAAATATTATTGAGTCCAACTCCTGACTCCACACAGGGCCACACAAAATTTAAATGCTCTGAGAGCACTGTCCAAATACTTCTTGAATTCTAACAAGGTAAGTTCCACGACCATTGCTCCAGGGAGACTGTTCCAGAGCCTGGTGTCCCTCTTGTGAAGAACCTAAAAGCCAGGCTGACCCTCCCCTGATACAGCTCCATGCCTTCCCCTCAGATCCTATCATTTTCATCATGGAGAAGAGATCAGTGCTGCCCCTGCACTCTCCTTGTGGGGCAGCTGTAGGCCACCACGAGGCGTCTCCTCAGTCTCCTCTTCTTTGGACTGAACCAAGAGACCTCCGCTATTCCTCATTCTAGGGCTCCTTTACCATCTTTGTAGCCCCTCTTTAAACATTCTCTAATATCAAATTTAGTAATCCTTATGCAATCATTTTAAAAACCTTTGGAGTTAATACCTTTTGCAAAGATACAAACTGAAGGAATTGAGAAGGTGCTTTGAAAACCCACAAGTTCAGAGATGATTGTGCATTAGCAAGAGCTGGGGATTGACTGCCTGAGGAAACATCAGTGAAAAAACTTAGGAGAAATTCATTGTCTACTACTTTTTCTTGCATAGCTGCATCTCCACAAAAAGAACCACAAGTCTTTGTCCTTCTTTGGTATCAGACACTACTGGAGGGCACAGTTTTGTCACTTGTTATCTCACCTGCCAAACTTTGGTTAATCATCAAATTGTTGATTTACACAGAAGACAAAAAGCTCAACCTCTTCTGACCACTCTACATCTCCAAACTCAAGAGGCTAACCTGCAAAAAAACACAGCAGTTTTATTTATAGATTTTTGTTCTTTTAATAGCAAGCACAACTTGGACTCTTGCTGCTCTTTTAGAGATAGAAATGGCTTGGTTCCCTGCCATTCACTGAATATTGGTCTCTACAGTGAATATGCATATGTTCCATGAATTTCTCTGAGTTGTTGCTAAAACCTGTGCCTCAGATCACTGGGTAAAGAATGGTGACCATGTCTATCCTTCTTGTCATTTCCTGAATGATATCCATGTCTGTGCTTCTCATCGTTCTGTGACCAATTGGCATGCCTGGTATCCACTCCATTCTCTAGGTGTTTGGCATACCTAAGCCTCTTGGCATTTGGTGGAGAGCTCACATCCATGGGCTCCTCCCTGTCATTCACTAGAGGTCAGGAATGATTTGGTCCAATGCCATTCCCTTGATGGTGGGCAAGTTTCTGTGCCATGTCAGTCTCTGGGCGATGAGCTCGCCCTGGTACCACATGTACTTCGTAGCAGACATGCCTTGGCCCCATGTCATTCTCTAGAGAATCCACCTCCATGGGCTTCTCACTGTCCTGTAGCTGACAGGCATGAGTTGGCCCCATGACGATTCATGATAGTGAACATGCCTCGACCCCACAACATTCTTCATCATTCACTGGAGGTCAGGAATGATTGTGTTACTTCCACATTTTCTCTTTGTAGTGTGGCACCCCTGATGTTCATGGAATTGCCTCTCTCTTGTCCCACACCCACTTGGGCTGTCACCTGCCTTCCTGCTTTGACTCCTCTTCTGTCCACATTTGTATGGCACCAGAAGGCCTAAGCTCAGCAAGTGCTGGTCCAGCTGCCAGTGCTCCTGTACTTACAGAGTCCACAGATAAAGGCAGGGCAGTGGTGTCCACTGGGATGTGCATAGGCCACTGTGATGGTCATTATGACAGTATCCAATGTGTGTGGTTTTATATTGCAGCACCCAAAAGTGCACACAGAACTCAGTGCTGCACCACCATAGAGCAGAGTGGAACAATCCCTTTCCTCTACTGGCTAGTACTGCTCTGGCTGATGCACTCCAGGAGTAAGGCCCTTTTGGCTGCCTATTCAGTTTACTCTCATCCAGAATCGTATATGGGTTCTGCCCTCCAGCCTATCCTAGATGTACACTGAAAATGCTAAATTAGGGTTTTTACCAAAGTCTGTGCAACAACCTCCCCCTTCACATCCTATATGTACGTGTCCTGATTCTCTTCTGACACTTTTTTGCAGCTTCTGAATCATGGGATAGGCAAGGACCCTTCTGTGTGCATGCATGTGCATCAAGCCTCTGGAGGACCATAGCGGAGAACCTTGTGCTGATCTGGCGTGCTTGTTTAGCATAAAATCCATCAGCAGAGTTCTGCCAAATGCAAGGGTTTCTACCTGGCACATCTGTGCATTTATCAAGTCACAAAAAGACCCTTCAGGGGGCTTTAAAAATTTCCATGAATCATCCCAACCTGTACATACCTCAGTCTGAACCCTCTGGGAGGAGGCTAAGGTGACTGCTGCTGATTTACTAAGGCAGGCTGCTCAGTCTGCCAAGGCATAAGTAAATCATGGCAGACGTGTGAGAAAAAGGATAAAGCACAGTTGTTTTCAGATGCTTATTCACTCACCCATTCTCTCACTAGGAGATCTGCAAACTGTAATGAGTAGGTTTACAGTTATTCCTACTGGAGTCTTCCAGTGTTCTCAAGTATAAACAGTTTGAAAACCTCTTCAGCTGTGGCTAATTCAGAGAATGTGCTCAGACCTTCTCCTATCAGTAGCTCCCCCAGGGAAGACCAAAAAAGCTCCTCTACACACACACAAAGAAGTCACATTTTATTTATATTGAAAACTGTAACAGTTTCAATTGCCTCTAAACAGAGGCAATTCAGATGGAACAAATCCCAAGCAAGTTGCAAGGGCTAAAACCTGATTGCATATTTTAAGACTTGGTACGGCATTACGCTGAGAGGAACAGAGGGGGCTGGAGGCCTGAGTTTGCTCCTTCATTTTGCAGCCTCTGAAGTAACACAATAGGTATGGGGAGAGCAAGAGCCTAAGTAGAGAAGCACAAGAGCTACCCTGAAAAGCAAAACAGCCCAGTCAAATGGACTGAAAGAAAGCAAGGCTACTAATCATTTGCTCTTATCTCTCTTATTAGAGCTGTGCTTGAGCCACGAAGCTCACATTCCCAGCCTCGCTATAATTCAAAAAGCTATTTGGAACTATATATACATCTTGATTTCAAGAACAACATGTGTATTTATGTCTCAAGTATGATGCATTTAATGTAGAAATAAACAAAATTACCCTCCAGCAGCAGACTCTGAAGCCTCTAGATGCCCTATGTTTCATATCTTACTTATTTAGTACTTAATAGCTTTGTGGCATTTTGTACTAAATTTTCTGTATTAACAAAAATATTTCTTGTTTTTGAGTTGGGATGATTGAGTCATATTCAGATCTGTCCACAGGAGACTGTAATTAAATTCAGAGGTATAACTGAATCAAATATGTCCACTAGTTAATGATACCCTCAATTATATATATGCGTGTATGTATATTTATGCATGTCACGTGTGTCGTCAGAGATTGTATGTTTATCTACATGGAAATCACTGTACATATACCACACATTCTTCAATATTTTTAAGTCAGAATACTGCATCACATCTATAATCTTAAAAGCTGGATTCAGTAGATAAAGTAGTAAAAACCTTATAATAATGACAGCTTTCCAAAGATATTACAGATGTCTGAGACATTAGAAGTATAGATGATAGTGAACATGAAAATTCTCAGTTATACTCAGGGCTCCCTGTGACTAATTTAAAACCCATTATTTTACCATAAAACTTTATTTTTGGCAAGGACTCTTTTAAAGTCTGATTTTTTAAAAAACAATAATTATGCAATGAAAACTGAGGAGGCTTTCAACACTAGAATTATGTCTGCATTTTTTATTTTGATGTATGTTGGGGTTTTCCCAAGAAGAAATGTGTTCACCAGCTGACTGCTCTCAAATCTCTCCATGTGTAATCTGTGGCCATGAAATATTTTTTCAAGCAGTTGGAGGATAATGAATATGATTATTTAAAATTCTAAAATAAACCAGTTAGCAAGCTGACCTGGGTCTGTTTCTGTAGTCTGAGCTAAGCTCACTGTGTTTTTTTCTCTCTTGTTTTGTATATTGTATTTCTGAACATGCCCTATCACTTAGTCATTATTTCCATGCTAAAGCCCAGTTTAGACAGTATCCCTACTCTGAGAATTAGTAACTGCTATCAAGGAAAATGAGGGGACAATATTTCATGCTAGCTCAGGTTGGCTTTTTGATATCATTGCTGCATTTTAGTTCAGATCCCACTGCCCCCCAAATGTAATAAAAGTGGTTTTTTTTTTTTTTTTTTTTTTTTTTTGTTTTGTTTTGTTTTTGTGTATGGGTAAAGAAAAATGGGAAAAATGTGGTAAAACCACATTTCAGGGGATAAAACCACTGTTAACACATTCTCTCTCCTTTTTTTCTTCCTGTCATTTCTCTCCCGTACCTCCTGCCTGCAAAATGTTCTTTGAAAGCAAACACGTTACTCAAAGGAACTGTCTAAGGAAGTTGCTTTTACTTTTCATTGCAGGGTTGGCCTATTGAAAGTGATTAACTTGACTGTGATGGAAAGAGAAAAACAATCTGGAAGCAACTGGCAAATTGCAAAGCAATGACTAACATTTTCTTTGCTGCAGGATTTAGCTCAGAGACATTACACTTAATGGATACCATTTACTTGGAATCACAGAATCACAGAATCACCAAGGTTGGAAGAAACCTCCAAGATCATCCAGTCCAACCGTCCACCTATCACCAATATTTCCCACTAAATCATGTCCCTCAGTACAACATCTAAACATTTCCTGAACACCTCCATGGTCGGTGACTCCACCACATCCCATGGCAGCCCATTCCAGTGCCTGAACACTCTTTCAGATAGTGGTTTTTGCTAATATCCAACCTGAAAACGAACTTAAAGCACTGAAGTTTTTGATGTAGGCCTTCTTTTTTTTTTTTTTCTGTTTTTTTTCTTTTTTAAGTAGTATTTCTGTAGCAGTTTACCCTGTGTTTCTGAATCCATAGGAAAAGTTGCATGAATACAACAATGTAGGCATGGTGCTGTGTTTAAAAGGTGTCTACTGTTCCCAGCTGGCTTGTTGTGTCTTGAATACACATAATTTGAGGCTTGAAATATTTGGGAATGCATTTCCTGTCTTCCAAGTGATTACAAACAGCTGAAAAGTAATTTAGACATACAAACAAATGGAAGCTGTCAGATGAGTGAAAAAGTTAAAGAAATTTGAATATAGCATTTAGAGGATTTCATTTGGTTCCTCAAATAAGGAATATAACCATCTTTTGTGAAATTGTGTGTGTAAAGAACTGTTGTTACTGTCTACCATTTTAAAATAAAAGGGGAAAACAAAACATTTCTTTCATAAGTGTATTTCTTGATTTGTACATTCTGTCGAGTAATATGTGGAGAGACTGCATTCTCCAAAAAGTACACATTTTGTATTCACTATATCTTATGCATCATTTCTCAGGTAAGTAGTTCCACTGTACCATAAGTAAGTAGTACCATGCACCATTTCTCACGAAGTAGTATTTCTCATTGTGTGGAAAAAGAATGGAGAAAAAAAAAAGAAGCAATATATTTTTAAAAAAGGACTGTAAACAAGTTTACTATCTCTTCTAAATTTCAGTTTCTGGAGTCTTTCGAAATTCCATACAAGATCAACAGAACGTTTTGTATAAGCAACTTTTTCTGTACATCTCTAACTGTATGAAATACATGCTTCTGTTCAATGGTCAAAAGTTAAACCCTGAAAACTGAATTTCACTTGACACGAAACATTTTCATTTCAAGCTTTCTAACTTTTAGCTTTAATAGCTAAATATTTTAAAGATTTCAAAATGAAAATGTAGTATGATCCAAATATTCTGTAACAAAGCAGCTCACATTTACTAAATTTCATTTCCTGGTACTAAATTTGTTCTAATTGGTAACTGGATTTCTCTGGTAAATATGATGTTTGTGAAAACAGGGATTACAGCTCTAATTCCATCAACAAACCTTGAAAAAGAAGAACTCTAGCTTTCTGGATGTCTGTCATCTGTGGAGCTTTCAGGCAGCATGTTTTAACTCATGCTTCCTCTGCTCTCCCGACAGATAAAGTGTAGCACTCCGACACAGGTCCATGCATCTGTGGCATTTGTGGCAGGCATTTATTCCTCCTTTAGGGATGGAGTGGCAGTGCTAAAAGTGTATGATGTGCTGATATTTTAAACACACAGCTTTAATAGAAGCATCCTACATTCGCGACCTACAATCACATTTTTTGTTTCCTCACACATTCTGTGGTACAAATGCAACAAAATCAACAGCACAAAGTATTTGTGAATTTGTGTCAACTGCTGACAAGGTACCAGGCTGAAGTCAGGGCTGAACCAATGGTGCGGAGTTACTTCCACAGCTGAGATGGCTGAATGACCCTCTCTCACCTCTTACCCCAACAAAACACTTGATTCCAAACACCCTGTGTGGATGCCCATCCCTGGAGGTGTTCAAGGCCAGGTTGGATGGGGCCCTGGGCAGTATTAAATGTTAAGTATTAAGTATTAAATGTGGAGGTTGGTGGCCCTGCATATGGCAGGGGGTTGGCTGTTCATGATCCTTGAGGTTCCTTCCAACCCTGGCCATTCTGTGATTCTGTGAACCTCTTTTTTTTACTTTTTGATCTCACTGTTCATCTTGACTGAAATAACTATTAGATCTTTCCAAATCAAGGAGTCTAGTTCTAACATTCCTTCCCTGAGGATATCTATCAGACTGCTAAGGTTGCATGGAATGAGAGGTCTTTCCATCCACATCTCTAACTTACATCTCCCTTAAGCCCTTCTTAGAGGCCTTTTTCTTAGTTTTGCTTTGCTTTTTATTTCCTAATATCTCCATTTCATTATTTTATTCTTTGTTTTCAACTTTTTTTGTAGAAGGAAACCAAATCCGCCATCTTTAATGGCAGATGCTTCATGTAATATTTAAATATTACTAAGTTGAAAAAATACATACTTCACTGCATTTTGCTCTTCAGATCTCCGAATTTTACTTTTTCTTCAAACTTCTACCTGCTTCTCATTCTCTTATAGATGAAAACATGACCCTTCCTATATCTATCCTATTTGTGGTTATAGGCAATTGAGCAAAAGGTATCAAGGAACATGTGAAATATGGAATACGTGAATTACAACTGAGAAAAACTCTATGAAGGATTTATGACAGGATATATTAGACAGCAGTCCATTTCAAAGTACTCAGGTCAAGTGACTGATGAGTGCTAGGGATGTAGTTGAAGGGAAGCATTTTAAGCCACTGTCTCTCCTTTGTTTAAGTGCTGACATCTTGCTTGGTGATGCAGAGAAGGTCCTTGCCTGAAGAAACTGATATCCCTGGATTAGGCCAACAGGTTCCTCACACTTCATATCAAATTACTAAGGCTCTTTGAAAGCATAGCTCACACTGTATTTTTACACATAGCCATCTGTTTATACATTTATGCAACATAAGAAAATGGGGGCCTAGCTAGAAGCCAGTAGTGGCCATTCAAACACAGATGACATTAAAAAATCTCTATAAAGTAGTACTTCTGGCCTGGCTAAATTTCAATCTCCACTTAGGGATAGAGCACAATAGGTCCAATGCACACATCAGTATTGCACCAAGGGTAGAGATCGTGTTGTGCAGCCTGACTATAGCAGAATCACAGGCACTATAGTGGCATTTTTTAGATTTCCTACAGTCATAACCCAACTCTAGGAGCAGACCTTTGCCTATCTGTTCTTCGGATTGTTATTATAGGAGATTTCAGGGTTGTTTTTTATGCATGAACTGGATATAACGCACCAGGTGTGCACAATTTTGGACTAGAAATATAGAAACCAATGTGAAAGAATTTCCATTGGGTGAACCACAGCAATTTTGAGAATAAAGTGAAACCTTCACAGCACTGATGTGATAGTCTTTTAAAACCCTCTGCTTATTTGTTATCTGTACTGGTGTGTAAAGCACAAGCAACATTTCTTTCCCAGTGCTTTCCCTGTCTCAAATGACACTGCAACTCAGACAATAACATGCAGAGCACATGATTAATGAATCTGTGCACTGAGGACAGGCCAGCTGTGGGATCACAAAGAGCTGCTTTGTGTGCACTTGACTGCATGTTCAAGAAACTCCACAAATTGATAATTTGTTAAATTAATTGACTTTCTCTGCGTAATGTTAATGTAACCTTCAGTAAGAAAAAGCACACAGATTTTAAAAACAAAAATGCATAGTCAAATCCACAGAGAATGACTTAGGTCTGGAGCTTACCACTTCGTCCTCTACTGAGGATATTAATATTAGTCAGAAGTACTTAAAAATAGCTCATCTTAAAAAAAGAATAAAATAGTAAATGTCTATTCAATTTCTAGGCCATTTACAACTGAGCATAATACAGAAATACGTGTCACAAAAGGGTCACGGCAACAACAATACCTGTTTTATATCATGCATAAATCCTGAAAAGAGCGATTCACCCCTGTGAGAGGCAGAACACTGCCATTTACTCCTCCCTTCTCCAACAAAACACAACAGAGTTGATGCTAATTCAGTGAATTCCTGTAGACGATTTGAGTTTAGATCTTTATCTTTGGTAGAACCTTGCCGAGCTAAGAATAGAAAAGGTTTGAACATAGCTGTTTAGATTTCGGCCCTTAACACTGACCTGAGTCCTCCTTCCCAAAGCTCCATAGGATCAGAGCTTTTATCCTATTGGCACTGTGTCCAAATGGGAGCTATAAATGAATGCAGAGATGCTGCCATAAAGCCACATGACATGAGCAAGTTTGTTCTGCTGTTTGAGTCAGAGAAGAAAATTATGGTATTCAGCAGTTCTATGGACTCATCTTTGATAACTGAGACCCTGATGATAAATATATGTATTTAAATTCAACCAGGAGTGCATGTTTAATAAAATCATGGAAAGAAGAAAGTAGCAAAGAGTTGTGAATTAATGTATATTATGCTTTCGGACTTCCTTTGCTAAAGGCTTGTGGACAGCATTAGAATCAGAACAGAATCCTGGTCTTATAAATAGAATCATTGTGCTCTGAGCACCTCGTATGATGTCTAACCAGAACCTCCTTGGCTGAGGGAAAGCCTTCCTTTCTTAGCAATGATGAACTAATGAACTAAAACAATGTTTATTTTTTTTTCTATGAGGGAAAAGGAAAATCTCATCAAACAAACAATGGACCTAATGAACTCTCTCTTACTTCAGGCTCTGGTTATCGATGGAAAGCATTTTTCCTTGCAGCAGATGCAATCAGTTTCTTGCATACACTGAGAAACATATTCTTTAGGAAGAAAAATATCCTCATGGTGAGCTGTGAAAACCTCTGCTCCAGTCCAGCAATGCTGTGTGCATGCATTAGGTCTGCCTGTATGAGTGCTGGGTCTGAGGACGGTCCTGCTTTAAAATGGTGACATGCAAGCATGCTGCCATTTTGCAGGCCCTCTGAATGGCACAGCTAAGTAGATACACAGTGATTCTGCAAATTTCCAGTGGGAAGAATCTGTTCATTGTATATTGGCCTATTAAAAAGAGTAACATAAAAAGTGTAGCCTTGGCCAGGCTCCGTATGAGAGGGATTTCTTTAACAGATGACCGAGTCTAAGTTTTGATGGATGTCATCAGCATGCTTTGTCTTTTCAAAGACAGTAGATACATAAAAGTGTTTGGAGTCTTGGGGAATTTATAAAAAGCATTCACCTGATCAAGATTTATTCTGTTTTAGTAAGGCATAATTTCAGGGCATGTAATTAGTATTGTGCTTGACCTTAGTACCTGGTCTCACCAACTATTGCAGGTACATAGTTTAAGATCCTACAGACAGCTACACGAAGTTATCATAAAATACATGTGGTTTCCATGAGAATCTCAATATTTAGCAAGCTCTTACACTATATATTGAAATGTATGTATGATATAATAAAATCTGGACACTGCTAGAGGGGAAAAATCATAAGGCAAAAGGAATTCACAGTATATTGAAAAAATGTACATTACCTAATGAAAGTGTATACTTCACATAAAAAGCAACAGAACACACCGAAATATTTATATAGCCACCACGTAGTTGGTGCATTGTATTCTGCAAGCTACTGTGTACTCAAATATGAAATGTCTCAGGCAAATAGTTCAATATACAAGTAATACAGAGGAAAATAAATACATAATATAGCTGGCTTCCTTCATTGTTTGATGATGCTTGTATGTGGTGGAATGTAACAATTAATGGTCAGTAGTCATTCCACTTCTTTTGTCTCTTCTAGTGAAAGCTAATGTCAAACATTGTTTGAAACAGAATCAGAAAACACAAGAAAAAAACTGATTGCCTGTGACTGAGCTAATGTAACGAGAAGAAACCAAAGGGACCACATTTTAGTAATGCTGGAAAAGTGTTAAAATTGTTTTGAAAAGAGAGTAAAAAAACTTTTTTGAAAGTGATTTAATAACGTCTACTGTATTAGCAGTGTAATGGATTAGTAACAGAACAAGAGGTAATGGCCTCAAGTTGTGCCAGGGGAGGTTTGGGTTGGATACTGGGAAAAAATTGTCCTCTAAATCAACTCATGGAGACTGAATTCATTGCCAAAGAAGCAATTCAAATGAAATGTTCATGTTCAGATATTATATGATAGAATTCTACAGTTCCTGCCTTATATTTATTTCTCTCCTAATAAATTCTTAATTTTATAATGGTTTTTCGATATGCAGGATTTATCTCTTTACTCGCTAAACAAGAACTTCAGATAATGGTGTTTTTACATATAAAAGAGCCAATTCTCTTTTCATTAAACAAGAGAACTAGGTATTCTCAAGCAGAAATTATAAGAAATATTACTGTAGCCATACTGCTGTGGCTAAAAGCTATTTAACATTTTATCTAGGTTTGATATGCTTTCATTGTACACTAAAACAATGTTTGTTTGTTTGTTTTTTTCTATGAATTGGAGGGAAAAGGAAAACCTCATCAAACAAATAAACAGTAAAGATTTTTGTTAGAACAAAATCCACTTTTGGCAAGATATGTGCATGTATGGTGGGACAAGTAGCTTTCAGAAACAGGCACATGGTGAACCTTGCTCTGCAGACCTTTTTGTTGAAGATCAGCACATGTGTCTGGGAAACTGGCAAAGATGTAGAATACCTAGGATGACTGAAATCATAATGACAAACCATGGATTGTGTGAGTAAGCTGAGTGACACAGTGCATTTTGGTGAGAGCTGGTAAAGCTCACAATGCAATGAGTGCATTTAAACATGTCATATCCTGCAGAATACAATGCAGAGAGTTCAGGGAAATGATATTAATATTTCAGAATGCATCTTTTTATATGAAATATACATTTTGTGTATGCAGAGTACATTTTCAGGAGCTCACTGGATTCTGAAGCTAAGACATAAGCATCTCAACATTAAGCCTGAATATTTCATTACATCATAAATATCATATGTTTCAGTATATAATGGAAGACAGATAACTAAATATTTGATTTTATGCCAGCCATAACAAACCCTCATACGAGGAAGTGTTTTCATCATCGTGACCTAATTACAAGTGCTCTGAAATATTTGAGAATAATTTCAGAACCCAGTAAAATGAGTGACTATATTATTGCTGGATGTTGTAGCAGTGTTGCCATGGCTCCACTGCAATGAATGTCCAGCCATCATTATAGTAAAAAAATGCCCTGCTGCTTCTAAAATAACAAACAGTGGTTCTCTGAGAGCTTTACAGGTTGAGGTTTGCTTAGGATGTCAAGGACCCCTTTCACTTCATTTTACTGAACTGGCTGTTCTGTGCACTACTAGCTCTCAAATCGATTAATTCCCTCTCTTTACATGAAAAATACCCTGTTTTCCACTAAAATCAGCAATGTATTCACTTAATATCTTTTGACTTCTTGGTGTTTATGGGCTAGTGCTCATACCTGCTCAAAACATAGCTTACTTTGCATTTATGGCACTCCAGCAAATTAAGTCTTCATAATAAGAAGCAGCATTGGACTGCAGAGTTCATGTGGCTAGTTATATTTTGTTAAGGTGGAGAGATATTTATTGCCAGTGCTATAGCAGAAATATAGACAGTAATAATCCATCTACAGTGATTTCATCAGTGCAGTATTTGAATCTATTGCCTCCTACTGCTTTGATTACACTGCAAAGTTTGATCAGTGAATGTACTGTGTAACACATTTTATCTGTGGGATAGCTTGTTTGGCACCTGCTACAAGGCTCAGGGCAGTGCTCTGATGCTCTGATAATGCAAAATCTTTAAGCCAAAACTATTTTGTGGCATGCCTTACAAGATCACTTTGCAAAGAAAAAGTATGTCAAAACCAATGCAAATCATAATAACAAAGATATTAGACAACTCCAAAATGAGGAAGGACACAAAAAAATGAGTAAAATAACAGCTTACCTGCTGTTGAACCCCTGGAAGGCAAGATGTATTAGGAGTGGCTGAGGTCTCTTGGGCTGTTCTTCCTAAAGAAGAGGAGACTAACAGCTGGCCTCATGGCAGCCAAAGCTTCCTCATTAAGTAAGAGGAGAGGCCACTTCTGATCTCTCTGATGACAGTGATACGATCCAAGAGAACAGCGTGGAGCTGCAGCAGAGAAGGATCAACCTGGGCAGTACGAAAAGGCTATTGAGCAGTGGTGGTTGAGCCCTTCAACTGAGTGCTGAGGCAGTGGTCACGTCACTAAGCTGGCTTGAGTTAAAGAAGCGTTCGGACAGTGCTCTAAGATATTTTGGATAGTCCTGTGTACATCCAGGAGTTGGACTCTATGATTCTTGGGAATCCCTTCCAGCTTGGAATACTCTGATGCTACGGCCTTTTTCAGTAACTTGGGCTGGGGAAACACTGCTCTTATGTCCTTATGTCCCACTCCAAAGCCAATTGAGCTTCAGTGTTCGAGTGTTTGTTGTATCCATTCTTGTTTCTTTCCTTCCCTTTCTCCTCTTCTCCTTTCTTTTCCTGCTTCTTCATCCTTTCCCTCTTCCTTGATTGCACACATCTTCCCCTGATGGCTGTGTACATTTGTGATCACCTGTTCATTTTGTTTCTTTTCTTTCTCCCTAGAGTTCTGAAGTGAGGAAGGACACAAACTCAGCCATAACACCCTGGTTTGAAAGGCACTAGAGAAGCCCCTTCTCTTCAGAAGAGGAGCTCCCATTTTGCTGACCAATGCCTTCTTCAACACAGGCCTTCCTAAAGCACATCCGTGGAAAGTCCTGTTGTGAATTTAGAAACTCCTACACTGGAGTTTTAGTTCTCAGCTGACTGGGAAAAGTTGAAATTTTTTTGTGAAATCTGATGTCTGACAGAAAAGTGGAACTGTTAAATTATACCACATGGATATAGCTCAGAGCAAAAAGCAGCAAAACCACTAAATTCCTGAATATGTGCTTTGTGCAAGTACAGAGGACGCCCATATAAAACTAATTAACTTGGCTTAATAGCACAAGGCTATTAAATACACAGGCTCATAAATTAGGCTGCATTAATTGCCTTTCAAGCCAGAATTTGTGTGAAAAGAGCTTCCGTGGGTTACGATTTCCTCTTGTGCAATAGCTTCCACATCTGTAAGGGTCTGAGTTAAGAAAGCGTTTCAATTTGAGAGCATTTTTCAGCATCCTTCCTAAAGGAGAGAACCTTTCCTGAATAGGCAGGTACAGGCAGGGACATTAATGTCAGCCTATCTACACATTGTTAATCTGATGTAATGAGTGTTTCTGCAATGCAGTTGTACTCCCTCCACATCAACACAAAGGAAAATTATTTGATGTATGTTTGGACATCAAGTTCAATCCTTTCTCAGAGAAGTCAGCTAATTTGGTAGAAATTTTACTGCAGAAGAGCCACAGTTCATGAATCCATGTGATCCAAATTTATACCACAGTTGATATCATGCTCTGTGCACACACAGACTTAATTCATTGGTACTGCCTTGCTATTTGCATGGGAAAACTTGAGAGATAGGCTTAGGTAGATCCAGGTTTACCTGTCCAATTTCATTAGTTCCATGGTACTTCAGTATCTATTATTTCATTAATTTCCATGGTACTTACATGTAAGCATAGCCCCCTTGGCTGGGATTAGCAGAATGTAACTCTGTGATAAGTGGTCTGGGTCTTGCTGTTACACTGGTCTTTAAGTACTAGTTACATACGCTGATTCCAAAACTTACAGTAGATCCCAACATTGTGTTTTCATGTATACAATTAGAACATTAAGGAGAAATTTGTGGGTTTGTAATTTTCCTTTGGAGGCTATGGTTAAAGGAAATATAATCAGACAGAAGTTCAACATCATGGCAAACCAGAGTATTTAACCTTTCTCTGTGAATAGATCCACAGGCCCATCACTCCTTTGCAGGAAGACAGAAACAGAGACCCTGCTCCCAGTGACATGGGTCAGAATTGTCACAGAAAAGGATGAGCGTGAGCTTTTCTCTCATCCATGTCTGGGCAGCTGTCTAGGGCATGAAATGATGAGGTCAGATTAAAAAAAATAAGAGCTAGCAGAGGCGTAGCACAATTTCCCAAAACACTGTATATTTATTTGTGTCTGAGTATGAATACACAAGGTTAACTTTAGTTCCTGTTTTTGAAAATGTTGGCTTTAATCTACATAGACCATCATTTATTCCCTGCCCTTCCCCCTCCATTCCCTCCACTTTTTTAGCAGATGGAAATATCATTTTACACAGCTAATTTTTTCCAGGTGGAATGTCTACAGACTGTAAAACTGAATTTCTCACAATCATCCACAGACAGAATTAAAACCAAAACTTGAAATGAGTTAGAATTTAATGTCAGAAAATTCCATTTAGGTGAGTAGCTTGCAGTAGCAAGCCTGCAAGGGGTGGCTTTGGATTTTCATTTCTTTTTTTCATTTGAAAACTCTGTGAGAAACTGGATAAACAGTGGCCCCACCCCGGCTTTATACCTTTTACATATGAAGTTAGGCAGTAAATACAGCCCAGGAAAGAGGCTAAAGCACCAAAGCTCAAATACTTATTCCAAAGTATTTTCAAGCTTCAATTGTGTTCCGAAGCAAAGTTGCTTAAACACAGCCCTGCAATTCATTCAGCCAGCTTACAGACACTTGCAGAGTCACGACACTACTCCTAATGCAACTAATCCATCCCGTGGCATGGAGTACATCATAGAGATTTAGTTACCACCGTCAGTGGGGAAACTAGAGATCTGTGGCCAGAAATATCACGCAGATGGGCCTGTTTGAAAATCCGCTGCATCCTGGGCTTTCAAACCTTAAAAACAGATGAAGTGATTCCAGCGTGACCCCTGCTGTGATATAATGGATCCTGTCTGTGTGTGCAGTGTTTGTCGTGATTTACCTCGTGCAGTTCCTGGCTCGTGTAACAGACGGCAATTCTGAAAATGAATTAGTATTGATTAGACATCCTGCGCCATTGAGTTCCAGGCAACTTTATTAATTTATTTATTTGAATAAAAGCTTTTAATGACCCCACTAATTCCAAATGGCTCTAGCAAAACAGTAATTCTTTCTTTTCCTCCTGCTTGCAGATGGCAGATATGTACTTCCAGGCCCTATTGATGCTGCCTGTGGCTTGTCATCACCCTTCCACGCACAGAGCTACCTGTTCAAAATTAAAATACAGGCATCAGAAGCAGGGACAGGCAGCAGGGCAGTGCTGAGGGCCTTCTTGCCTTTCTCTGGCAACCCAGCTGTGGTGGCAGGTGGACAGTCAGCAACCTCTCAGCTGAACACAGCTATGGTGGGTTGCAAACACAGCACTCTGACCACACAGCTGGGCCAGAACCACAGCCCAGACCCCGAATTGCCTCACTCAGCCTGCTGATCAAAACACTGTTCTGCACAGAGAAGGGGTGAGGCGCTGCTCCTTCAGCTATGGCATGGTGCAGGAAGGAGTCAGGGGCCTCACGGGCAGCCTGGGGCTCATAGCAGCCTCTGTTTCAAAGTTTAAATCTCTCCGGTGCCTTGCTAGGCAAATCTGCTTACCATGGCAATAAACAGTGAGGCAATATGTAACCCGGCGCTGAGCTGTGCTCTGACAGAAACAAGTAACAAAACGCTCACTGGAGTCAAGCTCCGTTTAAAGCCTAAGAGACTTTTGCAGAGGTGTTTGCAGTGCATGCATGTTAATGGGATTTCAACAGGAATTTACACCGTAAGCCCAAATGCGTGAGAATAGCGTGCACATCTGAAAAATCAACAGCCCACTTCCCCCCATTGGAGGAAATGGATTAAGCAGCATTTTCTGTAGTACAATGGACCTGACCGAAGGAATAACACAGCTTTTGATATATGATAATTGTAGGAGACTGACACAAAAAATAGGCCAAATAAAGTCCTCAAAGGTACCTATATAGAACATTTTCAAGGCCTGGAAATAGCTTGTATACAGAACATCCTCTTTTTATTCAGCCAGAAGAATGTGCTTACACTGCAAAAAGGACAAGGGGTGGGAGTTACAAGTTGCTTCCTGTGATTATTTCCAGCCGTAATCAATGCAGTACTGAGGTATTGGTTCTGTAAAGAGCCTGCTCTTTGCTAGCTATGGGAAAATAAAATCCAAAAAGAGGAAGAGAGAGAGAGAGAAAGAAGGGTGAGAGAGAGAAGGGGGAAGAGAAGGAGTTCAAGAGGGACTGCACTATTACAAGCAGAAAAACAGATTCCTAAAGGATGAATTTGAGCTCAGGTGGGCGCTTAAATCCTTTAAACAAGCTCCTCAAGGAAGTAAATTCTCTACCTTGCTGTAAGAATATGTAACAGTAAAATGGGCTGTTTATGACATGGACTATCTGTGCTTATAACTGAAATCTGTCAGAAACATGTAATGCCATGAATGGATACTGAAATCAAGGACTTCAAGTGAAAAAAAAAAAAAAAAAAAAAAAAAGCAAAGAGGGTACAACGAAGTCAGTCTTCCAAAAGCCTATAAAAATGCAAGCTCACTTATTAGATGAATATTTCATATCCTAAAGGCAGATTATTTCCACAAGAATCAGAATAAGATTTGACTGTAAGGATGGATTTGAATATTGGCTCCTGCAGTGCTTCACCTTAATTCTGAAATAAGCACAAACAGGACCAGGTCTGATACCATAACATGCTGTTTTTCTCTCTGTGATGGTGGGTGCTGTTACCACCACAAGATGACGGTCCCGTCCCTCCTGCTTCCTTCCCCATTAACACCCCTTCCCATTCCCTCCCTTTTTCCCCAGCATTCAGAGTTTGGCATTCAAATCAAAGGTTTGCTTTGAAGTTATAAACTAAAATGGGAAGTTGATAACTATTTTCCTCTGAGTGCTTTAGTGATGATGAATTGCTGACCACGGAAAGGAAATGGTTTTCTTTCTTTTTTTTTTTTTTCTTTCCCATTTTCATTTACATGCAAGCAGTAAAAGTCAGGTTCCACACTGCAGATATGTGCAAATTCGACCGGTGACTGTGTGTGCTACAGCAAATCCTATGGAGATAAGGAGCTAAAGCAGCAGGGGTGCAGCAACATAAGCTTCAAAGCTAGACATGCAATTTAATAGGGAACAAACTTAACAAAGAGCGAGGGGATATTTAACAGGGAGGTGAAATATTCCAGCTATTAAGAAACAGAAAATTGCTGTGATGACCAGAGGTTTAGTGCTGCACTTCAAAATAGAATGTTTTTGTGGGAAGATATGGACATTTACCCAGGAATTGGTTTAACTAATTATTTTTTTTCCAAGCACAGGTATATTCTGAGCAAAGAGAATTGTTTTGAACAGAGTTAAGTGTATGTATATTAGTAATTGATGCTGAATGCACAAGGTAATCATCCTGTTCTTCATAAATGATGGTGCTTAATCATAAGTAAATTAGACCATGTCAATCTTTTAGGAGGCAATTAAAGCAATAGACTTTCTGTGGCCTGTTTTCACATGCACAGAAACTGATTTAACTCCCATCTACCTCTCTGGGGCATAAGGCTTGCTTTCAGCACAGCTGCAGATGACTTTTACCACTGTCAAAGGTAACTGACAAGTCCATAGTACAGAGCATGAATGTTCTTCAAAAAGAAAAAAAATACATAAATCTGTTTCAAACAGTTATCAGCCTCTATTAAAACAACAGTTTGAGTAAAGAACTGATTCTGTAAGATTCCTAACATCTCGTGACGGAGAAACTGAAAGGTATTAATGTTTGTTGTGTGCTTCCAGTAACAGCAGCTGAATAAGATTTTTCCCAGCCACCTGGATCTTCATTTAGACATTTTAAGAAACTGCACCTACATTGCAAACTGGCCTTTTTCTTTCATTTTCTGCAGTTCATTTGTATCCAATCAGGCTGCATCAAG
Organism: Tympanuchus pallidicinctus; assembly: GCF_026119805.1. Lineage (NCBI taxonomy): Eukaryota > Metazoa > Chordata > Aves > Galliformes > Phasianidae > Tympanuchus > Tympanuchus pallidicinctus. Next base: position 11,280,555 of record NW_026294749.1, on the reverse strand, counting down.
ATTCATTGCATTTAATGGGAAATGCACTCTTCTGGATCAGATACCTGTTTTCAATTTGGACAGTATCTGATTCCAATGGCAGAGGTGACAGGAATAAAGAGGAGAGGAGAAGCAACTGCCTATGGTATAGATTTCTGCAATGCTAACACAGCTGCCAGTTTCTGAACCAGTAGGATCTTCCAGGTCTCTCCGGGTTAGAATTTACTTACATTTTCCAAATTATAATGGTGAAAGAAGAAATGAAAAATTAACTGTCTCTGGGTTTATTTGAAAAAATAACCTGCCTTCCTGTAAGAATAGTAACAGGTTTTCCACATAAAAGTACCCTTGCCACAGCGTCTCTCCAGAGTCACAGCCTTCCAAAGGAGCCCATTACTCCATAATGAAGGTCTGCAGAAGTATTCCTGACATACAGCTTATGTCAGTATTGGGCCCACTACTGGTCAGAGCAGGATCAAGTTCAGGCTCATTATCACCTACTGTATCTTTCTCGCCTCAGCTTGAGCATTTGGCTGGGAGAAGAACGGTGGACAAGGCTGTTGTGGGAATTACTTTAAAATTTAAAAAATGTATTGCCTCTGAAAACGTATATTTTATTTCCTTTTGAAAGTCATGTCAAGAAGATGGCGTATTGATGGAATTCATGTTAGAAAGAACACCTGCACAGATTTATCTCTGGCAGAAATGCTGGTGTTACCATTTTCCTAACAAGCAGAAAGAAAAACAGTGTGGTATCACAGCATTTATACTGTAGATTTCTGCTTCAGGTCACACAAAAGCAGTCTGTCTAGACCTATCTGACCTGTTTGAATTATGGCATAAATTAGACCTGTGCAGGTTATCCTTTTCAACTTGCTTACGGGCATTTGGAAAACATCACTTTATATTAGTTAAACAATAAAGAAAATTTGGGGCCATCTTTGTCTCCTATGTATCTTGTCATTGCACTCATCTGATATACTTACCTTGAAGAGCTGATAGAAGGCACATTTTGAGAAGAGAACCAGAAAGGCAGGAAGGAAAGCATTACTTTGAATATGAAAGAATAGGCCAGGACATCTAAGAGCGCCTACTTGTTAGCTTCTAAAGAAACTATTGAATCCTGTCCCAATTTGTTGTGCACCCTGACAAAATACTTGGTCAGACTTGAATGACTGTGGCATGCAATCAAGCTGAATGCTGGACAAAACAAGGGAACAATTCTAATTTGTCCTACGAGATCATGTATATTCAGAGGGCTTTCCAAAGGGTGTAGACCTGCACCTTCCCACTCACCAATACACAGCTCACTTATACTCCCTAAATTCAGTACTTTCGTTCATCTCATCAGATGAGGAAACAACAGATACCCTCAGAGTGCGGCAATCTGAGATACAACCTCTGCTTTTCCTCAGCCTCAACAGCTCAACATGCTCAACATCTTCTGCCACTCCTGGCTGCAGCTGCCCATGGGAGATTTGAACAGTGATCCTCCTCTCTCTGACCATCTGTTACTTTGGTGATGAGGAAACCTACCTTGTAGACCTTGTTTCAGGCTAGCCAGCATCCAGTCTTGTAACTTACTTTATCAAGAAGCCAGCAAAAGCCAGCTTCAGGGCTGCTTGAGTGGGCCTCACAGAAGTTTTTCAGTCAAGAGGGTGATAGATGGACATCATATTTTGAAATAATGTTATATCTAATTAGAAAGCACTCTTTAACTAAACTTGAGATGTGCTATGAAAACAGAGCAAGTTTGACCAAACTTTGGGTGAACAGTCAGTGTCCTTTTAAGGAACTACACCTGGTGAATTGTACTGGATGCTGAACAATCCATGATCCCAGCCCTACTTAAATATATTTTCTGGACTCTGCCAATTAAAATCCAGAGGAGTCATCTGGGACCAATGGATCCTGGATTCCCTCTTTCTACAACAGACCCTATAAACCTCACAGGGCTGTGGCTGCTGCCAAGATCCATGCACCTGCAGACTTTTTCCATCACGTCTTCCATGGCAGTGTTTGGCAGGAGCCTTGAGAGACACCTCTCCATTTGGTCCATCCCATGTCAGGCTTGGTTCCAGGCACTCCTAATCCTGTCAGGTCACTGCTCCTGACAAGGTGGAAGTGACTGGCATGCTTGTCAGCATTTCCTCTGCTCTGCAGACACCAGTTTTTCTGAGTAATGTTTTCTTTCATCTGGGCTGATCTGCCATCTGGCAGGTGGTGACCTACACCCTCAGCCACTTACATCTTCCTCATTTCTTGGCTGGGCTGCAGCAGTGCGACACGCTTGGAAAAACCAAGCAGCAGCAAACAGCGCATCGTGTTTCCTCAGCGTTCATCAGGCCTTCACCTCTGCTCTCTGCCTTGGCTGCACAGGGGATTCTAAAGCCAACCGAAGGCTCAGCCACATGGTCCCTAGTACAGCAGCCTGCCTGCATCTTGGCACAAAGGCAGTGGACAGTGACTTCTCAAGGAGCAGTCTGCAGGGTGGAGGAAGTGTGCCCTGGGGAGATATTGAATTCCAGCAGAGACTGAAGCCAAGGTGTTTAGGGAGAGAGCAAACCTGACCATCGCCCAGGGTTGCAGTTTTTTACCAGTAGCAAAATGCCCGAAGCCACGCTGCCTATTTCCCCTGTGCCAGCCCCTCAGGAAGCCGGTGTTACTGCCAGAGAGTCAAGGCCAATACCAGCAGCAATTATTCCTCTCTTGCCCTCCCTCTGCAGCAGCAGGGCCAGCCATGTGGCCTCTGTGGCCAGCCTTGGTCAGCTTCCCAGCTCTGCTTTTCCCGTAGCAAGAGCAGCCTGGCTCTGACACTGCTTCCCCAAAGAGCAAAATTAGATGTTACGTGTGCTCTGCAAAGGTTTGAGTCAGCTCTGCTCGGAACCAACCCCTCAGGAGACCGCGGGCTGCTGCTAACCTCATGCCATGGCAGGCGGGTTTCACCTTTGCCTGCCTCCTCTAGAGTAAATACCTAGCAAAATGTGTGTTTGCAAAAATCACACTACAACAATGTTCCTTCCTTGAGGAGAAGGGGAAGACAAAAACAGCCTGTGACAAATGTGAGCTGTGTTACTGTGGGCTTTACTGGATGGCACTTGTAGACCAGGGGGATTGCTGTACTACAAAATCCTATGTTGAAGAGAAGGATTAATCACTTCACTGGAAAATACACAGAGAAAGTAGGAAGTAGCCACAGTTATAGTCTCAAAAATGTTCACTTCAGCACTTGTGAGCCAACATAGCTGAGAGAAATGAAGAATAATGGCTTTTTTGTTAAGACACAGGGATCAGAGACTAAGGAGATCTAGAGCTGAAGCACAGCTCCAGTGAGCCTTCCTGACTCAGCCTCAAGTTTCGTACATTTCCTTAGGCAAAGCATTTAATCTCTCTGTACTTGAATTCCTCATTTGTAAAATGAAGGTAATACTTCCTTCCTCTGTCTTGTCTTATTAGTCAACCAGAGCCACAGCCATAAAAGAACTTAGCTACCCAAACTGAATTTGAGTGACTGAATTAAAATATGGATCCTTGGCTCATTCTCTCAGCTGCTGCCAAGAGCAAGAGACATCTGAATTCAGAATGTATGTATGTATACATTAGGAAATCTCATTCACCTTTGCTTTCTCACCTAGTACAAAACATTTGAGGCACCTTAGTTTCCTTGCAGATTCAGCCTTCATCTCTTCTGGGGTTGTCATTTGGAGATCTGCATCTGGAGATAACTGCAGTTATCACATGGGAGACAGAAATACATGTCTTCCAGGAGACATACAGATGAATTGCAAACTTTTTCAAGAAGCAAGAAGCTTGTCTGACAAGAAGAGATTGTCAAAGTGAGAGAGTATAGTGGAATTTAGTGCTGGATGAAGAGTGCTGTAAAACAGGGGCTGTACATTTGCCAAGGCTTTGAAATAGTGGGAGCATGCTTATCCTGTTTGACAGCATCAACCACAAAATATCATTAAAGGTATTGATGACTGTATAGCCATAATTAAAGTGTTTTGCCTAAAATAGCTAAATTCAGAAAGAAGTGTTGAATCATTAATACATCCTTAAGTTAAATCAGCTATTTTATATCTGAGTTTGCAACCCACACATGAGAATCAAGGCAAGTATTTGAGGTTCCTTGCTTCAAAGAAGAGTTACTACATCTAATCATCAAAGCAGGGCTGCTCACCGAGAGCATAAAAATGGGTTTTGCAAGAAAATGTTGTCACCTTCAAATCACAGCTGATAAAACAGGTGGCATTTAGAAAAAGTCATTCATATTAACACAATCTGTCTCCAGCGACTTTCAAATGTGATTATGAACCCACTGTCCAGGAAGATATTTTGCCAAAGCAGGGTTTTGTTAGCATATGAGATGCTGACAAACTCGAGTGACTTTCTTTTTTTCATTTAAACTTAAACGGCGACACGTGGTTGCATTATTTTGTGCACATAATCAGGACTGTTTGTACATCCACTGGTGTTATTTACATGTTTTTTCTTGTAGTGTTCACAGTATCAGCACTGACACTGTGCATAAGTGCAGAGGTGAACTTGGTAAAATTTGAAGGAAAAGATCCAAAGTAATACTTTTTATAAAGGAAGAAAGGAGAAGTCTACGAAAACATAATTCCTGATGGGTTTACAAGTTCTAATGACAATGTATCTTAGCAGATCAAAAGAATTAGCTGATTATCTTATTAGGTGTAGAACTATTGTTTCTGAAAAAGAAGTATGGGATGGAAGAAAGTACAAAAGTAATGAGTGGAAAGGCAAACACAACAATTAATTTTTAGAAACTCAAGAGGAGTCCTTCCAAATACCAGAAGGAAAGCAAGGCAAGACAAGGAAATATAATCAAGATATTCTTACACAGAAAAGTGTAATCTATATATAAAATTATAAAAGCCAGTAAGGAAAGAATAATTATAAATAATGAAGTAGTGAAATGTTAATAGCCTGCATGATACCCCTGGATGTAGAAAAAGCCCCTGTCTATGAAAATTGTGTAGTCCTGTTACAAATTACAAATATGAAGGGAAATTGATTACAGAAAAAAATAGCATAAACTACGATCTTTTAGAAATCTGAAAACATGTAAGAAAATGAAGCTGAATTATGAAATATGTCATCTGATAGACAGTATGAAATATAATTCCAAACAGCAGTGGAAGGTTTGTTGCTAATGCAAAGAGCCACTGGTGAGCACCAACAGTGAAATTAGTTGTGCATTTCACATCTGAGCTGACACGGGAGACAAAACCACCCCCATCAGTCAATGTGTTGCAGAGGCAGGGGAAATACTGTATGCATTGAGGTTGTATAAGAACTGTCATCTGGAATATTGCATCACTACAGCAGATATACTGTGTATGGGAAAGGTGCCCACAGGGGATCAACGTAATTCAGGAAGGGCCATGAACTAAAAAAAAGTCACCGTAAAACTCAGGCTGGCTAAATAATGACAAAGGCAGGATATTGTGACATTCTACTCGCATTTGGGAAATAGAGATTAAATTTTATTATAACCAATAGTCATCAGGTAGCATGGCATGATACGTGTAACTCTGGGTAAATGGAATGAAATTAGGAGTGAAATTTTAAGAGGAATTTCAGGAAAAACTTCTTGACAGTGAAATATACTAGAATGCGGAGTGGTCTCCCCGGGGAAATAATGAAAGCACTGTCACTTGGGACTTCTAAAACTGCACTAAAAGAAAAAGACCACAATAGATTATCTAGAAGAGAAAAAGTCTTTGAATTGGCCTCAGGGAGCCAAACCGAGTGACTTAAATGGTCTTCTGAATCTCTAATTTCTGCAGGACAGCCCATACCCTGTGTGCTTTCTGCATGACAGAGAAGCAAGCTCAGGCAGCCTCCAGTCCAGGTATTTAGTTTCCCATTGTTGATGCTGAGGAGGGAAGAGTTCTGAGCACCCCAGCCTGGCCCTGCTCACATCCCTAGTCACCCTCCTGCTTAATTCTCCTGCTACATCCTCAGAGCTTGCTGAGCAGCATCAGCGAGGACCTGATTAATTTATTTCAGTGCGCTGCAGCCTCTCATCTGGGGGGACTGGTGTCAGGAAAAATTTCTTTCAGAGAGCCACTTCTACTTCACGCTCTTAAATTTAAAGGATTCTTCTGTATACAAACGTTTGCTGTGAAAAATTAATAAACAGAAGTGGCTGTGGCTCTGGCCATACCTTTCCGTCTACTTGATCAGATTCTTCTCTTTGTCTGAGCAGCTGATTTTCTTTATGCTGCCTCTTGGCGTGACTTTTCTCATTCTTTGATCATCTAGAGAAAGGTTCAGATCGTGTTTCACATTTCTGCTTTCCATTTTTTTTTTTTTTATTTTCCTCAACAGAAGCTGCAAAAAGAAAACAGGAAATAAGAAAAACAGTCACCTAAGTGACCAATAAAGCTATAACCATGGAAAAGTGTTTGTAGTGTAAAATCAGTAACCTCAGTTCTCTGCTACAACATGACTGTTTTCTACTACATAGCAGCTTGATATGGAAGATTCTGCTTGTGATTAGAGATTTAATGCAGAAGAAAAGGAAATGTGACTTGAGCACAAGATACTTTTGATATGCATATATCATATATGCATATATAATGAATTGTTAAATTCAGTTGATCTTAAGTTCATAGGCATAAAATCAAGCAGTCTTAAGCTGCACTGAATTTGCACCAGGCCCATAAATGGGGAAATGGGATCACAGCCAGATGCAACCTTTGTCTCTATTCATTCTGCATGCAGCCGTGCTTCAGCAACCTAATAGCAGCAAATTTTAAACATGTGAACATCTCTATCAAAATCATTCTGCCTCAGCAAGTGATTAATTAGTCTGAGACCAGCAGATCAACATAATCTGGCCATTATGACAAGTATTAGCGGTTATTGTAAATGAGAAAGGAGGCCTGCTGCTTAGAAGAATTTGCTTTTCCTCTGATTGAGGGGCATAGGAAGAAACTGGTCAGCAGTGCACAGTGACTCTGTGCTGTCTTCCTGAGCAACCCGGTTTCACTCAACAGAAGTGGATTCCTCTAACCAGTCTTCCCAATTGGAAGTCACACTCACCTTCCTCGCTGTTCTTCCTGCCCTTTTTGCTCTTTGAGGTTTCCTTCTGCTCAGCTGTTTCACGTGTTATTCTCAGCCATCCCACTTCCTCCCTGTACTTAATGTAATGCTGAAGTGCTTGACACCTAATAGGAATAAGGCGTCGAGATGCTGCAGGACTAATTGCCAAGCTCTTCAATCTGAATCTGGGTATCTACAAACAGTAAGGGCATGGATCTTTTTGCCCCAGCTTGACCCTGACTTGTAAACGGCCTCTGATTTTCTGCATCTTGTATCAAGCATTTATCTATTACGTACCAGCAGTTGGCTATCTTGGAGGAACAGGTTCTGCTTGTCTTGTCTATTGGTGTTTGAAGGCAATAGCAGTTTTTTCCTCAGTTTTTGTCTCCTGGTGGAGTCTCTTGTTAGCAAACCTGCTAGAAATGCTGGGATTGAAGCTTGTAGTCAAGACATCTGCTTCAGAATTATTTTTATCTATTTTAAATATTTTTAGATGGTTTGTTCATATTCTTTTTTTTTTTTTTAATTATCTTTTCCTACCATTTCATGTTGAAGAATGCTGATGTAGAAAAATCCTTGAGCTTAATCCTGAGCTTACCACCATAGACAGTAATGCGACCTAGCTTTTATGGGTCTTTTTTAAAGGTGTATAACACTGTGAAAAGGAGGCACCCTACTGTTCAGTTGGGGAGAATGAAATGCACTATTTGCACTGTGGAATAACTGGGAGGAAAACCAAAGCCCCCAGCATGTGGTATTGCTGGTTAGTCCAGTGAGCATGTTTGTGTGCTTAGAGCCACACACAAATTTTACCAATTTTCTTCATCTGAAGCAATTTTTTTTTCCTCCTTCACTTTCTCCTAAAGTCCACGTCAGAAATGCCACCCTCTTCCCCCCTCCCCCCAGATCATTTGCTGAAGCTAAACTGAAAAAAATAAATTAATAAACAAGGCATGAATGAGCATGTGAAAGGTGCTGTGGAGTGTTAGCAGGGCCTGTTTTTGTGGACCTGAAAAGCCCATGATAATGTGCTTCTCCAGTTGTGTGGAGAGAGGCACACATGCCAAGGAGAATCTTGGGCTTCGCATTTCATTAAAGAAAGGTTTCAGCCTTTTTCCTCGCTAAAAAGCAGCTTTGAAAAGGGAAAGCGACACAAACTGATCATTATGGTTGAAAGTGCAATCATTAAAAAATCTCTCCTCATTCACAGGCTCCTGACAGCTGGTCGCTGGGGCCTGAATAAACGCAGCCAGTGCCGTGTGGATCTGGGGGGAAGATGCTCCATGTATCCCCAGCTACAGGGGGCTGTGCCACAGGGCCACTGTGGGCCCCCAGAAGCCACCTACCAGCTGGCCACCTCCCAGAGAAGCTGCTGCTGCCCCCTGTCACCCATGGGACCCCTGCCCAGGAACAATACCCTATTGAGGGGTTTGGGATGCTGGGAGTACTCACTAGCCTGCTTTCTCCCCTCTCCCTTCTCCGCCTCGTTCTCCCCTCTCTGCCCTCTCCAAGCCTCTCCCTTTTCTCTAACAGCCTATTTCCCAGCCAGACAGCCTTTTGCTGCGGTGTGCCCTCTTATCCTGCCATCACGCTTCACTGAGCCTGCTGTCCTGGGACTGGGGAGATGCTGAGCTGCATTCATTGTGACACAAAGTAAAAGCGGAGGGTTCCCAGCCTCACGAGCAGCAGCAGCACTCCAGCATTTAATGGACTTAAACTTCTCCTACAACCCACCTGTTTTCTGGGCTAGGTTTCTGGACACCTCCGCTTCCTTTCAGTGTGTCATTGGCTTGTAGCCAAAGCAATTTTTAATTCTTACATCAGCTGTGTAACCCTATATATTCCCTGCTGAGCCAGACTCTGTGTTACTGTTATTCCAAGGCTTCTGCAGATGCTCCAATTGCCAATAAAGTAAATTTTGCAAACGCTTTGCAGAGAAAAAGTGGAGGGGAAGGGGAAAGAGAAGAGAGAGTGAAATGGAAATCAGCTCTGGACTGATTACACATTGCTTGCTAATAAGCACAGGGGCTGGAAGTCAGGAAGAGGAAGGAGGGGGGAACCAGGGATAATTACGAGGCAGGAGGGAAGCCAATCCTACAGGCAACACCAAATGGAGCTCATAAGCAAACATCTGCTCTGAGATGTCTAAGGAGAGAGTGAGGCTTTGTGCAGTTTAAAGAAAGAGTCTGTCTTATATGTATTTAATGTTTCAGACACACTGGGTAAGAGAAAAGTTACAGAGCATTTAATGTTTTCTTGAAACAGAGCTCAAGACAAGAGTTCAAACTGCTTATCTGTTAAAAGAAAAAATGCTAAAAAGCTTCAATTTCTATGTAGTTTGTTTTTTGTGGGGTTTTTTGTTGTTGCTGTTTGTTTCTCTTTGTTTTTCTGGCTGTTTGTTTTGTTTTGTTTAGTTTTGTTTCAAATAAATATCTGTAATGATTCAGGAGTAAAAGCACAGTTCCCAGGGTACAAAATAGATTTCCTGGGAATTTCTACATAGCAAGAGTCACTGTCCTGTGAGTTTAGTGCTGTTGTGAAATGACCATCAAAATGGCATATCAGTGACACTGATGTGACACTGTTAGCATGCAGAACTAAAAGAGAGAGGCAGGTTTATACTGCCAAGTTACAACAGTTCATACTGCACATTAAAAGACTGCTACTTTTGCACCTTACAAAATTACAACCTCTCTTAAATGCTTCCCCTTCCCTTCCCTTCCCTTCCCTTCCCTTCCCTTCCCTTCCCTTCCCTTCCCTTCCCTTCCCTTCCCTTCCCTTCCCTTCCCTTCCCTTCCCTTCCCTCCCGTTCCCTCCCCTCCCCTCCCCTCCCCTCCCCTCCCCTCCCCTCCCCTCCCCTCCCCTCCCCTTCCCTTCCCTTCCCTTCCCTTATTGAAGCTGACTTCCTCACAGCACATTCTTTATTTTAAAAGTTCCTTTCCATTTCAAATAGCTCTTTAGATCTAAGAGAAGTGGGCTGTGATTAAAATGAAATATTGTACTATTTATTTGGCAATTTGTAATGGCAGGAACATGACAACTGTTCTCAGTGTCACCCAAAATTTCTTTCATAGTTGCAAGCTCTGAGCAAATCCATGTACTTTGCAATTTTCAATCCTGGGTGTAAGGATTACAGAAGGGAGTCAGGGGCTAAGAGAGGTGGAATACTGTGCCCAGTGACCAGCCACTCTGAGATGAGAGTCTGAGAGTGAAATAGGGGATTCTTGAAATATAGATAACTTTGCTGATGGTGTCAGTGAATCTCATTTGGGACTGCTGCTTGCAATGCCCAAGTCAGATAATGACTGATGCATGCAAGCACGCTCCTCTTCAGATCAAGTTGTTTCTTAGAAGAGCTTTCATTTTGAAATGGGAAAGCAGCTGTCTTTTTAAAAAACGTTAAAATATTAATTTGTTTTCAAGCATTTACACTGCTTGCTTATTATCTGCACTTCTTGTACCTTGGGGAGAGCTCTGTTTTAGTCTTTTTACTGATTCTCTACATGTTGTACTCTTTTGCCAGTGGGCTGGGAAGAGAACACTGTATGGTACCATTTGTATTTTAAAATAAATGAATATTTGTCTTGGAAAAATAAACTGTGGAGAAATACTTTGATTGTTTTTAGAATGTCCTCAGAAAATTCAATTTGCAGGTGAAATCTGACTCAGAAGAACCCATTTCAACTCACATTAGAAAATAGTGCTAGAACTGAATTTTAACAATCACTACTAGAAATCGTAGAAGTGTTGGTCAGTAGATCAAATTCATTGCTAAATTTATGCATACATTCTGAGCAATAATCAAAGGACTGTTATGTCCCAGAAATTTCCAGTAAGGAAGGGAAAAAGCACTTGTAATAACTTTAAGGTCTATTGTCCTACAAGGTCAATTTTTTTATGTCTTGCACTGAAGTTTCATGTAAGAAACCATAACCAGTAGCTTGCAGAACTGCCAGATAACTTGTATTTTTAAATCACACAATCACAAAATCACAGAATATAGGAGTTGGAAGGGGCCTCTAGAGATCATTGAGTCCAACCCTCCTGCTAACGCTGGTTCCCTACAATAAGTTGCACAAGAAAGCATCCAGGCTGGTTCTGAATGTCCACAACTTCTTTGTGCAGCTTGTTCCAGTGCTCTGCTACCCTACAGAAAAGAAAATCTTCCTCATGTTCAGACAGAACTTCCTTTGTTCCAGTTTGTGCCCAGTACCTCTTGCCCTGTCACTGCACACTACTGAACAGAGCCTGGCCCCATCCTGTTTTCACCCTCTCTATAGAAGATAGGATCCCCTCTTAGTGTTCTCCAGTGTTCTCTTCTTGCAGTCAGTAATACATACACAGAACAGTCAAATCCTCTCATGTTTTACCCACGAGCAGTGGGCAGAATTCCTTTTTCTCTGCAGAAAAAAAAACCTCAGCACCTGCAAAAGGAGGACCATATTTTACAATGTAAAATGAGGATGGGATTTAAGAAAAATGAGTACATCCTCTTAAAAAGAAAAAGAAGAAAAACACACTGGCTTTGCTGTCTCCCAACACACCACAGGCACATTTTGCCTTCTGATAACAGGTCAGAGAGTTTTGGGATGATAGCATCAGTAAAATTGTAGCCCTAAAAAGGAATCAGAAAAGGATATAACTTGAGAAGCGCATAACAGGTTGAGATTTCTCACTACTGATAAATCACCGTTGCTACTTTAGTCACAATGACATCAGCACAATCCCCTATAAAAATACTTGAAAAAAGGGGGATTATAAAAAGGAGGGGAATCAACTTTTTACAAAGGTAGATAGTGATAGGACAAGGAGGAATGGTTTTAAGCTCAAGGAGGGAAGCTTCAGATTGAATGTCAGGGGGAAGTTCTTTACAGAGAGAGTGGTGAGGTGCTGGAACAGCTGCCCAGAGAGGCTGTGGATGCTCTGCCCCTGGAGGTGTTCAGGACCAGGTTGGATGGTCTAGTACCAGATCTGGAGGTTGGTGGCCATGCCTGTGGCAGGGAGGTTGGAACTTAATGATCCTTGAGGTCCCTTCCAACCCAAGCCATTCTATGATTCTATGAGTAAGACCCCAAGGTCCTCCACAATTGAAAGGAATTGAAAGGAAAATAGTCCCGTAGTCATTTCAGCTGGGCTTCAAGGAAACAAACAAACAGAAGCCAACAAGAAGAAAAGGCAAAAATAATGTTTCAGTGGCAAATGTCCCATTTGGGACCACAGCAAAGCTGCTAATTTGGGACTCGCTGTCCTTTGTTGCCACTGTACAACAGTTGTTCACACAGGCCTGAGGCTAGCCCTAGCTTGTGATGTGTCTGTGTTTAGTTACACTAATGTGGAGACCTGGGTCAATTTGACACAAATTTTTGTTTCAGCTCAGTAGGCTTGTGAGAACATGAGAGAGCTGTGGATGGCAGTAGGAGTGCATGTGTATGGCTCATGGCTGTCTGGAGATGGGACTGTGGAAGGTCCCAAGGTTTCCATCCTGCCTGTTTTCCTAATAGCAACTGCAAGTGCAGCACAGGGGAAGACTTCAGCTGATTAATTACCAAAAGTATTGTTTGCCATGCCTCAAGCATCTGCATACCAGCCAGCCTGGTGGGAGTGCTGACAGTGCTTGCACAGCAGGACTTATGTCATGGAGGAGCCATCCAGATCTGCTGAGGCTGTTGTGTTGAAGCCAGTGGCAGTCAGTGCCTAGCCAAAACCAGGTCCTCCCTTGTTTGTGGCAGGACTGAAGTCAAATCAGTGAGCTTTAGCTTCTGTGATTGTAAAATGATGGATGTTTCAAGGAACATGAAGCTTAATTAATGTTTATAAATATCAATTTAAGGGAAAAATCCTCCATCCTCCTATCTAAAACTCTCTTGTCAAATATTAGGCTGCCAGTGTCAGTCAAACATGTTTCATCTTTCTTCTTTTACTGTGCAACATAGAAAACCTCCTATGTCTTCACTGATGGTGACACATTTCTCTGACATCAGGTGCTGCCTGCTGTTTGGTTATCCCAGGGGAAGGAGGAGCCTTGGTGCTGGACTGTGCATGGCATAGATGACCTGGCACAACTTGGGATGTGTCTATCATGGAATACTCTGTTTTTCCCAAAATAAATCAGCTACTTCCTATCCAGTGTGCACACTTTCCAATTGCACCTGGTTACATGCTCCAATTAAAAGAGAGAGTTAAAAAAGAGGTTAATGATCACTAGCACGACTATCTTGCCATCCAACCTGGTGGCACAGTAGAGCCTCAAGTCCTTAGTACAGTACAGAGGAAGTGGGAAGTCATCTGCTCCATCACTGGCTCTTACTGGAACACTGGCGAATCTACTTGGCTGTCTCTCTGTGCAAGTCACTCCAGAAACAGCTTTCAACTGTCAGTAACAGGCATCAGAGGTGCAGGCAGCATTGCTTCATGCACTCCTTGCCCCTTGGATGGACACCTGGCACATATCTCTGTCACATAAGCCATACAGAAGTTCTCTACAGAAGTCATTTGCATGGGGCATTATATGTAGGGGCTGCAGCTAACCAGAGACTATGTCAGCAATACTTGCCAGATAATTTTGTTGCATCCTAGGCCATCTAGTTCATCACTTCCCTAAGGAAGTATTAATGTTTTATTCTTGATCAGTATTTATCTGATGTGTCCTCCAAGATCTCCAATGTCAGCAACTTTCTAATTGCCTCTGAGGGCAATCTAGCCCAGTTCCCCTGCTAGGAAATATTAGAACTGAGACAGGGGAGGTTTGGGTTAGATATTAGGAGGAGGTTTTTCACACAGAGGGTGGTGAGGCACTGGAACAGGTTGCCCAAGGAGGCTGTGGATGCCCCATCCCTGCAGGCATTCAAGGCCAGGCTGGATGTGGCTCTGGGCAGCCTGGGCTGCTGGCTGGTGACCCTGCACACAGCAGGGGGTTGGAACTGGATGAGCACTGTGGTCCTTTGCAACCCAGGCCATTCTGTGATTCTATGATTTCTCACATTTTGGCTGAGTTTTTCCTGCTGTAACTTAAGATTCTGACTTCTTGGACTCCTGCCTTTCTTACTCCTCTTTGCAGCAGCCTTTTACTTGTTCGGAAACTATTTTCACAGCATTCTTCTCTCTTTAGGCAGAGTAAATCCAACATGCTCTAATTTTCTTCACACATCATGTTTTCTAGACTATTGTTTATTTCGGTTTCTATCCAATTGATCCATACCTTTTTTTGAAGGGGTACAGCTCTCTGCTGAGCTGTTGCAGAATTGAGTAAGAAGGACTCCTTTATGTGTTCTGTCTGCAAGGCTCCACTGCTTGCCTTATGATAATTTTTTTTCTCTTTCACAACAACATTGCAACACAATCTGGTTAGAGACATGACAACTCTAAATGCCTTCAGCAGAACAGCTACCGAGCCAGCTGCTCATCACCCTGTACTTGCACAGCTAGCTATTCCTGCCTGAGGGTGGGATCCTCAAAAGAGGAAATCATGGCCCAGTACTCTTGCCAAAGCAAAGATGGATCCTCATCTAGAGTGGGTTGTTTCACAGACACATTTAAGTTTGCACTCTGGGAATGATTCAGAGGCTTAGCTGGGTTTGGCTTGTGTGTCAAATTTGTTATTTTAATCTGTGTTCTAGTAGGAACTACCCCGATTCATGTTTTTGAGAGGTCAGGTTTGCTATAAAGTAATGCTGGGACTGTATAGATTTTATCAGTGGGAGCAAGGAAAATAAAAATATCTGTTGAATGACAGATTGCTACTCCTTTTGAGTAGGCACAGGAACATGACCAAGATCCCTTTCCATAGCATCTTCCTTTTGTTACTACTTCTGGATTTGGCGACCAAAGGCACAGAAAAATTATTTTGGGGAGGTTCCATTGCAGTGTCTTCATACAACATTTGTATGTTTTGCCTTTAATAAGAAAACTGATTGCCTCAGGAGAACAGGAAGGATGCTGGTATAAGAGTTACCATAGCAGAAAAGTGAAAAACAAAAGAATGAAATGGCTTTACTGTTTTTTCCCCTTTTTTCTTGCCTGTAGCCTCTCTGTTTTATCACAGGGGGGAAAAAAAATGGTGTCATCAGCTTTTTATTTGGACTTTTTTTTTTTATCATGGCTTTGATAACACAGGAAAAGGATAATGGGACACTCTGACCTTTGACTGAGAGCAGGATTGTCACGGAAGCATGAAAAAATAACATTCCTATGAAATACTGTCTCAGACTGCCAGAGCAAAGATAGGTTTTCAAACCTCTCTTTTCCCTCTGGTCCAAAGCCCATTTCCCAGAGCATCAAATACAATGTGGAAAGCAGCAATGATTCCTCTGACTTGGAGGAAAGAAATCCAAGTTGATGCGGGCCATAAGGAAGCACGTTGGTGTAATGTCATCTTCAGCTTCATCTCAGGGTGGTCAAAGAGTATTCAGATTGTTTGGGTAGGGGGATCTGGGGCCAACCACATGCCAGTTCTCCTTGGAGTGGTGGAAAGTGAGAGCTTTCTTCTCGCTATCAGGATTTCTCTCTCCAGCAGACTTGTCCCTTGACAGCTGCAATAGACTTGCCACTCACTCTCCAAGTAGTGAGCATGTTTTTCTGCAAGAATTCCTTTTCTTCACAGTGGGGGTAAGGAGACAATGGGTATTATATCATTTGTGTTCTACCTTTTTTGTTCCATGAGTTGTGCTAAATTTGAAGTTATTTCCCACATGAGTAATACCTGGATAAGTTATGGCTTACATAGGCCCAACAGTTGAAATGAAAAACAGATTGCTTTGCAGATTTGAATTATCCCCCAATATTTCATGATATATATTCCAACTTCGTAGGTTACTATTGTTATATATTTCATAGTTATGGTTGCCACAGTCTCAGACTTCTTATTATCTTCAAGTGCTATCCAGCTATAAATGCCAAAGCACTCCAGCAGCCAGTGTGTCCTGTTCCAGATGTGTAGTTCTGTGATCTGTGGATATTCAGCACTTAATGGCACTGAATAAAACTGAATTGCCATAATGCTATCTCAGAAGCCCCAGCTAGGCTATCGACAGTGAAAGTTTCATTTAATTCCTTGATTCAGCAGCCATTTCAAGATGTTTCCTGAACAATGCAATAAACAGAAAATGCAGTGATCAAATAGAATATTTAAAAGTCAATCAGGCTTGAAATCTAATTTTATCTAATTGGTTCACTACATTCACAAACACAACAGAATGACATTTAGAAAAACACAGCCATCCCATATAATTTCATGTTTACAAAAATCACAAGATGGATCTTTTTTAAAAAACTTCCTTGGTCTCATTTTAATACTTTACCTAATTGACTATCCCCTCTGCCACAGATTTAACACAGTCTTTTGGAATCCATCTAATTTCTACTGACATACAGTGCAACCTCAAAGCAACCTCAAACCTATCCAAAGCAACCTCATGTCATTCAGGTTCCAGTTTTGCATGCCCAAAGGAAAATCATATGTAAATTTATGGATCAAATTTTTCATCAAATTGTCAGTAATTGTTAGTAAAATTTCCATTTGGAAATATTGCTTCTCTGAAAGAGTGGTCAGGCACTGGAATGGGCTGCCCAGGGAGATGGTGGAGTCACCAACCCTGGAGGTGTTCAAGGAACGTTTGGACATTGTGTTGAGGATCATGGTTTAGTGAGAACTATTGGTGATGGTTGGACTGGATGATCTTGTGGCTCTTTTCCAACCTTGGTGATTCTGTGATTCTAATTCTTGCATAAAAGTGTTGAGTAAGGAGTTACACACAAGACAGCACTAAGTTCCATTGGTCTTACAGAAAGCCAAGGGCTGGTTCTTCATATTCTTTAATTCTCTTTATAGTTTCCTTGTTAATGAACTATCTACACACACTGAGATATGCATCAGACCCGTTTATAGTGATCTGTCAAGCTAGTGGTATCATTGCAAATTTCCAAGGTTCTTTTCTGAAATAGGAATTGTGCTGCAACATAAATTGATATGCAGCCTTGTGCAGATAACAGGCGTATTGCTTGTTAGCACAACTAAAAAAGAGTAATAACTGAATCAATAAATATTAGAAGAGTTTTTTAAAAAGTACAAGTGGCAGAGGTCATACAGAGTAAGTTTGTGAAGAAACTTTTCTTGACTAAAAGAAAGAAACCACTGCAGCACAGAAGTATAAAAATAAATGTAGTGCTGAATGACATATATGAACTGTGTTAACGCCAAATTCCAGAGGACCTTCATTGATGGAAACTTGAAATCCCTGGAAGCTACTGTGGAACCCAACACTACAGGGATCTTACCTACAAGGCACACTGCAGTGGCATAACAGAGCAGCTCTGGATGAGCACCTCTTGGGACAGTGCAGAGATCTGTAAGGTGAGTTGCTGGACACACTGCTTTGCTTTTCATATCACAGTACGTTTGGAGCTACCAGGGCGGCCTGCACAATAACACCATGGTCTGCACAGCCATGGCCAAGTTCCAGAAGGACCAGTGTTGTGGCACGTTTTAATGAGGAACATTTAACTCCTACAGGGAATAAGGCTACACATAGTTAAATTAGTTAAATCTTAAAAAGGTACATCAGAAGGTATATCAAAAGACAAGGGATGGTGTTTTTCTGCAACTGCTGTGTGCTTTTGGAGGATACATTTATAGAAGAGAGACAATGCCACGTTTCTTACTGAAAAAGGCTAAGCCAGGACTTTCTTCTTCTCTGTAACAAATAAGGTCAGGTATTTTCCAATTGGTTCACTACATTCACACTAGACAGCCCTTAGAATGGAAAGAAAGTATTGTTTGATAGTCAGCAGGCAGTCAGGAGCAATACTTTCTGGGGAAGTGTGAACAACTTCATTTGCCTGAGAAGAACATTGGCTCTGACATCCCATGATGACAATTTAAATATCACCATTAACTGTTCCAGGCAAAGTAATTTGAGTAGAAACACACAGCTTTGTCCTTAATCCAGAGTTGATGGATACGATAAAGATTAGAGATGGCAAATATCTATTGTGTCATCCTTTGCACTTACTGAAAAGCCAGCCTATGTGGGTGATTTTCTAATGCATTTACATCCCAATTGCTGCCATATCTAGTCTTATGCAAAGCCTCCTCTTGCACAGGCTCTTCCACCAGCAGCACACCCATCAAAAAAAGAAAAAAAAAAAAGAAAAAGAAAAGAGAAAACACCCATCCTAAATTTGTCATAGGATTTCAAAGGCAGTGTTACCCACCCCAGGTCTGCGCTCAGCAGGTACTGGCTGTACCCCTTTGGGGGCAGATCCAGCCTACTTAGGATGGGCCTTTGGGACTGGGAGGGCTGTGATTAAGCAAAGGAAAAGGAACAACGTGACCTTAAACATAGATGGCTCTTGTATGGGTGTTTGCTGTGATTATCTTATGTAAAAGCAGCATGAGGAAAAGCCTGGCCAGACCCCCTGTGCTGCTGTAACAGCCCTGCCTGCTTGCTGCACGGTAGGGATCAGATATCCCATGGAGGTACAGCAGTATTTGATGTACTCTGAAACACAGTCCAGAATCACTCTTTTAGAAATCTGATATGCTTTTAAAATCCTCAGGTCTCCCATTACTAAACTCAAGAGATGTAAGTAATGGCTTTCCTTAATCAATTTACTTGTCTGGAGAATGTTTAAGTCCACACCTGCGCTGCCTGTTGAACCAGTGATCTGCTGGCTTGTATAAAATTGTATTTTAGTTTTTTAAAAAAACTTATTTTGGTGTGTTTGAGTGCCAAATCCTGGGGACACAATGTTTCTCTTGACACTGCTTCTGTGTTGTCTCACATCAGTGAATCTGGCCCCTCTAATACCCAATAAAGTCAAAATTTTGCTTATGCTTTTAATGCATAATTCCAAATGTCACTCAGTGATGGATCAATTCTTTGAGCATCTACACTTGGGTG
The DNA here is from genome assembly GCF_026119805.1 of Tympanuchus pallidicinctus. NCBI lineage: Eukaryota > Metazoa > Chordata > Aves > Galliformes > Phasianidae > Tympanuchus > Tympanuchus pallidicinctus. The sequence continues at coordinate 11,261,605 of NW_026294749.1, read as the reverse complement.
GCTATTGCTTTTTGCTGTGTTGACTTCATACCAAGATTCTAGCCTGTAAGAATAGAAGCAAAGTTTTCAGTTAGTGAGATTTTATGCCTCCTCTGAGGAATCACAGAACTGTAGGGGTTGGACCTCTGGAGATCATTGACTCCAAGCCCCCTTCTAAAGCAGGTTCCCTACAGTAGGTTGCACAGGAAAGTATCCAGGCAGTGTTCTGAATATCTCCAGAGGATGCTCCACAACATCTCTAGGCAACTTGTTCCAGTGCTCATCCTAAGTTAAAGTTTCTCCTCGTGTTTGTCTGGAATTTCCTGTGTTCCAGTTTGTGCCCATTGCCCTTCGTCCTGTTTCTGGATTCCACCGAAAAGAGCCTAGCCCTATCCTCTTGACAGCCATTCTTTATATTTATAAGCATTGGATTCACCCACATTTATAGTCAAACTGCCCTGAGGCACGTCATGCATTTATGTAAATATTTTCAGCAATACTTGTCAGCAAAAAGTTGGAAGTAATTGTTATTAGAAAAATCAGTAGGATTAATTCGCTAGATGAAGAGTTTCTGCTATGAATTGCTGGGGCACTGTCTGTGAGCACTGTCTCAGAGAAGATGAACTGTTCAGCCTCCCATAGGTAGGATGTTTTTCCCCTTGAAAGTTCTGTTATCTGCAGCCAATCCTGGCTGGATTGGCAAAATTGAAGCCATTCCAAGGCAGAAAACTCACTGTGCTCTGAGGCTGAAAACTGTGATCACGAGGCAGTGCAAATGGGGGTGCAAGGTACTCACTGAAGGGAAGCAACACCCTCTCCTGATGCCATCAACAAAAAGCAGAACCATGTGCAGCTGCTTCTTTTGGAAAGAGCAGAGCCAAAAGCAGCCTGATCATACTACAGTGGGGTAAAAAATGCTACATGGATTGCAAACTCTAGCAAAGCCTCCAGCATATGGTTTGAGAAAATTAACTACATAACTTGCACATGCTAAGAAGTGAAGCGGAAGCTTAAGCTCTTTTTTCCTGTTTCTCACATGAAACAGGAATGATATCTTTTATTTCTTATTTCTTTCATTTACACCAGTGTATCTGTCAGGGAACAGACAGGAAAGAGGGATGATACCTTTAATGGGGGACTTAGTTCTCATTGGATTGGATTAATTTTGTTTAAAAGAGTATCAAGATAAAGTAGGACTGATCAGGCAATGGCAGAGTAAAAAAAAAACAACACATTAAGACGCATAATGAGAGATGAGAAGATATAAGGGTTAAACTGAAAGGTGCTGTGAGCCCTGAAATTGCCATACTTTCCCTTATCTGAGTCAAAAATCATATACTATTTGCTTGAGTGATTTAATCTGACTAGATTGAGGATGAGAATGGGCAGTTAGATCCTATGAGATTTTTCATCCTATAGGTACAAATGCCCTTCATCAGAGAGATCAATGAAGTGTAGTGATGACTGCAGTGTTGAAGAGTATCACTTCTCCTGTTAACTGGACTTCCCTCAACAGTTCAGACTGAATAAAACAAAAACAAAATCATTCATCCCATAGACAACCTCTTAATTGGGCCTAATTGCCTGCTGTGTTAATTGGACAGTAAGTCTTATTTGATCAAAGATTTATTTTCAGATGTGACCTTAGGTTAGTAAAACTGTGGTACAATCAGCAATATATTTGTTATGCATATTTTATCCAGCTTGCTTTCTTAATAAAATCCATAAATAGTCCACAGAATAAGTTTATTCCATTAAGCAATGGCACGGCTCATGAACTTTGTAGGCACAATTATCCCTAGGCAAGAAATCTTCAAGGTATTGAATTCTACTTCAAAATTAATATCAAATTCCTTCACAGAATGCTAAAGCCATTTACGACACAGCTATCGCTCAGCCATTTGATGAGTTATGGATCTAGGAAACGAATTTAGCACTTTGCAGCAGAATTCTCAAAGTTTAATTTATTTTTTTTCTTAAAAAAAAAAAAATCAGAAGTATTCAGACTCATTTAATTTTCATCTACAAAAAAACTGGGGGAAAAGAACTGGGAAGAAAGAAGAAATGTGAGAAAAACACATAGGTCTCATTTCAAAATGATGGGAGCTCTCAAAAGCCAAAGTATTAGAATTTTTTTCCCCATACTGAAGGCAAGAATAAGGAAGAGATGGCATACAACCTCAGGTGTAGAATCATCAAACCAGAATCATTTAAGTTCTAAGGGACTCTTAAAGATCATCTAGTTCAACTCCCCTGCAATGAACACCTACAGCTGGATCAGGTTGCTCCAGCCTGACCTCGAATGTCTCCAGGACAGGGCATCCATCACATCTCTGGGCAACCTGTTCTAGTGCTTTGCTACCCTTACCGTAAAAAACTTTTTTGTTATATCCATCCTAAATCTCCCTAGCTTTGGTCTGAAACCATTTTCCTTTGCCCTATAACAACAGATCCTGATAATGAGTCTGTCTCCCTCTTTCTCTTTTCCAGTCTAAGCAACCTTTTCCCTCTCAGCCTGTATTGACAGGGGAGGTGTTCCATCCCTTGAATTTTTTTTTGTAGTCCTCCTCTGGATGTGCCCTAACAGGTCCACATCTCTCCTGTAATGAGCACTGCACATCTGGATGCAGTACTCCAGGTGAAGACTCACTATGTAGTATTTCAGGTGAAGTCCATTTCCTGAGGGCAATTTAGAATAATGTGAAGTCAATTGCCTGAGGTCAATTTGGAATAACGTGGATATTTCAGGATCATCCAAGATTTGCAGTGAACTCTAGGACGCCTTCTCCAAATGCATGTCCAAAGTCTGCAAATACATCTTTCACAGTAAAGCATGGCCCTTGCTGCCAACCTCCCAACACATGCATGATGGAATTAAACTTTTCCAATAACAGCAGCCTTGTGATCTCCACAGTGAATTCTGAAGTGACTGACAGCAAAAATGAACATACTGTGCATCCTGAAGGCTGCCTGAAAATTAACTACAGTGTGGTCTTCACCAAGAAAGCAGTGAGCTTGTGCAGTGTGCTAAGCAATCTCCCGTTGGGTTTCTGGAATGAAAATTTTCTGAGGTCTGGTGGATTTGTAAGGAATAATTATGCAAGTGATGCTTGAGAACACAGAGGTTTCACCAAAGATTTGAGAAGAACAATTTTAGAGGGGTGAAAGAGGCATTTGAGTCCAAAACAAGATGGGCATTGATAGGTGAAGCAGGCTTCCCTCTGGAACTTCCCAACAGTTGGGATCTTCTTGTGGCACAGCAGTCTAAAGGTGATGGTTGATGAGAGCAAAAACAAAAGAAGATAGCAGAAACTTCACATGCAGTTTAAATAAAGTTGTGTATTACATGATCCCACCCTTTTGAATTTTGAGCTTACTGTACTGCAGCACTGAATTATTTCCTTCATGATCTACTAAAATCTTAGTAGATCTTAGTAAAATCTTAGTGTGTTTTTTTGCTACCTCATTCTCTCTTGGATATACACTCACCCTCATAATTTTGCATCTTTTTGATTAGCTTTGATATGTAATATAATCTAGCTTCATGAACTACCATTCATGTAATTCCATAAAGCAGACTGACTGAGGATATCTTAGTAAATTGCATGAGGTCTTTTTTTTCCCCCAATTCTAATCCAAGCAGCTGGAAGTTAACAATGTGCAAAAACTTCAGAGCTTCTAGCTAGTCTTTGCACTGTGGAGTTTGATCCCTACCAACTCAGTCCTTATGTAGTGCAAGAGTACATTAATGGATGCAAATAACAAGCTCTTGGGTTGAATATTTAAACTAACAACTTTACTGCAATTCCATTCTGGCTCAAGTAAGTCTGAGTGCATTAAAAGAAGGTGGTCATTACCAGTCCTAAAAAACACAGTGGTGATGCAGCTATCTGCTGTCTGCACGATTGGCTTCAGATGCAGTGCTAGATCATCACATCCCCAGGAAAAGTTCTATAATGTTTTCACCCCTTGGAAGTAAGTACTTATTCCATTTTCCCAGTATCTGCAATAATCCAGAGGGACAATAATGTAGCAAAGGAGCTTCAATAATTTATAAGAAGAAGCATATGATGTCAGCAGTAGGTATTATGGCTCAGTAGTTTGTGTTATCCCCAGTCCATTCCTCTATGAAGACATTTCTCCTAATTAGGTCAGATATAGATTCATTCCTTGGGTTAGGCTATAATTCTAAGCACTCTTGTGCTGTCAAACACTTGGTTTGTTTGATCAACAGCTTTTTTTTTGCATTTCTTATGTTGTCCCATTGATTAATTTTTTGGCTTACATGCATATTGTATCATACTGACTCATCATGAAGAATGGTGGAGAAAAACATAACAGATGTAACATAAAGCAATGACCAAAGAAAGAGGAGTAACTTTCTGATCAATAAGCTAATCAATTTGGTGGGATGGAAAGGTCGGTTTGCAGGCATGATTTATTTTCACCTTAGACAATGCATGAAGACTCTCACAATTATGAATCTCGTGTGTCTGACTTTCCAGAAATCTCCAGTGTAAATGAGTGCATGTAGGTCGTGTTGTACAGATGACTGATGGCTGATGCTTTTCCACGATGCTGTCTGTGGACATGCACTGCAAAATGTAAGGAGCCTATACATTTACATAGTTCCCCTGGGCTGGAAGAGGGAAGGGGCTGGAAGTGTTCTCTTTTTCTCTTTTATTGAAGAGACTTGGTTTCCATCCACAAAAGACCTGGCTCAGTCAGTGTCATTCTGCATATCTGACATCAGTCTGTGCTTGGGGAGACCTGGGCTGCAAGACAGAGCCCACACATCAGATATTGCTCACTAACAGGACTATCAGGCTCTTCTGAACAAAAGCACTATAAAGATGACTTGTTTTTAATGTACTTCAAGGGACTGTCACTCACTATGTCTGTGTGACAATGACCATTATTTTCTTCAATGGGTGCAGGGTACAGTAACAGAAAGCCCTCCTTTCTTTCTATTGTCCAGGAGTCTGAGTATATCCTATCATTTACAACAAAGATTTATTGAAATTCATGATGTGAAAACGTGGGTGGGGTCCTTCAAAGTGTTTTTAATGAGCTTCTGAGATTACAGCTATGGCAGAAGTGATCAGCATCAAGAGACAGAATTCACTCCAAGTTTTCACTCATGCTTGTTGGTTGAGTATAGCCAGAAGCCCTGAGGATCCCCTGTTAGCACATCACTGGATTTATAGCTGTCAGGTCAAAATCCCACTCTGATTATTTGTCTGGGAGAATTTTCAGTTCCTCATTTCGAATTTCCAAAGGATGGACAGCAATTTGTCTCAGTACCTTTGTTCTTTCTTCTTCACAGCCACATACTAAAACCAGGATGTTTTCCTGTCAGCTGTTAGTACTTGACATAACATTCTCCAACCCACCTTGTCCTCTTCCACTGTCTTTTGCTTTGTCTGAGATTGCAGATCTTATATAACCCGAGATAGCTGAGTGCCTCAAAGAGAAGTCAGAAATCACTGTCAGGAGACAAAGCTTGACTGCATATTAGCAAATACTCAAGCAGTTTTGCGTATCTCATGAGTCTAAGCCTCTTCATGTTTTCTGATGTTTTAACAAGTCAAGATTTAAAGAGAGAATTGAGCAATAAAAAGGGAGATAACAAAAGCTACCATCATAAAAATCAGCTTATGACTTTTTCTAAGGGACAGATTGTTTTTAGGATCCTCAACACAAACTTTCATCTCTTCTGTCCTGTAAGTGCAGTGACCCTTCCTGGTATCCAGATGTTTCCTCTATCTTCCTTCACCAGCTCATCACTTTTTGCAGCATTTGCTTTTCAAGGGGCAGTTTTTTTCTTTTTCTCTACTTTGTTTAAATATAACCCCAAACTCATTAAAAAAGCATGTTTAAGAAAAAGTACTTTCCCTATTGAGGAAAAAGAAATCCAGGTTACATTTTACTAATTACAGAGTTCTAGGGGGATAATAGAAATATTCTATGTGGAAATAAGCCAGAGGGAAAAGTGCTTTTAGTCTTTGCTGTCCCAAGTGTGATTCATTTGCACACCCTCTGGTCCATGCTGCCTGCTGTCACCCTCTCTTGCAGCCCATAATTTCTTTCTATGCTTCTGGATGCCTCCTTGCTCACTGGGCTTCAATGCTTGTCCTGCCTATTTCATCTCTTCAAAGTCCTCCATAAATGAAGTTACTTCCTCCTCGTGAAATGCAAAGGAAAAAATTCAAACAATATTCAGAGATGCCTCATCAAAAGGGAGAAAACTGCCATAAAGTGGAGCTACTACAATTATTTACCATATTAAGAAACTACATTAAAAAAAAAAAAAGACAAAAAAGACAAAAAAAAACACCCACTGTTGCTAAAGTTGTAGGCCTTAAAAATCAAGAGTTTGAAAATCCTATTTGAACATCCAGCCATCTGTTCTTCCCTTGCACAGACACATTCTACTTTAGTATTTGTCATATTCATACTTACAAATAATGCTGTATCATACACTTTTTAAGAAGCTCATTTTGATAAATAGACAGGTGATAGACAGACAGATGGACATGCATAATAAGCCACAGGATTTAGATCTTCTGGCTGGACATAACTTATTCAAAACTAAGAACTTCACTGCTGGGTTCCTGTCTATGGCCAGCCTGGTTGGTTCATGTTTTAGGCTAGGTTTACTGCTAAGGCAAACTCTGTCCATTAAAAATCTCTTACTTTTAAGCATTACAAGCTTGATGACTCCCCTAATGACACCTAAAGAGCTGGAGAGTAGCACTGCCCAACTTTGGCTATATGACATCTAATAAGTGTAGCCTTTTCTCAGTATTAGGCCTATTGAGGACTTTTTAGTTAATTAAGCAATTTCTTTCTGCAGCTTCCTGAGGTGGAGGAGCAGAGGGAGGTGCTGGGCTCTGCTCGTGGTCACTGATGACAGGATGGGAACAGCACAGAGTGCCAAGGGAGGATCAGACTGAGCACTGGGAAACAGTGCTTTTCTGTGCTATGAGGGTGATCACATTGAATAGTAATTTCTGGTCTGAGCATGTTGAAATAGAACTGCTTGTTAGCCTGACTGGAGAAGTCAATTTTCATAGCAGCTATTATTCCTGGGAAAAAAAAAAACCACACACAGAAAAACCAAACCACTGTCACCCCTACCACTAACAGGCCAAAAGCAAAGAAAACAATCACAAGGTGTGGCAGAGGTATCATGATGTGGTTCTTGCAGGTGTGTTTGCACAGGAGACAGAAGCATCAATAGCTACGTGTCATTTTTATTCTCTAAATCACCACCAACGTACTCTTTGAAGAATATAGGTTTTTTTGTTTGTTTGTTTGCTTGTTTTAAACAGGGGCTTCTAATGAGGTACTGTTAATCTCAGAATTATAGAATCTTAGAATCATGGAATCATAGAATCATAGAATGGCTTGGATGATGACCTCAAGGATCATCAAGTTCCAACCCCCCTGCCATAAGCAGCATTACCAGCAGCTAGACCAACCACTACATCAGATTGCCCAGGGCCGCATCCAAAGTCACCTTAAGCACCTCCAAGGATAGGACATCCACAACCTGTCACATCTCTGGGCAACCTGTTCCAGCACCTCACTGTTGTCTCAGTAAAAAAATTTCTCCCTGACATCCAATCTAAATCTCTCTTCCTTTAGATTAAAAGCATTCCCCCTTGCCCTATCACTATCTACCCCCTTGTCCTATCACTATCTACCTGAATACGAAGTTGCTTCCCCTCCTTTTTATAATCCCCTTAAAATGTCTCCTTGCAGCCTCCTCTCTTCCATGCTGAACAAGCCCAGCTCCTTCAACCTGTCTTCATAGGTGAGGAGCTCCAGACCTCTGGTCATCTTCACGGCCTCCTCTGGACCCTCTATGACAGCTCCACAACTTTCCTGTATTTGAGGCCCCAGTCTTGGATGTGGTACTCCAGGTAGGGCCTCACAATTGTTGTGCACCCCTCTTCTGATGGGGTCCATTGAGTACCACTGACAGCCACAGCTTTTCAAATATAAGCAATCACATCAGCCAGCTTCCTTAGGACCCTGGGATGCATGTCATCCAGCCTAATGGACTTGTTCACATTCAATATCATGAGTCAATTTGGTTTTGAATCCTTTGTGGGAAACCAGAGGACAACGGCATGGCTTAGACACTTATTGTGGCTATTACCTCAATATGACCAATAGTCCCTTGCAGTGCACAGCCTCCACTTTTCAGCAGTCAGCACTGACATCAGATGATGGTGCAGATGACGGTATGGGCACACTAGACTGTTTACATGATAGAATCCTGTATTACCTTCTTTAAGGAGCTAGAACTCAGTTGAGACTTCTTCAGTACCACACTGGATGTCTAAGTGCTACACATTACCTGGTGGGACAAGGCCCTTTACAAAAGCATGATGGAAGTGTATGAAGGAAGCAAATTGCAACACACAAGGGTAACAAATGCAGTAGTTCTACAAAAACAATGCATTCATTGCAAGTCCCTCTTGGCATACCTATTCTTTAGCTATTTACAGAGAAATTACATACGAAAAGCAGACTGCACTGATTTCCCTTGCACTGGAGAAGCTTAAGCCACAGTGCCCTTGTCCATGGAGTGAGAAACATTACTCAGCCATAATGCTGCACTTGGGCTTGTGAGAGGTGTGCCTGCTGAGGAGAGGGGGGTAGTAGGATGAAACAGTGCTGTTGAAAGCAGGTCATTTGGGGTCCAGAAAAGATCCATAGAGAAAAGGGATGAGAGGGAAGAAAATTAAGGCATATTGTCGAGATTTTAGTACAGAAACCACTGGCTGGATCACGCAAAGATGAACTGAATACTAAAGAAGAAGGGCATGGATGAGAAATAATCATATGGCAATCCAGTCTGACCATTTGGATTAGATACACCCAGCCAGGTAAAATGGCAAGGAATAAAACAGAAAGCAGAAATTCTTTTCATAGAGGAAGTCTGCAGCTCTGCCTCCTTCCCCTTACTGGTTTTTGCAGTGGATAAGTGCATTCTAAGTGACAGCAGAGAGTCTTAGTCCAATTTTAAATGAATGCTGTAAAGTGGGCTTTTGACAACTTATTAAAAATTCAAGTATAATTCCAAACCCTCGGGTTACTTGATTTTATAGTTAACATATCTCTGTGTGAATAGCAATACATGATGTCTGTCAGCAAGCCAGCCACAATAGCCCTAGGCTGATTTTCCAAAAATAAAATAGTAGTCTATATCTGTCAGGATTGTGCTGGTGCCATGCTGTATGCAGGCGTTTCTTTAGCTTGATAACTCACATATAGTTGAAATGTGTCTAAGAGGTGGCTGAAGCAGTCTTGGAAACTGAAAGAAACTCTGTTCTTTTCTCCATTGTGGCACAGGCAGAGTTGCTACCGATAATGGCCTTTCAAAACTCAGGTTATGTCAGAAGAGAACAGAGTAGTCACAGTATACACGTTAAACACACAGACTAAAAAAAAATGATTATTTCTAAGAGAAGTAATATAAAGGAAATGAAGGAAATTATATGCTTCAACAGATCACCTACTCCGATTGTGACAGAGATGTAAAGATGACTAAGTTAATGAATGTTTTGGTATTGGAGAGCTGGCACAAATATAGCCCCTCTGGGTTTTGTTTTCTCCACCTGTAAGACAGGGAATAATGTGCATTTCATACCTGTGGCTTGGTTTGCAACTGTAATTGTGTTTGTGCAAGCACTTATACAAAATGAGTGTAAAGTGTGAATATGTTTACTGAAATAAGGAGGTCAACTGTTTAGTTTTTAAGGTGTTTTTTTTTTTTTTATAAATATAAACTATAATCAATTGTAGAATCAACAGAATTATTTTAGCAAAAAAGACACTCAAACTGGCATGTGCACTGAATGCAAAGTACTCTTTACTCCATATAACTTTCTTATTTGGGTAAGCTTTTATTTTCTGCTCACCTACACCCACCCCTTGGTAATCTTGCCCAACTCATACACATGTGTGCACAGTATTTGAATACTTGTTACTGTGCATATCTCTCTGGATTTCAACACATACATATTTGTGCATATCTCATATAAATGCATGTGACTTCTAATTAGGCTGATAGCTGGACTGAAGGTTCTTCTTTGGAAAAGAGAATGAGCAGAAGTACCACTTACTTTGCAAGTGTTTCCTGTTTTGTCAGTTTGGAGACCTACACTCACAGCCCAAATCAGTCATATAATACATCTATAGTACATGTATTAGTATCTGTAAGTATAACAAGAACATCACAGGGAGCATTTAATTTATAGTTTTATTTTTCTCTTGCAAAATTACTGAATTGTGAAAAAGTTACAGAGCTGTTCTATTTTGAATATGGGAAATTTCAGTACAAAACTAACTGTTTAATACTCTTCCTTACAGAATGCCATTGCCTACATTTCAATTAAGAGGATGTATGAAAAAAAAAAACAAAAGCTGAGACGATGGAATGCAGTCAATTTTAGAAATGGTAAAGTGACAGTTTGATTTTGCATTAAATGCAGCTGACCACTAAGGAAAATGGAGCCTCTGTCTACTGTGGTCACATTCTGACATGAATCTTCTCGCTCTGACACTGTTAGTAAGATTTATACACTCTGTGAAAAGCAGAGCAATCTTATCATATAGTCTGATGCATAAACTGATCAAATTTAATGCAAAACAATTTTTTTTTCTTGGATAATACTATTCTCTTCTGGATCTTAGTTTCTTTGATGGGACCAATTTTCACAAAGTCACGGAACTGCAGGGGTTAGAATGAGCCTCTGGAGACCATCGAGTCCAATCCCTACACTAAAGCAGGCTCCCTACAGTAGCTTGCACAGGAAACCACCCAAGTGGATCTTGAATATTTCCATAGAAAGACACTCCAGAACCTCTCCAGGCAGCTCGTTCCAGTACTCTGTTACCCTCGCAGTAAAGAAGTTCTTCATGTTCAGATGGAACTTCTTGTATTCCAGTTTTGCCTTTTGCCCATTGCCCCTTTTCCTGTCATTTCACAGCACTGAAAAGATCCCATCCACACAGCTCACAGCCCTTTAGTTACAGGGAACTCCAGAATCTGGAAGTTCTTCTGGGGCCAGAGGGAAGAGGAAGACATCATGGGTGCAAGCGTGCCCTGCTCAGTGAATAGCTCCTCATCATGCTTGTGCCTTAATATATCCTCCAGGAGGATCTGTTCCATGATCTTCCCAAGAACAGATGTGAGGCTGACGCATTTCTGGCACATAAGATACGATGCAGGTACCCAATTATATAGTGTACTCCACATAAAAGTGCAAGACAAATAATTCAAAGTGAAAGTTCTGCCAGAACACAGGTAAAGAATTTCTGGCCTGTATTTCCTGAGACTTCCTGGTGGCCTTCTATGGTGTGTCATGGCATCAGTAGAAAAAGGAAGAACACCTAAAATCAGCGACCTGGGATTCTTCTAGATCTTTAATGTGATTCCACACTACACTTTTATCACTAAATTGGAGAGCTATGCATTTGAATAGATGAAGAATTAAAGAATTGATTTGATGATTGCAGCCAGAGGGCTACGGTCAATGGCTCTGTGTCCAGGTAGAGGCTGGTTGTGAGTCATGGTCCATCTTGGGACCATTGTTCTTCAACATCTTTATAATGTCCTAGATAGTGGGATAGTGCCATATAACTGCAGCATAAGAATGACATGAAAGTGCCAAGATACATTTTTCTTTCTAGTATAAAGTACTCAACATCTGCAGACTGACTAACATATCCAGGCACTTACTTCATTCCCAGTAAAAATTTCCCTAGAGACACTAGACTTTGAGAGAAGATCTTACACATCTATAGATCAGGAATGTATTTCTGTGGTTTAAAATGCATTTGTTTCTTCTCTTCAGTACCGTCCTGTCACCTGACTTAAGTTACTTCATTTTAAATTAAATCTTTCTACCTCACAAATCCAGGCCTTTGCTCTTTGCAGCAGTGTCATATAATTCTTATTTTCTTTCAAATCTTTCAAGTCATAGGACATAACAGCCACATTAAAACCGTACAGAAAGATTTGTATTTTATGTTTCCAGATGCTTCTACGGAATATATCAACAGACCTCTTGATCAAGTTGGAATAGATGTTCAAGTATGGTACAAAGAGAGAAACCTTGTTTGCAAATGAGTGTCTTTAATACTGCCCACTGCAATGGTGACTTAGAAGGCACTGTGGCTAATGTGAGAACTAGTCTATGAATCTAGCTAAAGAAATTCAGAGGGTCACATCTTTTGTAATGTATACTTTTTTACGTCCTTACAAAAGTACAAGTCTATGTTGTTTCCAAAGCCCCCAGAGTGGAATGGGAGAGTTCCTGGGCTGTATTCAGAAGTTCAGAGGTATGCACTGTGTTCTTCGTGACCTTGAACTACAAGAAAATCTGACACAGTGCTTCAAGGCTGTCAGGCATTTGCTGGTGACAGCTCATATGATGAGATAAAAATGGAGAAGTGGATATGATACCAACCTTTCCTTGGCCAAATAAGGAAAGAAAAAGAGAAACAATGAATGGCTGTAAAGCAAGCCTTGGTGGAATCATATCAGGGATTTATTTACCTTGGGACTGTACTAAAACCCCAAGATAACTAGTCATATTTTAGGGCATAGACAAGAGAATAATCTAGTAGAGAAAACAGAGAGAAAATCAAAGGATGTGGAAAAGAGAAAGGAGAAAGAAGTTATTACAATAGTCGGACTGAAAACTCCTCTGGTATTTTATCTGCACTCTCCCTGTGTCCCCTTTTAAACTAATAATTACCCAGAACAACAAGGAAACCTCGAAAGCCACTGTATGATTCCAGTTGATTTCAGATTTCAACAGGAACTCTGACAAGGTATTACAATATTGTTTCCAGGGGGAAAGTACCCTGAAATTCAGACATACATCCTGCTCTTAAGAAGGCAGGTGTTCTTTACCTGCATTCTGGCAGAGCTTTCACTTTAAAGTATGTCTTGAACACTCATGTCAGGTACACTACATCATATGTATATGCACCTTACCTTATGTGCCAGAAATATCACAGGGAACAAACAGGAACTGTTTTTCTGGTCTATAGTGGACAGTATGCAAACGATCCAGTACATTTCAAGCCATTAAGTTATCCTGTCAATAGCACAAAATTCTGTTCTGTTCTGGTAACCGTAATATGGAATCAAAGTGCACTAATTATGCCTGACACTGTGGGCTCCATGGAAATGTCTTTTTAATTAGAAAATGTAGGAAGAGGTCTAAAGCACCTAGGTTAAATTAATAGTGCAAAAAATGAGATAAACAGACATAGAAATTCAGGTTAAGGTTTAGATGAAACAACATCTTCGTCCACAATGAATGTTTTCAGATTTTAAAAAGCTGTGCAAGGAATAAGTAAATACATTTTTCACTCCCCTTTATTAAGTTGTTTCACCTTCTTGCTGTACAATAGGGGATATCAGTGAGCAAGAAACAGGAACAGCAGAACTAGAAGAAAGCAGATAAGGTAGAAACTGCTTTAGTTATTTTTGAACCCCATTAGCATCAGTGTAATTAAGAGATTTTGCAGTTTAGGTGGCTTCTACATTTTTCAGCTGTATTTGTGGACTGTATGTTTATAGCCATACTTCAGCTCCTTGAAATCTTAAGTCGAGGCTGGACAGTATCAAAAGAGTAGTATTGAAAGGAAAGTCTGTTAATATTCATGTAATATTGACAAAGCAGCTGGAGACATGCTGTAGAAGACCCTTGAATTTTTAACTACTATCAATCTTTACCCACTACATCTGACCGTACCTTGAGTAATACAAGTGGTGACACAAATCAGGGAATTTCAGCTGTATGCCCCAAGCATGCACACATATTACAACAGTAAAATGCAACAGCAAACCCGTTCCTTAGGCATTATTAACAGGATTTGGATAATCACAGGAGAAGCCCTTGGTACTGAAATGATATTCTATTTGTTGACATTGTGTTACCTAATGAGACTGAAAAAAGCTGAAAATACACTGACAGACATGAATATTACATCACTAAAAACAACTTTAGTGAGGCTTCTCTGCAAGTTAACTATTAGTTTTACTTTATTCCCTCCTCATTTGTCTCAAGGAATATTTTGAAACAAAAATCAAATGCTCATGTCAAGCAATGTCAATGCAATGTCAAGCTGGAGTTGAGAACTAAGATAGAAGATTTTAAAATGTCTGTTGTGTGGTCTAAAAGACCTCCTACCAGGAAGCCTTGCCTAGTACACTGCTCATAAGAGGCCACAGGGAAGTCCTACCCTGAGAATGCTTGTTTTCATTCATAAATATTCATTCTCTTCATCATAAAGTCCATCAGTGACATTTTACATGTCCCCTGCCTCTGAAGTTGTCCTACCTATGGTCAAGAGGTGAAATTATATATTCCATTAAATTACTGAATATCACACTCCTAGTTCCAGCACCTATTAATATGACTGCTTCTGAGGAAAGACAGACTAAAAGAGAGTACTGCAGCCAGAAGAGAAACGTTTATTATTACCTGAAAAGATTGAAAGAAATGCTGTCTAGGGAGAGGTTATCCCTTGGCTATCCAACACGTGCTTCTCCCCACTATCCTTGGGCTTTCCTTACACACAATCTGAGTCACTATTTCACTCAATTTCATTCAGTGAAGATGGAAGGGAAAACATATGCTGCTGCTTTTCCCCTTGTTCCTGGTTTCTATGTTTTGCTGACTCTGAGGGAAAAACAAACATGGGTGGAAGTCACTTTCAAGGGATAGTTTTACTGGTGCAGGACTACAGTGTCATTAGCAGTTAATGGCAACACACTACAGTTTTATCTCCTTGCATGCTGCCCACATGGTATGATTCTCCAAACACACCCCCTGCCAACCACATAAGGCATGTAACCTCATTAGCAACTTCTGCTGGAGCTCTGTACTACTCCCAGTGTTACATATGGCAATAGAGGAAGGGAGATGATTTCTTGCTTCTGCCATTTGTAAAAAAGTAAAGGTTTATCTCAGGTCTGGCACTGGAAGGAAGAGCAGAGAGGGTTCTAACAGCACTCTGCATATAAGTACTAATGAAAAATATTGTTATTCTCATGCAGCAGGCAATACAAAATGCAAAATGAGCACCAGGCATCTCTCACAAAACTGAATTGCACTGGATCAATATGACCTGTTCTTGACTGTATTCACTGCAGTAGGAAGACTATGTGGTTCCCAATTTCAACCAGAATAAGATTTTATATTATTCAGGTACAGTATGGAAAACAACAAGAAAAAACCCTCTCCACTTATTTTTACCCATTTAATAACCCAAAGGGGTTTGGTTTTCACAGAATCACAGAATCAGAATGGCCTGGGTTGGAAGGGACCTCAAGGATCGTGAATCTCCAACCTCCCTGCCACAGGCAGGGCCACCAACCTCCCCATTTAATACTAGACCAGGTTTTCATTAATTGTGTTGAAATTAGTGTGTTTTCAAATTATTAATCCAAAAGGCTTGTCTATCTGTGCAACATATTGTAGGAAACCTGCTTTATCAGGGGATTTGGACTCGATAATCTCTTAAATTCCCTTCCATCTCTTGCAATTCTGTGATACTGTGATTCTGTTTTTATTATACAGCTCCCAAACCAAATTTTAGTTCCTTTATTTGACACTTTTCTGTCTTTCTTTATAAGATGCTATATCATAACAATATAAATCACAGAACCACCAAATGACTGACATTTGAAGGGACTCCAGAGGTCATCTGGTCTAATGTCTGCTCACACAGATCCACCTGGAGCAAAATGCCCAAGACCATATCCATGTGGCTTTTGAGTATCTCTGAGGAGGCAAACTCTACCACCACTCTGGGCAATCTGTACCACTGCTCCATCACCCTCAGTACAACTAAGCAATATAAAATGACAAAATGTCTGAAGTACAAATACGCTGGCAGTACTGCAGAGGAAAGAACAGAAGTTTGCAGACAATACCAAGCTGAGTGGTGCAGTTGACACGCTAGAGGGAAGGGACGCTACCCAGAGGGCCTGGACAGGCTTGAGAGGTGATGCCAACCTCATGAATTTCAGCACGGCCAAGTGCAAGGACTTGCACCTGGGTTGGGGTAATACCAAGCACAGATACAGGTTGGGCAGAGAATGGCTTGAGAGCAGCCCTGAGGAGAAAGATTTGGAAAAGTTGATTAATGAGAGATTCAACAGGGCAATGGGTGATTACAGTCCAGAAGACCAATCAGATTTTGAGTTGCATAAAGAGAAGTGTTACCAGCAGGTCAAAGGAGGTGATTCTGCCCCTCTACTCTGCTCTCAAGAGACACCACCTGGAGTACTGCATCCAGTTCTGGGATTCCTAATAGAAAAGGATGTGGAGTTGTTGGAGCAGGTCCAGAAGAGAGCCACAGAGATGATCAGAGGGCCGGAGTACCTCTCCTATGATGACAGTGAGAGAGCTAGGGCTCTTAAGCCTGGACAAGAGAAGGCTCCAAGGAGACTCGATAATGGTCTTCCAGTACCTGAAAGGGCCTACAGGAAAGCTGGGAAGGGACTTTTTGTAAGGGCAGGTTGAAACAGGATGAGGGAAAATGGTTTTAAACTGGAAGAGAGTAGATTGAGACTAGATATTACGGAGAAAATCTTTATTGTGAGGGTGATGAGACACTGGAACAGGCTGTTCAGTGAGGTTATGAATGCCCCCTCCCTAGAAGTATTCAAGTCCAGGCTGGATGGGGTTGAGAAACCTGGTCTAGAGGGAGATGCCCCTGCTGAAAGCAAGGGAATTGGAAGTAGATGATCTTAAAGGTCCCTTCCAACCCAAACCATTCTATGATTCTATGGTTCTATAATCTCTGTAATGAAAGTGATGCTTCAGGATGAATTAGATGGCTCAGACTCAGCTCATATTTTTTGTCGAGTGATTCCTCATTTGGAATTTAAGAACCTCTCCTCTGTACCTGGAACTCCTATACAAAAGATGGAGAGAGCTAGAGATTTCTGAATCTGAAAAACAAGCATGCAGTCAGTGGGAGTGGTCATCCTCCTAGCTGTACCATAGAAATTAGCCACACATCTGCCACTGGGAAGGAAAGAGGTGACACTGGTCTCCTGGTGTCGCTCTGCTCTGTCAACGCTGGATCCCAGGGGAAAGTGTTGACAGGAGACGATGTACAGATCCTGAGCATGCCTAATGCTTTGAGACTGGCAATAGCCAGTTTGCTGTTGAACTGATGTAACTCTGTCATTGAAACTTCTCTGTAAGACCTCAAGAGTCACAGGCAGCCAGTGTCACACGCTGACCCATCTGATGGGTAACCTCATCATGGCACTGTACCCAAACCAGCGTGTCCTGGGAAATGTCCTACTAGCCATGTGCTGTTCTAACTGCTGCATTGCTTCCAGGTCAAAAACAGCCAGTAACCACATGCTGGGAGCACCAACAAAACATCCTAGGTCCACGACCAAGTCTGCTCTGTAATCTTGGGGAATTTCCTATACGTAATGACAGTCAAAATCAAGGATTTGAACCTTGCACCTTTTCTCAGGCAAATACGTATTCTTTGTTCATATAACTGATGTATGTCGTTTATTATCTATCTATGACATTTCTTGAAATTAACAAAAAAAAACAGCAACAAAAGAACCAAAAAAAACCCTGTTTAGCTCCTCCCACCAGTTCTACTGCTCGTAATTGAGCATAATCTGTAAATACCAAGAGATTGTTTTTTCCAATTCTTTCAATTGTTAAAACAACATTGTTATCACACATTAAATTTAGTAAGGGTTACCATGCTGGAAAGAACAGTGAAAAATTATTTCCTTGGTTCATCAGAAGGAGAGATACCTATCAGAATCCCATTATAGGTATTATATGAGACTCTAAGTTGGACTCATTCACAGATTGTACAGGTATTACTAAATAAGACTTCAAGTGATCACACATGAGTTTTCTTGCAAATTATGATCAAATCTCATAGCAGAGGTCACCACGTAATGCATTAACAAGCTGCTAGTAGTAAATTCATTAATTCCTCCTTACCATTTACAGAGCAGGTGGCCTCTAACTCTACTAGGCTGCACACAAAGCTCTGAAAGACTCACCTTTTCACTGAAAAAAAAAAAATAATGGAAGGAGCAGCTGAAGATTTCATTTATCGGAAGTAACATTTTGTTCATGACCTTTAACCTCTGGCACCTAGGCAGACTCCACTTCTGACGCTGTGTATTTTTTGTACGCTGAGGTGGAATAATGATAAATTTACTGAAGAAGGATAGACTTGATGTAACTTGAAATTAAGTAAGGCCTTGAAAGAAAAGCCTTCAAAGGAATAAAAATGTGTGCATGTATGCATGTATTTGTTCAAAGCTGTTGTCTGCAGATACGCACACATTGGTTCCAGTAGAATTCCAAGTGTGTAACTCAGTATAAAATTTGCCTTACCCTACCTCAAAGTCAAGTCAGTTATGGCTGTCTTTCTCTAAAACAGGAGTAAAGCTAGACACAACTAAAATGTGTGAATTGACCTATTTAAGAAAAGAAAAGAAAAGAAAGGCAAGGGAAGGGAAGGGAAGGGAAGGGAAGGGAAGGGAAGGGAAGGGAAGGGAAGGGAAGGGAAGGGAAGGGAAGGGAAGGGAAGGGAAGGGAAGGGAAGGGAAGGGAAGGGAACCTAAAAATGCTGGAAGGTTTCAGAGTTTCAGAGTGATTTAAAAATAAGAGGGATAAACTCCCAGTCTAGTCAGGATATGTTGTCCCTTTTTTCCATCTCTTTATATAGTACTAGAGCTAATAAAATATTTGGCTTGGAAAACTGAGAAAGGAGGGGAAATATAGTTCCATTTTGACCTTTAGCTCAACAGCTCACCTGATTGAATCTCCATACCATGTAAAAAAAGAAGGCAAGAGAGCGAGTGAACATTTCCTATCACTATGCAGGGCCTCAGCTGGGCTACATTTCCTATCATCTCGCTTATTTACACAGTGTGTTTATAAAATTACTGCACTTCCCCACTTATTTCTGCAGTGTTCCCATTATCAGTTAAAAAAGTACAGAGGACTTGATTTGAAGGAGAGCTCACTAAAATGACGTGAATTGTCTGTCTGCTCAATAGCAGTAACAGCTTTTCTGCAGGTGAAGAGAAGCACAATCTCTGCTGAATGTGGTTTGTAATGCTTTCCATCTTGTTTTACTATGAAGCTAAGTTTTCTCAAGTAACATTCATGAAGAAATTGAATTGCAGTCGTCATGATGAGCAAAGCCATGCTACCGTCAGTGAGATCACAATATAATATAATGCAGCACGGGACAGATCTGCCATCAAACAAAGCTTTTTCTTGCATGCATAGGTTTTATCAATCACTTTTTATAAGAATAGCTAAAAATAAATAAATAAATAAATAAAGGAATTCTTAAAGTAGTCCAGAAGAAAAAACACCCTAAATATAGCTGTCATTTTTTTGGGAGGGAACTGATGGTATTCTTGAGAGTGATTATCTCCATAAGAGATAGCAACCAAATCCTTTCTTATGGAAGTGTGTATGCCCACATTTCTGAGCCTTGAAGTGCACAAAAAAAACCTTTTCATTTCTGAAGAACTATTGCTTTGAATGGTACTCAACAATTCACACACACTGTACTCGAGCAGTGTGACATTTGGAAGGTAGGTATAAAAGCAAAACTGTTTCATTAAAAACAGGTCACATCAGGACCTAAACAGAAAAGTATTTTATCTTGGAATTACCAAAAATTGATGTGTATGATCTGTTTTTCCATTGGCTCCTCCAAAGAATGTGGCTCAAGTGAACCATAAAATTGTGCCCCAAAAGGATACTGAACACACACTTTGCTCAGATAAGTGTGAAGCTAGCTGCTATCCGCATCCAATTTTCAGGCAGTGACACTTCAGAAAATTCCACCTTTACAGTTTTTTTATATGGAAATAATTTCTTCTTTTATGCCTCTCTTTGGATGATATACTCACATTGATCTTGACTCCACTTATATGTAATTGAAATTATATGTCAGTTGAAATAGTATTAAAATCAGAAAGAACAGATAAATTTTTAGAAAGATACTTACAGTAGACAATAAATCATTTTTCAGTCTTTTGGCATGCAGGTGCCCTTTCTTCCTGAAAATATGAAAATTAGGCTTTCATAGGACAAATCACCCAGTGGTCCTCTCAGTGAAACAGAAATATGTTTCATGCAAATAAATAAATAAGATAGAACACACTCAAATAATTATTTCCTTCTGCTTTTTTTTTTCCATCTCTTTATTCCATCAGATTAATGCTTTCCATCTGAAATTTTGATGAAATTGAAGAAATAAACAGTGAGATTAGCCTGCCTTTATCTGATTCATGATCCACCGTTTATAATCTTTTGTGTCTAGATAATTTATTTTTATATAAATGAAAAAAATTGCTGTTTTCCTTTCACTTTTCTTTGACTTACATAGCCAGCACCTCTGTCCCATACTTCTATAAGAAATGTTTGCTCCAAAAATATCCTAACTATCTACTCTTTTATTTGCACCCTAGTAGGGGGTTTGCATAAAGATACAGAGAGGAAGAGAGAAAAAACTTGACAGATATTCTATTTTACGTTACTGGCATTCGTTCTGGAACGGAAACAAACTTAGCCAGACTTGTTTCACATGTATTTGCAGATCACTACTTGCAAGCCATGTGAATCCTGGGGGCTGGATCTTTTCTTATTTCATCTGACCTCTTTCGGTGTATGGATTTCCCTTATTGTGCGCCACCTACCTACACAGCAATCTGCTCATGTGCCCGCTTTTCTTCTAGTTTCTTTTTCTCCCTAGCTCTCTTCTGTTATTGGTGTGCTTGTTACAACTCCCTGACTAATTGTTCTTTCCCAGTTCGTTTATATGAAAGGATAATATATGTAAAATGCTTTCAGCTTCCCAGCACAACAGTGTTATGCAAGCGAGAATGCCCATTCCATTGCTTATCAGACTAATGAGCATTTAGATAAATAAGACTTTGTCCAGGAGGCCACCTTTAGTGTGTGAAAGAATGCTAATCACAAGGCAGGGAGCATAGCTCAGTACTTTGAGCAGGTACAGAAGAGGGAAGTCAAACCCCTTGAGCCAATGGCCTTCACATCACACTGCTGCTGGAGAACCACAAATCACAGCATGTAACAAAGAAATTCCTACAAAAAAATGACACCTGCACAGTCACATTCTCTCTGTTTTCCCAGGAGCATCTAGCAGCTAATTTGGAATGAGATATTAATAATGGATTATCCCTTTCCACATTCTACCAGCTCTCAGCCAGAACTCAGGTTGACAAGTCCTTCAAAATGAAGATAGCACAGCTTTAAATCCTCTTTGTATAATGCATTCTCGTAGAATCATAGAATGCTTAGAGTTCGAAGTGACCTTTAAAGGTCATCTAGTCCAATCCCCTTGAAATGAACAGGGGCATCCACAGCTCCATCAGGTTGCCTAGGGCCTGATCCAGCCTTGCCTTGAAAGCCTCCAGGGATTGGGAATCAACCCTATCTCTGTGAAACATGGTCCAGTGCCTCACCACCCCCACTGTAAAACACTTTTTCCTTATATCCAACCTAAATACCCTCTTTAAGCTTGAAGCCATTTCTGAGGCTCATCCTTTTTAACCTTTTTAAAAATAGGTCTGATGTTGCTTTTTTTCCAGTCACCGGGGACCTCACCTGACTGCCATGACTGTTCAGATCTAAGTGGGAGTGGCTTGGCAATTAATCAGCTAATTCCCTCAGGACTCTGGGATGCAGCTCATTGGGACCCATAGACTTGTGGATGTTCAAGCTCCTCAGGTGGTCATGAACCTGATCTTTGCTTACAGTGGAAGAGACATTCCTTCTGCAATCTCCGCCAACCAAACCAAACATTTGAGGGCTGTGTGGTGAGCAGTTATTAGAGAAGACCAAGGCAAAATAGTTGTTTAAGTACCTCAGACTTCTCTTTTTCTATTGACAGCTTGCCTGTGTCACTCATTGTGCAGGGTACAGTCTCCTGGACTTTCCTTTTCTGGTTGAGGTACCTGTGGAAGCCTTTCTTGTTCTTCTTCGCATCCCTTGCCAAGTTTAGCTCAAGCTAGGACTTGGCTTGCCCAACCCAAATCCCACACAGTCTGTCAGTTTCCTCATACTCTTCCATGGTATCTGTCCTTGTTTCCACTGTCTGTGCATTTTCTTCTTGCTCTTCAGCTTGACCACCACGTCCTGTTTCAACCATGCTGGTCTCTTGGCGTCCTTTTCTGACTTGCTATACCTAGGGATGAAGAGCTCTTGCACCCTGAAGAAAGCCTCCTTAAAGACGTGACAGCTCTACTCTGCATTCTTACCCATGAGGTACTCAGGAACTGAGTGTGCAAATGGAGGAGACCTTGTTCTTGACAGCAAAGAAACCCAGTCAAATCTGTGGAAATCTCTTTATTATCTCTAAAAGAGATAATAACCCTTCAAATCAGACGTCAGAAAATTTTCCACCATTAATATTTCTGTTTTCTGCCATTTGCAACACGTGCTAGTCCAAAACAGTACCCAAGCCAAAATCTTTAAAGGATACAGAAGGATTTGGAAATATAAATGCACCTGGAAGCTTATGGCAGTTTCATAATGCTCTCAAGCCATTTCTAAAAATCCAGGTTGCAGCTCTATAAGCTTTGCTCTTAGTTCCCTTTTGGACTATAAATCAAAAGGAGCTGGTTTTCTACTCATATAGCACCTTGTAGAAAATTGATTCAGCCTAAACTTTACTCAAAATTTAGCCACAAACCAACATTGAATTTATATAATAGTACAAAAATAACAGGGAGCAATTGTTTGTCACTAACATTTAAAAGCATTAGCTTTATCACACCTTGAATACAGAAAGCTTTCCAGTATTAGTTCATACTATTACAGTTATCTTATTCTCAGCAAAACTACTTGATCACCTCTCTAGACACTTCTTAGAAAGCAATTGGCAATTTGTAATACTTACTAAATTTAAAAAGTTAATTACTATCTAACTGAAGTAGCTTATTATACAAGTACTGGGACTGTGCCTATCTGCCAGTTGAATACACTAAAGCATTCCATTTAAGCAATTTAAATTAAAATATCATAAGTTGTTTTGATTGTGATTGCATATTGAGATTTTAAATAATTTTGATTTAATTTCAAGGGAGATGGATTCATTTTGTATATTATCTAATTGTAATCATTTTTGTGTGATTAGCATTTAATTTATGTCTCCGCTCTTAGCACTTTCCTTCCCTACAGCTGTAGCTGTATTATACTTTTCAAAAGGCTGAGTGCTCTGTGCAAAGCACTGTGGAGATGGAGTACTAAAAAGCATCGTGAAATAAAACAACTAGATCTGGAGTTCTACAAACAACGTTTTAGTTGAATGCCACTATCATGTTTCATCATATAGTCAAAGAAACTTCTTGATAATGGTAATAGAGATAATTAAAATAAGAGAGTGTAATATAGGTACTAACCAAACCCAAGACTACCAGAAATTAGTTCTAGTATAGTTCTCAGCCCCAAATTTGTATATTTAGGAGACAGTAATACAAACAGAATTGATGTAGCACTATACTTCTTTCTGCAGCACAGATGCATGCTTTCTCCTTTGCCATTCTTCAGCGCCTACTGACTCATACATCCATTCTGAAAAATAATGAGACAGTATATGCTCTGCCACAAATGAATTACGAGTATTATTCATTACTAAAGGTGGGCATGTCTTCTCTGTTTTGGCAGCTGTTGTTTTTTTTTTCGTGTGCACTGTTGCTTTTTAATTTTTATTCTATTTCATTTTATTTTTACAGGAGAAGAGTATGTGGAACTTAACAAAGTGGTTTACACTCTAGGCTGACTTTGGTGATTGACTGTAGTCAAATTCAAAAAAGCAGGAGGACAGATTTCCTAGTTCACAAGTAGCGTTTGAGGATAATTACCTGGAAACTGTCCAGTTCAAATAATGTTGAGTGCTTAAGGGAGGATGGATTAAAATATGTCTCTGAATATGCTTTCAAAGTTCAAGGACTATTCTACATTTCTTAAGCATCTGCCTGCTAGCTCACTGGTGAAGAACAAGCACAGACTAAGAATTTAGCTTTTGATTTATGCTGTTCCAATCAGACAGATATTTCATAATGTACACAGTAACACTTGTGGCCAGTACCCCTTTAAACTGATGTCCTCAGTAACTGTACACTTCCCCATATCTTTTCTGAAGGAAATTCCATTAGCAGCAATCTGATTGAGCTCATCGGAAACAGGTACCAAGCAGGAAGTTACATCCTGTCTTTGTCTTAGGATTTGATGTTGGGTTTACAGATTTCTGTTCCCTGTTAAGGTTTATAAATGAACCCGTAGATGTTTTGTCAGAGTGTATTGTTTATTACTTTTTCCCCCATTGTCAGTTCTTTGCTTTGGAAGGCTTCTGTAAATATTCCTACTACGAGCTCTTTTCAGCCTTTAATTAATATGCTCTACACTAACACATAAAGAACAGAGAAAAATCTACAAGATAACTAATACAGCAGCAGAAAGTAATTAGAAAATGACAGCCTTTGTAATACTGAAGTAAACAGGAACAATATAACCCAACAGGCAGATTAAAAAAATAATAAAATTACGTGCATTTATTCATAAAACTACAATATGACTGTATTGTGTGTGTGTACATATGCGTATATATTAATGAAGGAAATTATTCAGATAGTTATCAAGATAGATATCAAGGTTACTTTAGAAGACTTTTACTTTTTGAATATCAGTTAGAAATATGAAGGATATCCAAGTAAGCTTACAAAAAATAAAATGAGTTCGGCCTGCTGTGAAATGAGATACTTTCACTGAGCATCCCTCAAATGCTCAAGGTTAAACTTGCTGTCACCTACACAGCTTTCAGTAGACTTTCCCTCCCATGGAAATGATAGAAAGCTTAGGCAGTCTGCTCCCACTCAGGGTGAGAAACACTCCAGGAACACTGCAGGCTGCAATAGCACTGCTGCAGGATCTACTGAAGGTGGCCCATTAGTCATCTCAGTAGAAACGTCTCCTCTGTTTAATTGCCTGATCACCTACCTAACTGACTTCTCTAATCACAATGGAAACAACTGTGTTTCTACTCAGGGTGCTGAGCAATCTAAAGAAAAGCTAAGGACATCTAAGGATCATCCCTCTACCATAACTGTTCATAGGTTGCTTCAGGCTGTAAAATACCTTGGTCCATTTTTTTAATTATTAGTTTGTTACAGTTGTGTTTTCTTATTTTTATGGTAAATGTGGACTAGAATCCTGCAGTATACAGAGATGAAAATATAGAGATATTTTTTTCTATTGGTGTATAAGACATGCAAGATAAGCTTCAGCATTTTGTTACTAATTTTTTAATAGAAAAGTACTTAAATTGTAAACTTGCATCTTAAGCTCTCCGAATTTTATGGAGAAATAAATATTTATTTTCATCCTTGGAGAAGTTTTCTTTGCCAGTTTTGGCAGATGTAGATCTACCTGCTACACCTTAATGAGATCTAGATTCACAGCCTACTCCCTTCTCTGTGTTAAGTCTGGCTTCTTCAGATGTCTCTTAATCAAAATATTGGATTAAAATGTCCTTCAGAAAGTTGTGCAATTTCTATCAAGAAACAAAAGAGCTGAAGAAATCTATTACACAAAACAGGTAATCTGCTTCCTCCAGTCCAAACTGCTGAACTTCAAATGACGGAACAGCAGGGAAGCAAGAGAAATCTCATTTAAAGTTAATAAGTATTTTTAAAACACAAATTCTGCCTCATGAGCCTCAAGATTTGATTTGCACCTGCAGACAAATCCCAAGGATTATACTCTTCATCATTCTCTGCTTTTGAACAAATTTTACTTTAAAAAGCCTGTGTTCTGATCTTAACCAGATAATTTCTTTTTAAGTGAATTTGGGACTCTGTAATAAAATTCCAATTGCTTAAATGGCTATGCATTGAAAACAAAAGGCTAGTGTAGCTTATTTCATTGAACAAACCCCACGTGACACTTTTTAGTTTGTCTAAATACAGGCACCTCAATCTACATGGTCTATAAAAAGGAAAATACGCTACTATGAAGCAAAGCTAACAAAGCTAACAAAGCATGACCATCACTCTGCACAGAAATATACAAGTAGGATTGACTGCCAAAGGGCCCAATCCTGATGGGATTCAGGCATCCACTGTTTTGCTAAATGGGCCAAACATGCTGGCAGCTCTGAGAAAAGCCACATCTAACAGAAGAGTTATCAGTTTCCATGTTCTATTTAAGCATATAAAATACTGTCAGATTCTACACTTCTGTGCTCCATGATTTTGCTGCCTCTTCTACAGTGAGGATCTTAGCTCAACTCTAGGTTTTCTACGTGGTTCTATATTCAAAATACACAAATGAACATAGAAAGCATTTGTTTTTTGCACCATATTGAGCATTTGTTCTATCTACAGAACTTACATCTATGAAATTTCTTAATAAATAAAGAATAATAAAAACCTCTTAGATCTTAAATAACAAAGTATCTTAATTCCTGCACCTCTCTACACCAAAAGCTAGTACAGCACTCCCTGCAGTGCTGCAGCACTTAAACTTTGCAAACTACAAAGCTGTTACGCCTAATGAGGTTTTGTGTTTCATGTGTCATTTGCCTTGATTTCCAACACAATGGTAGGTAGGTAAGTTGCTACTCTTCACTTTGGTGAGCACCTCAAAGTCTCTGAAGAAACTGGAGTTCCATAGATACTCAATGAAGAGACGGGAGTACAGTTATCTGGTCCAGTACTGCAAGTAAGTAAGGAGAAAATGTTCTGCATCTTCTTCTACAAAGGACAACAGAAAAATCCTTTAGGACTGACCATACAGGGCTGTTTGTTGTTTGTTTGTTTGTTTGTTTGTTTTTGAGAATGTAGCGTTATATTACCAGCCATTTGTGAACAATGGTGTCCAGCTCATCATTGTGTATTAATCTTACTAGCACTTTTCATCTCTGCCATTTGTTCACTTGTTTGCAAAGACAGTATGCTATCCCCAACTTCTGTAGAGTCACAGGCAATAAAGCCTAATATAAAGGCCTTTTCCTGACCTATTGTGAGTAGAGTTGCTGAAGGAGTTATACTCACAATATTTTTACAGTCCCAATTCCTAAAGCTTTTGAAGTTAATATAGACTTCTTGACTCAATTTACAAATGCTAAATTTTTCCAGAAATCCCTCTAAGACAAATAGGTGAGTGTGTGCATACAGGCACACCCTTTATTACCTTTTCAAGGAAGTAAGGACAAAGGAAACTTAGAATCACAGAATCACCAAGGTTGGAAAAGACCTCCGAGATCATCCAGTCCGACTGTCCACCTACCACCAATAATTCCCCACTAAACAATGTCCCTTAGTACAATATCTAAATGTTTCTTGAACACCTCCAGGAGCAGTGACTCCACCACCTTCTGGGCAGCCCATTCCAGAGTCTGATCACAGTCTTGGAGAAGAAATTTTTCTTAACATCCAATCCAAGTCTCCCCAATTCTGCAACTTCAGGCCATTCTCTCTAATCCTATTACTAGTTAAATGGAAGAAGAGGCTGACTTCCACCTCACCACAGCCTTCTTACAGGTGGCAACAGAGAGCTATAAGGTCTCCCATGAGCCTCCTCTTCCCCAGACTGAACAAACACAGTTCTCTCAGCCACTCCTCATAAGACTTCTGCTCCAGATCCCTCAACTGCTTTGTTGCCCTTTTCTGGACACACTCCAGGGCCTTGATGTGCTTCTTGTAGTGAGGGGCTCATAACTCAAGGTGCAGACTCACCAGTGCTGAGTACAGAGGTACTATCATTTCCTTGCTCCTGCTGACAACACTCTTTCTAATACCAGCCAGGATGCCACTGGCCTTGTCAAACTGGGCACACTGCTGGCTCACGTTCAGCCAAGTGTCAACCATCACCCTCAGGTCCATTTCTTCCACACAGTCTTCTAGCCACTCTGTCCCAAGCCTGTAGCATTGCCTGGGATTGCTGAGGCCAAAGTATGGAACCTGGCAATTGCCCTGTTGAATTTCATTCCATTGGCCTCAGTCTGGTGATCCAGCCTGTCCTCTGTAGGACCATCCTACCTCCAAGTAGATCAGCGCTTCCTGAAAGCTTGGTGTCACCTGCAAGCTTGCTGAGGGTGCACTCGATGTCATCGATTCAGGTCATCAATAAAGATGCCGAACAGGACAGACCCCCATACTGACTCTCTGGGGCACACCACTCACGACCAGTCACCAGCTGGATTTTATTCCATTCCCTTCACCACACTCCTGACCCAACCAGCCAGCCAGTTCTTTAGCCAGCAAAGAGCCTACCTGTCCAAACCACGGGGTGCCAGCTTCACAAGGAGAATATCATGGGAGACACTGTCAAAGGCTTTGCTGAAGTCTAGGTAGACTACATCAACAGCCTTTCCCTTATCCACCAGGTAGTTCACTTGATCATAGAAGGAGATCAAGTTGGTTAAACAGGACCTGCCTTTTGTGCACCCAGGCTGGATAGGACTAATACTCTGGTTGTACCACACTCAAGATGACCTGGTCCATAACCCTTCTTGGCACTGAGGCCAGGCTGACAGGCCTGTACCTCCCCAGATCCTCCTTATGACTCTTCTTGTAGAGGGACTTAGTACCAAATTATTTAGATGAGAATAAAAAGAAGCCTTGGAAAAGATTGCAAAGGTATCTTGCTGTTTTGTACTTTTCTCCCCTCTAAGCTGTTACCATTCCACAAAAAAGGCAACTTTGGGGGAAAAAAGCCTTTCCTACAACTGCAGAACAGGATTAGTCCTGTCTGATGAGCTCAATCTCCTATGAAGATCCCCAACCTACTGCCAGCTAAGTTATCTAAACCAGCAGCATTATTAACAATGACATGCCTAAGGAACACATCGTTCCTTGGAAATTAGAATGGAAAGTAGATATGCCCATTTCAGACAGGCCAAAGAGATTATTGTCATCATCAGCCTCTGCAGACCAACATCAGTTGGTATGGAGGGTCTCCTGATGACAAAGCCCCCTCACAAAACCAGGACTATGAGGGAAAAGCCATCAAGAGGTTTGGGACTGAAGAGCTGCAGCACACGAAAGGATTGAGGAATGTAGGGGAAAAAAAGAAATGAAACAGCGAATCTGTCTTGTGAGACCTTCTGTCAGCATGTCCCCTTAAAGAAATTTTCAGGGCAATTCCTCAACTGGTGAGACTGTAACTGGAGGAAGGGCTAAGTG
The DNA here is from genome assembly GCF_026119805.1 of Tympanuchus pallidicinctus. Classification (NCBI taxonomy): domain Eukaryota; kingdom Metazoa; phylum Chordata; class Aves; order Galliformes; family Phasianidae; genus Tympanuchus; species Tympanuchus pallidicinctus. The sequence goes on along the minus strand of NW_026294749.1, from coordinate 11,232,354 downwards.
CTGTAATGGAGGGCTGAAGCTGACAGATGCGGGTGACCCGGGTAGGCTGAGTAGCAGCAGTGCAAGGATAAACATCAGGTGTCTGGGTGAGATGCCACGCTGCTCGCCTCTGCCCACCCCACCTCTGGCCATGACACCTGCACCAGCACCACACAGCTTCGTTCCTGCTTCCCGAAGGGGAAAAAAAATAAAAAATAAAAAAAAAAAAAAAATAAATCGAGCTTCCCCATTTGCAAAACACAACACTGAGTCGTTTCTGCACCTGCTTCCTTAACATTGAGCACACCTCCCTCCCACTGCAAAGGCAGGGCTGGTCTGTGATGATTAACTCCCAGGGAACACAATGGTCAACATCTGAACCCGGTGTGTGCCAAGCAGCGTGTTTTCCCTGTTTATCTTGCACAGCAAGTTTTTAGCAGGGCTTTTTTTTCTTACAAAGGCTGTGCCTACTCCAGATTCCCAGACGGTGAGTCAGCCGCGGTCCCGGGTGAACCTGCGGGGCCACGTGAAGAAGCTTCACCCCGTGGAAGGGTCAGGTCTGCCGCCTCAGCACGTTCTGCTTTCCTACCGCCGTAAACAACTTGCAGAGGCAGGCAGCAAGCCACGCCTGTGCTGTTCTTCGCCCAACTTCATGGCCTGAGGGCTGCTGCAGCGCAGCAGCTGTTTTTCAGAAGCTCAGGATTTTATCCTCTTGCAGTGGAGAAACATGATTGCCCTATTATGAAGGCTGAGGAATCCATGTACCTTACAAGGCTGTCAGCTTAATTCCTCAGCCACCCCAAGCTCTCAGCTTGATTTACTGGGCGCAGATGCGCTGTCTCCAAAAAAAATATCCTTTGAAATCATGAGCAGCCAGCTGAAAATCAGAGTATCCCTGAGGCTAGGGAAATTCAGGCATAGTAGATGCCAGGTAAGCAAGACAATAGACAAGCATTCTGACAGACATGGACATAGAGAATACACAGTGCACCACAAAGCAGGCTCATGCCATACAGCATCTGCAGAGTGCCTATTAAGAGGTGAAAAGTATTAAGGATTGTTCGCACCACCTTTTCACTTCTGTAGTGTACAACAATAACAATTTATAGCAATAACAGTTGCAATTTATTTTGGTTGGGACACTATGGATAATACTCTGTAAGGATATCACAGAGTACTGTGCAGTGGGGAGAGATTAGCATGAAAAGGGAATTTATTATCACTGCTGAAGTTAGTCCCAATCTGCCTAGAATAAGCTTTGTAAACTGTGAAGTAGATCTGAAAATGAGCATGTTTGTCTTTTTGCTCATGCTCTGGAGTGCTTTTGGTCTGCCCTTCAGCATAGGTATGTGTTATCTTCAGATGACTGCAGTGCCATGCATCTCACTGGCTGCAATGCCAAGTAAAACCAAACTTAAATATCAGTGCCATCTCAGTACCTGTGACACTGCTTCAATGACATGCTCCCAGTCAGCCCAGGTCTGCTTAGCACTACTTGGCCTTCAGGTCCTTCAGCCTTTGTTCTCTGACACCCTGCTTTATATTTCGGAGATTGACCTGTGTTAAAGTTGCAGCAGCAGGAAGGCAGAAGTAGGTCCCAGAGTGGAGATAGGGTCAGGGAAAACAGTAAGAAAAAGAATACCCCCTTGGGATGTCCGAGCTCCTACCACAGAAGGACAGTCTTGCATAGACATCTCGTGCTTTATGTGCTGCAACATCAGTCTCAGCACCAGGAAAGCACAATTGCAAATTCAGACAAAACCAGCAGTGTAGCAGGTGGAAACTGTCCCTGTTTTGTGGTTTGGGCCTCCTGCTGGTACACATTTTCTGATAGAACTTCCTCCCTCAAATTAGCCCGACCTTGTGCTGGCCTGCATGCCAACATCAGAAAGTGCAACAGCTTGACCTAATGCTGTACGGACTCCAAGACCCCACTGAGGCAGGACTGCCCACATATTCATTTGGGTACTGATAGAACAGGAAAAGACCACTTTGGTATCTTTGTGAATCTGACCCTGGTTCCAATCCTACTGAAACCAAGGTGAGAGAAGATGAAATATTCCTTCTCTAACTTCTACGTATCTTGAAATAAGATTTAAGGGTGAGTTGGATTGCTTAAATTTATATCTGTTGATTTACTCCTCGTGTCATTCTGTACTGATTTATTATTACTATTTATTAAAAATCCAAAAAAAAATGAAAGTGTTGTCTTTTAGCTGAATTAAGTTTTGTTTGGTTCCTTTACCAGAAAGCACCACTTGCCACCATCTGCTCTCACAGGCAGGGCAAATCTGGAGCCTGCTGAAATGTATGAGCTGAAGGCTGGGAATGCCAGAGATTTTCCACACAATGCCCACAGAGTTTCTGTGACTGATTATGTCATAGCTTGTTTTTAACAAATGTCAAAACAGAAAAAAATCAAGCCATCAGACCACATACTGGGCCCTTTTTTGCAAAACAGAGGACTATTATGAGGAGGCCAGAATTCAAAGTACAGTATTATAGGTGATATCATAGGTGTCCTGTGAGTTCTCTGATAGGTAAACTGATTATCCCAAGATTTCCCCTAGAGAAAGTCGTGCTGGAAGTCATGGTTTTCATCTTCAATGCCCATTCATCCCAGAAGATTTTCATTTCATAAATGAATACATGGTTTAAAGTCATGATGTGGAGCCCAGCTTGTTGAATAGACTTTATTAGAACATATTGGTAGTATATGTGGGATAGTAGAGTTTTGTTTTGGTTTTCTTTTAGATTTTTTCTTTTAATTGATGATTATGGCAGTGCAAACTGGATGGATTAGAACACCTCAGTCAAGTCATCGTATATATTATCATGGACTGTCAAGATTGATGCTCAGAAAGGATATCATGAAATGTTTATATGGAAAACAAATCCTTGTTTTGCCTTTTTTTCTTATTGACTCTTTGCATTGTGTAGTTCAAGCCTTCTTTGCAAGAGGGTGGGTTGTTCTGCTTTTAGCTGTCTAGCTCGTATAGTTGCTGTTATCCTGCTCCTACTGAAACTCTTGGGCATTTACCAACCTTGTGAATAAACCTGGAGCCAATATGTCTAGAAATGCAACAACAGAAGCCACAAGTCCATGATAAGCTTTGAGCAGGAGGAATTCCATCCTCGTATATGAGATCTTGCTCAGCTTCAAAACATGTCAATGTTAAGCCAGATTTTGTGCAGACTAGCTAAATCAGAGCAAAGCTCCCTTAATTGTGAGGTACTGCCTTAATATTACAGTGTCAGCTGCTGTTTTTCAGAGTCTGTAAAATACATCTGGTCTGTTGAGAGTTCATTTTGCTAATTTTTTGTTGTTGTAGGTCTACCTCCTCAGGTTTCTCCATTCTCCTCTGTGGATGTAAGGGTTAAAGGCCAGCAGAGCTGTAGGCTGTACTGGACTTGAAGATAATGTAAAGCAGATATATTGTTACAAGCAATAATGACTGTAACTTCATTTTTTTCCTACATGCCAATTTGATTCCAAACTGAATATGATCCATTTAGAAGAAAAGCAAGATGGGGGAGGGGAGGGTTGAAAAAGCTGAAATGACATGACATTGGCTTCAAAGAAAGCTGTAATCCCAGACTGAGTACGGCACAGAAAGCCAAACTATTTTCTTACTGTTGGTCCTTACCTATCTCACCTGCTTAAACATGTCAGCAAATCCATTCTTGAGAGGGTATAGGGGCAGCCCCTCAGCTTTTGAAGGTGAATATTCCTTTACAATGCTTGCCTGGTGGGGGTGATGCTAATTCTGAAGCCTCTTTATCAGAGACAGCTGCAAGGCAGTCCCTGGGGTGTAAGAAAATGGAAGCTGTAACTTGAGCACAGAGAACAAGAACAACTGCATGCAGCTTCTGCCTTCTTTTACAGCGAGGAGAAAATCTGTGCTTGACTTTCACACAGCTTCCATCTCCTCGCTTTCCCCCTCCATAGCTTCCACCTCCTTTCCTCTTTCCTGAGACAAAGGAGAAGGTTGCATTTACAATGGAGATTGAGAGATACCGAGGTGCATGTTCATTTTTTTTCACTTGCACTTATGAAGATCTGTACATTGTAACACGTAAGAGGCAGTGAGCATCCTGTTCACCTGTCTTCTTTCCTCCAGAGGATATGAATTCAGAAACATGCCATTTTACCTCTGAAAATGAGTTAATGTCCAGAATTACTGGAAAGCATATGTGAATAAATGGCTTTCAAAACTCACTTATCAAAAGATAGACACAATGCTGAGGAATCATCAAAGCTTTGGCTCCAGTACTTATGTATCCTGGTGTGAAGGAGCAATGGAATGACAGTCACTGGCAAGCTGGCATTGAGGGTAAGACACGTCACAGCCATTTTTCTGCAGAATTTTTTCTCCAGTTGAATTGAGGCCTTAGCCAACACAGCCTTCTTTGGCCAAAAATAAAAACAAAAAATAAGGCAGTATCTCTTCACAACAGCTTCCTGATACAATCCAAACCTAACTTTTATTTATAGGTACAGTTTCTAACTGTCCCTCTTGGCATAAACTAGTTCTTTATGTTCAAGTAAGTTTTGGCATATCTGCATCTGAATTACTCTTCATAACCAAATTTTAGATGTGTTGAGTGTATGGAAATCTTCCTTAATAGTTTCAACAGAAATTCAGTATCCCAGAAGGAGAGAAAAGTGTCACAATTGCATTAAGTCCTCTTCAATGGTGAAAATGCAATTACATTCTGTCCTCTGTCCCACTTCTTCAATGGTGAAAATGTCTGGTAAGTGTGTGTTACTTCATTCCTTGTGCTTTCACTTACAGGGAGTTTACAGATCTCAGCTACACCTTCTTCAAAGCAAACAATTTTAATTTATTTACCAATTTGTTTCGAAGCTTTTATGATTTCTGTGGTGTGTTTAGTACTAGCTTAGCTGTTAAAAGGGTTTCTAGGAATGGTGCAACAGAGGTGGTTCCTCCATTTCCAGAGCATTCTCTCTTCCTCCATTTTCCTTGGAAACAGGTCAAACCTATGCACTCAGATTTTCCATTATGCATCATCTTGAAAATGCAAAAAAAACCTCAACACTGGAAGTGTCATACCATTTGCATTTATAATGGCAAATTCAGATGCGGATAAAAATGTAAAAAAAATAAGGGACATGGCAATAGATAAGGTAGAGATTTGTAGTTATCTTTTTAATGCATTTTTTTAAATGCAATTGCTTTAATTATTGGTATTGCTATTATACTGAGATGCTACAATTGTGCAATAAATTTCTTCTTTTCATGACAAGCTGGAAGAAGATATCTGCCTTCATTCTTCATTTTATTCAATTGAAAACCTATGTTCTTCTTCGCCAAAAGATAGACCAAGACAGTGAAGACTTAGTCTATATTGCAGCTCCCCAGCTATCTTAGTATTTACCCTTTTCCAACTCTTTATGTAATAACCTTAACATCAATCACTGAGATCAAGATATTTAGTCTACCTGAACCAGGTAATCATTCAGTACTGCAGAAGCATTCAGTTCAGGTTCTGGCTAAGACTTGCTGGCTAACATTAAGTTTATTTGGTAAAATTCCTGCATAGATTTAATTAAAGGAAAAGCAAGTTTAGAAACCAAGCACTGAGTTTCAAATTTGAGTAACCAATATTTAGAAAAAGATAAAAACTACGTAGGTCTGAAAAACTTAATGCAGAATCTTATTGCATATGCTTTACATTACAAGTCTGTGTTTTGTTTTGTGTTACAGCAACTTGATATCATACAATCATTTGCTTATCTGCTTGTTTCCCCTTATCTCCTTCTCTTATCTATTTAACTTTCTTTTTTTCCTAGCCTAATTTATGTTTTCATCTTCGCTCCCTCTACTTTTATTTGTTTATTTATTTATTTATTTTTAGTTAAGCATTTACTGTTCACTGCAGCAGGCGTAAGGACAGTATCCAGGGTCTCAGTTCTCATGGCTAGTCACTAGGACAGCCAGTCAGCAAGATAGCAAAGCCTTCAGCTTCCCTGTCTCAAATGAACTAAGTCACTTTGTTGCTATTTGAAAATAAATAAATAAATAAATAATTTAGGGAGGGGAGTTTTAGGTTGGATGTCAGGGGGAAGTTCTTTACTATGAGAGTGGTGAGGTGCTGGAACAGCTGCTCAGAGAGGTTGTGGATGCCCCGTCCATCCCTGGAGGTGTTTGAGGCCAGGTTGGATGGGGCCCTGGGCAGCCTGGTCTGGTATAAAATGTGGAGGTTGGTGGCCCTGCCTGTGGCAGGGGGTTGGAGATTCCTGATCCTTGAGGTTCCTTCCAACCCTGGCCGTTCTGTGATTCTGTGAAATAAATCCATCAGTTATGAATTCTATACAAGTTGTGTAGTGTTTTCTGCAGTTGAATCTGACAGCCAGACTCCAGTAGAAATCATTGTGGTTTTTTTCTCTTTCTTTCTTTTACTCTTTTATTCTCTCTTTCCTTCTTTCCTTCTTTCCTTCTTTCCTTCTTTCCCTCTTTCCTTCTTTCCCTCTTTCCTTCTTCCTTAGTCACAGACAACAATGAAGCGATATCCTCCAGTACTGTGTGGTAGCACGGTTCCCTCAGGCAGACATCAGATGTATTTGTCTCAAGAACAGACCCAACACTGCTGGGCATTCTGTTCCTCCGAGCAGATGCAATAAGTATTAGCAGCAGCGGGCAGTCAGGACAGAATAACTTGTGCCGTATCTTCCACAGCAATGAAATTTTCCATACAACATTTGCTGTATCCAGGAACTGTAGAGTCTGAAGTGTTTTCTGTCTTCAGGTGATAACCTCATGATAGGTAACTTCTCACACAATGCCGCAAAAGCATGCCTGAAAATTTACAGTTCTGTGGTTGCTATCTTTCTTGCTCACTAGCAAAATCGTAACTATCATGAGACAGAACTTGGCAGCAACTTTTCAGATTTATGGCTCACTCTCTGGTATCAGTTAAAGTGGAATGAACTGATGACTTGGTTCTTTTTGCCCATTAGGGCTCCTCCTGTTCTTTTGACTTTCTTTCCTTACCTTGCTTGTGACATCTTGGTTTAGAGGATCACAAACTGTATGAATTCAATAGGCCATGTAAGCACATTGCAGACATTGGGGGAATATTATGACTGCAAGACCTTGTTGGGATGAACAGCAAAGATTTAAGATGTAGATGATATCCCAAGGCCAGCCAGTATTGCATGCCATGTAGATATCCTACAGATCACAGAGAATCAGAGGGGTTGGAAGGGACCTCAACTGTGTACACGAATAAATCAGTCCAAACTTGAGTCTCTGTGGCTGGGAAAACACTCAAGAGGACCCTAAAAATCAGAAGATCTTAAGACTCAAGAATGTAACAGGCACTGCTGAGCACAGCTACTAACTGTTAGGCCTCCACAACCTATCTAAAGACATACAATTTTTTTCCAAAATGTTGAGCATCTGCTTTTTCAATAGCTTTCCAGTCCCACCTCCTCTGCTGGTTGCTGTATAATTTCAGCCTCTGTGGGGGATTTAAACAGAAACTAATGGAAATGTTGTCTAATTAGATACTTCATTCAGGTACTCATTAAAATATTTACTGGCATGCCACAAGGTGAATTAGTTAACTGTAACATCAGTGGTGTTCATTGCAGGTAGTAGTAGTATGGATGTTGTTGATTTGTTGCTTTCAAATTTCCCCTGCAACAGACTATTTCTTTTTGGTATGGCCTTGCTAAATATGGTGCTAAATACCATCATACCTCAAGGACCATGTAGATGTTTGGTTGTCCTCTCAGCTAACCAGTAAAAGAGAAGCACTACTACTACATGCCTCATAGCAGTTATAGATTCACTGAAAAGCAATAACAGAACAAAACAAAACAAATAAACCTTAAAAATAATACATATATATATATATAGAGACTCATCCTTTCATTTGTGTTAGGCTTCCTTAGCTCACTGGGATAGTTCTTGTTTATTTTCTTTGAATATTCAAATAGAAATTCAAATGGATGCAGAAAAAAAAAATAATTCCTACCAAAAGACAGTACAGTTTTGTGGTTGGTTTTTTTTTTCTGAACATAATAATTGCTGTCAGTACTATGAAGGTTGTATAATGCTCTTGAAAAGCACACTTGACTATTGCTCAGCAAGGCTTATGGACACACTGATAAATGCAGTTAAAAAAAACCCAAAACATATTAACAAGTTAATCATTAGGAATCTATAGCTTGATGTTTTCATCAATTTTACATAAGTCAGCTATAACACAAATATTTCATTTCTGACTATATTCAGGGGGGTCTCACATGCTGTTCATAGCGCAGAAGAAGTGAATTCAAATTAAAAATCTCTTTTTTCTACACGTCAATAAGGATTTCATACGATTCATTTATCCATTCTGTTTACATTCTTTGAATGTCCTTCATTGTCACATAATTTCACATGGATATAAAATACTTTAAACATCCATGGAAATATTCTGAATCTTTTGAAACAAAAAATCATGTATAACTTACTGGGGAATACCAAAGGCAAGTTGCACTCCTTGTAAGAGTTTGAAAATTATTAATAAAAATGTGTCCTTGGAGATTTGCAAGCATCCTTGGCAGTAAAGAGCTTGATGATTTTGGTTTTTTCTTCAGTACAGTGAAAGCAAATGGTTTCTATGGGGAATACTGAATTCAGTGCTGCAGATTTTACTACCTAAACCAACAGTAGGTGTTTTTTTTAGTGCAGTGAAATCAAGATACTCATATGAATATTTTTTTTTCCATAAAGTTTTCATCAAAGAAACAAGGCAGTGGAAAATGAATAGTTCACGTCTTTCACGGGAAAAGGGATGCAACAGGTTTACTTATAAAAGTAAAAAATAATGTATATTTTAAAGTAGCCTGTGTAATACTGAGTCAAATTCAGTGTGATTTAAACCTAGTATGAATTAAGAGACGGGAAAGAAAACAGCTGAAACTATACAAAATTTCCCCCTTGAGATCTTCTATAGGAAAAAATAAAAAATAAAGATAACTAGAAGATGCAGTTTAGAAGATTTTATATTTAATATTTCTCTCAGTGGTAACGGTGAGATTCTTTTCAGAAATATGTAGTGATATTGCATCTTCTCCACTTTAACTCTTCAAATTGTGATTACATAATGTTTCAAAGACAGGCATTGTGTTTCAAAACCAGCAGAATTTTAGTTGATATATATTACACGTTTATATACTGAATGTATTGAATTTATGATTGTTTCTTAATGATGGGATGTGGTAGGTCTTCAGTGAGTAATAGAATAAATGAATCTGAAAGGGAACTCTGGAGATTATCTAGTCCATTCTCCTGCTCCAAGCCTGGCTGTCTTCAAACTTAGCGTGGGTTTCTCAGGCCTTTCTTCAGCTAAACTTTGAAATTCTCCAAATTTGGAGATTCCACAGCCTCACAGGCAAAATTTGTAGTTTTTTCTGTCTGAATGAAGAATTTAAATCGTTCTTCCCTGCTACCTTAGACCTGTACACATTCCAAATTTCTTGCTGTCATGTCAACATGCTTACTGTATTTCAGTTATTTTCAGCATTTTAATGATATGAGTATATGAAAGATGTATCAGCAGAAAAAAATTATAATCCCCTTAGGATGCATTTAGTGTCTATACCATGGGTGTCCAATCTTTTGGCTCGCCTGGGTTGCACTGAGCCAACAAGAGTAGTTTTGGGTTGCATGTAAAATATACAATAAAGTTAATAGCATAGGTAATAAAATTTATTTTTAATGTATTTTTTATTAAAACATAAATGGAGAGCAACACAGATATAAAACTAGTGGGATACTTGATCCTGTTTTTGTGAAACTAATGCATCAATGTTTAGTTCAATGGAAGTGGTTGCAACTGTTAGTGAGTTCTCAAGGTGTTTGTCAGAGATTTTTGATGAAAGGTTACTCTTCCCGTGCTTCATCCTTGACAATAATTGTTCACAAATGTACATGTTGCCAAAAAGTGATGACATGAACAAGGCATGACTGTCAAGCAATGAATTTTTTTCTCTGTTAAGATAGGCCTTATAACAGTAAAGAGACATGACCAAATTTTTCTTTGAGCTGTCTGCTGGCAACTCTGAACATTCCACTTGAAAATTCACAGCTAATGCATTTATGTCAACTTAAAATGAAGTTGCAAATATACACAAAAATTGATGACTTTTTTGGGAATCTTGAAACCTCTTCTTAAATTCCTTTATCAAAACTGAAAGGAAGACTGCATAATTTTTTGCTGTTTTTTGCTAAGCACAGAGCTGTGTTTAGCCAACACATCAAAATGCATTAAATTATTTGCCATAACTTGAGCTTGCCATAGTTTACATTTCATTTCAAATGCTGCCATGGTTTGAAACATAACACAGATAAGTTTATTTTCACGTTGAAGATACATGTTTAGCTCATTTATATGAACAGTCAAATAAAAAAAAATGCTAGATCTGTGAGCCATTTTTTATTTTCACATTCTGCCACAAATTTTCCTTTTAATTTCATAAAGGACTTGATTTCAGTTCAGAAATCATAAAGTCATTTTAGCATTTTACCCTGGCTTAGCCACTGTCCTTCAGAAAAGTAGATGTCCCCATAATCAGTACCCATACATTTAAGGAACTCCTGGAATTGATGATTTTTCAATTCCTTGGACTTTATGAAATTCACAGCTTTAATGATGATTTTCAAGACATCATCCATTTTTAAAGCTTTCACAAATAAATTTTCTTGATGTATGTTATACTGATATTTCATCAAATGTGAGATGCAGGCAGCAATTTCATCGTCTTCTATTAATTTTATTAAGTCCCTCTGTTTTACTGACCATCCATGGAGCACCATCAGTGGCTACACCACATATGTTGACAAAGGTTAAAGAAAATGACTTTAACGTATTTTTCTACTGCTTCAAACAAACAAGGATTTAGTTGTGTCATTCAATGGCACCACAGAAGCCATTTCTTCATTGACACTATGTTCAATACCAACACCTCTAATGAAAAGGGCAAGTTGAGCAGTATGTGTAGCATCAGTACTTTCATCTATCACCAAAACAAAAAAGAAAAAAGAAAAAAAAAACAAAAAAAAATTAGCAACTTTATTTTCCCAATTCTTCTCAATAGATTTTCCTTTTTCTTAAATGCACCTGGCTACAGTCTGGTGAGGCAAAATGATATTAGAAAAATCCATTTTTTATGAGGACTCATTGTATCTGTCATGCTTTCCTTTCACTGCTTAATAAACTCACCATCAGTAAGTGGTTTTGATTTTTTTGCCATCAGATTTGTTACCATGTCACTAGCTTTTACAACAGACCATTGAAGTTTTTAAAAAAGCTTGTGTTGAGGTGATAGGCTTTTTTTCAGCTCCACTGTTTTGTCCTTACGAAGTATTCTTCGATATTCGTTGAATTTGGCAGCATATTTCTGCATATAATGTCTTTTCAAATTGTAATCTTTGAAAACTGGCATGATTTCCTTGCAAATTAAGCATAGTGTCATACTGTTTGTCTTGATAAAAAAGTACTAGCCCATTTTCTGTTGAACACTCTTCCTTCATCCACAATTTTTTTTGGGGGGGGTGGATTTAGGCAGGTTGAAATACTAATATCAACCATCACTGCATCTCATGTCCTCATTTTTACTCCATGGTTTCTTTTTTGTTATTTTTTTTTTTTTTTCCAGAAGAAAGTGAAAAATCCTGTTTTTCATCCATTTATGTAAAAAACACATAAACACTACATTTCTGCTGTGGTTTACAAGTCCCTCCATTAAGTAAACATCACTTAATTAACTAGCTTTGCCTTACTAATTTGTGATTGATTTGGAGGAATCTAGGATATTCAGTACCTGTGAGGGAGATGGTGTACATTATTCTAAATACAAAGGATCTATTTTGGAGGTGATGAAGAAAGACAAATCAAATAGGGGGAAATTTCATAGGCACTGTTGAGAAGCTAAAGTCAACGAAGTGGCACCATGAATTTTTATTTTATTGTAGGGGGAAAGATATTGAACTAGCCAATGCTCCTTCCACTGGAGATATCATGTGCAAAAAAATGATGAGTTTGCTTTTAATATTCACCCTAAATTCAATCAGCAAGATTAAAATCGACTAAGATATGCATGCAAAACGTGTATCTCCTACAAACAGGTTGGTGCTTTTTTATTTACTGTAGTAGGTCAAGGTTATATTCCTTACCACTCAAGAGTTTAATTTAATGCCGGTGAGTTTGTAGGTTTTTATTATTATTATTTTAATTTCAAAGCTGCTCTCCTATTGTGAAACTCTGATGGTTTTCCTATCACTTGTATAGGCAGAATATGTGCTACTATCCATTGTGACAGTGTTATCCATTCACTGTAACAATGCACCGTGACTATCGGTAGCAAGCATGCTGCACACTGAAATTCATATGCTTACATTAGTTAGTAATAGATGATTTTGTCTGCTTTTCTTCATTTGTTTTTTCAAACAGCACTTCTTGACAATTTCAAGTGTCTCCTACTCACTAGCAAGCCATAACTCTTTGAATGGTGCCTCTGTCTTCTTATCATACGTAGTGTAACAAATAGTTTGCCCTGTTCACCTCTTTTTCATTACTGTAACTACTTGAAATCTAAGTTCACCTGCTTTATATAAACTACATACAGTGATGGAATCATTTAAAAATTAACTATTGTCCCTGTTGATAAAACAGACCAAGATGGTGTTTAGCTATTGACATTAACAAAAGCCATTCTGCTAAATACATGTTTGGGTTATATATCTTTTTGCACGTATTTAGAAAACCACACACTCAACCAAAACAGTTGTTGAGTTTCTTGAAGGACACTTTTGCTTTATTTTCACTTCAGTGGCTTCACAAATCATCCAGCCTGGCCTGAAGCAAGAAGTCCCTTCGTAGTGGTGCTGCAAAACTGAATCTGAAAAAGGTGGCAAACAATTCTGAATTCCACTTCTTTTTTTATTTTCTTTTTCCAGTCAGGACTTCCAGATTTCCATCTGAGATTTCCTGGTCGAAAATGGGTTCTAACGGCTTTGCATCTGCATTCTTTCCACTATCCACAAGAAAACATATCTGGTTGGGTGTATGGATCATTCTTATTAGCAAAACTTTGTTATCCTTTCTCTTTTTTTTTCTTCTTTTCCTTTTTCTGTTGACTTTGTTACAATTTTCAGCAAATAGAAAATATACAGAGCAATGTTTCCTGCATTCTCCCAAAGGACTAACATAGGGAACCCAAAGGTTTAAAGCAAATTATATAGATAACCTTCACTGCTGTGCAAAGTACCCTTACTGTCAGTGATTGCTACTATGCACTCCAGCAATAGCATAATGCAGTATTGATTGATTCAGTTCCATGAGCAGGGAAAAGCTATATGTTGAATTTTATTCTTCACTGTAAATTTTGGGAAGATTTATGTTACTTTCTCCAGTTTATCCAAAACAGCTGATCATGACTATACAATGCTAAAGACCCAGGGGCTAAGAATACTTTAACTGCAGTTAAATGCTGCAGTTACAATTCAATAATGTCTTCAGCTATCCAACATATTAATTATGCTACAGTTTCTTCTCCTTATAAGGCTTTGAAAAATGGCACAATAAGAATACAGCCTGTCAGGCAGCTTTATTCTCACTCCTTGAATTTAGAGGGGGAGGGAAGTGTGGTTGCTTAGGAATACACCATTTTATGAATGTGGATCGCATTTTACTTCTCTGCCCTCCATATGAATCCTTCCAATGGACTATCTAGAAACAAGACCCCAAATTAGGGATGAGGAGAAAGTGGGTATCTTCCCACACATTGTAGCTCCTCCTGATGCAGCCATTAGTGAGCAGTGGCCTCTGTCACTCAGCCTTCTGTGCAGTGTGATCTGCCATCAGGGATTCATCTATGAAGCTGGGGAAAGCATGGAGGAAATTCACACCTCTCAGCTATGACATAAATAAGATGGCTTATTCCTCTAGTGAAAAACAAAATATATATATGTGTGTGTGTGTGCATATATATTTTTTATATATATATATATATATAAATATGCTGAAGCTGGAATAAAAATGCTGGGAAGTCGTTCCTTTCATTTTTCAGCACTTAACTACAAGTGGTCTTGCCATTTGTTTTCTGAAGCTTCTTTTTGATATAAGGAGCAGATTCCTCAAATTTATTCTGATGTTCAAGTTCGCTCAACAATTTCATTATTTGTTGTCTTTGATCAGGTATATTTAGAATGTCAGTCTTTGGGCAAATCATGAAGAAGTGCAGGACCTCTATTTGTTCACCAGCTTACCCGCATCTGTTAAGCTGTAATTGCTTGTATCCACCAAATCCGTGGCATGTCGCTTTGCTTCGGTGTTTTCACTTGCTCAGCACATCCTCTCCTGATCCCTAAATTGAGATTCAGTAGTAATTCATTCTGCAACTTGTACTGCTGACAGCACATGGACAGTTCTGTAGTGATATTCTTTCTGATGTGCTGAATACTGCAGAAGACAGAGAAGAAGTCATTAATATATTAAACTTAACAAGATGACAATTAATGGGGAGCATCGCTCTCTAGACATGTTTCAAACATGCTCTTAAAGTATGAACATAAATTCTTTTGAAATCTGCCTGTTCTCTATCTAAGTTTCCTAATTGAGGTTGAGAGCTGCTAATGCTATTGACCTGATCTCAAGCCACTCTTTCCAGGATTGATTTTGTAAAGGGATGAACAGTCTGGGTCCAATTCAGCACATGCTTCTTGTGCAAATGCCTAACTTTGAACCACATAAACAGTTTCATTTAAAAAGAATATTGTTCTTCTGCTCTCTTAGAAGGTTTCTCACTCACAAAAGTTTCATTATCCCATCTTTTGTTGCTCGGCTTCCATGTAAATCTTTTAAACTAAAGACTTCCTAAGCCTTCCTCTGAGAAACCTAAAGAAGCCATGCTGGCAACTGCTGTATGTTTTTCCATCTACAGATTTTGCATCAAGCTTATGTTAGACATGGACATCCAAACAATATTTCTGACTTTCCCAATTATCTGACATCTCTTGTATTGTGTCTGTCCTGACATGGAATAGCATCAGAAAAAAGGAATCACGGGCCCACAGTGGTTGTGTGTTTCCTCTTAAGTATTTAGCATATGTTATATTATGAATTTGAACTTAAATTTCTTTCATTATAATTTAACCACAGTGACATTGTTTTGAATTTACCATGATTATTAATGTCCATCTGCTCATTGTTATTATAAAACTGTAATGTTTAGTGCTGTCAAACTATAGTTACTAGATCATGCAGCTCAGAAAATACTTTTTGAGGTGTTGGAGACAGAAAATCAATCTAAGTTTCATGTGTGCACAAGTCTCAACTTAGATTCATTTGTCATGTAGTCATCTATCATGGATCAGTAACTGTATCATAAGCAGGATATCAGATGGCCAAGTATAGTCCAACTGTACGAAGCCTGACCTTGTGGAATATTGTTTACTTGAGGTCTAGTTCATGAATGCTTTTGCAAGACTGCTAACATCTTTCTGAATCTGGGAATTAATCAATGGCCTTCTGCTTCCTAAAGCAAGGAAGATCAGAGACCAGAACACTGAAACTCAGTTCAGGAAAGTTCTTTGCAACAGAAATGCATTCTTGCTCAATATGGTGTAGAATTTTCTACCCAACCCAAAACAACAGAGTCACAAATAAGTATCTCCAACTCTAAAACCATAATAACAAGCTATATTAAAAAGGCAATAAAATTACTTGTCAAAAATTAACTGCCTGGTTTTCTCAGAGAAAATATGTATATATTTTTTCCCAGATACAACCCATTCCATACTAAAACACTCCAAGGGGCTGGCAGTCTTTCTGACCTCTGTGTGGGAGGTCTGGTGACTGTCATGCCCACCCAGGGCATCCTCTCAACAGTGCTGCAGGGAGTAGTGCAAAGAACTCATTTAATATCTCCCTATGAGTCTGCAGTTTCTGTTTCTGCAGAAACAGAGTCACAACCAAGAAAGCATCAGTCTAAAGCATGATCTTTACTTCCAAACAGCCGTGTTATTGTGGCTGTAAATTAACAAATAGCAGGATTTTATAGAGCAGCAGATACGGAGCTCATATTCTCATGCTGTTGGTTAGCTGTTCACTGTAAATCAAATTCAGTGCACTAATTCTCTTGCTGGGAAATTTCTTGGTACGAAGGTGTGCCTGTGTGTGCATACACATATGCTTATGTACTCATATGCTGATCAGCTTCTTGTAAGGAGTGATGTTTAACTGTGAGATTGCTGCAATGATTGATGCTCACACCATTTCAAGGGAGATGCAAGATATCCCTATGCTGTGTGCGCTCTTCTACATCTCAAAACCACATTTACTGTGAAAATATGTGCAGTATGTGATAGTGATATTTATCTGTGTCTCGTGGGTCTTGGATTTTCGCTTGCTTTACTTGCTTGTGAACCTCTTAAGGAGAGATTCTGAACATTTACTCAGTTGTTAAACAGTTTCTATTCTCTAGTCCTCTTGTCACTTTCTATCACATTTTTTAACTCGTTACTTTTACTCGTTGATATCCAGCTTTGTAAAAACAACGTTGAATAACCAGCACCTTGAAATTCAGCAACCATTACAAGACACTTGACACAAAAATGCCTCTCCCTTGTCTCCCCTGTCCAAATTTCTCCCCCAAAAGGGAACTTGTAAAGTTTCTTTTAAATGCTTGGATCCTTGATACTTCATATCCTGTGCAAAAGAGAATGTGAGTGAAAAATGAAGTCATGGATTTTCAGTGCTCTAATTATTTATACTAATGTATTCCTTCATCTAAATACAGATTTCTATTTAAAATTCAGTATGCAGGGGTATTATGAATTCCAGTTTAATAGATTCCAAATAATTGCCCTTTAGAAATGATGAATAGCAGTTTAAAGCTACTGATAAGAATATACTATTTCTCCTCTAACAATAGGCCTTCAACATTAACTGTATCATACATGCCTGAAATTAGTTTATTATTTTTGTTTTTATTGATATGCAAACTACAGGGTGATGGCAGATGGCAAATAACCCCTCAATCCAACACACAACCCTCCAAAAAATGCCTTGTCTCAGCTACTGTTCCTGTAGGGGTACAAAAAGAGAGAGAAGATAGCTTTTATACTGAAGGCAGGCCACTGAAATGCAGATGATGCCACCCTCTCATGTACTCAGTTTCCAGATTTTCTGGCATAAAAAGAATAAGATATAAGGTTGAATTAATGACTGGATTTTGCACAATTGCAACTCAAGATGCTTTCCTAAACTGTTCTTTAAGGCAACCATTCTAGGCTTGTTCTTTAATTTAAAAGATGAGCATCCTGAACTAATGAAATTAAAAATACATATTCAACCTAGGAATGACCTGACAAAAATTTCACTTAGCAGAGCTGATGCTTTCTTCATAACATAGGAAACCCTTTGAATGAAGCAAGCAAAGCAAAATGCACCTGCAAGGTGAATTTGCAGTTATGCATACAACGCAATATTGGAAATTTCTGAGGTTGTGTGTGTTCTGTACTAAACACACCTGCTGTACCCTACAGCACTTGGGGAAAGATGTGTGAAAATGTGAATGTATTAGAAAATTAACACTGACATGTTTTGTGAAGTATCATTTCAAACATGTAAGAAAATATACAGTGATATTTGGCATTGACATCAGTGGCTTTATTAAATAATGGGGTAAAGCTGGAATTACTAAAGTGTGCTAATAAATGTTTTTGTTTTTGTTTTTAACTAGGAAGTAATTGGGTTCTACCTAGGTTTTTAACTTTTACACTTGCTGGTGAATAATAAATATATGGAAAAAAATAAATTAGTATTCCCTGTTATGAACATATTCTAAAGTGAAAGTTCTTTTACTAGTGCTCACTTGTTCCCTCTGCCTGTATGTAACTGCATATAAGTTATTTATGTACATCCCATCTAAATGCTTGCCGCTGAGAAAACGTTTGCCAAGGTCCTTATTTACTAAAGCTAATAGTAAAAAGAAAACATCTCCATTCATTCCTGGAGGTTAGAAAGCTACTGTAAGAGTTGCTCCACTTTCCTCATTTTCATCGTTCCTACCTACAAGCAAATTAGATTGGCTTTTTGGTTAATTTTCTCTTGGCAAAGTTAGCAACACCATAAAAGGTCCTACATGTGAGTTAAGGCAGTTTTATGTCTTAACCATAGTAGCGTCTGTAATGCTTGGCTCTGGTCCCCTTTAGCCTTTTCTGTTTTTCAATAGGAGCAGGGTAGTTGCCCCCCTCTCAGGGCCTTTTCTTTCTCCCTCTGGGGTTGGCTGCCTTCTCCACACACCACTGGTAACCAGAAAAAGAATAGTTCTTCTGTTTATCTGGCTGCCTGCATATTGCATCCATTGCTCCATTCAGCCTCTCTTTTCAGGTCCGCTAGCTGCTGTACAACTTAGCTTTTGTGCTCTACTGCCAGGGGTTTTCTGAAGCCAGACGCTTTCTAAAGAGAGGGTGTATTTGCATAAACAATACCATGTGAGGAGATCTGCTGGAAACAAAATCAAAATTCAGCCAAGCAGATCTTCCTGAACAACTCATTTCTTGCAACCAACACCCATCGTTGCCATCTGTGTATTAAATTATGGCTGAAAACATGTGCAGCTCTTTCTTTTCACTTGTTCTTGTGTACAGGTTCCTCTTATCAGCTGAAGTATATTTTGGTTTTTTGAATTTAGGTGAAACAGAGACCTGTAAAATAATTTGGTACATGGAATGAGAAAAACGTGGTTGTGTTAAATAAGAAACAGGAGGCCAGCCACGCATCAGCTAGCTTGCAACCCAGATTGGATTTATATTGATGGCTCATCAAAATGCACATCAGAAACGAGATCTACTCATCAGCTTGCTGAGATTTCAGGTCAGTGATGGCAGGGCAGCTTTATCTCAACAGAACAGGGATAGGAAGGCTTATTTGTACTGCTGCTGATAGCTGAAGGAAGCATTCTGGAAATACATGTGCTTAAAACAAATCTCCAGTGGCTTAAAGTATTGGATATTCTGAGTGCATGCGTATGTGTATGCACATAAACACAACATAAAGAGGTCATAAATATGTATACATGAGTGAATTCATGTATATCTCTACGCACAAGCAAACATGCATATGGGCTGTTCTGTATCCTTTGTGTGCATTCACTGCACTTTACTCATGGGAATAAAAATAATTAGGCCAACCCTGCAAAAAGGCAGATAGGCAAACAAAAAGTAGCCAATGGAAAAAAAGGAAGTATATAGTTTCATAAACCACTATTCAAATCTCCCACTTATTTGCATTTTTTTAATTCAAGTTTCTAGCTAGGTAATGCATCTATCACTACACCATTAAATTACAATCTTAATTTTGCTTTCTTGCTCAGATGCTTTAGACACAATTAAATAACAATATTCTAATGCATCTCCCTTACAGCATTTGATCTGTGCATACGTCTTCTGTTTTGCACTGCCTATTAAACCACTTTGTTGTCAAAAAGTGATGTGTATGAATGCATTAAGCATACAGAAATACCATGAAAAAGAGGTTCTCCTATTACACTGCTTTGATCATGTTCATTTTTTCAAGCCCTAATACCACACAGGTTAGGAAAAGCCAGGTTTCCTCCAGGTGTTAACTTCATCCACTGGTTAAAGCAATGTACATGGGGGATTCTTGGGTGCCTCTTTTACAGATCTGTTCTTCGCTCACAAAACCAAGCACAGTGGAGCAGTTCAAACAGATGTAACATCATGTCTTTTCATCCACAGACACGAGTCATGTCAAGTGGCTTCTGTGAGTCAGTCTTCTTTTCTGCTATGGGTCTGCAGTTAGGGAGCATCCCACCAAATGGATGCACCCAAATGAACAGGAAGGAGAAGGAAATCTGTACATCTGCCATTGTTTTTTTAGGTAAGCTTCCAATCAGGGTGACTGTCACTCACCTCTGGCTTCTATAAGTCTATGGGATGCAGGGAAAGGACTTTCTCTAATGAAGATTTACTCTGTACTCAAACACTGAGTAGATAGTGCAATTTTTCCCTGAGAACAGACTCCAAATCCCCATATGCTTCTATTACAAAAATCTATCAGATACTGCCAAGAAATTTACTTTTGGAATACTGGAACAAAATACATGCACTTGTTCATATAAATTTTCAAGTCATATAAAAGATGTATAGCTTTGTTATTCTTTCCTGGAATTTGAAGGAGTTCATCTCATAAAAAAGTGGTAAATAAAGATCAGTAACAGCCCTATGAAAGAACTGGGCCTAGTAAATCTTTTTACCAGATTTCAGTTTACAGAAATGATCTCTTTATTGCTACACAAACAACATACATGGAAAAATACCTATTAGAGTATAATAGATGTTCTAGTGATAGTTACTACGTAACTTCCATAAATAGGACTTCATTCTCCTACTTCATTGCCCATGGTAAGTTTTTTATTATTCTGAAATCAATTGTATCTTTTATTCAAGCCACTCCTGTTACTGTTTTACATAAGTGACTGTTTCAAGCAAATGAGAAAACAGTAATCACAGAATCACAAAACCATAGGGATCGGAAGGGATTTCTGGAGATGAAGTCCAACCCCTCAGCTAAAGCAGATTCCCCACAGTGGATTGCACAGAAAAGCATCCAGGTGGGTCTTGAATATCTCCAGAGAGGGAGACTCCACAGCCTCTCTGGATAGCCTGTCCCAGTGCTCCTTCAGCCTCAAAGTAAATAAGATTTTCCTCATGTTTGCATGGAACTTCCTGTGTTCCAGTGTGTGCCTGTGGTTGCACGCCACTCAAAAGAACCTGGACCACTTGACTGCCACACTTTAGTTGTAATAAATATAATCAGAATTTGGTGCTTGACCAATAAAATTCAAAACACCTGCAGCAACAATACCGTAAAATTGTGTTATGTGACCTAGGACTTCCAGGATGAGTGCTCAACACCCAGGAACTGGCTTCAGTTACACCACAGTAAGGGAAGCTGCTTCTTTTGCCATGACCTCATTCATGCACTCACTGTAATGGTATTTGC